>NC_092102.1:9719035-10417572 GCF_045679555.1 Salvelinus alpinus
GCATGGGCAAGACAAAAGGTGTTTATCATGGACTACAGGAAATGGAGGGTCGAACATGCCGAAATTCACTTCGACAGGGCTGTAGTAGAGAAGGTCAAGAGCTTCATGTTCCTTGGTGTCCACATCACTAAGGAACTATTATGATCTAAACACCAACACAGCTGACAATGCCCCTACCCCCCCAGGAGGCTGAACATATTTGGCATGGGCCCTCTTATCCTCAAAAAGTTCTACAGCTGCACCATTGAGAGCATCTTGACTGGCTGCATCACCGCTTGGTATGGCAATTGCTCAGCATTCGACTGCAAGGCACTACAGAGGGTAGTGCGTACTGCCCAGTACATCACTGGGGCCATACTCCTTGCCATCCAGGACCTCTATACCAGGCGGTGTCAGACAAAGGCCCTAAAAATATTCAAAGACTCAAACCACCAAGCACAAATGCAATGATATACATTTTATTGGCTTGCTATATGAGCTGCTTTTCCTGAAAATGTCTATCTGACATAGCTAGCTGGTTGTTGTTGTAGTGCAATGTCCATTAAATGTTACAGCCCCAACATGACCATGTAGTCATGCATCTGCAGACCGGCGAGGAGGAGAAAAGCCTGCTTTGGGTGAGATAGCTAGCTAGTTGATGTTGTTCTAGCTATAATATTAGATCACATTTACAGGAAATGCAGCTCAAATAGCAAGCCAATTACAATGATAGACATTTTTTGGTTTGACATCTAGGTATCTAATCATTTTTTTTTATATAGCTGTAGCAGTTTGCTCTCATCTCGTCTGGGCAACAGCCAAATCGTCTAATCTCCTAATCTTCTTTCCCATCCCCTCGTCTTGATTCTACAGGGAGCAAGCCTTTTCTCTTCAAAACATCATTAGCAAGCTAGCTAATGTTAGCCAACTTGAGCATAGATCTCAGCTTGCTAACTAGCAAAGCCAACCAACTGTCTACAAACCAAATATACACAGAGCAAACAATTATTTCCTAAACTAATGTTAGTCTCAAGCATTTGAAAAGTACATAGCTAGACCTATTGCTCTGTTACACAATGTAAGAACCACTGGATACAGGCTAGCCAGAACGCTGTAATGCTAGCTAGCTAACCAGCCATGTTATTTCGATTAAGAGGAGGCAATGCCTTTCTGTAGCTTTCAAATTCAGTTAATATCATTTAGTAATTTTAACACATTTGATCCATATTAGCACAGTGGAAAACGTGCTTCCAGACCAGAACCCTAGCACCCTGTTTGAAAGCACATTCCAGAATGACAACACCTCACCTTATTGGTCAGGAGAATATGCCCGCCCACCAGAGCTCTCTTATTCTTCTCTGCGTTACATTTTTATTGGCAGATCGCAACCAACTGACAGGTGCATACACCGCCACCTACTGTACTGGAGTGAGAGGCCGGTCACAACCTAACTAACCCTGAATAAAAGAATTCCCTACAAACCTCACTACTACCATCATCCCCATCCAAAATACCACATAATTCCCATTCCATCCAACCTCTGACCCTATCAAACAACCTCTCCCTTTCTGTTCCCATTATATGACACCATCTCCCGTACAGATTTCCTTGTACTATAGAAATGTCAGCCCTTACTACTTTTATCCCATTATCTCTGCCAGCAATCTAATACATTTTTCCAAATCAATGTTTTAATTTCCCCAACTGCACCTGTATATCCACAATATTATTTCCCCAGTTTTTTTTGCTATTATATCTACTATATAATTTCCATAAACTGTATTCGCCAGAATCCAACAGAACTTAATTGTTATACCATTTATTTGTAAGCCCAACAGCATCATTATTTTTTAACCATAAATCCTCACGTTCTGACTTTCCAGATCTTAAACTACAGGAACTGACGCAGAATCCCAACATATTACTACTCTTCCTGGTTGCACCTCCTATTGCAATCCAACAATTATTGCAACCATTTCTGTTGAATATACAGATAGATAATTTGATAGTCTCCAGCATAGATTAACATCCAACTCAGGAATAAACACACCTGCGGTCTTCCAGTTCACGGGATCCTTTGAACCATCTGTACACACATCAAGGCAAGAATCAAACTGAATACTAACATATTGATCCACTACTGTTCCTACACTATCTTCTTCACACCACTGTTTCTTTTCTTCGATCAGGCTTACAGTAGATTAACATGTGGTCTTGTATAAAACCACAGTGGCACATTTCCTATTGCTACATGTAACCGATGTGAAATGGCTAGCTAGTTAGCGGTGGTGCGCGCTAATAGCGTTTCAATCGGTGACGTCACTCGCTTTGAGACCTTGAAGTAGTGGTTCCCCTTGCTCTGCAAGGGCCACGGCTTTTGTGGCACGATGGGTAACGATGCTTTGTGGGTGACTGTTGTTGATGTGTGCAGAGGGTCCCTGGCTCGCGCCCGGGTCGGGGCGAGGGGACGGACTAAAGTTAAACTGTTACATACAGATGGCCCTATAACAAGGTCCCTGAGTCCATATTCATCAACCCTTTTCCCAATCTCTGGGCCAAAACACCTCTTTAGATATCGTTCATTATTCCCAGCAGTCTTCCAATACTGTCAGTGCAGCATGATCTACCGTACTACACTTCAGTCTTGCCCAGTATGCCAGAGCTAGCTTAACTCATCTAAGGGATAGAGGCATTTCCCCAGTATCTACTTGTAAAGCCTCAAACGGTGTAGTTCTAAAATGTACCAGTGCACATCCTGAGTGCCCTTGCTTGCATCCTATCAAGGCACAACAGCGATGTAAAAGCAGCAGAACCATATTCAAAGCGCCCATAATCTACGGACGATCTCATCAAAGTACAATAAATATTCAGTAAAGATTGCCTATCTGCCCCCCAATCAAGCCCAACTATTGTCCTCATAAGATGTAATACCTTCTTACCTTTAGTCTCAATACAGGTAATATAACGTCTCCATGTAAGCTTTTCATCAAACCATAGCCCCAAATACTTCAATTCTGTTACCCTTTCCATTCGTTCTCCATATTATCGAACACTGACATCTTCCTTCATCTTTTTGTTAGCAAACAACATGTGGAAAGATATAGATACACAGATAACTTGAAACACCATGATAAGGACCATTATTTTACTGCTACAACAGCACCTTGCATTTTCTCTATTACATAAGGAATATTTCTCCCTCTTTTCCAAATGGCACCACCATCTGCATATAAGGCCGCCCCTATACCCTGTCCGATATCCCCAAAGATACAGTATCATCAATCATCCATGTGAATAAGATAGGACTAATAGCACTACCTTGTGGAGTTCCATTTTCCACCTCGTATTCTCTTGATAACTCTGATCCCATCCTGACATGGAAGGTTCAGTCAAATAAGAAATCCATAATCCAGTTGTGCATTCACCCACTAATACCCTTTCCATTTCATCAGTAGGCCTTCCCATAACATTGTATAATATGCTTTTTCAATGTCAAAATATACTATTGATATCACTTCCTTCCTTGCCAAAGCTTTGGTCAACTCAGTACTAACTGTAACCAATGCATTAAGGGTAGTCCTTCCTTTTCTGAATCCACTCGGGTATAGACTTAGAACCTTTTGTTCCAGAAAATACAACAATCTGCCTTCAACTTTTCCATTAATTGACTGGTGTTCAACCTTCCCAAGTTCTCTCACGTCACCCCGCTCCTCCGCTCTCTCCACTGGCTTCCAGTTGAAGCTCGCATCCGCTACAAGACCATGGTGCTTGCCTACGGAGCTGTGAGGGGAACGGCACCTCCGTACCTTCAGGCTCTGATCAGGCCCTACACCCAAACAAGGGCACTGCGTTCATCTACCTCTGGCCTGCTCGCCTCCCTACCTCTGAGGAAGTACAGTTCCCGCTCAGCCCAGTCAAAACTGTTCGCTGCTCTGGCACCCCAATGGTGGAACAAACTCCCTCACGACGCCAGGTCAGCGGAGTCAATCACCACCTTCCGGAGACACCTGAAACCCCACCTCTTTAAGGAATACCTAGGATAGGATAAAGTATTCCTTCTAACCCCCCCCTCCCCCTTAAAAGAGTTAGATGCACTATTGTAAAGTGGTTGTTCCACTGGATATCATAAGGTGAATGCACCAATTTGTAAGTCGCTCTGGATAAGAGCGTCTGCTAAATGACTTAAATGTAAATGTAAACTTACATCAAATTTGCTGCTTGCATATTATTATTTTTTTTACCACTACAAAACTTTCGCCACAGGTTAGTCGCTAAATTAGTGCCAAAACAGATTTGACATCGGCAAATGTAGTTTTGATTCAGCCCATACTCTACACAGACCGGTCAGCATTACCAATCTGCAGTAGACCTATATGCAAATAGACCATTGCCATATATGGATCTGTGCCCTTTACTTTGAACTTACAACTGTGGTTCTTAGTAGATGTGCTTGTTTTGAGATCAAAACAAGAGCAGCATGTAGTCACGTGTGCACATTTTGTTCTTATCCTTTGCTAGTGAGTTATTAGCCCAGTTATAGTATATTTGTAGTCAGTAATAGGGGAGTGATTGCTGCCTACAAGACCACAACACGTGTACATTTTTAGACATTTTTGAATAGCCAGTCAAGTAAAGAGCTTTTGTCTTAAAGGGGCAATGTTGTATTTTGAGACAGGCTATTAGCTACTTAGCTTATTCAAGCCTAAGGGTAGCACCATTTGTCTGATTCTCTGTAATTGTATTGGAATAATAATGTATTTTATTTTGAAAAAGTGGCTTCTTGAATCAAACATCCTTTTCTGTCACCTCCTTGTCTGAAGGACAAGTTGATAAACAGGTTAATGTTAAACCCTGCATGTTTTTTTTTCTCAAATGTCTTATGGAATGTAGACCTACATCGAACGCCACACATTGACGACTACTGTAGGCTGAATGATTGAACAGCCATTTACATTTTAAAATGCTATGGGATGCATTTTCATCATTTTTTTTATTTTTATGGTAGGCCACTCTGGTAGGCCTATATTATGATCAATTAGCCACAGTAGCCTACTTGGCCACTGTTAAAACTAACTTAAAGCGGGTACAGCCTCTGCGCTCACAGTAAACGCGCGCAGGAAGTTTCACAGAATTTTCACAAGGTTCAAGTTTGTGCTCAGCAGATCTGAAAATTGCTTAACGTTACTGCAGAAAAAAAAGTAGTGACCATTGCTTGAAAGTGTTGTTGCATTTATTCTCAAAATAAGTTAAATGTTTGCTAATATTTTTTGCCACTACAAAACTGATTATATAGGTGCAACTCATATTTTACATGTGCAAATCATACTTTACATGCTTGTACACTTAACGTTATGTCTCTAATTTACCTTAATAAGAACTATCTTGCTAGCTTGCCACTGAACAGAATAAACAAATCAGCTACAAAGAGAAGGTTGGATAGCTATCCTGGGCAAAAATGCAAACAAAAAAATACAGAAAATGCATAGCTACCGTTAGCCTACCTGTTTCTCTCAATTCTTTCGCAAATTCAATGTAGCTATTCCCCCAGGTTCGCCTCCGCGATGTGAGTAGCTACAACGTGGAACTGCTCATTTATGTCCGTCCCGTCCCCAGAATGAATTTTTCAACAGTATTGCCAAATATTTTTCAGTGAGATCTACTATTGGCTCCTTGATTTGTCGCTAGATTACGTTTAGCCGTTTCCGCGACGACGTAACAGCACCAATTTGCCTTGCTGCGGTCCCCGGCAAAGCGTTTTCTCCCCTCTCCCGCCGCACACCCCTCCGGAATGTGCTTCTACGCCTATATGTTGCTGGCCCAGTGCTATTTGGGATCCTTGGGACGTCCATACCCTAACCCTAGCCTTAACTATGGTATGTATTTTTACTGGTTGAATTTTAGCTATAATGCAGTTGATTGGTGTTATTGGCACAAACATTCTAATAAAGAAAGGACATTCATAAAAGCCTTACATTCCAGTAATAATCTGAACGTAGATTAGATTATAACATTTTGTCCGTTCAATTTGCACAGAGTGGAAATGTGCATAATGCAGCGTGTAAAACTACTTTCTTTTGCCTGCCCCCAGTGTTTTCCCCCACGGTGATGGATTTGTGAATAGAGATTCGAAGAATACAGTATTAGCAGGATAATTCCATATCTCTGTTGAAACTTGCAGTGACATCAGAAGGCACACATCAAGGATATAATTAATATAGTTAGGGTCAATGGAGATGTCCATGTACAGAATAAGTCATATTTTCTATGCAACCAAGCCTACATTTTTAGATTAAAAAGGTAGATATTTGATGACACTGAATATGTTTTATTTAATCAGAATTTTGCTTTATTCCATTGGACCCCATTCATTTTCTTCTTAATTGATGCCCTCTACTGACAGTCTTTGGTACCTCAATGTTGTTGCTCCTGGCACATGTGGATTAATTCCTCTCAAACAGTGCTCTTCCTGCACATAAGGGTTGTGTTTACTAATTAACCAAATCTTATTGTCTATGTTCCCTACAGGAGTTGTTACGTCACCACACAATAGAAAGATTAGAGACATGCCTAGCCCATTTCCTTGAAAGAACACCCCTGGATATTGGACTATTTGCAGTTCACCTGCAGCCAGGAGTTGGCATTAGTCAATGTGTTTTCTCATCATCTATCGATGCCCCAGGACATTACAGATTCTCTGACTGAGCTGCAAAACATCATAGTTCTGCAGAAAGAAAGTCAGGTGCCGTCCTCAGCGGTGGTTGTTCAAGTTAAATTTAAAAAAACATGCAATGGTATTGTTAACATATATTTTCTGCAAATATCCTAATTTTTGTATTGTGTTATTTAACAGCTACAACATGGTCATTTTTGGCGGAATTGACGTATTTTAAACCAACTAAATATATATTTATCGAAAAAATTCATAAAAATGAAAAATATAAAATAATAACAAAATGTATCACTAAGTTTGGTACTTACTTCTCAGGTGAATCATTGGCTCTTGAAATGAATCAAAGTAGATCAAGCTTGTGTTTATGTGACATTTGGCCCATAACATTTGACATACTGTCTCTGAAAATAGTCCACCTTTCCCAGTCGGTCAAGGTCCCTTTTAGCAAGCCAGGCATACTTTTGCTTGAATTAAAACTCTGAGAGAGACTATGCTCAAGCTCTGAGAGATACTATTCTCTTTTCAGCTCTCACACTATTACAAATGCTTTCATCTAGGACTAGAAGGATGGCTTTGTCATCCTTGGATATCCAACCACCCCTTTTTAAAACTCCACCCCTTTTTTAAAACTCAACCACCCCTTTTGTAATCGTCTGTGACAGCCATAGACTGTCAGGGATGGGTGAAAATCTGTGCAGCTCTTGAGAACCAACAACGGCACGGTGAACTTCTATCTGGCTTGAAATGGCAATAAGGAAAACAAACTCCTGTCAGAATAAGGGAATAGTTATTGTAGGATGGGGGTAGGGGTGCTTCAAATCAAATGTTCTCGGTCACATACACATATTTAGCAGATGTTATTGCGGGTGTAGCGAAATGCTTGTGTTCCCAGCTCCAACGGTGCAGTAATATCTAACAAACCACAACAATACACAAATCTAAAAGTAAAATTATGAAAATAAGAAATATATAAATATTAGGACGAGCAATGTCGGAGTGGCATTGACTAAAATACAGTAGAAAGGAATACAGTATATACATATGAAATGAGTAAAGCAGTATATAAACACTATTAAAGTGACCAGTGATTCCATGTCTATGTATATAGGGCAGCAAACTCTAAGGAGCAGGGTTAGGTAATCGGGTGGTAGCCGGCTAGTGATGGCTATTTAACAGTCTCTCGGTCCCAGCTTTGATGCACCTGTATGGACCTCGCTTTCTGGATGATAACGGGGTGAACAGGCCGTGAATCGGGTGGTTGATGTCCTTGATGATCTTTTTGCCCTTCCTGTGACATCGGGTGCTGTAGGTGTCCTGAAGGGCAGGCTGTGTGCCTGCGGTGATGCGTTGGGCAGACCGCACAACGCTCTGGAGAGCCCTGCGGTTGCGGGCAGCGCAGTTGCCATACCATGCGGTGATACAGCCCGACAGGATGCTCTCAATTGTGCATCTGTAAAAGTTTGTGAGTGTTTTAGATGACAAGCCAAATTTCTGTTGGGCCTTCTTCACCACACTGTCTGTGTCGGTGGACCATTTCAGTTCGTCCGTGACGTGTACGCTGAGGATCTTAAAACTTTCCACCTTCTCCACTACTGTCCCATCGATGTGGATGGGGGGGGGGGGGGGGGGGGGTGCTCCCTCTGCTATCATCCTCTTTGTTTTGTTGACGTGGAGTGAGAGGTTATTGTCCTGACACCACGACACCACACTCCGAGGGCCCTCACCTCCTCCCTGTAGGCTGTCTCGTCGTTGTTGGTAATCAGGACTACCACTGTAGTGTCGTCTGCAAACTTGATTGAGTTGGAAGCGTGCATGGCCACGCAGTCATGGGTGAACAGGGATTACAGGAGAGGGCTGAGAACGCACCCTTGTGGGGCCCCAGTGTTGAGGATCAACGGGGTGGAGATGTTGTTTCTTACTGCTTTTAATCATGGCTTGTTTCCTCCTGCTTTTAATCATGGCAAGGCGACTGGAAACACGACCGAATACAAATGTTGCAGCTATTCCCTCCGCAAGGCAATCAAACAAGCAAAGCGTCAGTATAGAGACGTAATTCAACGCAATTCAGCGTCAGTATAAGTAAAGTCGCAATTCAACGGTTCAAACACGAGACGTGTGGGGCAGGGTCTACAGTCATTCACAGATTACAAAAAGAAAACCAGCCCCGTCGAGGACATCGACGTCTTGCTCCCAGACAAATTAAACAACTTTTTTGCTCGCTCTGAGGACAATACAGTGCTGCTGATATGGCCCGCTACCAAAGCCTGTGGGCTCTCCTTCTCCGTGGCCAACGTGAGTAAAACATTTAAAAGTGTTAACCCTCGCAAGGCTGCCAGCCCAGACGGCATCCCTAGCCACATCCTCAGAGCATGTGCAGACCGGCTGGCTGGTGTGTTTACAGACATGTTCAATCTCTCCCTATCCCAGTCTGCTGTCCCCACATGCTTCAAGATGGCCACCATTGTTCCTGTACCCAAGAATGCAAAGGTAACTAAACGACTATTGCCCATCAGCACTCACTTCTGTCATCATGAAGTGCTTTGAGAGACTAGTCAAGGATCATATCACCTCCACCTTACCTGTCACCCTAGACGCACTTCAATTTGCTTACCACCCCAATAAGTCCTGTGGGAGACAAGGGGGTTGGGTTCTAAAATGTTGGTATCATAAGTATCATGACGTTTTGGTACCGTCATATTACCAGTGCATGACCTGGATAGGAACTCACCGGAGCTGAGTACCGGCACCTCAACATTTATACTGTTTGAGCTCCTGCACCTCTTATAGAATATCAGCGCAAACGTATTGTGGAGCTCTTGCACGTAAATATAAACAGCTCCAGCACCCAAAACCATTTCAGTCCCAAGTCAAGCACTGGATATTACCGTAGTTCCGGTATACTCGCAAAAACTACCAGACAGTGTCAGAGGAAGGCCCAAGCCACAGCCACAGCCACCCAAGCCACAGACTGTTCTCTCTGCTACCCCATGGCAAGCCGTACCAATGCACCAAGTCTGGAACCAACAGGATCCTGAACAGCTTCTAACCCCAAGCCATAATACTTCTTAACAAGACTGCTGTGCGTGCGTGCGTGTGTGTGCGCGGGTGTGTGCGTGCATGTGTGCGCGCGTGTGTGTGCGTGCGAGTAGAAAAAACATGTTGACTCACCCTACTTGTAGAGAAATGCCATCCTCCTCTTTCATGTTGCCTAAATGGTCTATAAATCTGTCGTTAACATTAGCATACTACATCTAGCTACATGTTGAACTTCCATCCACTGAGGCCAGAGGCACAATGTATGAATTTATGGTTGGATCAGTCTGTGGACCAATGAATAGGGAACTCATGCATATCGGTTAATATTTACATCCCTACTAAATATGTTCTGTAAAATTCACCATCGGCTGTTTTAATTTGCACACTATACACTGTACTTTGAAACAACACTGTACATAATTAAACCAACACTATACTTTGAAACCACACTTGACACAATTCCTGAACTATTCTGGGATCCTGTGTCTGCTGTACTGATAGATGCCATCAAGTCATCATAGAATGTTGAATATTGCTGGTGGTGCCCTGGTAGGCGGAGGGTCTGGAAGCATGTAGTCTGGAAGCACTTTTGGCAAGGGCCGTCGACCACTGTCACCTTCATTGTCTGCATCTCCCATTTGACCCAGAATTTCACCAGCATTTTCAGCATATGGTTGGAGGCTAAAAATGAACAAAACAAAATCACTGGGTACTTTTTGTAAATATGTAACGGTTGCAGCAAAACTGAATTTCAGTTTGTCAGAGTCAGCATTCTCAAGTGTTGGTTTAATTTTATCAGGCATATGGTCTCATGAGTCTTGTCAAGTACTCCCTGTGGATAGGCCAAGTACCCTCAGGGGTCCTAGTACCCCTGGTTTAGAACTGGCCTATGCAATTGAAATTCTACCATAGAGTACATGTTGGCTGCCTAATTACAGTAATTGATGTTACTGTTTCATCAGGGAGCCACAAAGATTAAGTAAACAAATGTAATCGCTGAATTCACGTTATGTTTGCCATTTCAAACAGTCACAGACTAGAAAGTAGCTAAACAAATTATTTTGTATTTGACTTTAGCATTGTTTAAAGTTCAGAAATATAATACTCACATGCCTCCAGGATAATATGGTAAAGTTGGCCTCATATACAGTGCCTTCAGAAAGTATTCAGACCCCTTAACTTTTTCCACATTTTGTTACGTTGCAACCTTATTCTAAAATGTATTAAAAACAAATAATTCCTCAGTAATCTACACACAATACCCCATAATGAAAGTGAAAACAGGTTTAGATTTTTTTTTGCAAATGTACTGGAAAAACTTATTTACATAACTATTCAGACCCTTTGCTATGAGACTCGAAATTGAGGTAAGGCGCATCCTGTTTCCATTGATCATCCTTGAGATGTTTCTACAACTTGATTGGAGTCCACCTGTCGTAAATTCAGTTTATGTCAGAGCAAAAACCAAGACATGAGGTCAAAGGAATTGTCCCTAGAGCTCCGAGACAGGATTGTGTCAAGGCACAGATCTGGGGAAGGGTACCAAAAAATTTCTGCAGCATTGAAGGTCCCGAAGAACACAGTAGCCTCCATAATTCTTAGATGGAAGAAGTTTGGAACCACCAACTTCTTAGAGCTAGCCGCCCGGCCAAACTGAGCAATTTGGGGAGAAGGGCCTTGGTCAGGGGGGTGACCAAGAACCCGATGTTCACTCTGACAGAGCTCTAGATTCCTCTGTGGAGATGGGAGAACCTTCCAGAAGGACAACCATCTCTGCAGCACTCCACCAATCAGGCCTTTATGGTAGAGGGGCCAGACGGAAGCCACTCCTCAGTAAAAGGCACATGACAGCCCGCTTGGAGTTTACCAAAAGGCACCTAAAGACTCTCAGACCATGAGAAACAAGATTCTCTGGTCTGATGAAACCAAGATTGAACTCTTTGGCCTGAATGCCAAGTGTCACGTCTGGAGTAAACCTGGCACCATCCCTACGGTGAAGCATGGTAGGGGCAGCATCATGCTGTGGGGTTTTTCCAGCGGCAGGGACTGGGAGACTAGTCAGGATCGAGGCAAAGATGAACGGAGCTAAGTACAGATAGATCCTTGATGAAAATCTGCTCCAGAGCACGCAGGACCTCAGACTGGGGCAAAGGTTCACCTTTCATCAGGACAACGACCCTAAGCACGCAGCCAAGACAACGCAGGAGTGGCTTCAGGACAAGGCTCTGAATGTCCTTGAGTGGCCCAGCCAGAGCCCGGACTTGAACCCGATCGAACATCTCTGGAGAGACCGGAAAATAGCTGTGCAGCAACGCTCCCCATCCAACCTGACAGAGCTTGAGAGGATCTGCAGAGAAGAATTGGAGAAACTCCCCAAATGCAGGTGTGCCAAGCTTGTAGCGTCATACCCAAGAAGAGTCAAGGCTGTAATCGCTGCCAAAGGTGCTTCAACAAAGTAATGAGTAAAGGGCCTAAATACTTACAGTACCAGTCAAAAGTTTGGACACACCTACTCATTCAAGGGTTTTTCTTTATTATCAAAATTATAAAATAACACAAATGGGATCATGTAGTAACCAAAAAAAAGTGTTAAACAAATCAAAATATTTTATATTTGAGATTCTTCAAAGTAGCCACCCTTTGCCTTGATGACAGCTTTGCACACTAATAACAGTTTACCCATTAAAACAAGTTTAAACACTTTACTTCAAAGAATCAACACTTCATCACTTCTAAATGTACAAATAATATAACTTGTATGTAAAGATTCGACATCTTAGTCGAAACAACAATAGATAATCGAGTAGTAACAAGGTAGGATATTATTACGAAAGCATAATTTCAGGTGAAAAGAAAAATGCATAACAGCTGTGGCCAACCTTGCTCCACTGATCCTTGATCTACTGAGTGAGCAGACGTCTATTCCAGCCCAGCAATAGCACATTTGATTATCAACTCGTTAGATTTGATAAGTTGAATCAGGTGTGCTATTGCTGGGTTAAAACAGAACCCTGTAAACCCAGCAGACCTCCAGCAGGGTTGGCCTTCTCCAATTGTAATAGGTTTATACATTGTGTGTGATGTTTAACTATATATTTTTTTAACATTTGCTAACATTGGCCTGCACATATAACTCATGGCATTTAGGATATACCCTTTGTCTCTTGGGACATTCATTGGGACCTCTCTTCATCTGCAAACAGGCTTTCACAGCTTTCCATATCTGAGAACAGATTACATCACAAAGAAACATACTTCATTATACTCAAATTAGACAGCAGTGGCTTTTATCTCTCTGTCCTCAAAGTTTTCCTCTCTAGGGACTGGAACTGGAGAATATTTACATAAGGGTGTCACACCCTGATCTGTTTCACCTGTCCTTGTGCTTGTCTCCACCCCCTCCAGGTGTCGCTTATTATTCCCTAATGTATTTATCCCTGTGTTTCCTGTCTCTGTGCCAGTTCGTCTTGTTTGTAAAGTCAACCAGCGGTTTTGTGTCTCAGCGCCTGCTTTTCCCAGTCTCTCTTTTCTCACCCTCCTGGTTTTGACCCATGCCTGTCCTGACTCTGAGCCCACCTGCCTGACCACTCTGCCTGCCACTGACCTAGAGCCTGCCAATCGTCTTGTACTGTCTGGACTCTGACCTGGTTATTGAACCCCTGCCTGTCCTGACCTCGAGCCTGCCTATCGCCTGGCACTGTTTGGACTCTGACTTGGTTTATGAACTCTCGCCTGTACCCGACCTGCCTTTTGCCTACCCCTTTTGTTATAATAAATATCGGAGCTCAACCATCTGCCTCCTGTGTCTGCATTTGGGCCTCGTCTGGTGCCCTTATAAAGGGAGTGAACTTTATTTATTATAAAGGTTACATGGAGAAATTTGGACCTCTCTGAAATGAAAATGGATGGCCCTCCCTTCAGCAAAATATATTAGACCTAAGCCCTCCCTGAACGCTTGGGGGAAGAAAAAAAAAAGTGACCCTCCCCTTTAGCCAAAATAATAATTAAAACAAAGTGGATAGCAGAGAACATGTCTACCGTTTACCCTCACTTCTTGGACAGACCAGAGCCTTAGATATGCAGTTTTAGAAACTGTTCTTTGTCCTGTAAGAATTACATGGCAATGCAGGAATATTGATAGAGCACAGGGCTGCGGGTCAGAAGATTGTGGGTTGGCAGAGCACCGTGGACAAGAGTAGGGGTGGAAATAGTAAAAGCATTTCATGAATCCATCATTGTATTTACAGGTCCGAGGAAAAATGCCTTTTATAAACATTTCATGCAATTATACGTAATTTTACATATTAGCGGATTTTCTTTTCATACCACACAAATTACAGGCTATGAATGGACATAGAGAGAGGCCTATGTGTTCATCTTATTATATTTTGCCAGTGCCAAATCAGTGTCTTGTTTGCATCGAAACTGTCTCTGTTTGCAAATAATTACATCTGAGACATCATTAGGAATCTGAACATGGTACTTTCAAAAATTAGGCCTACCCTGTCTGGGTAAAATTAGGCCTAATTTTTTAAAGTACCATGTTCAGATTCCTAATGATGTCTCAGATGTAAACAGGACACAGAAAAACGTAAACTTTAACGGCTGGCTACTCTACTTCCGTGGCTTAACTCAACGAGAGAAGGTCACAAGTGTTTTCCTAAAAGCTGTCTGGGTTTAAACATCTTATATTGTACAGAAAGTGAATAGCGTAATTCATTGACAGTGACAGAATTAGATTACCTCCTAAGCAAAGTGAATTTGAACGAAACAAAACAATATCCCCATATGCATCGGAGTCACGTCTTTCCAGGGTATTTTACAGGTTGTTTCTAGCATAAAGCATTGCGGACCAAATCCCTGTTATAGATCACTTTATATAATCGGATCCATTTTATTTTATTTTAGCCATTTTCTTTAAAGGGTAGCCATATGGAATACCCTCTCATACCCCCCTCAATTCGAGTCTTGATTTTAACTTAACAGCCCTTCACTGACACAGAGGTAGACTATTTAAAGAGTGCATGATGGGTGGAGGTATATACCGACAAATCTATGGATATAGTAGCCTATTTCGTCTGTCAAACAGGTAGGCCTACCTCTTATTTCTTAAACAGGAAAAAAATAGGCTCCAACACAAAGCCCTCTTGTTGTTAAAGTCTAATTAAAATGATGACGGTTGGAATGAATTATGCCTACTTGAATTTGCCTACTTTCAGCACCATGAGCTGTCCATTTCCGATTGATTGTGCCGCGGCTACTGCTTCAAGTTTCAGCACCACAATGTAAGTTAGTTGAATCTGTCTTCAATAACTCTGATAAATACATCATGGGCAATAAACAGTTTAAAATACATTAAATTATAGTAGTAGCAAGCTATCAAACCGCCACCATAGCCCTACACAGAACAGCTATTGGTTAGGCAGCACACGGTTTTGGATTAGCAAGGCCAGAGCAGGCTGGGGCTCAGGGTTGGAATATCCATTGCAGTTTGAAGTGATTACGTTAGCTGTGTTGTTGGCTAGCTCCTCTGAACAACAGTGTCTTGACAGGAGACCACATTTTCTATGCCAGGTAAAATCGAGCATTATTGTGGATGTATCCAAATAAATGTCACTAGAAAACAGCTTAAACAAATGCAAATGCAGCTACTTTGTAGGATTTTTGAAAAACATTAGACCAGTATCTTTGTAATTTGGAACATGACCATAAACAGGGTACCTGTATCAGTTTTACATTTAAGACACTGAGGAGAGGAGGTGGAGGAGCTAAAAGCATGTCTGCAAATTGTTTTTTTTGAACCTTTATTTAACTAGGCAAGTCAGTTAAGAACAAATTCTTATTTTCAATGACAGCCTAGGAACAGTGGGTTAACTGCCTTGTTCAGGGGCAGAACAACAGAACAACAACCTTGTCAGCTCAGGGATTCGATCTTGCAACCCTTCGGTTACTAGTCCAACGCTCTAACCACTAGGCTACCTGCCGCCCCAGGAAAATATGTATTCTGTGTATTATTCTTAATTGGATTGCTCTAGTACGATTACAGATAGATATTGTTTTTGCATATCTCCAAATGTCCTCCCACATCCCCTCGTCAATAACAACAGACTATTCTTTCTGCCACACTCGCTTGACCCCCTGTGTGTCAACAGTAGAAAAGGACCTTAAAGCATCATAAAATAAATGTAGACCTTTTCCTTTGTGAGAAAAAAAGCATTATTTAAATGACAGACACATCAGGGTTACCAATCAAGGTTGTGCTCTTCAAAATAGTCCTGCTTTGGGAGTTGATATTTCTCAAACTTCTTCTCAAATGACAATAAATCTTATCAGCGAATAAATCATTTAGTCTGCCTATGCCCTTATTAAGCCAAATGTTAAAGCCAGCATCCAGCAATCCTGGTACAAAATCTGGGTTGTTAAGAATCAGGGTAAGAGCAGAGGTTAGTTTGGACCTTCCCAAAACCGTTAAACTGACCTCCATGCTTTGAGTGTATTAGGATTATTGCAGTAATCTTTTACATATTTGAAACTTCTGAAAAATAAAAGATGTTGCAAGGGGTATTTTGAAAAAGAAGTGTCAATGTCTAACCAAATAGAGGATTCTGTCACACCCTGATCTGTTTCACCTGTCTTTGTGATTATCTCCACCCCCTCCAGGTGTCGCCCATCTTCCCCATTATCCCCTGTGTATTTATACCTGTGTTCTCTGTTTGTCTGTTGCCATTTCGTTTCGTCAAGCCTACCAGCGTTTTCCCCTCTGTTCCTGTCTCTCGATTGTTCCTGTTTTCTAGTTTTCCCAGTGTTGACTTCTTCTGCCTGCCCTGACCCTGCCGTCCTGTACCTTTGTCCCACCTATCTGGGTTACTGACCCCTGCCTGCCCTTCACCTGTCTTTTGCCTGCCCCTGTTGGATTAATTAACTGTTGTTACTTCAACTTTGTCTGCATCTGGGTCTTACCTGAAACGTGATAGTCATCATTTGTGATCCAGTCAGAAACATAAGTGGGCACACCACTGATAAAACCTAATATTGGGCAGATCCAAGCTCCCCATAGAACTTGGCAGATTCAATATTGCCATATTAAGTCTTGGCTTGCATTTACTCCATATGAAGGAATTTAACCAGCCATTTAAATATTTTATGACCTTATTTGAAAGGGATCATTTGGATTGGGTAAAGTAGTCTAGGTAAAATGTTCATTTTCAAGAGGGATATTCTACCCAACCATGAAATCGGAAGAGAGTTCCAACGCTCCAGATCCTGTCTTATTGTGTCAAATAAGGGAACAAAATTGGCTTTGTACATTTGCTGGAATATAGGATTTAGGAATATACCCAGATACATAAAACCTGAGGGAGACCATTTAAAAGGAAAGGGGCAGAGGTAGTAGGTACAGAGCTAAGACTACCAAGTGGCATAGCCTCTGATTTAGCTAAATTCACCTTGTAGCCTGAGAATTCACTGAATAATTCAATACTATTTAACAAGAGATGTAATGGAAGTCTCAATCTAGAGATGAATACCAAAAGATAATCAGCATACAAGCTTAATTTATGATGAACGTCACCAATGAGCAGACCCTGTATAGCAGGTGTTACTCTGCCAGTGGCTCCATAGCGACCGCAAATAGGAGATGGGACAAAGGACAGCCCTGTTTGGTACCTCTGTGTGTGGAGAAGCTATTTGACCTTAGCCAATTAGTAAGGACAGCAGTCTGAGGGTCATCATATAAAACCTTAACCCATTTTATAAAGTTGTCACCTGGACCAAATTTAGTCAGAGCAAAGAATAGGTAGGACCACCACACAGTCAAATGCTTTTTCAGCATCTAGGGAGAGCACAAGACCATCCACAGCACAGAATGGTAGGCTTGAATAACATGAAGAAGCCGCCTGACATTATTATATGAGTTACAGCCCTTAATAAAGCCAGTTTGGTCCCCTTTCACAATTAGTGGAAATAAATCCTCTAGTCGTGTGGCTAGGATTTTAGAAAGCAATTTTCAATCCACGTTCAGAAGGGCAATAGGTCTGTACGAGGAACAAGACTCTGGTCATTTTCCCTTTTGAGAATAAGTGATATGTTAGCTCCCCTCAGCGTTTGAGGGATGCTGTCATTTGAAAATGAGTGGTTAAACATATCAAGCAATGGCTCAAGGATCAGGCCATGGAACTCCTTATAGAACTCACTACAAAACCCATCTGGTCCTGGGGCCCTACCATTTTGCAGATTCTCAATTGCAAACATGATCTCTTCCTTGGTAATAGGGGCATTAAGGAGAGACCTCTGTTCTTCAGAAATAGTAGGGAGCTCAATCATTTATCCATTTATTTGCATATAAATGGTTGCCATCAGAATCAGTAATAGTAGCAATTGACTGGGAGTCTGCTCTCTTTTTAACTAGGTACGTCAAATATTTTCCTGGATTTTATTGACCATAATCTTCATTGCGGCCGGGTACAGCAATTCGTAGTCCATCTTAATTATCGAGTCGAGCGTTCACCTCAAACGCCTTGCGTCTTCGTACAACCGCCGTGGAGTAGTCAATGAAGAATGAGACCCTTGGACCTTGGTGTTGAATACCGTCAGATCCGATGCGTCAATGACGTGCTGCTTGTCAGTGAACTTTCTAACCACTGGTCGTGGGCGCTGGTTGGGACCGGGCAGGGGCGCCGCCAGGGATTTTGGGCCCTATGAAATTATGTCACATTGGGCCTCACGACCACAGGCCACACCAACCCTACGCAATTGCTGTAACCACACACCTCCAGAACCCAATCGACCCATTCAAAGGTTTAAATAACTCTACCTTTGCAGGCTTGCAACTCTCTTGTAGTCCAATATTTACTGTACGATATTTGCTGACAGTGAGCTGTGAAAATATAACACTGTGCAGACATGCATGCAACATTCTGCATACAAGAGTAGTGCATAGTGGAATTCACTATTTGATGCAAGACTGATACCCTCTATAAGAAATGTGCAAAAGGCCATCTTTACAGTCTAAATGTAATTTAAATGGTAAAACTCTTGAATGGAAAATTCTCTTAACGTTAATGAATAACTTATAATAAATATAACTTAAATATACATTAACCTCTTCAATTAAAATAAATTAACATTACCATCTATAGAATGATATAACAAACAAAATAATAAAATCAGAAGCAGATTTTTGAACTAAGTATACATAACTAGAAAAGAATCAACTGTAAAAGTGGAAATGGAAAACAAAATGGAAATGAAAAGGCCTGATGGTGGCGCTAGAGGAAAGGTCAAGAGGTCACCAAATCAACAGGTTGGGGTCTTGATTGTGGACAAATTTCCACTGGTCTAATGTCCATTGCTCATGTTTCTTGGCCCAAGCAAGTCTCTTCTTATTGGTGTCATTTAGGTGTGGTTTCTTTGCAGCAATTCGACCATGAAGGACTGATTCACAGTCTCCTCTGAACACTTGATGTTGAGATGTGTCTGTGTACTTAAACTCCGTGAACTATTTATTTTGGATGCAATTTCTGAGGCTGGTAATTCTAATAAACGTATCCTCTGCAGCAGAGGTAACTCTGGGTCTTCCATTCCTGTGGCGGTTGTAATGACTGGGCGGTGAGTCGGAAGCAGGTGCAACGTTTTAATAACAGCACCAAGCACACGCCACTAGCATAAGGCAGTATTGCCGATACACAAGAACAACACCAACTGGTGAGTGAACATGGGAGAGTGACATATAAAGGGGAGGAATTGATGAAGGTAATGATGAGTACCAGGTGTGCATAATAATGAATCCCAGGACCGGTGGTTAGTACTCAGGCAACGTCATACGCCAGAGGGGAGGAGCAGAGGTGACAGCGGTCCTCATGAAAGCCAGTTTCATATTAGCACTTGATGGTTTTTGAGACTGCACTTGAAGAAACTTTAAAAGCTCTTGAAATTCTCAGTATTGACTGACCATGTCTTAAAGTAATGATGGACTGTCATTTCTCTTTGCTTATTTGCTGTTCTTGCCATAATATGGACTTGGTCTTTTACCAAATAGGGCTATCTTCTGTGTACCACCCCTACCTTGTCACAACACAACTGATTGGCTCAAACGCATTAAGGAAAGACATTCCTCAAATTAACTTTTAAGAAGGCACACCTGTTCATTCCAGGTGACTATCTCACGAAGCTGGTTGAGAATGCCATGAGTGTAAAAAGCTGTCATCAAGGCAAAGGGTGGCTATTTGAAGAATCTCAAATATAAAATATATTTTGATTTGTTTAACACTTTTTTGGTTACTACCTGATTCCATGTGTTATTTCAGTTTTGATGTCTTCACTATTATTCTACAATGTAGAAAATAGTAAAAATAAAGAAAAACCCTTGAATGAGTAGGTGTTGTTAGGAATTTTGTTAATAAATAGTTAAAACTAATTCTAGCTTTAGATAAAACTATAACAAATTGAACTCTGCATGCCTGGTGAAAAGAGATTTGTGTTGTGGGTCATAAAATAAGCAGAAAGGGTCGTTAAACTATGGTTGAACTGACCCAACTTAGCCCTGAGATGTTTAGATAAGGCTGTGGGTCACTTTTTAGGTCTTTCATTATCTTGAGTTGTCTACTAAAGTGGTAATAAATTATAGTGAGCCTTCAGGATAATTGATTATATTATCTGTCATGTGTGTGTGCTGTGAGGTTAGAATGGACTTTTGAACCTGTTTTCTATTTGTCAGGACAATGAGACTCATTCTGTAAACTATGACGTCATATATTGTATATAAACCTGTGTTTATGATCAAATGGGAGCGTGCTCCGAGAATAAACACTATTATCTAATTTTAATAAGACTGTATCCTGTCTATTTTATGTTAATAAGTATCTTACAAATTCTTATAAATAGACAGATTGAATTTAATTAATGAGTACATTAGAGGAATTATTTAATTCCACTAACAGTGTACTAAAACTTTTGACCGGTAGTGTAGGTCTTCATGCTCTCTTGAGAACCTTGATGATCTCAAAATGGAGTCAGACGGTAGTGGTAAGTGCGCTGAGGTTGAGCTAGTCCAGGATGAAATGGGCCTACCTGCGGCAACAGTTGTAGTGGAGACTTCCAACGTTTGCTCTGAGAATCCTACCAGAGATAATTTTGGACCGGTAGGAGTGAGATTTTTGGAAAGAGTGGATTCCTGCATTTTTCAATTTGTGTGCTTTGGTCTCTGCTAAAAGGGGTGATCAGTGGGGTAGCATTGAGTGTATAGGTAAATCAAATGAAAAGTAATATACCTAGTATTTGTGGCGCCCACTGTTTGGTGAGACGTACAGTATACCTGGTGGCAATGGTGATACTGAGAATACTCTGTCTTGTTGCACTTTGACACAGAGTTTCTTCCCGATCAGGTTATGTTATAGTTGCTATTGTGTGAGGGCCTATGTTCCGAACACGCTTCGGTTCTTTACGTGCCAAGGATTCAGACATGTTGCAACAGTGTGTAGAAGGGAGATCCCACGATGTGAGAAATGTGCAGGAGGGCATAGTTAAAGGGAGTGTACAGTTGGGATACAGAAAGCACTGTGTCAACTGTGGGGTTGCCCATGCAGCTGGGGATCCGAAGTGCCCTGTGAGAGAGAGAGAGAGAGAGGTTGAGATTGACAGAGTTCGAGTGGGGCAAAAAAAAGTTTCCTATGTTTAGGCATTGAAGAGAGCTGAGGATAGCCTAGGGGTGAGTGAGTAGGCCTGAAGAGAGAGAGCCAGAGAGTATGAGTTTTAGTAAGGTTGGATTTTTTGCGTCGATGGAGTGGAAATCACAGAAGATAAATGTGGTAGTTGCAGCAGCAGAGAAATATTTGGGTGTGAGATTTTAATGCAGAAGATCTACAGGAGGTTTAGAGAGAAGGGGTTCCATCCTCCCAGGCCGATGGCCTGGTGTAGGATCGTTTAGATCCAAAGTATTGGGATGGTGTGGTGGGTTTTTAGTGATAGTGTGTAGGTGCATGGTTAGATGGTGGTGCAATATAAGTTTTTACCATTCCCCTTTTCCCTTTATTTTTTTGTTTTGTCACAATGTGGAATGCACATTCCCAACTGAGAAAGTCAGCGATACACCAAAAAGCATCTATTCTGCCAGAAATTCACAAGAAGAAAAATAAGTAGATTTGCTTGATAGCGGCATTGAATATGTTGGTTGGCTAGCAAAACTTGACATTAGAGACATCGTTCCCAAAAGTGAACTGGTCTCATAGACTTGACGTAACATAGTGAATGTAAATCCGGTACATTCAAATTAGTATGATATGTTACGTTTGGTATGGTTACATAAGACAGATGGTTACTTGTTTGGGGTGGACGGGTGGGCGTATAATGCGAACGTCTAGCAACCCAACGGTTATGAGTTTGAACCTCATCACGGACAACTTTTGCATTTTAGCAACTTTTCAACTACTTTAGTTACTTTGCAACTACTTAGCATGTTAGCTAACCCTTCCCCTAACCATTTTAGTTAACCCTTCCCCTAACCCTTTAACCTAATTCCTAAACTTAACCCTAACCTCTAACCTAGTTAGCGTCAGCCAGCTAGCTAACGTTAGCCACCTAGCTATAATTCATAACATACACAAACTTTTTTTTTTAACCTCTATTTAACTAGGCAAGTCAGTTAAGAACAAATTCTTATTTCAATGACGGCCTTGTTCAGGGGCAGAACGATAGATTTTTACCTTGTCAGCTCGGGGATTCATTCTTGCAACCTTTCGGTTACTAGTCCAACGCGCTAACCACTAGGCTAGCAACCTTTCGGTTACTTGTCCAACGCGCTAACCAGTAGGCTATCATACATTTTGCAAATTTGAAACATACAATATGAATTTGGAATTTGTAACATATCATACGAAATTAGTGACTGACATTCACAAATTAATAAATACTGTAGCGACCCGCACAGACAGCTGTGTGTTATGTGTTAGGCTAGGAGGTGGTTGTGTTGTACTGACCAGTACCCAGTGTTCGCGGGGTCCGACATGTCAATCAACCTGCTATCTGCCAATCACGGGAATGCCTGGAATGTTCTGATGCCGGGCATCCTGGTGGTTGGCGGAGTGGCGTGGAGGGGGGTTGGGCAGGGGGATGGAGCATTGGAAGTTAAGACCAGGTTTAGCCTTTGTTCTCTCTCTCTTACGTCTGGGCTTCACAAGAGAAGGTCACGATTGGCTTGTGGGTTATCTGTCATCTATTTGGCGTGTGCTACGGCCCAAACAGTAGCCTGTGTAAAGTTGGTTTAATAAACCGTCAATTCGCAAACTCAAGCCTCTGTCTGGACAATTGTTCATTTATGATCTAGTCAGGTCATTACATTGGTGTCAGAAGTGAAAACGTTGATACAAGTTAGCCAGCTAGCTAGCTGACTTATGTGGCTAGCTACCGTAGGTGAGAACGGGGATTGAAAATGCTTCGAGGGAATCCGAAAGTGAAGGTGGAGGTAGGGGACGATTATGGCCAAAGAGGTGCGTGTGAATGGACGTCGGGGGTTCTGGCTGAGGAGATCGCCAGGGCGTCGGAGCGCAGAGGCCGCTTGAGGGAGGACGTTAGAGCGATGGCGGCTGAAGCGGGCATGAGTGCTTCGTCGACTGTATTTCGCGCGGATTCTGGTGGGCGGACCGAAGTGGTGACGTCGACGCGGCGTGACGAGGAATCTGGGGCTCAGGATGTAAACAAACATGGCGGCGCCCAGTTCCCGGCTGCGTCCGTATCTGTTAAGACCCCGAAGTATTCCGGTAAGGCGGATTGGGAAGCTTTTCATGCTCAGTTTGAACTGTTAGCTCATTTTAGGGGGTGGTCGGATGAAGAAAGGGCACTGCAGTTGGCTTTATGCCTCACGGATGAAGCTCTGGCCTGTTTGATATTGATTAGCCCCGAGGACAGACATGATTATGGTGCTTTAGTGGGAGCACTGAGGAGGCGCTATGGACAGTGTGTACAGCCCGGGCTACTGCGCTCCGAACTGAGTAATAGACGCAGGCAGCCTGGAGAGCCTCTACGGGTGCTAGCTAATGACATTGAGAGCCTCTCTCGGCGGGCATATGCTCACATGCCCCCCTCCGTGCAGAGCGAGCTAGCACGGGACCAGTTCATACAGGCGCTCTCTCCTACGGAGCTGCGCATACAGACCCAGCTGGCTCATCCTGAGTCATTGCAGACAGCCTTGGAGATGGCTTTGGAGAGGGAGCTGGTGTGGGCTGGGGCTTCAGCTGGGGCTTTGGTGGGGGTGCAGGGAGACACACCCTCTGTGCGAGCTGGGGGGCAGAGCAGCCCGGAGCCGGAAAAGCCTGCATGGGTGGCCGAAATGACAGAACTCATTCGTGCTGTGTCGCTACAGGCGGCACGAAACACACGCCCTGGTCCCAGGGTCTGCTGGGGTTGTGGCCAGCCAGGCCATCTGCGCCGAGATTTCCCCATGTCCCCCAGAGCTCAGGGAAACGGCTCGGGGTCCGCATAGACCGGGTAGTGCGGACCCCTGGCTTTCTATCCCAACCACCATCATCTTCAGGAGGAGCCCACCGGCACAGACGGGGAAGCAAGGCTCCACTTCCCCCAGAAGCAGACGAGGGCAAGCGGATGGAGCCTGTTGTTGTGGTGGGCCGGACCTGTGTTGGGGACTTTTGTCATGTCCCTGTCACTGTGGAGGGGGTGCCCTGCTCCGCCCTGGTGGACACTGGGTCCACAGTAACCCTGGTGAGGCCAGATATTGTGCCAGGTTGGACTCAGTGTGAGCCTACAACTGTGCAGCTCCGCACAGTCACAGGTGAGCTGGCACCCATGAAAGGGAAGGGAATAATGACTCTGACAGTAGGGGGCAGGACTGTGCGTCATCCTGTGTGGGTGGCGGCTGTGCAGGACCCTTGTATCCTGGGGTTGGACTTTCTTAGGAGCACAGGCTGCCAGTTAGACCTAAATAGGGGCACACTGAGCTTCCAGGGAGGGCCGGAAGTCACCATGGCCCCCCCTAATGTCACATTCACTCAACCCAACAAACCCTTTACTCCAACAGTTAAAGCAGCAGAGACTCATGGCTGCCCCCCCTCCCCCACAGCTGTGTGTGACTTTTCCCCAGTCCCCCTGTCACCTACGGCGGTGTGTTACATTCCCCCAGCTACCTCCATGACACAGCCCTCTGTGAGCCCGGGCCGCGCCCCCCCAGCCCAGCTGCCCCAGATGGGAGAGGAGAGGACACTGTCTGCAGTGAGGGAGATATGGGGGAGGAACTGTGTTGGTCTTGACCCCGAGCAGCAGGAACGGTTGTGGCAGTTGCTGTTTGAATTCAGAGACAGCTTTGCGTTGAGTGAGGAAGAGGTGGGTCAGACTCATCTGGTGCAGCATGAGATCGACACAGGTGATGCTCGACCCATCAAGATGCGTCCCCGCCGTATCCCGCTGGCACGCCAGGAGGCGGCAGACAAGGCTGTGTTGGAGATGCAGCGGGCAGACTTCATTGAGCCCTCAGACAGCCCCTGGGCGGCGCCAGTCGTCATGGTTCCGAAGAAGGGGGGTAAGCTGAGGTTCTGTGCGGACTACAGGCGGCTGAATGAGGTAACTAGGAAGGACTCATACCCCATACCACGTATCGATGAGTCGCTGGACCTGGTTAGGGGGTCCTCCTGGTTCTCCTCACTAGACCTCCGCAGTGGCTACTGGCAGGTGCCCCTCTCCCCAGAGGCCAGAGCCAAAACTGCGTTCTCCACTAACAGAGGACACTGGCAGTTCAAGGTCCTGTGCTTTGGCCTGTGCAACGCTCCAGCTACTTTTGAGCGTTTGATGGACAGGGTGCTGGATGGCATCCCCCGACAGCAGTGTCTGGTATACCTCGATGACATCCTGGCCCATGGCAGCTCCTTCCAGTCAGCCCTGGGGGCGCTACGGCGTGTGCTGGAGAGGGTGGCTGCCGCAGGTCTGAAGCTCCACCCCGAGAAGTGCCACTTCATGAGGAGAGAGGTGTCCTTCTTGGGCCACCGAGTGGGGAAGGAGGGGATCAGCACCATGGAGGACAAGGTAGGGGCTGTCAGAGACTGGCCCACCCCCACCGACCAGCGTCAGCTGAAGAGCTTCCTGGGCCTGGCCTCGTACTACAGGAGGTTTGTACGGGGCTTCTCAAGCGTTGCTGCTCCACTGAACCGCCTGCTGCCGAAGGACAAGGCTTTCACTTGGACAGTGGAGTGTGAGGAGGCGTTCAACACCCTCAAACGTGCACTGATCAAGGCCCCCGTGCTCGCCCCCCCTGACCTCACCTTGCCCTTTATCCTGGACACAGACGCGAGCAATGTGGGCATGGGTGGGGTGCTGGCCCAGGTGGGGCCAGAGGGGGAGAGAGTGGTGGCGTACTTCAGCAAAACATTTGACAAACATGAGCGCCGCTACTGTGTCACCCGGCGGGAGCTCTTGGCTGTTGTGGCTTCCGTCAAACACTTCAAGTACTACCTGGGTGGTCTGCCCTTTACTGTAAGGACTGACCACTCTGCTCTCCAGTGGCTCATGTCTTTCAGAGAGCCAGAGGGGCAGGTGGCACGCTGGTTGGAGGAGCTTCAGCCGTATGACTTCACGGTGGTGCACAGGGCAGGGGCACGCCACTCCAACGCCGACGCCATGTCCCGCCGGCCCTGTACTGCAGACGGCTGCCGCCACTGTGAACGGAGAGAGGGACGGGAGAGAGAGCTGCGTGCAGAGGAGGGTGTCTGTGCCACAGTGTGTCGGGCGAGCGGGCCTGTCTGCTGTGAGCTGCAGACTGTCGACGTGGCTGAATGGCGGCAGCAGCAGGGACGGGACACAGACCTACAGCCAGTGCTACAGTGGGTAGAGGCGCAGGTGAGGCCACCATGGGAAGAGGTGACAGCGCTCTCACTCGCGACCAAAGGGTTGTGGTCGAAGTTTGAGAGACTGCGGCTGGCTGATGGCGTGCTACAGCGGGCATGGAAGGAGTCAGCTACGGGAGAGGAGAGGTGGCAGGTGGTGGTCCCAAAAGCATTGCGGGAGGCTGTGCTCCAGAGTACTCATGGGGGGGTGGGGACTGGACACTTTGGGGTCACAAAAACACTGCGCCGTCTCCGTCAGGGCTTTTACTGGGGGCAGCACAAGAGGGATGTGGAGGACTTTTGTCGCCGCTGTGACAACTGCACAGCGAGAAAGGGCCCCCCAGGCCGCTCTCATGCTCAGCTCCAACAGTTCCCAGTGGGGGCTCCCATGGAGAGGGTGGGAGTGGATGTAGTTGGGCCGTTCCCCACCACAGACAGTGGAAACCGCTGGGTGCTCACGGCCATGGACTATTTCACAAAATGGCCCGAGGCCTATGCTCTGCCTGACCAGGAGGCAGAGACCATCGTCGACGCCCTGACAGCGGGGATGTTCAGCAGGTTTGGAGCTGCAGAGTCCATCCACAGCGACCAGGGCAGAAACTTTGAGTCCCGTGTGTTCGCCACCATGTGTGAGAGGCTGGGTATGCACAAGACCCGCACTACTCCTCTCCATCCTCAAAGTGATGGCCTTGTAGAGCGCTTCAACAAAACACTTGGACAGCAGCTGGCCATCGTCTCTTCCAAACACCAGCGTGACTGGGACAAGCACCTGCCTATGGTCCTCATGGCATGCCGCTCCGCTGTCCAAGACTCCACCTCCTGCACGCCTGCCCTCCTCATGCTGGGGAGAGAGATCCGCACCCCTGCGGAGATGGCGTTTGGTCGGCCCCTGGATAGCCCTCATGTTCCTCCGGGGCCGGAGTATGCCCGGAGACTCCAGGACCGCCTGGAGACAGCCCACACCTTCGCCAGAGAGCAGCTGGTGAATGCAGGTGTGAGGCAGAAAAGGAACTATGACGTGCACACCCGGGGAAGGCACTTTGTGGCTGGGGAGCTGGTCTGGGTCTACAGCCCCTTAAGGAAAAAAGGCAGATGCCCCAAGTTGGACAGTCACTGGGTGGGACCCTGCAGTGTCCTGGAGAGGGTAGGGGAGGTTGTTTACCGGGTGCAGCTTCCTCCCAGGGGGAGAAAGGTGGCACTGCACCGGGACAGGTTAGCCCCATACAGAGGGGCCTCTTCTCCCCAAACCCCAGGAACCCCCACAATTCCCCTCTCTGGCAATGACATTCACCAGGCACCCACCCCCAGGTGCCGCAGACAAGGCTCCAGACAGCCCACTCCCCCTGTCTCCCCCCCTGTGTCACCGCGTGGTTCCCCAGAGCCACGGACTGTATTACCCGTTCCCGCTTCCTTGTCCCCCATATCCCTGCCTTCATCCCCTGGTTCCCAGAGGGGCACTCTGCGACCATCACGGCCACGCAGGCAAAGGAGACCTCCGGGTCGCTTCAAAGACTTTGTTTGTTCCCTCGGGGACGAGGGACTTTGTGGTGGGGGGGCTGTGTAGCGACCCGCACAGACAGCTGTGTGTTATGTGTTAGGCTAGGAGGTGGTTGTGTTGTACTGGCCAGTACCCAGTGTTCGCGGGGTCCGACATGTCAATCAACCTGCTATCTGCCAATCACGGGAATGCCTGGAATGTTCTGATGCCGGGCATCCTGGTGGTTGGCGGAGTGGCGTGGAGGGGGGTTGGGCAGGGGGATGGAGCATTGGAAGTTAAGACCAGGTTTAGCCTTTGTTCTCTCTCTCTTACGTCTGGGCTTCACAAGAGAAGGTCACGATTGGCTTGTGGGTTATCTGTCATCTATTTGGCGTGTGCTACGGCCCAAACAGTAGCCTGTGTAAAGTTGGTTTAATAAACCGTCAATTCGCAAACTCAAGCCTCTGTCTGGACAATTGTTCATTTATGATCTAGTCAGGTCATTACAATACCATACAAAACATCCTAAATGGAGTCGCAGATTTACGTACAGACTAATACAAAATATTCTGAGACCAGGTTGGGTAGCTAGCTATCTTTACATTTTAGCAGAAGCTGTTATCCAGAGCGACTTACAGTATTAAGTCCATACATTTTCATACTGGTCCCCCTTAGGAATCAAACCCACAACACTGGCATGTGGATGCCAAGCATCACAATCCTTGCACGTTGAAACCACCCCGCTCACTTTGAAACCAACGCGCTTCTTAAGTACGTGCCAAGGATTCAGACATGTTGCAACAGTGTGTAGAAGGGAGATCCCACGATGTGAGAAATGTGCAGGAGGGCATAGTTAAAGGGAGTGTACAGTTGGGATACAGAAAGCACTGTGTCAACTGTATAGCACCGTTCACCTGGCAAAATGGCTGGTGAACGGTGCTTGTTCCACATCGCAAGCGACAGCCAACTGACTGACATACAATTCCCTTTCCATCATAAATAACTAGCTCACATTATTATTTGTAGATCAGTCAGTCACAATTTACCCATGATACATTACGGTTTTGATCCTCTCAACCACAGCCAGTGTGTCCGGTCAGTTTACAGAAGCTCGAGCTGGGCAAACTTAACACTGTCAGTGCGATAAGTTTGAAGGCGAATGCATACACATTATTTGTATTGAACTATTATAACTGGGTCTTGTAATCTTGTTGTTCTTTTATTGAGAATAACAAGCATCACACATGCGTAAATTACACGCAGTTGTGATACGTTTCCGTAAATGACCGCGTCTTTGTTCGTCACATGTTATTGGCCGTGTTCGAGAGCATCAGAACAACTGCATGCGACTGCCGACTGAATGATCTACAAATCACCCTGCATCATAAATAGCGACGTATTATTATTTGTAGATCAGTCAGGCAGTTACAATTTACCCATGATGCATTGCGGTTGTGAGCCTCTCGAACACGGCCATTGTGGGAAGTGGTGGTGCTGAAGAGGCAACAACGAAGATGGCGTGCTGTGGGAATTGCTTATGTTGTCACTGCTGCTGCAGGGATGAAGAGACCCGAACACCCGAGGAACTGGTGAGAGAGAATCTGTATAATGTCTTATAATGTGTAGAATTGCCTCAATGTGCAAAATATTGTGTGCGAGTTTTCCAAGGAAAACTGAGCCTAATGTCCCGACTTCACCCTGGCTGGAGAAAGCTCCACCCTGTTCTGTTCTGATGTATGGATATCTCTCAATGCTAATTTAGGTAGCTAACTATGTTGCACAATAGCTTGATAGATAAATATTAACATTGACTATGTTACAGAATATAGCTGTCAGTAACATTATAGGCTAAATAAATGTTTTTGGGTAATGTGTTCTGTGAGTCAAACTAAGCAACATGACAGCTAGCTGATAGTGCTGAGCAACTATGCTAACTAGTAGCCACTGGCAATACGCTAGCAAATATTTTTTATAACTAACCCTCCTTGTTTTATCTGTGACTCTAGCTTGATGCTTGCCAAGCACGACCGAAGCCATTTATTTATGCATGATGTGCATTGTTTAATAGAGGCCCTTGTCAAACACCCTATCGGACTGTTTGACAAGGGGGAATTAATTGTCGAGGAAGTGTATGGTTAAATAAAGGTTACATTTGAAAGAGCGCAACGTTAGCATCTAGCTATTTGTTTCCCTCAAGCTATTCACAGCCTTGCATGACTCAGGAAGAAACCTCAGCCAACAGCTTGCTCTTTTGTTGTGGTTATTATGGGGCATATAGTACTAGGTGTAGTAAGTGCCAGGTATCTTTTCATGATGACTGGGAAGGTACACTGCATAACCTTATTTGTCAGGCTGAGAGTAGTTTTGTTTCGTTGTTTTGTTATTCTTCATGCACAATGATGGCAGTGTCACATTCTTCTAATTTCCAGACTATTCTTGGGGAAACTCAAGATGAAGAGGATGAGATCCTTCCAAGGAAAGATTATGAGGTGATGAAATCCCTTTGAAGCAGATCAAGATGTTGGCCTAACTCCATATGAATGAAGGGAAAATAGACACACCCAAATGAGCATCAGTGTAGCTCTTGACTAGCCTGGTTGCCAGTCTGTTTTGGCTTTTTTGCCAACTCCTTATGGAATTGTCATGTCAATGTAAGGCCTGACAATGACAATGGAGTAGGCAAGAGCACAAAATAATATGGGACCAGACTACCTGAGTATCATTGAAATTTCTCTCTGCAGAAAAACAAACTACAGAATGAATTCAATTAAACACACACTGACTCCTCTCCCAATGGTTCTCTCTATATTTTGGCAGAGCCTGGATTATGACAGGTGCATCAATGAACCATATGTTGAAGTTCTGGAGGGGATGAACAATAAGGTATACTAAGAAATAAATTGTGGTATTGGTATTGTGATAAATAAGCCTACATTTTGAGTTAGTTACAAAGTCGTTACTAAGTCATTAAGTATGTGGTTAGACCACCAACTACACTAGAATGCCTTTGTTATTTTCAGAAGCTGTAAAAAAAACATACTTTTCATTTCCACAAACTGCATATTGCAATTGTGTTGTTTCCATCTCTTCTAACATGGGTTCTTCTATCACATTATTAGAGAGCCAAAAGGTATGAAGCTGTGAGGTGGATGCTGGTGTTTGCCATTGGAGTTTCAGTAGGCCTGGTAAGTGCAATCATGTTCTATGCTGGATGAAGAATCAGATATTCGGATTTTTGGTTGGCTTACATACCGGTATGTTAGCGATAAACAATGGACCTCTGTACATTCTCTGGAAATAATGTATGACGAAGGTATGGATGATGTGCAGGTGCTTCTGACAAATGTCTGCATGCTTTGGAAAAAAATGCATATTAAACTCTTATTAACACCATTCTCTTTTCTTTCAGGTGGGTGTTTTTGTGGACTTTTTTGTACGCCTTTTCACTCAGCTCAAATTGAACTTGGTGGGAAAATGTATCTTTTTTTGAAGATGGAATATTTCACTCAAAGTCTATGCCTAATTGATAATGTCTTTCTGATGTTGAACATTGCAAATCAACATATTGTATTAGTTGAGAGCAGTGAGGTGTTGTGTGGCAGACAATGCTTTTCCTTAGCCAGTGTGTGCTAGCTGTGGAGGAGTGCAGTGAGAAAGGCTGCCTGGCTCTTTCGCTTCTTGAGCTACTGGCCTTCAACATGATGTTCATCTTCATCGCCAGTGTGTTGGTCCTCATTGAGGTAAAGACGCTCTACACAAATACCTAACATGTCCTAACATGCTATTGTTATGCTATACATTAGTAAGGTGGCGCCGACAGACATGGCAGCTCTGCTTCTAGCTCGTAAGCAACTTTGCAGTATTTTGTTTTTTTGTGTGTTATTTCTTACATTATTGGTCCAGAATGTTTTTTGTGTTGTTACATATAGCCGGAAAGAACTTTTGGATATCAGAGTGGCGGTAAATCGCCAGCATTACGACCAGGAATACGACTTTCCCGAATTGGATCATTTGTTTGTACCCCCCAGGGCAATTGAACTTATCCCAGAGGCTGCTCCAAGTCGTCGCCGGCGGAGAAGAGGTATTCACACCATCCACCGCTTCCGAGTTTGTTACTCGCTAATATTCAATCTCTGGTCAATAAAGTAGACGAGCTCAGGGTGAGGATCTCCTTCCAGAGAGACATCAGGAGCTTTAACATACTCTGTTTCACGGAATCATGGCTCTCTCAGGATATACTGTCCCCGTCCACACAGCCAGCTGGGTTCTCAGTTCATCACGCACACAGGAATAAAAAAAACTCTGGGAAGAAGAAAGGTGGTGGTGTATGTTTCATGATTAACTACACAAGGTGTGATTGTGATAACGTACAGAAACTCAAGTCCTTTTGTTCACCCGACCTAGAATGCCTCACAATCAAAAGCCGACCGTATTACCTCCCAAGAGAATTCTCTTCGGTTGTAGTTACAGCCGTGTATATTCCCCCTTAAGCCAATACCCCGACGGCCCTCAAGGAACTACACTGGACTTTATGCAAACCACATATCCTGAGGCCGTATTTTATTGTAGCTGGGGATTTTAACAAAGCAAATTTGAGTAAAACACTACCGAAGTTCTATCAACACATTGACTGTAGTACTCGCTTAGAGAAAACACTAGATCACTGCTATTCGCATTTTCAAAATGCCTACAAGACCCTCCCCCGCCCTCACTTCAGCAAATCAGATCACGACTCCATTTTTCTCCTCCTTTCCTATAGGCAGAAACTCAAACAGGAAGTACCCGTGCTAAGGTCTATTCTAAGCTGGTCTGACAAATCGGAATCCATGCTTCAACATTGTTTTGATCACGTGGACTGGGAAATGTTCCGGTTAGCCTCTGAGAATAACATTGACGCTTAAACGGACACGGTGACTGAGTTCTTTAGGAAGTGTATAGGGGATGTTGTTCCCACGGTGACTATTAAAACCTACCCTAACCAGAAACCGTGGATAGTTGGCACATTTGCGCAAAACTTAAAGCGCGAACCACCGCATTTAACCATGGCAAGGTGACTGGGAATATGGCTGAATATAAACAGTGTAGTTATTCCCTCCGTAAGGCAATCAAACAGGCAAAACGTTGCTACAAAGTGGAGTCTCAATTCAACGGCTCAGACACGAGATGAATGTGGCAGAGTCTACAGACAATCACGGATTATAAAGGGAAAACCAGCCACGTCACGGACGTCTTGCTCCCAGACAAGCTAAACGCCTTCTTTGCCCGTTTTAAGAATAACACAGTGCCACTCACGTGGCCCGCTCCCAAGGACTGTGGGCTCTTGTTCTCTGTGGCCGACGTGAGTAAGACATTTAAGCGTGTCAACCCTTGCAAGGCTGCCGGCTCAGACGGCATCCTCTAGCCGCGTACTCAGAGCATGCGCAGGCCAGCTGGCTGGAGTGTTTACGGACATATTCAATCTCCCTATCCCAGTCTGCTGTCCCCTCTTACTTCAAGATGTCACACCATTGTTCCTGTACCTAAGAAAGCAAAGGTAACTGAACTAAATGACTATCGCCCCGTCGCACTCACTTCTGTCATCATGAAGTGCTTTGAGAGGCTAGTTAAGGATCATATCACCTCTACAATACCTGACACCCTAGACCCACTTCAATTTGCTTACCGCCCCTATAAATTCACAGACGATGCCATCGCACTGCACACTGCCCTATCCCATCTGGACAAGAGGAATACCTACGTCAGAATGCTGTTCATTGTCTACAGCTCAGCCTTCAACACCATAGTGCCCTCCAAGCTCATCATTAAGCTTGGGGCCCTGGGTCTGAACCCCGCCCTGTGCACCTGAGTCCTGGACTTCCTGACAGGCCGCCCCCAGGTGGTGAAGGTAGGAAACAACACTTCCACTTTGCTGATCCTCAACACAGGGATCCAGGGCCTCAGCCCCCTCCTGTACTTCCTGTTCATCCATGACTGTGGCCAAGCACGCCTCCAACTCAATCATCAAGTTTGCAGATGACACAACAGTAGTGGGCCTGATTACCAACAATGACGGGACAGCCTACAGGGAGAAGGTGAGGGTGCTGGCGGAGTGGTGCCAGGAAAATAACCTCAGTCAATAAAACGAAGGAGCTTATCATGGACTAAAGGAAACAGCAGAGGGAGCACCCCCATATCCACATCGACGGGACCACAGTGAAGGTGGAAAGCTTCAAGTTCCTCGGCGTACACAACACTGACAATCTGAATTGGTCCACCCACACAGACAGTGTGGTGAAGAACTTCAGGAGGTTTTTTCAACCTCAGGTTTACAGATGCACAATTGAGAGCATCCTGTCGGGCTGTATCACTTCCCACAACCGCAGGGGCTCTCCAGAGGGTGGTACGGTCAGCACACGATGTCACAGGAAGATGAAAAAGATCATCAAGGACATCAACCATGCATCAAAGCTGGGGCCGAGAGGCTGTTTTTCAGTCTCTATCTCAAGGCCATCAGACTGTTAAATAGCCATCACGGCTGCTCAACCCTGCACCTTAGAGGCTGCTGCCCTATATACATAGACATGGAATCACTGTCCACTTTAATAATGGAACACTAGTCACTTGAATAATGTTTACATACTGCTTTACTCATCTCGTGTGTGTATATACTGTATTCTATTCTACTGTATTTAGTCAATGCCACTCTGACATTGATCGTCCTAATATTTCTTAATTCCATTCTTTTACTTTTAGATTTGTGTATTGTTGTGAATTGTTAGATACTACTGCACTGTTGGAGCTAGGAACACAAACATTTCACTACACCCGGAATAACATCTGCTAAATATGTGTATGTGACAAAGAAATTTGGTTTGATTTTTAAAGTCAACTCCTGGTAAATGCAGTAGCTTGGGACTGTCGTGATACCGTGTAGTTAGCAGAGCAATTAAAAAGGGACCTATATTGCACTTCAATGGAGTTTACACTTATCTGAAGTGTGCTTGTCAGGAGTCTACTGTACTGCCTGCATGCCTGCCTGTACTGAACATGCTCATAATCCCTTTGACAATACTCAGCTTGACAGCTTATTATCAAAACCTCTTCTTTTTTTTTTATACATCTGTTGGGTAGTTATTTTGGTTTTCTTTGCTTGTCTGGTGGTATCATATCAGAATTGTCCCAACTCCTACTGATTGTCCCTTTTCTGTGTTCTTTAGCCTGTAGCTGCAGGCTCGGGAATCCCTGAGATCAAGAGCTACCTGAACGGAGTAAAGATACCTGGAATAGTCCGGCTACGGACTTTCGTCTGCAAGGCTATCGGAGTCCTCTTTACCGTATCCGGAGGTACTACAAAATAGATGGAACAAGGTCATATTCACTAGGCACCAAACAGAAGACAACTGAAACAGAAAGGGACTACCTGAACATGTCCAATAGAAACAGTAGTTATTTCGCTTTCCTTTTCAAAACATTTTGCTACAGTGTGCACTAATGAATACGACCTCTGACTTTCCAACAGATGCAAACATTATAGCATTTAACTAAAGGGAATCCAATGGCAAAGCGTCTGTTCCGCCTCTAAGTGTTTGATCCCTCAGGTCTGTTTGTGGGGAAGGAGGGTCCAATGATCCACAGTGGAGCCATCGTGGGAGCCGGACTCCCTCAGTTTCAGAGCATCACTTTCAAGAAGATCAACTTTGACTTTCCCTACTTCCGCAGTGACAGGTACAGTAGCATACACTGTAAAGTGCAGTTGTTCATCATTATAAGTTAAATCTCTGTGCTTAACCTTGATTTCAGGGACAAGCGGGACTTTGTGTCGGCGGGGGCGGCGGCCGGGGTGGCGGCTGCGTTTGGGGCACCAATAGGGGGCACCCTCTTCAGCTTGGAGGAGGGATCCTCGTTCTGGAACCAGGCGCTCACCTGGAAAGTGGTAGGTCAAAGGTCACAGACAGAGACGCATGCAAACACACACACAGGCTATTTTTCTGTCATTGTCAGTCAGCCTGGTCTGAAGTACCACTCTCTTCCTGTCTACCCACCAGCTCTTCTGCTCCATGTCTGCTACGTTCACCCTCAACTTCTTCCGCTCGGGGATCAACTACAACAAATGGGGCTCGTTCCAGCTCCCTGGCCTGCTCAACTTTGGAGAGTTCAAGGTACAAGCACTCATTCACGTTCATGTTGTGGAGGTGTGCACATAGTGTGTGTGTATGTGGGTCTGTGTGTGCATATAATGGTTTAGCGACTTGAGTTCTATGTCTCCATGGGTGTCCATCCCTCTCCCACAGTGTTCAGACGGGGATAAGAAGTGCCACCTGTGGACGGCGGTTGACCTGGCCTTCTTTGTCCTGATGGGGGTGGCGGGAGGGCTGCTGGGGGCCTTCTTTAACTGTATCAACAAGAGGCTGGCCAAGTACCGCATGAGACACGTCCACCCCAAGGCCAAGTTTGTCAGGTACCTGCTCGGAGTGATATGTACATACACATAAACACTTCATTGTAGTGACAGTTGCGTTGCTGCAATGCTTTGTTACCAATGAAACATTTGTTTTTCAAATTATCAATATATTTAACTTCCCCATCTGAGTGGAAAGGCATATTTCTCAAAGGGGTTACAGTGATTTGTGTTTCATGTCATATTCTTTGTCTGGTCCCTGGGAAGGGTTCTAGAGAGTCTGCTGGTTGCCATGGTGACCACGGTGGTGATCTTTGTGGCATCTATGACATTGGGTGAATGTCGTGACTTGGCCTCCACAATCACCAACAACAACACGACAGCTCTGGTACGTTTTGGCAGAGCTCAACTTTATAAAAAAGTGAAGTATGTAAATATAAGATAAGAACAGCCGTAAAACAACGTCATAATCATCCTAAAACGAGCACTAAAAGCATATTGAAACATAAAGAGACCATAAAACTACGTATATTCATACAAAAGCCATCCTTAAAAAGTTTATTGGTGTTTTCTGTTGCCTCTCTAACCTCAGATTGGCCGACTGAGTTGAATGAAGTGAAATGGAATTGATCCCAACCGTGCTAGTGTTCAGGAGAGTGCAACGATGAAGAACATTCAGATAGAAGTGTATTGTATAGAACCGATATGATGGTCTGTCATGTAGATTAGGGAATCCAGATAGAGCTACTCATTACATTTCTATCTGCAACGTACTGAACGCTTCACCTTACTGAATATACCCCATTTTCAATGTTTGACTTCACTGAACATACCACAGTTTCAACATTCAATGCTTTTTAATGGTGTAAATGAACCGATTCATCGGGCAGCACACACCGTCACTCCAGTGTCGGCCATTGTGTTAATATTTTAACATTTCAATCTATGGCATAGACATCAGCTCTATTCCAAAACTGTTTCCCCAGGTCTCTAGTCTAGTGTACACTCAAGTCCTTCAGAATTGGAGTTTCACATTTTGAATACGTCCCACATCGGACAGACATGTATACAGTGCATACGTGTAACTAAAGTTAGAAACATGCTCACATTCAATGGTTTTGTTACAATGGTAAAATGTGTGATATGGCGATTTATCTAGGTGTCCCTCAACGAAGACGTCATCAACTCTACAATCCGCCAGTTCTTCTGCCCCAACAAGACGTACAACGACATGGCCACTCTGTTCTTCAACCCTCAGGAGGTGGCCATCCACCAGCTCTTCCACCAGGACGGTGAGACAAGGGCTGTTCTTGGATCAGTTTAGCCTTTTAGATAATGATGAATGAGATTATGGACAGGCTCCCACCTGATTTTAAGGGCAAAACTGATCCCAGGCCTGTACTAAACTGCATGCTCAATAATCTCTATTTAAAGTACTTCTTAGTTCCAGGACTAAGCTTAATCTGTGTTTTCTTTGAACAAATCAAATCAAATTTTATTAGTCACATACACATGGTTAGCAGATGTTAATGCGAGTGTAGCGAAATGCTTGTGCTTCTAGTTCCGACAATGCAGTAATAACCAACAGTAATCTAACCTAACAATTCCACAACTACTACCTTATACACACACACAAGTGTAAAGGGATAAAGAATATGTACATAAAGATATATGAATGAGTGGTGGTACAGAACGGCATGGCAAGATGCAGTAGATGGTATAGAGTACGGTATATACATATGAGATGAGTACTGTAGGGTATGTAAACATAAAGTGGCATAGTTTAAAGTGGCTAGTGGTACATGTATTACATAAGATGGCAAGATGCAGTAGATGATATAGAGTACAGTATATACATATGAGATGGGTAATGTAGGGTATGTAAACATTATATTAAGTGGCATTGTTTAAAGTGGCTAGTGGTACATTTTTACATAATTTCCATCAATTCCCATTTTTAAAGTGGCTGGAGTTGAGTCAGTATGTTGGCAGCGGCCGCTAAATGTTAGTGGTGGCTGTTTAACAGTCTGATGGCCTTGAGATAGAAGCTGTTTTTCAGTCTCTCGGTCCCTGCTTTGATGCACCTGTACTGACCTCGCCTTCTGGATGATAGCAGGGTGAACAGGCAGTGGCTTGGGTGGTTGTTGTCCTTGATGATCTTTATGGCCTTCCTGTGACATCGGGTGGTGTAGGTGTCCTGGAGGGCAGGTAGTTTGCCCCCGGTGGTGCGTTCTGCAGACCTCACTACCCTCTGGAGAGCCTTACGGTTGTGGGCGGAGCAGTTGCCGTACCAGGCGGTGATACAGCCCGACAGGATGCTCTCGATTGTGCATCTGTAGAAGTTTGTGAGTGCTTTTGGTGACAAGCCGAATTTCTTCAGCCTCCTGAGGTTGAAGAGGCGCTGCTGCGCCTTCTTCACAACGCTGTCTGTGTGGGTGGACCAATTCAATTTGTCCGTGATGTGTACACCGAGGAACTTAAAACTTTCCACCTTCTCCACTACTGACCCGTCGATGTGGATAGGGGGGTGCTCCCTCTGCTGTTTCCTGAAGTCCACAATCATCTCCTTTGTTTTGTTGACGTTGAGTGTGAGGTTATTTTCCTGACACCACACTCCGAGGGCCATCACCTCCTCCCTGTAGGCCGTCTCGTCGTTGTTGGTAATCAAGCCTACCACTGTAGTGTCATCCGCAAACTTGATGATTGAGTTGGAGGCGTGCATGGCCACGCAGTCGTGGGTGAACAGGGAGTACAGGAGAGGGCTCAGAACGCACCCTTGTGGGGCCCCAGTGTTGAGGATCAGCGGGGTGGAGATGTTGTTACCTACCCTCACCACCTGGGGGCGGCCCGTCAGGAAGTCCAGGACCCAGTTGCACAGGGCGGGGTCGAGACCCAGGGTCTCGAGCTTGATGACGAGTTTGGAGGGTACTATGGTGTTAAATGCTGAGCTGTAATCGATGAACAGCATTCTCACATGGGTATTCCTCTTGTCCAGATGGGTTAGGGCAGTGTGCAGTGTGGTTGCGATTGCGTCGTCTGTGGACCTATTGGGTCGGTAAGCAAATTGGAGTGGGTCTAGGGTGTCCGGTAGGGTGGAGGTGATATGGTCCTTGACTAGTCTCTCAAAGCACTTCATGATGACGGAAGTGAGTGCTACGGGGCGGTAGTCGTTTAGCTCAGTTACCTTAGCTTTCTTGGGAACAGGAACAATGGTGGCCCTCTTGAAGCATGTGGGAACAGCAGACTGGGATAAGGATTGATTGAATATGTCCGTAAACACACCAGCCAGCTGGTCTGCGCATGCTCTGAGGACGCGGCTGGGAATGCCGTCTGGGCCTGCAGCCTTGCGAGGGTTAACACGTTTAAATGTTTTACTCACCTCGGCTGCAGTGAAGGAGAGCCCGCAGGTTTTGGTAGGGGGCCGTGTCAGTGGCACTGTATTGTCCTCAAAGCGGGCAAAAAAGTTGTTTAGCCTGTCTGGGAGCAAGACATCCTGGTCCGCGACGGGGCTGGTTTTCTTTTTGTAATCCGTGATTGACTGTAGACCCTGCCACATACCTCTTGTGTCTGAGCTGTTGAATTGCGACTCGATTTTGTCTCTGTACTGGGACTTAGCCTGTTTGATTGCCTTGCGGAGAGAATAGCTACACTGTTTGTATTCGGTCATGCTTCCGGTCACCTTGCCCTGGTTAAAAGCAGTGGTTCGTGCTTTCAGTTTCACGCGAATGCTGCCGTCAATCCACGGTTTCTGGTTTGGGAATGTTTTAATCGTTGCTGTGGGTACGACATCGTCAATGCACTTCCTAATGAACTCGCTCACCGAATCAGCATATTCGTCAATATTGTTGTTGGACGCAATGCGGAACATATTCCAATCCGCGTGATCGAAGCAGTCTTGAAGCGTGGATTCAGATTGGTCGGACCAGCGTTGAATAGACCTGAACGCGGGAGCTTGTTGTTTTAGTTTCTGTTTGTAGGCTGGAATCAACAAAATGGAGTCGTGGTCAGCTTTTCCGAAAGGGGGGCGGGGGAGGGCCTTATATGCGTCGCGGAAATTAGTATAACAATGATCTAGGGTTTTTCCAGCCCTGGTAGCACAATCGATATGCTGATAGAATTTAGGGAGTTTTGTTTTTAGATTAGCCTTTTTAAAATCCCCAGCTACGATGAATGCAGCCTCAGGGTGTGTGGTTTCCAGTTTACAAAGAGTCAGATAAAGTTCGTTCAGGGCCATCGATGTGTCTGCTTGGGGGGGAATATATACGGCTGTGATTATGATTGAAGAGAATTCCCTTGGTAGATAATGCGGTCGACATTTGATTGTGAGGAGTTCTAGATCAGGTGAACAGAATGACTTGAGTTCCTGTGTGTTGTTATGATGATCACACCACGTCTCGTTAATCATAAGGCATACCCCCCCGCCCCTCTTCTTACCAGAAAGATGTTTGTTTCTGTCGGCGCGATGCATGAAGAAACCAGCTGGCTGCACCGACTCCGTTAGCGTCTCTTGAGTTAGCCATGTTTCCGTGAAGCAGAGCACGTTGCAATCCCTGATGTCTCTCTGGAATGCTACCCGTGCTCGGATTTCATCAACCTTATTGTCAAGAGACTGGACATTGGCGAGTTGTATGCTAGGGAGTGGAGCGCGATGTGCCCGTCTCCGAAGCCTGACCACGAGACCGCCTCGTTTGCCCCTTTTACGGCGTCGCACAGGGTCGCCGGCTGGGATCAGATCCATTGTATTGGGTGGAAGGCAAAACACTGGATCCGTTTCGGGAAAGTCATATTCCTGGTAGGAACGATGATGAGTTGACGTTAATCGTATATTCAGTAGTTCCTCCCGACTGTATGTAATGAAACCTAAGATTACCTGGGGTACCGATGTAAGAAATAACACATAAAAAAGCAAAATACTGCATATTTTCCAAGGAACGCGAAGCGAGGCGGCCATCTCTTTCCGGCGCCGGATGTCCTAGGGTCCCTAGTCTCTATACACATACACACCGACATATGTTTGTGTACTGGTGATGGCTACACTTTAGTTAATCATTATACAGAACATAATGAACACCTCTGTGGCCAGCTCTGAAAAATATCTGATGTGATTGGTCAAAATACCAATTAGTGGAAGAAAGATCAGCGTTGGACTGCCTGTGTAAACGCAGCCTTAGTGTGTGATTTCCTGTGTTTCCTGTCTCCCTGTAGGTACGTTCAGCCCTGTGACGCTGATTGTGTTCTTTGTGCTGTACTTTTTGTTGGCGTGCTGGACGTACGGCGTGTCGGTGCCCAGCGGCCTCTTTGTGCCCTCGCTGCTCTGTGGCGCCGCTTTCGGACGCCTGGTGGCCAACCTCCTCAAAATGTAAGACCAATGTTCTGATAAAGTTCTCATAATCAAATGTTCTCAGTGTTAGGCATGATCTAATGTACGCAAATTGTTAGGCTGTCATTCTCATTATAATTTGTTTTCTTCCGAAATGTAAACCCAACGTTCTCATAGTCAGTACTCAAATTTGTAAGCCCAACTGTCTCGTAACAAAATGTCCAGGAATGGTAATGGTGTATATCAGATTCATTCATATGTACAGTACCAGTCAAAAGTTTGGACACACCTATTCATTCCAGGGTTTTTCTTTATTTGTACTATATTCTACATTGTATAATAATAGTGAAGATATAAACTATAAAATAACACATATGGAATCAAGTCGTAACCCCCAAAATATATTTGAGATTCTTCAAAGTAGCCACCTTGATGACAGCTTAGAACACTCTTGGCATTTTCTCAACCTACCTTGAAGAATCTAAAGTACATTTTGATTTGTTTAACACTTTTTTTTTGGTTACTACGTGATCCCATATGTGTTATTTCATAGTTTTGATGTCTTCACTATTATTCTACAATGTAGAAAATAGTATAAATAAACCCTTCAGAAAGTTTTCATACTCCTTGACCCACATTTTGTTGTTATATATATATATTTTTTACACATAATACCCCATAGTGTTGAAGTGAAAATGAAATACAGAAATCTAATTTACTTTAGTATTCCCACTCCTGAGTATAAGCACCTTTTGGCGGCGATTACAGCTTTGAGTTGTCTTGGGTATGTCTGTACCAGTTTTACACATCTGGTTTTGGGGATTTTCTCAAATGTTTCATTTTCTCAAGCTCTGTTAAGTTAGATGGGGAGTGGCAGTGAACAACAATCTTCAAGTCTTTCCACATATTTCAAATCAAATCAAATCAAATTTTATTAGTCACATACACATGGTTAGCAGATGTTAATGCGAGTGTAGCGAAATGCTTGTGCTTCTAGTTCCGACAATGCAGTAATAACCAACAGTAATCTAACCTAACAATTCCACAACTACTACCTTACACACACACACAAGTGTAAAGGGATAAAGAATATGTACATAAAGATATATGAATGAGTGGTGGTACAGAACGGCATGGCAGATGCAGTAGATGGTATAGAGTACGGTATATACATATGAGATGAGTACTGTAGGGTATGTAAACATAAAGTGGCATAGTTTAAAGTGGCTAGTGGTACATGTATTACATAAAGATGGCAAGATGCAGTAGATGATATAGAGTACAGTATATACATATGAGATGGGTAATGTAGGGTATGTAAACATTGTATTAAGTGGCATTGTTTAAAGTGGCTAGTGGTACATTTTTACATAATTTCCATCAATTCCCATTTTTAAAGTGGCTGGAGTTGAGTCAGTATGTTGGCAGCGGCCGCTAAATGTTAGTGGTGGCTGTTTAACAGTCTGATGGCCTTGAGATAGAAGCTGTTTTTCAGTCTCTCGGTCCCTGCTTTGATGCACCTGTACTGACCTCGCCTTCTGGATGATAGCGGGGTGAACAGGCAGTGGCTTGGGTGGTTGTTGTCCTTGATGATCTTTATGGCCTTCCTGTGACATCGGGTGGTGTAGGTGTCCTGGAGGGCAGGTAGTTTGCCCCTGGTGATGCGTTCTGCAGACCTCACTACCCTCTGGAGAGCCTTACGGTTGTGGGCGGAGCAGTTGCCGTACCAGGCGGTGATACAGCCCGACAGGATGCTCTCGATTGTGCATCTGTAGAAGTTTGTGAGTGCTTTTGGTGACAAGCCGAATTTCTTCAGCCTCCTGAGGTTGAAGAGGCGCTGCTGCGCCTTCTTCACAACGCTGTCTGTGTGGGTGGACCAATTCAGTTTGTCCGTGATGTGTACACCGAGGAACTTAAAACTTTCCACCTTCTCCACTACTGACCCGTCGATGTGGATAGGGGGGTGCTCCCTCTGCTGTTTCCTGAAGTCCACAATCATCTCCTTTGTTTTGTTGACGTTGAGTGTGAGGTTATTTTCCTGACACCACACTCCGAGGGCCCTCACCTCCTCCCTGTAGGCCGTCTCGTCGTTGTTGGTAATCAAGCCTACCACTGTAGTGTCATCCGCAAACTTGATGATTGAGTTGGAGGCGTGCATGGCCACGCAGTCGTGGGTGAACAGGGAGTACAGGAGAGGGCTCAGAACGCACCCTTGTGGGGCCCCAGTGTTGAGGATCAGCGGGGTGGAGATGTTGTTACCTACCCTCACCACCTGGGGGCGGCCCGTCAGGAAGTCCAGGACCCAGTTGCACAGGGCGGGGTCGAGACCCAGGGTCTCGAGCTTGATGACGAGTTTGGAGGGTACTATGGTGTTAAATGCTGAGCTGTAATCGATGAACAGCATTCTCACATGGGTATTCCTCTTGTCCAGATGGGTTAGGGCAGTGTGCAGTGTGGTTGCGATTGCGTCGTCTGTGGACCTATTGGGTCGGTAAGCAAATTGGAGTGGGTCTAGGGTGTCCGGTAGGGTGGAGGTGATATGGTCCTTGACTAGTCTCTCAAAGCACTTCATGATGACGGAAGTGAGTGCTACGGGGCGGTAGTCGTTTAGCTCAGTTACCTTAGCTTTCTTGGGAACAGGAACAATGGTGGCCCTCTTGAAGCATGTGGGAACAGCAGACTGGGATAAGGATTGATTGAATATGTCCGTAAACACACCAGCCAGCTGTCTGGGATTTATCTGGGCCACTCAAGGACTTTCACATTCTTGTTCTGAAGCCATTACAGCATTGCTTTGGCTGTATGCTTTGGGTCATTGTCCTGTTGGAACATACATCTTTGCCCTAGTCTATGGTTGTTTGCACTCTGAAGCAGGTTCTCATCAAGGATTTGGCTGTATTTGGCTCCATTTATTGTTCCCTCTATCCTTACAAGTCTCCCAGTCCCTGCCGCTGAAAAGCATCCCCATAACATGATGCTGCCACGGTAGGGATGGTGTTAGACGGGTGGTGAGCTATGCCTGGTTTTCTCCAGACATAGTGCTTTGCATTCAGGCTAAATCATAACATTTTTGTCCACAGAATATTTTGCCTCATGCTTTGTCTGTCACGTGCCTTTTTGCAAACTCCAGGCATGCTCTCATGTGCCTTTTGCCAGACGGAAGCCACTCCTGAGAAAATCTCCCATAAAGCCCAGATTGGTGAGAGCATGCCTGGAGTTTACTGTAGAGACTGAGACTGTTGTCCTTATGACAGGTTCTTCCATCTCAGCCAAGGAACTCTGTAGTTCTGTCAGTTGTCATTGGGTTCTTGGTCACCTCCCTAACCAAGGTCCTTCTTGCCTGGTTGCTCAGTTTGGTTGAACGGCCAGCTCTAGGCATAGTCTGGGTAGTTCCATATTATTGAGACCACTGTGTACTTGGAAACTTTCAATACTGTAGAAGTTGTTTTATACCCTTTCACAGATACAGTGCTGTGAAAAAGTATTTGCCCCTTCCTTATTTCTTATTTTTTGGCACATTTGTCACACTTAAATGTTTCAGATCATCAAACAAATGTAAATATTACACAAATATAACCCAAGTAAACACAAAATGCAGTTTAAGTGATGATTTTTTTTTTTTTTTGGGGGGGGGGCCTATCTAAACCTTCATGGCCATATGTGAAAAAGTAATTGCCCCCTAAACCTAATAACTGATTGTGCCACCCTCAGCAGCAACAACTGCAATCAAGCGTTTGCGATAACTGGCAATGAGTCTTTCACATCACTGTGGAGGAATTTTGGCCCACTCTTCTTTGCAGAATTGTTTTAATTCAGCCACATTGGAGGGTTTGAGCATGAACCGCCTTTTTAAGGTCACGCCACGGGCATCTCAATCGGATTCAGGTCCGGACTTTGACTAGGCCACTCCAAAACCTTTATTTTGTTTTTTAAGCCATTCAGAGGTGGACTTGTTGGTGTGTTTTGGATCATTGTCCTGCTGCAGAACCCAAGTGCGCTTCAGCTTGAGGTCACAAACTATTGGCCGGATATTCTCCTTCAGGATGTTTTGGTAGAGAGCAGAATTCATGGTTCCATCAATCACAGCACGTCGTCCAGGTCCTGAAGCAGCAAAGCAGCCCCAGACCATCACACTACCACCACTATATTTGACTGTTGGTATGATGTTCTTTTTCTGAAATGCTGTGTTACTTTTACGCCAGATGTAACGGGACGCACACCTTCCAAAAAGTGAAATTTTTGTCTCATCAGTCCACAGAATATTTTCCCAAAAGTCTTGGGGCTCATCAAGATGTTTTTTGCCAAAAGCGAGACGAGCCTTTATGTTATTTTTGGTCAGCAGTGGTTTTCGCCTTGGAACTCTGTCATGGATGCCATTTTTGCCTCTCTTTCTTATGGTTGAATCATGAACACTGACCTTAACTGAGGCAAGTGAGGCCTGCAGTTCTTTAGATGTTGGTGTGGGTTCTTTTGTGACCTCTTGGATGAGTCATCGCTGCGCTCTTGGGGTAATTTTGGTAGGCCGGCCACTCCTGGGAAGGTTCACCACTGTTCCAAATTTTCTAAATTTGTGGATAATGTCTCTCACAGTGGTTCGCTGGAGTCCCAAAGCTTTAGAAATGGCTTTGTAACCCTTTCCAGACTGATAGATGTCAATTACTTTGTTTCTCATCTGTTCCTGAATTTCTTTGGATCGCGGCATGATGTCTTGCTTTTTGAGATCTTTTGGCCTACTTCACTTTGTCAGACAGGTTCTATTTAAGTGATTTCTTGTTTCAACAGGTCTGGCAGTAATCAGGCCTGGGTGTGGCTAGTGAAATTGAACTCAGCTTTCCCAAAAATTGTATTAACCACAGTAAACTCATGATTTAACAAGGGGGGGCAATTACTTTGTCACTTAGGGCCATGAAGGTTCGGATAGCTTTTTTCCCTTAATAAATACAATTATCACTTAACTGCATTTTGTGTTCACTTGGGTTATCTTTGTGTAATATTAACATTTGTTTGATGATCTGAAACATTTAAGTGTGACAAATGTGCAAAGAAATTAGGAAGGGGGCAAATACTTTTTCACAGGACTGTATATGATTCATCACAGTTCTATCTCAGAGATCTACAGTTGAAGTCGGAAGTTTACATACACTTAGGTTGGAGTCATTAAAACACATTTTTTAACGACTCCACAAATTTCTCGTGAACAAACTATAGTTTTGGCAAGTCGGTTAGGACATCTACTTTGTGCATGACACAAGTAATTTTTCCAACAATTGTTTTCAGACAGATTATTTCACTTACCATTCACTGTATCACAATTCCAGTGGGTCAGAAGTTTACATACACTAAGTTGACTGTGCCTTTAAACAGCTTGGAACATTTCAGAAAATGTCATGGCTTTAGAAGCTTCTGATAGGCTAATTGACATCATTTGATTCAATTGGAGGTGTACCTGTAGATGTATTTCAAGACCTACCTTCAAACTCGGTGCCTCTTTGCTTGACATCATGGGAAAATCAAAAGAAAATCAGCCAAGACCTCAGAAAAAAATTTGTAGACCTCCACAATTCTGGTTCATCCTTGGGAGCAATTTCCAAAGGCCTGAAGGTACCACGTTCATCAAACAATAGTACGCAAGTATAAACACCATGGGATCACGCAACTGTCATAACGCTCAGGAAGGAGACGCGTTCTGTCTCCTCGAGATGAACGTACTTTGGTGCGAAAAGTGCAAATTAATCCCAGAACAACAGCAAATTACCTTGTGAAGATGTTGGAGGAAACAGGTACAAAATATCTATATCCACAGTAAAACGAGTCCTGTGTCGACATAACCTGAAAGGCCGCTCGGCAAGGAAGAAGCCACTGGAGAAATATCCTCTGGTCTGATGAAACAAAAATATAACTTTTTGGCCATAATGACCATCATTATGTTTGTAGGAAAAAGGGGGAGGCTTGCAAGCCGAAGAACACCATCCCAACCGTGAAGCACGGGGGTGGCAGCATCATGTTGTGGGGGTGCTTTGCTGCAGGAGGGACTGGTGCATGTCACAAAATAGATGGCGTCATGAGGAAGGAAAATTATATGGATATATTGAAGCAATATCTCAAGACATCAGTCAGGAAGTTAACTTCTTATGGCTGCAAACCCCGCTACCGGGATCGATATGACAACAGCCAGTGAAAGTGCAGGGCGCCAAATTCAAACAACATAATTAAAATTCCTCAAACATACATGTGTCTTATATCATTTTAAAGGTAATCTTGTTGTTAATCCCACCAAAGTGTCCGATTTCAAATATGCTTTTCAGCGAAAGCACTACAAACGATTATGTTAGGTCACCACCAAACCAAATCTTTCCAGCGAAAGATGGCAGTCAGAAAAAGCAGAAATAGAGAAAATTAATCATTAACCTTGGATTATCTTCATCAGATGACACTCATAGGACTTCATGTTACACAATACATGCATGTTTTGTTTGATAAAGTTCATATTTATAACAAAAAATCTGAGTTTACATTGACGCGTTACATTCACTAGTTCCAAAAACATCAAGTGATTTTGCATAGCCACATCGTTTCAACAGAAATACTCATCATAAATGTAGATGATGATAATACAAGTTATACACATGGAATTATAGATATACCTCTCCTTAATGCAACCGCTGTGTCAGATTTCAAAAAAACTTTACGGAAAAAGCAAATCATGCAATAATCTGAGACGGAGCTCAGAACAATAGCCAAATTAGCCGCCATGTTGGGGTCAACAGAAACCAGAAAATACATGATAAATGTTTCCTTTGAACTTCATCAGAATGCAGTCCTAGGAATCCCAGGTCCACAATAAATGCTTGATTTGTTCGATAATGTCTGTTATTTATGTCCAATTAGCTACTTTGGTTAGCGCGTTTGGTAAACAATTCCAAAGTCACAAAGCGCGTCCACTATAACGTGACAAAATGTCCAAAAGTTCCGTAAAAGTCAGTAAAAAAAATGTCAAACGATGTATTGAATCATACTTTAGAATGTTGTTTACATACATCTTGAATAACGTTCCAACCGGAGAATTAGATTGACTTCAGAAGAGCGGTGGAACGGAGGTCCTCCTCATGTGAACGCGCATGTGAAAGCATGGTCAGCTCGTGGCAGACCTGACTAATTCCTGTCTCCTTCGGCCCCCCTTCACATTAGAGTCATCAGACAAAGTTCTATTGACTGTTGACATCTAGTGGAAGCCGTAGGAAGTGAAAACTCATCAATATCTCGCTGTAATTTCAATGAGAGCTTGGTTGAAAATCTGCCACCTCAGAAGAAATTCAAACAGGAAGTGGAACTTCTCAGGTTTTTGCCTGCCATATGAGTTCTGTTATACTCACAGACATAATTCAAACAGTTTTAGAAACTTCAGTGTTTTCTAACCAATAATAATATGCATATATTAGCAACTGGGACTGAGGAGCAGGCAGTTTACTATGGGCACCTCTGTGCACCTTTCATCCAAGCTACTCAATACTGCCCCTGCAGCCATAAGAAGTTAAAACTTGGTCGCAAATGGACAATGACCCCATGCATACTTCCAAAGTTGTGGCAAAATAGCTTAAGGACAACAAAGTCAAGGTATTGGAGTGGCCATCACAAAGCCCTGACCTCAATCCCATAGAACATTTGTGGGCAGAACTGATAAAGCATTGGCAAGCAAGGAGGCCTACAAACCTGACTCAGTTACACCAGCTCTGTCAGGAGGAATGGGATAAAATTCACCTAACTTATTGTGGGAAGCTTATGGGAGGCTACCCAAAACGTTTGACCCAAGTTAAACAATTTAAAGGCAATGCTACTAAATACTAATTGAGTGTATGTAAACGTCTGACCCACTGGGAATATGATGAAAGAAATGAAAGCTGAAAGAAATAAAAGCTGAAATAAATCATTCTCTCTACTATTATTCTGACATTTCACATTCTTAAAATAAAGTGGTGATCCTAACTGACCTAAGACAGGGAATATTTGCTTGGAGTAAATGTCAGGAATTGTGAAAAACTGAGTTTAAATGTATTTGGCTAAGGTGTATGTAAACTTCCAACTTCAACTGTATAGACAGTTCCTTGGATTTTATGGTATTTTTTTCTGCTCTGACATGCACTGTCAAAGATGTTTCTTTCTAAGTCCTGTCCAAACAATTGAATTTAGCCACAGGTGGACTCTAAGTTGTAGTGACATCTCAAGGGTGATCAAAGGAAATTGGATGCACCTGGGCTCAATTTGGAGTGTCATAGCAAAGTGGTCTGAATATTTATGTCAATTAGGTATTTGCAAACATTTCTAAACTCATTTTCACTTTGTCATTGTGGGGTATTTTGTGTAGATCCATTTTGAATTCAGGCTGTAACACAACAAAATGTGGAGTAAGTCAAGGGGTATGAATACTTTCTGAAGGCACTGTATATGGATCTGGTTTCTATGATTTGAAATCTGTTGGTTTGGAAATCTCTCAACTACTTTCCCAGCACCAAACTACTGTGAGATATATATATATATGTGTAGCTGCAGTGTAACTGCCCATGGAGTTTGTATCTCTTAGAATGTGTAAAAATGCCATCAAAGCTACATTTTAAAGTTGACACCCTCTGAGAGGGAATCTGCTGATTGGGCACTTTCTCTAAGCGCTTCTCTCCCACTCTTTCTCTCTCTTTGACACAGTTGTCCTCTGTATTCTGCTTTGTCAGCCTCAGGCATTTTGAGTTCTTGGGTTCCTGCACGACTGCTTTCATGTGCCATGCTGGGGCCCTTGTAATGCCTGTGGGAGATTTAACTTAGCTAAAAATTAAGTTTCTCTTGGCGTTTTGGACTGTAGCTGCCAGTTCATTGTCTCACTTCAGATAGTGTGACTTGTGAGTGTAATGCCACCTGTTGGAAGATAATGCAAACTGTCTTATCAAAACATGATAAATATGTTGATTTACAGTTGATATACATAGATTCGTGGTGGTCTTAGGTATAAGAAAATAATGCAATTTGAGCGGACAATGCTAGCAATAAGCCTTAGTCTTTCCTTAGTTATCTCTATCGAACTGACCGCTTTTAGGAAGTAATTTTAAAAAGTTGCGATTTCTCCCCCATCCTTTGATAAAACCTTTCCTAATGTTGACACTTACTGTTTCGACTGATCCTGCTTTTCCTGGTTGGTTCCTTTTGGCTGTCCTGTTGCCACAGCAACCTGGGGATGGACATCTACTCTGGGACCTTTGCTCTGATTGGTGCAGCCGCCTTCCTGGGAGGTGTGGTCCGGATGACCATCAGCCTGACTGTCATTCTCATCGAATCGACCAATGAGATCACCTACGGCTTGCCCATTATGATAACCCTCATGGTAAAGTACACCTCATTGGTTTGAACTTACATTCACAATTTAGTACACTTGCATCAGAGTTGGTACTTACAGGATTACGTGTGTGTGCGTATGCTCAGGTGGCCAAGTGGACGGGGGATTTCTTCAATAAGGGCATCTATGACATCCACATTCATCTGAGAGGAGTGCCACTGCTGGAGTGGGAGACAGAGGTCGAGATGGACAAGTAAGAAAATACTACTACATTTATGATAATAAAGATCAGTGGTCATTGTATCCAAACCCACTTACAACTAACACATTTCTCTTCAGTATACACGCATATTCTGTATATATGCGTCCCTTTTCAGCCTTTAACCAGCTGTGTAATCTGTTGATGGGTTTAAAAAAAAGGATACATTAAAAAATATATATATATTTTCCTTTTTACTTGAAAATAGATTACCTTTTTTCAATGATTGAATTGGAATTTTACTTTCTGAATTGACTGACCCTAACCCTGGTACATGTGTGTCCCTCTTTTTCCCCCAGACTGACGGCCAGTGACATCATGGAGCCCAACCTGACGTACGTGTACCCCCACACGCGCATCCAGTCCCTGGTTAGCATCCTGCGCACCACCGTCTACCATGCCTTCCCCGTGGTCACCGAGAACAGGGACAACGAACGGGAGTTCATGAAGGGCAACATCCTCATCAGCAACAACATCCGCTTCAAGGTAGGAGCCAGGGCAACGTGCAGATAGAAATTGCATGAATAGAACTGACATGATTCTACATGTCAGAGATGTTTGTTCTACTGAACCTATTTCTATCTTAGCATTTCACTATGTTGTGTCCTGGGGTGTATGCATTAGTTGCAGATCGTAGCGAAACGTTTTGCCTGGTTACTCTAGGACCCCAAAATATGCAAACATAATGAAACTGGGAGCGACCTACCTGGTTTTATCCAATAGAAACTCTTGTTTTCATTACAAAACTTTTTCCATTTGGATCATCAGGCCAAACGTTTTGCTACAGTGTGCGACAAATGAATACACGTCTGCTGAAGGTGCCCTTGCCATACCACGAATTGCCACCAGGAGTAATCAGAACCCTGTTATACTGTATAATGCTGGGCCTACAGATATAGGCCACTTAGTTTGGCCGTGTTTCCAATAATTGGAAAATGTTGTTTATCCTTCCTTGCCCCCCTCCTTGTAGTATTGTTACTGTAAAGCCCTTTGTGACATGTTGTTAATAACAAGGCTAGTCACATCTATTTATATGTTAGGGCAGTGTCAGTAATTACATTAGGGAATGTAGGGAACAGGGATGCACAGACAGTCTCACGGTCTTTTACTGTAAAAAGATTTACATTTATATGAACAGGAAGGTGTGTCTGTGGAGCATGCATGTGCAACCCTGCCTTCTCCGCCCACCTCCTCCTCAGAAAGCAAGCGTGCTGACGCGGGCCGGGGAGCAGCGGCGGCGCTGCCAGTCCATGAAGTCATACCCGTCCAGTGAGCTGCGCAACGTGTGTGACGACCAGCTGGCGGCCGTGGTGCCTGCTATGGAGGAGGGCCAGGACATGCTGCAGCAGATGCTGGAGAGGAGGTGAGCCCCACACACACATACGCACACCTTAATTCTCACACCTGACTTGACCCAATCCCATTTTTTACAACACCAACCATGTAACCATCCTATTCCCTGTAACTTTGACTTGGGTCAAATTTGAGATTTTTTTTTATCCATCATTCTTCTGAAATGAACTATTAATAAACTTTGCACACGTTGTAATCGATAGATTCACTGTAATGAGTCAGTCCGGTGTTTCTATTTGGAGAAAGTGCTGTTCTAACGTTTCTATGACTGTGTGTATGTTTCTAGACATGCACCCTACCCTAACCTGTACCCAGACCAGTCCCCTAGCGAGGAGTGGACCATGGAGGAGCGCTTCCGACCTCTGACCTTCCACGGCATCATCCTGCGCTCTCAGCTGGTCAACCTGCTGATCCGTGGCGTCTGCTACGCAGAGAACCAGTCGGTCAGTGGCCCAACTCCCAACCCACTGGACAACAGGGTCGTATTCATTAGTGATGGGGGGGAAATATCGATACAGGAGAGTATTGCAATATTATTTTTGCATTCGATTCTCTGACTCAAAGTATTAATTTTATTTATTTTTTAATGGGGAGTTAATGTTAGCTGGTGCTAATCGGCTCTACCTGTGCCAAAACGCCAGTATTTCTCATCATATGGTTTGTTATCCATCGGCCATTTTATTTCTATGACTTATTAAAACTTGTTTTCTCATGCCTCTGTAGTGGCATGTAGTAAGACCTGCAGTGAGCCAGTTGTTCGAACATCGAATCACAATAAAATTGCAGTATCAAATCGCAATAGATATAGAATTGTGGTACATAAAGAATCGCACCTAAGTATTGTGGTAATATTGTATCGTGAGGTCCCTGGCAATTCCTAGTATGAGGTATGAAAGTGGCGTGTCAGTGGCATGTAATTTTCCAGGAAGTAGCCTTATAGTTTTTAACTCTTGTAACCTTTTTGAATGATATTCAATGGGAAAAACGGAGCACAAGGGTCTTGAACGCAAAAACGTAATAAATGAATCCTCAAATGCAAAAATTATTTTATATGTATCTTAAATTACTGGATTTTCACTAATGTTATGATATAATCGTCAAGCCCAATCAAAAGATTAGGGGAAAGGACCCGGAAGTATGACGTAGGACGATGTCACTTGCACATCGTATTTATTAGGCAACAAATTGAATAAAACGGACTGAAACATGAAGGAACTACCTGAACTCTCGTTTTTGTTCTCTGTTGCAAAACGTTTTGCTACGTTTTGCCACTGTGTGCTGTGCACTAATGAATACGACCCAGGAGTTAGTCAGTGTGTGTGTGTAGTGTTTCTACACATGTCCTCGTGTGTGTATGTCTGTGCACCTTTTTATTTGTCTGTCTGTGTCCACATAGAGTGCCACGCAGCCGAGACTGTCGTACGCTGAGATGACGGAGGACTACCCCCGTTTCCCAGACATCCATGACCTAGACTTGGCCCTTCTCAATCCCCGCATGATAGTGGTACGACCCAGTCCATCACACAGCTACTGCTGCACTTACAATCAGGGCTCTAAATTAAACATTTTCATTGGTAGCACTGGTGCTCCCAATTTTCAAAAGTTAGGAGCACAACATAACATTTATGAGCAGCAGAAAATTCATTTAAAAAAAAAAAGTAGATTGAGATATAACCTACAGTACATTCGGAAAGTATGCAGTCCCCTTGACTTTTCCCACATTTTGTTATGTTACAGTCTTATTCTAAAATGTATAAAATATTTTTTTCCCTTATCAATCTACACACAATACCCCATAATGACAAAGTAAAAACAGGTTTTTGCAAATGTGTTAAAAACCCCCCAGAAATATCACATTTCCATAACTATTCAGACCCTTTACTCAGTACCTTGTTGAAGCACATTTGACAGTGATTACAGCCTCGAGTCTTCTTGGGTATGATGCTACAAGCTTGGCACACCTGTAATTGGGGAGTTTTTCCCCCATTCTCTGCAGATCCTCTCAAGCTCTATCAGGTTGGATGGGGAGCGTCGCTGAACAGCTATTTTTCAGTTTCTCCAGAGATGTTTGACTGGGTTTAACTCCAGGCTCTGGCTGGGCCACTCAGGGACATTCAGAGACTTGTCTCGAGGCCACTCCTGCCTTGTCTTGGCTGTGTGCTTAGGGGCGTTGTCCTGTTGGACAGTCTGAGGTCCTGAGCGCTCTGGAGCAGGTTTTCATCAAGGATCTCTCTGTACTTTGCTCCCTTCATCTTTCCCTCGATCCTGACTAGTCTCCCAGTCCCTGCCGCTGAAAGACATCCCCACAGCATGACGCTGCCACCACCCTGCTTCACCGTAGGGATGGTATTGGCCGGATAATGAGCGGTGCCTGGTTTCCTCCAGACGAGACTCTTGGCATTCAGGCCAAAGAGTTCAATCTTAGTTTCATCAGACCAGAGAATCTTGTTTCTCATGGTCAGCGTCCTTTAGGTGACTTTTGGCAAACTCCAAACGGGTTGTCTTGTGCCTTTTTACTGAGCAGTGGCTTCCGTCTGGCCACAGTTTGTAGTGTAAAAATTATCATAATTTTTTGGGGGTCCCGTGACCATTCTCTTTGCCAAAATTCAGTTCACGGCTGAATCTACAATTACAATTTTTTTTACGCAACATGTAAAGTGTTGGTTTCATGAGCTGAAATACAAGATCCCAGAAATGTTCCATGTGCACAAAAAGCTTATTTCTCACATATTTTGCCAAATTTGTTTGTATCCCTGTTAGTGAGCATTTATCCTTTGCCAAGAAAATCCATCCACCTGACAGGTGTGGCACATCAAGAAGCTGATTTGAACAGCATGATCATTACACAGGTGCACCTTGTGCTGGCGACAATAAAAGACCACTCTAAAATGTGCAGTTTTGTGACAACATAATGTCCCAGATGTCTCATGTTTTGAGAGACATGCAGTTGGCATGCTGACTGCAGGAATGTCCACCAGAGCTGTTGCCAGATCATTTAATGTTAATTTCTCATTTTAGAGAATTTGTCAGTACGTCCAACTGGCCTCACAACCGCAGACCACGTGTAACCACGCCAGCCCAGGACCTCCACATTCACCTGTGGGATCGTCTTAGACCAGCTACCCAGACAGCTGATGAAACTGTGGGTTTGCACAACCAAATAATTTATGCACAAACTGTCAGAAACCGTCTCAGGGAAGCTCATCTGGGTGCTCGTCCTCACCAGGGTCTTGACCTGACTGCAGTTTGGCATCGTACCTGACTTCAGTTGGAAAATGCTTGCCTTTGATGGCCACTGGCACGCTGGAGAAGTATGTTCTTCATCGATAAATCCCGGTTTCAACTGTACCAGGCAGATGGCAGACAGCGTGTATGGCGTTGTGGGCGAGCGGTTTGTTGCTGATAACGTTGTGAACAGAGTGCCCCTTGGTGCGGTTATGGTATGGCCAGGCATAAGCTATGGACAACGAGCACAATTGTACAGAGATACCGTGATGAAATCCTGAAGCTGATTGTCGTGCCATTCATCCGCCGCCTTCACCTCATGTTTCAGCATGATAATGCATGGGCCCATGTCGCAAGGATCTGAACACAATTCCTGAAAGCTGAAAATGTCCCAGTTCTTCCATGGCCTCCATACTCATACACTGGATCGACATTCACGACAGCGTGTTAGTTTAACCCCTTCAAATTAATGGATTTGGCTATTTCAGCCACACCCGTTGCTGACAGGTGTCTAAAATCGAGCACATTGTAATCTACATTGTACGGGCCATTCTACTGCAATGTTTGTCTAAGGAGCTCATAACTTTCAACGTGGCACCGTCATGTCATAGGACCGTTCCAACAAGTCAGTTGATAACATTTCTGCCCTGCTAGAGCTGCCCCGGTCAACTGTAAGTGCTCTTATTGTGAAGTGGAAACGTCTAAGGGCAAGAACGTCTCAGCCGTGAAGTGGTAGTCTACACAAGCTCACCGCATAGCGTGTAAAAATCGTCTGTCCTTGCTTGCAGCATTCACTACAGAGGTCCAAACTGCCTCTGTAAGCAACGTCAGCACAAGAAATGTTCATTGGGAGCTTCATGAAATGGGTTTCCATGACAGAGCAGCCTAAGCCTAAGATCACCATGTGCAATATCAAGCGTTGGGTGGAGTGTTGTAAAGCTTGCCACCATTGGACTCTGGCGTAGTGGAAACGCGTTCTTTGGAGTGATGAATCATGCTTCACCATCTGGTGGATGCCAGGAGAACGCTACCTGCCCCAATGCATAGTGCCAACTGTAAAGTTCGGTGGAAGCCCCTTAGTTCCAGTGAAGGGAAATCTTAACTCTACAGCATACAATGACATTCTACACAACTCTGTGCTTCCAACTTTGTGGCAACAGTTTGGGGAAGGCCCTTTCCTGTTTCAGCATGACAATGCCCCCGTGCACAAAGCAAGGTCCATACAGAAATGGTTTGTCGAGATCGGTGTGGAAGAACTTGACTGGCTTGCACAGAGCCCTGACCTCAACACCCTCGAAAACCTTGAGGCTGAATTGGAACAACGACTGCGAGCCAGGCCTAATCGCTCAACATCCGTGACTGACCTCACTAATGCTCCTGTGGCTGAATGGAAGCAAGTCCCCACAGCGATGTTCCAACATCTAGTGGAAAGCCTTCCCAGAAGAGTGGAGGCTGTTATAGCAGCAAAGGGGGGACCAACTCCATTTTAATTCCCATGATTTCGGAATGAGATGTTCCACGGGCAGGTGCCTACATACTTTTGACCATGTAGTGTATCTGATGCACCTCTGTATTCCCAGCAATGTGGAATCCATAGATGTGGGCCTAATGAATTTATTTCAATTGACTGATTTCCTTTTTATGAACTTTAACTCAGTAAAGTCTTTACACTGAACAAAAATATAAAACCCAACAATTTCAGTTTCATACCCCTAGCCTATATGAAATATAGCTACTTCTGAAGCACATGTTGTGCTATAGAAACTAATATGTAACCCTGTAAATACATTTATTTAAAAAAATATATAATATGGATAGAAATACATGTCATTGAAATTAGAGTAATTGTGGAATATTAGGTTTCCATGCATTGCATTAAATGGTACACTGTTTCTTTAAGAGCGTCACGTTTGTGCTTTGTCACCTAAAAGGAACAATTTTCCTCAAAAGTGTTGAGGCTTTTTGTTGTTACTACCTGGTTACATGTTTGTGATAGTAAGTGATCATCTTCTTTCACTTTCAGGACGTCACCTCGTACATGAACCCTTCCCCCTACACAGTGTCCCCAAACACACATGTGTCCCAAGTGTTTAACCTGTTCAGGACCATGGGCCTTCGACACCTGCCTGTGGTCAACGCAGTAGGAGAGGTGAGTTAAAATTCCCACTCCTTAACTTCCCGTTTCCTCTCTGTGGCCTGGGTCATATTCAGTAGGGCAGTGTTTCTAAATTCCTGGTCCTTTGTTTTTGACCTAGTACCACCCACCTGGTTCCACTAATCAACTCAAACTTTTGATTAGTGGAATCAGGTGTGTAGTGCTCTGGCCCCAAAAAACATTTGCAGCCCTTTGTGTCCCCGGGACCAGAATTAAAAATCACTGCATTAGGGCACACCATAGCAAAATGGTTTGCAACGGAAATGGAAAATAAGCATTTCTTATTGGACAAGTTCAGGTAGTCCCTCCCTGTTTCTGTCAGTTTTCTTAGTATTGATGGCTTATCAATACAACCCAGATGAGGAATTATAATAACTGACACACCAAGCTGTGTTGGCCACTATAGCCTTAATGCTTATTAACGGTGACATTTTAATAACATAAAAAGTGGCCTTGTCAAAATACACTTTATGTACTTGATGCAGTACGTATTAAAGGTCCATATTGTTCCATTCTAAACCTGCATGTATAATCAACACTTACAAAAATGCAGCTTCAAGGGACTAACACCACTTTCTTTTCTTTTTTTGTCAAACTGTCTAAGATATTTGCATTTGCCTAGAAGCACTAAGCAGAGGAATGGCTCAGTAGCTAACTACTGTGGCTAATTAATTATTTTTTAGTCTTTCTAGAGTGGAGGAAGCAGTCTTCTCCATGATGTCGCTCCCTGTACCTTCTCTTTCAGATTGTGGGAATAATCACACGACACAATTTAACCCACGAGTTCCTCTTGGGGAAACTCAGACAGCATTACATCACCATTTGAGCTCCAGAGTCCAGTCTTTAAAGCCGTCAAGAGTCGCCCACGTCTTGCAATCCCTCCTTCAACTGGACCTGTACCATACTTTTCCATGTCTTATCCATTCCCCCACACCCACTCTCAGTACGACACGATGGGCACACACCTCTGTAACGAGAGGTTAAAGGATTACTTTTGTCTGCTCCGGAGCCTCTACAGCCCAAGACTTCCCCCCCTGTATCCCAAGTGTCCACGCTTTATCATCTTTATCACTGTAACACTTTTGTTTTGACTTCTAACTGTACATTTGAATTGTATGTTCTCTGTGTATTTAAATGTATTATACTATATATTTGCGCAAAGAACATTTCACAGGGACGATCAAAGTAGGCTTCTCCTGCAGTGTTATCAAGATGTCACATTACGGACCATTTCTAATCAAGGCATATGTGTGGAGATACATTAACACAAAAATACAGAATTGCACTCGCATATGTTAAGCTTAACAGAGGACAGTTAATCTCACAAATATTCAGGCAGCAATGTTATGGGTGTGTTTCGAAAGGACAGAGGAAGATCGAGGAATATGGTGTATGTCAAGACTGGATAGAATCGACCAAGGTTTTTTAGTTTTAGTTTTGTTGTTTTGCGTTAGAGGGTGTGGGACCAAGAAAAGGTCCCGCATATTTTCTAGACAGAAAAGGGTGGACATTTGTTTGTCAGTATTAAGTACCTCTGTAAAACCTTTGTGGAAATGTTGCCGTTGTTCACCTTGTAGATTCACATTGCAGGTAACCAATTGGGAAACCAATAATGTGGTGACTTTCTGGCTAGTTTTCCCATCCATGTAGGTTCTGTTGGTGGTACTTTAAAGGTAGAATCCGCAATATGACATTATCACAGAACTCAAGAGATGGTGTAATGGTGCTTTCAAGACTGGGAACTCAGGAAAAAAACGAGGTCAAATCAGGACGTCAGTGATCTTCAGGTCGGAAAGTCGAGTCTCTAGAAAGAGGCCAGAGTTTCCGACTTGGATGACCGTTCAAAACTATTTTTCTAGGTTCCCAGTTGTCTTGTGCGCACTGAAGTCAGAGATTTCCGAGTTCCCAGTTGTTTTGAACCCAGCATAAATTGGGATAAGCCAGTAATGGCTGTGCTAAGTTGATTTGTGTAAGTATGGCGTTTGCCCACTGTCTATTAGGGGTGTAATGGTTCACCAAACCCACGCTTCAGTACATATTGCGGTTTTGGGGTCATGGTTCGGTCTCGGTACAGCGGGAAAATTAAATGCCATTCACAATCTTCCTGGCATTGTCTGTTGTGACAGGATTGTTATGTTGGGTCTCAAGTTTCCACTCTGATGCTGCGTTTGTAATCATGTGGGAGGTGAGAATTGACCAGTTTTGAAGTCATAAATATCAGTTGGATGCATTCATGTGATTTGATCTCGTTGAGAAACGCTGATTGACTAATGGCCAACAAGCTGCGTCAACCATAAACTAAAAGTACAGCTATCATGCGTGTAAACAAATTATAGTTTCAAAACCTCAGTAATAGATGCTGTAAATGCTGTTTTTTTTTTTTTATTAATGTTTTGTTGCATTTAACTGCCAAAAATGCTCTTATAAGTGGCTATTTTCGTCATAGGTGACTACAGAGATCACCATCCATGTGGGACAAGTGGTTGCTCAGGATGATCGACAAGTAATTCATTACCAGTTAGAGGGCCGTTCAAGTGGATTTTTCCCAGTAGTATGTGGTAAATTCCCACTTCCCACTTGGTTATGAACGCACCATGACGCTGCCTCCTTCAGTGCCAGATGCACACTTGTAGCTCTCATAAAGGGGCCGTGTCTGTAGCACAGTACATTTCCCACTCCAGGGTAATGTGTCACTGTTATGTGCAACACAGGGTGCATTGGCCAATTCATTGAAAGCTTTGGCTTTCTTATATAGAGCGGGTGTACTACCTGTTTGCTGAAATGGGTGCAAGAGGGAAGTTCATAACATGGCTTGATCACTTTCACGGGGTGCTGAAACCCCCTATTCTCAACTACAGAATGGGTGCATATCCGTGGCTATAAACCAAAGACTGTAAAAAATTAATATAAACTTAGCCTACCTATCGCTCTTGTAATGTATTTGTCCCGGTCAGATTTAGCTGCTTGAATTTAGAGGGGAGACATTTCTTTGCGTTTCCGTCTTGCGCCAGTATACTGGAGTGATGTCGGCGTAAATCTGCCAACATATTTGAGGTGTTGGCAGCTGCATAGGTGACATTGTTATCCACAACTCTCTAACCATCGCGGTTGTAATTTACTGGGAGGAAACCAAAATGTTCCCAAACTTGAGATCTAAACGATGGAGGATCCTCTAATTCTGGTTTATTGACCCCACCACTCGCTATTGTACAGAACTAATTATTGGCTGCGCCTCACAAAAAAATGTAATCCGCCAAATAAGATTACAATTAATTACAATGTGCACATAGACTCTACTTGTTTTAACGGAATAGCCTGAAAAAAAAATGCAGATCAGATTTACTCGAGGCATAGGCCTACAATACAGCATAGGCATAGCTTATAGGCCTAGTGTTTTTATGTTGTAAATAAAAACATTTTAATGTATTAATTTGGGGTCACAGTGCGGACCGAACCGAGGTCCCTGTACTGAACGGTTTATTACAAATACATGTACTGTTACACCCTTGCTGTGTATGGTGATGTTATATTGCAGAATCTACCTTTTACCATGTGATTAAACATGATGATGAGGCCAGTGCAGCTTTTCTATAAATAGTAAAGATGGATGTAAAGTGAATCAATTATGACAAACCATGATGGCACATACAGTGCCTTCAGAAAGTATTCACACTTCTTGACTTTTTCCATACTTTGTTGTGTTACAGCCTGAAATGTCTTGAGTCAATAACTATTCAACACCTTTTGTTATGGCTAGCCTAAAAAAGTTCAGGAGTAAAAATGTGTTTAACAAGTCACATAAGTTGCATGGACTCTGTGTGCAATAATAGTGTTTTATCATGATTTGTTTTTGAATGGCTACCTCATCTCTGTACCCCACAAATACAATTATCTGTAAGGTCCCTCAGTCGAGCAGTGAATTTCAAACACAAATTCAACCACAAAGTCAGGGAGGTTTTCCAAAGCCTTGCAAAGAAGGGCACCTATTGGTAGATGGGTAAAAAGCAGATGTTGAATTTCCCTTTAAGCATGGTGAAGTTATTAATTACACTTTGGACACCCAGTCACTCACTACAAAGATTCAGGCGTCTTTCCTATCTCAGTTGTCGGAGAGGAAGGAAACCGCTCAGGGATTTCACCATAAGGCCAATGATGACTTTAAAACCGTTGCAGAGTGTAATGGATCTGACAGGAGATCTGAGGGATCATAAACATTGTAGTTACTCCACTATACTAACCTAAATGACAGAGTGAAAAGAAGGAAACCTGTACAGAACAAGGCACTTAAGTAAAACTGCAAAAAATGTGGCAAAGAAGTTAACTTTTTGTCCTGAAATACAAAGTGTTATGTTTTATGCAAATCCAACACATCACTGAGTACCACTCTTCATAGTGGAGGCTGCATTATGTTATGGGTATGCTTGTCATCGGCAAAGCCAATGGGGTAAAAGAAACAAAAGAGCTAAGCACAGGCAAAATCTAATGCAAGACTTGAAAAGGGCTGTCTAGCAATTATCAACAACCTGCTTGACAGAGCATAAAGTATTTAAAAAAAAGAATAATGTGCAAATATTGTAACTTACTGAGAAAGACTTACTGAAAGACTTACTGAGAAAGACTCACCGCTGTAATCCCTGCCAATGCTGATTCTAACATGTATTGACTCAGGAGTGTGAATACTTATGTAAATTAGGTTTTTGTACTTCATTTGTAAAAATGTATAAAAACTTTAACTTTGTCATTATGGGGTATTGTGTCTGAGGGAAAAAAAATATTGAATCAATTTTGAATTCAGGCTGTACCACAACAAAATGTGCAATAAGTTCAGGGGTCTGAATACTTTCCACATTTTGTTACGTTACAGCCTTATTCTAAAATGGATCTAAAAAAGAAAATCCTCACAATACCCCATAAATGTTTTTATTTTTAAGAAACCGATACCTTATTTATAGAAGTATTCCAACACTTTGGTATGAGATCACAAGTGAGTCATTATGGGGTATTGTGTGTAGATTGAGGAAAAATAATTTTTCATCCATTTTAGAATAAGGCTGTAACGTAACAAAATGTGGAAAAAGTCAAGGGGTCTGAATACTTTCCGAATGGACTGTATACACTAAGCATTCCTTGTTATGTTTGTGTCATGTTTTTTGCTCTGTTTTATTTAAGAGTTTATTTTTATGAAATGTTATTTGTATGATTTGCTTCATGTACTATAAATGGATAAAATGATATGGCGTTACATTTGGTCTAGAACAAGATAAATAGTTGTTACTTTGGGGGGGGGGGGGGGGTATTTATTGTTTGTAGCATTGCCATAGCGAGGGTTGCAAAATGTAAGGGTATCTTTCCCAAAATTCCCTGGTTTCAGGAATCGTCCAACCAGGATTTCTGGAAAATTTTGGAATTTTGGGTAAGTTAACATCCACACTAAATGTGTCTCTGCAGATGACATGGATCAGATTAAGTTGTATGAAAAATGGACAAGTGGTAAATGTGCTATGCTTAGCCATTGTCAGGACCAGAGGGACCCCCCCCCCCCCCCCCTCCAAATAACATTATGGACACACCAGTGTTTAGTAAATCTGCTGTGGAGGTTTAGGCACTGCTCTGAGCTTGGTGATACGTTTGTGGAAGCTTGACATACCGTATGTAGGAAAGCAAGCCCATGGCAAACAACATAGGTCCCTGGGAAAGAGAAAGCAGAAACCTCTGTCTTGTGCCTTGACATTACTCTTCAAAATAAAGATCCCTTTGTTTTGTAAATCATTCAGACGTATCCATCCTATTTTTTTATAATTATCACTTAAAAATATTTTAGAAGATATAATACAAAGGTGTTGTTATTTTCACTTATTCTATACATACAATATATTCTCATATTGTCCGACTTAAACTTTCCAATGCTTGAGTAGTCCAGAATGACTTAAGACTCCCTGTTGCCTGGTACTAAAATGAGGGCATGCATGATCAGGCTGGCTGTGTAAGGCAGTAAGGTGTCCTGATGTGCCGGATACGGGGGCATTCCACGAGGTCCAGGTCTGAGTTTTCCACATTTGACTGGCTCTGGGAACCTATCCCACACTTATAAACTACTAATCTGGCCAATCTTCCCCCACAGTGGAAAAATCCATTGGCCATCAGACCTGTGCTTATCACTGGGATCACAGTCACTGACAAGCCCTGGAATCCATCTGGAGTTCCATAAGGGTCAGTTGCGGTGCCACTTAAAGTTTTCAAGCGATGGTGACACACTGTTAAGAGAAAAGTCGCTAGGCGCATCATTTGTGTTTAATTAGTTCCTGCACAGCTCAGCTGCTCCTGTATGTAGCACCTTCTCTCAATGGTCGCTGCCATCTTTGGTAATACATTGTGTGCAGCATTTAAAAAATATATATTTATGAATTAATCACATTCTTTATGTCAGGGTGAGAGGTTATTTTTGTCTTCCTGTACCGAAGTGGCTGTTATACAGATTTTTACTATTTCCTGGTGTTGTCTCATATTGTAGCCACCTCAGTGCTTTCTCGAACGATCATTGTAGGCTATAGGGCAGGGATACTCAACTAGATTCAGCCGCGAGACCTTTTTGTCTTGAGAAGATGGTCAACATAATGCGAGCATCTGGCCTCCCTTGAAAAAAAAGGTATAAAACATTTGCCATTCAGTGTTGAGCTCAACTGTGTATGGTCCTGGCGCACCAAAAAAGTGTCAAGGGAAGCCAGCTTGGATTTTGGCGTCACTCCTATCAAATCCCAATGAGAGCATACGTCATTGACAGAAAAACTTGAATTGTTGCATCTTGTTGTGTTGTTGTCCTCCAGTGGCTAGCTAGCTAGCAAAAATTGTCCCTTTCATAAATTAGCCATGAATGGAGATAGGGGTTTTACTTAATTCTCCATACTGGCCAATGATTATAACAGCGATTCTGACCCAACCATTAATACAAACATTGTTGTGATGCAAAAATTCTAGCTAAATGCTTGGCGCATAGAATTAAAAAAGGTATTGTCAGATATTATCCATCCTAATCAGACTTTTTTTTTTTACATGGACGATACATTGGATAATATAAGACAAGTACTGGAAACAATAGAATACTATGAAATATCGGGGGAAACCAGGCCTGGTTTTCATAGCTGATTTTGAAAAGGCTTATGATCAAGTACGACTGGAGTTTATATATAAATGCTTAGAATATTTCAATTTTGGGGAATCTCTTATAAAATGGGTTAAAGTTATGTATAGTACCCCTAGGTGTAAAATAGTAAATAATGGCTACATCTCAGAAAATGTTAAACTGTCATGAGGAGTAAAACAAGGTTATCCACTATCGGCATATCTATTTATTATTGCCATCGAAATGTTAGCTGTTAAAATTAGATCCAACAATAATATTAAGGGATTAGAAATCTGTGGCTTAAAAACAAAGGTGTCATTGTACACTAATGATTCATGTTTTATTTTAAAACCACAATTAGAATCCCTCCACACCCTCATAGAGGATCTAGATACTTTTGCTAACCTCTCTGGATTAAAACCAAATTATGATAAGTGTACTATATTACGTATTGGATCACTAAAAAATGAAACTTACATTACCGTGTAGTTTACCAATAAAATAGTCTGACGGAGATGTGGACATACTCGGTATACATATCCCAAAAAAAAGAAATGATCTCACTCTAATACATTTTAATAGAAAGTTAGCAAAAATAGATAAGATCTTGCTACCATGGAAAGGAAAATACCTATTTGTGGAAAAACACCCTGATTAACTATTTGCTTATGGTTTTACCTACACCTAGTGACCTGCTTTTTAAATTATATGAACAAAAAATATTACATTTTATTTGGAATGGCAAGCCAGACAAAATTAAAAGGGCCTATGTATATACCGAATATGAATTCGGAGGGCAGAAATGATTAAATATTAAAGCATTAGACCTCTCACTAAAGGCATCAGTCATACAAAAGTTATACTTAAATCCAAAATGGTTCTCTAGTAAATTAGTAAGAATGTCTCATCCTATGTTCAAGAATGGCCTTTTTCCCTTTATTCAGATTACAACTGCTCACTTTTGGTTATTTGAAAATGAAATAATTTCCAAAATATCATTATTTTTTAAACAAGCCTTAGAAAGTTGGTTGCAATTTCAGTTGAATCACCTGAAAAGACAGAACAAATAATACAACAAATATTGTGGTTAAACTCAAATATACTAATTGATTTTAAAAAAATGTATGTTTCGATAACATTTTATTAAAATATATACTTTTTGTAAATTATATCATAAATAGGACTGGTGGAGTTATGTCACACATGCAGCTAACACAGACATATGGAAATGTATGCTCTACCCAAAATTACAACCAAGTAATTGCAGCATTACCACAAAAATGCAAGAGGCAAGTGGAAGGGGGTTTGCGGGGAATAATAAAGGTATATATAAAAATAAAAAAAGTGGATGTATGTAAACTCAGCAAAAAAAGAAATGTCCTCTCACTGTCAACTGCGTTTATTTTCAGCAAACTTAACATGTGTAAATATTTGCATGAACATAAGATTCAACAACTGAGACATAAACTGAACAAGTTCCACAGACATGTGATGAACAGAACTGGATTAATGTGTCCCTGAACAAAGGGGGGGGGTCAAAATCAAAAATAACAGTCAGTATCTGGTGTGGCCAGCAGCTGCATTAAGTACTGCAGTGCATCTCCTCCTCATGGACTGCACCAGATTTGCCAGTTCTTGCTGTGAGATGTTACCCCACTCTTCCACCAAGGTACCTGCAAGTTTCCGGACATTTCTGGGGGGAATGGCCCTAGCCCTCACCCTCCGATCCAACAGGTCCCAGATGTGCTCAATGGGATTGAGATCCGGGCTCTTCGCTCGCCATGGCAGAACACTGACATTCATGTCTTGTAGGAAATTACGCACAGAACGAGCAGTATGGCTGGTGGCATTGTCATGCTGGAGGGTCATGTCAGGATGAGCCTGCAGGAAGGGTAACACGAGGGAGGAGGATGTCTTCCCTGTAACGCAGTATTGACAAGCAGAGTCCGATGATGATGTGACACACCACCCCAGACCATGAAGGACCCTCCACCTCCAAATAGATCCCGCTCCAGAGTACAGGCTTCGGTGGAACGCTCATTCCTTCGACGATAAATGCAAATCCGACCATCACCCCTAGTGAGACAAAACTGCGACTCGTCAGTGAAGAGCACTTTTTGCCAGTCCTGTCTGGTCCAGCGACGGTGGGTTTGTGCCCATAGGCGACGTTGTTGCCGGTGATGTCTGGTGAGGACTTGCCTTACAACAGGCCTACAAACCCTCAGTCCAGCCTCTCAGCCTATTGCAGACAGTCTGAGCACTGATGGAGGGATTGTGCGTTCCTGGTGTAACTCGGGCAGTTGTTGTTGCCATCCTGTACCTGTCCCGCAGGTGTGATGTTCGGATGTACCAACCCTGTGCAGATGTTGTTACACGTGGTCTGCCACTGCGAGGATGTACAGCTGTCCGTCCTGTCTCCCTGTATAGCGCTGTCTTAGGCGTCTCACAGTACGGACATTGCAATTTATTGCCCTGGCCACATCTGCAGTCCCCATGCCTCCTTGCAGCATGCCTAAGGCACATTCACACAGATGAGCAGGGACCCTGGGCATCTTTCTTTTGGTGTTTTTCAGAGTCAGTAGAAAGGCCTCTTTAGTGTCCTAAGTTTTCATAACTGTGACCTTAATTGCCTACCGTCTGTAAGCTGTTAAGTGTCTTAACGACCGTTCCACAGGTGCATGTTCATTAATTGTTTATGGTTCATTTAACAAGCATGGGAAACAGTGTTTAAACCCTTTACAATGAAGATCTGTGAAGTTATTTGGATTTTTATGAATTATCTTTGAAAGACAGGGTCCTGAAAAAGGGATGTTTCTTTTTTTGCTGAATTTATGTATGTATGTATGTATGAATGTTTATGGGCATGTGTATGTATATATGTATGTAGATATTAGAGGTCGACCGATTTAATTAGGGCCGATTTCAAGTTTCCACAACAATCGGTAATTGGCCTTTTTGGATGCCGATTATGGCCGATTACATTGCAATCCACGAGGAGAGTGCGGCATCAAAAGGACCTTGTGGCTGCAAGGAGCCACGGTAAGTTGCTTGCTAGCATTAAACTTATCTTATATAAAACAATCAATCTACACAATCACTAATTAACTACACATGGTTTATGATATTACTAGGTTAACTAGCTTGTCCTGCGTTTCATATAATCAAAGCAGTGCCTGTTAATTTATCATTGAATCACAGCCTACTTCGTCAAACGGGTGATGATTTAACAAAAGCACATTCGCGAAAAAAGCACAAATGTACCTAACCATAAACATCAATGCCTTCATTAAAATCAATACACAGAAGTATATATTTTTTTAAACCTGCATATTTAGTTAAAAGAAATGCATGTTAGCAGGCAATATTAACTAGGGAAATGGTGTCACTTCTCTTGCATTCAGTGCAAGCAGAGTCAGGGTATATGCAGCAGTTTGGGCCGCCTGGCTCGTTGCGAACTGTATGAAGACCATTTCTTCTTAACAAAGACCGTAATTCATTTGCCAGAATTTTACATAATTATGACATAACATTGAAGGTTGTGCAATGTAACAGCAATATTTAGACTTAGGGTTGCCACCCGTTCAATAAAATACGGAATGGTTCCATATTTCACTGAAAGAATAAACGTTTTGTTTTCGAAATGAGTTTCCAGAATTTACCATATTAATGACCAAAGGCTCGTATTTCTGTGTGTATATTATAATTAAGTCTATGATTTGATATTTGATAGAGCAGTCTGACTGAGCGGCGGTAGGCAGCAGCAGGCTTGTAAGCATTCATTCAAACAGCACTTTACTGTGTTTGCCACCATCTCTTAGCAATGCTTGAATTACAGCGCTGTTTATGACTTCAAGCCTATGAACTCCCGAGATTAGGCTGGCAATACTAAAGTGCCCATAAGAACATCCAATAATCAAAGGTATATGAAATACAAATGGTATAGAGAAATAGTCAACGCGTCATAATAACTACAACCTAAAACGTCTTAACTGGGAATATTGAAGACTCATGTTAAAAGGAACCACCTGCGTTCATATGTTCTCATGTTCTGAGCAAGGAACTTAAACATTAGCATTTTTTACATGGCACATATTGCTCTTTTACTTCTCCAACATTGTGTTTGCATTATTTAAACCAAATTGAACATGTTTCATTATATATTTGAGACTAAATAGATTTTATTTATGTATTTATAATGAAACCGCAGGGAGCAGGTCTCGACCTTCTAGCCCGAAGTCCAGCGTTTATAAACCCACGGTCGTTACAGTTTTATATTAAGTTAAAATAAAAGTGTTCATTGTTCATTCAATTATGTTGTAATTGTCATTATTACAAATATATATATAAATATATATATATATAAATTGGCCGATTAATCGGTATCAGCTTTTTTTGGTCCTCCAATAATCTGTATCGGAGTTGAAAAAATCATAATCGGTCGACCTCTAGTCGATATATATATTTACCCAAAATATATGGGGGATTGGAAATGATGCAGACAATTACATTGATGGAAGCAACAATCTTTCCGCAATATTAAAGCTGATCCAACCCCTAAAATAATAATTCATACATTGTTGTGCCCCTGGCCTGAGAGGATGGAAGTTCAATATGCAACTAGCTAACGTTGCCCGTGAATGGAAGTTAGGCTAGCGAGCAAGCATTTTAGCCAGGTAGCCTAGTACAACAAACAATTAAAGCGTGTACTGTATGACAGAGTGATAGACCGTTTCGTCAACATGAAAGAGAGGAGGATGGCATTTGCGTTTCTCTACAAGTAAGGTGTGTCAACATGTTTCTACTTACACGAACGTACACACACACACAGGTCATTTCTTCCAGTGATTTTACCCAAGCACCGCTACTGCACCGCACCTAAAAAGCCCATATGCCACTGGTTGAGAAAAATTGTCATAATTATGAGGTTGTTGGAGGTGCGTCTTGGTCAGTTCAGCTCAGAAAATGCTGTCCTTGTAAATCCTGCCTAATGGGGTGCTGGCGTCTTGTCTTGGGCAGAAATTCTGCTAACGTTACTTCGTACCACAATGCTGCTCGCGACAAACTGAGCATTCATCTTCCAGAATCAATGTTCATTGATACTCTTGTTTTAGTAGCGTCTGCACTGCGCGCAATTTGAGTAGTTGATACATAAAAATGGTATTGTGAGAGGTTAACTTACCTTCTATTATTCTTCTGTTTTCTTGCGTACAGACAATTGGAATATCTCTCAAAACCATAACTTCAAATGAATTCGATATATCGGCTAGCCATAATTTAGGGAGTTGTTCCAGAGGGGGCCCTCCTTAAATCGGAGAATTTAGTATGTTTGAAACACCTGAAATGGCTTTTTCCTGCAATCTAGAGCTATAATCATTATGCCTAATTCTATGTAAAAAAAAAAAAATCTGCATAAGGTTATCTATTAAGCATATCTCATTACCTGTTCAATTTATTTGAATTAATAATGATGGGCATTTATTCTTTAGAACTTTTATGCCTTAGGAGTTTAGTACAACATCCACACTGGTATATAGTATCATATCCTAATAATTAAAGCAACTTTTGTATTTTCTAAAGTCTAGGAACTTTAGCAGGCATGCCAGCTAAGATAGTTAGACAAGCTAAACTAACTTGATTGATAGCTTGAAATGGCTTGGTAGCTAGTTATGAGAATGGGAACGTATCTAGCTGGCAAGCTAAAGCCAACGTCATAACATTGACAGGTAGCTAGTATTATAGAGAAACAACAAGAATTATTATTGTGTTTTTATTCGTCAAGAAAGAATCAATTGGCTACATACATAGCTTGATCAAATTAATTTACAAAACATACCTCCGGCTAGTCTTGCACATCACCAACGCTGTGTGTCACTACACACACTCTCCTCCACTGACAATACTGTCTGCATGCATTAGAGGGGTGGGTACTCTGCCTGGTCCAGTCAACGTGCCTCTATGATTTCAATTGTTAAAGGTCAAATCATTTCTGGGTACCAATTAAGTACCTTACAGTAATTGTTTTAAATTAAGATGGTAGAAAAGAAACAAAAATAGCTTCTTAGCAAAGATACATTTCTCAAGCAAGAATTTTGTTGGGACTGTCTGTGAGTGGTCTGAGTGAGGAGGGGAAATCTGAAAATGTGCTGTTTCAGGCAGTCTTTTCAAACAGCTCTTACACTAAAGGGGCAGAGTATTATTCCAACCTCAGTGTGAAAATATATATATATAAAGCCCTGGAAAATAAAATGTTTGACTGCACTGGGTCTGTAAGTTGTTTTAGTTGATTATAAGTTGACAACTTAAGGGGGATCTCATCTTTTCAAGTTAAAACACCTACATGTGTTTTTCTGTGTACTGTATATACATCAACTGACTAGCTACGTCTTTTAGGACTGCAGCCTAAACCGCTCGAGGTCCCGATGCGGTCCATCCTGGCTCCGAAGCACCCGGACACAGCTTTACTCCTGGTGGCCATGAGCAGGTCCTGCAGCCGGCTCCTTTGACTCTGGGCTCTGCTGTAGCTCTCGTCTGCAGCTAGCTCCCGGACGTCTGAGAGCCTCTGTGGGGCCTCTGGGGCCCTGTCCCACTCTGGGCTAGCCTTACTGTGTTCAAGCTCTGGGTTGGGGCCCTCGTAGTCCACTGCAGGGTCATCTGCTGTGGCCACTGCAGCCAAGGTCTCCTCGAATCGCTCCAGTAGATTCTGTTGAACAGGGAATTTATGTGGACATGTCATGATGTTTCATTACTTGATTTAGTTACAGTATCCTGGGCACTGTTAGAGCCATCTATCACAGTCAAACAAGTTCCTTAATCCATTGACATAAAGCCTGTAAAAAGAAAAACTATATTATTTAACTTCAAATACAAAAAAACATTCCAATATAACTCTAGATATTGTACACAAAAGACAGTTTTGAAAAGCGCATATTAGGTCAGACATTTTCTTTCTGACTAGCTGTTATTATATCACAAAAGTTGCCAAACACCTCGGGGGCCACCATCCAACAACTGAATCCAACACAACTTTATTATAAATTCTCCCAGGGACAATAAATCAGTGTACCCTACCTACATCAACTGAGAGGACTAGTAACTACCTACCTTCAATTGGGCCAAGTCGCTATCAGGGTATGGTCTGCCCAACACATGGGCCGCTACCAGCGTCTGTTGACAAAGCAGGAGCAGAAGTCCCCATGAGACGGCAGTCCTCACCATGCTTGATTCCATTTAGGCTGTGGTTTGTTAGCGCTAAGGCAAGTTGTTAGCCAGGCATTCTCTTAAATAGACACAACACACACGCACACACACACACACACATACAGAGGAGACGGTCTGGTGTCAGTGGCTCATCATTTTGTGGATTGTCTGAAGTGCATTCCGACACCTCTGTCTGATAAGGCTGCTAGTAAAATGTAATTTTAAGTGGCGGCTGGGTGATGGCTGATATGTGTGTGTGTGTGTGTGTGGATACTCATGGTAGGTCTTTGGGGCCTGAGCTCAGACATGGCGTGCTTTGCCGGGAATGCATCCGCTACACAAATACTTGGAGTTGCTCTCTCTCCAAACTCTGACTATACCACAGTGGGTTAAAAGCATTTTCTGCTGCTCTATATATAGTAGGCAAAAAACGGTTTATGAATGGAACCTCTTTCCAGGTTAGAATAGTATACTGTTTTAGGCTTTAGTACATTTGTATTGCATCATACTGGCCGACTTGTCAAAAATAATGTACATAGAGACATAAGACATAATGACAATGCGAACATGCACTATAAATAGGTACATGTTAGGTATAGTCTTAGAACTCCTGTAAGTACCATCTCATTGAGCGTTCAATAACCTTTAGCTATATGGTGTACAATCCACAACTTCAAATTGAACTGAGGAAACACTGACGATGGCTTAGTTTAGAATGGTTCAAGCATCCTTAAAAAAATGTACATCTCTTCATTTGAGTGTGTGGACCCCCTTCATGGAGTTTTCCAATCATCTTGCATGGTCCAAAAGAGAGAGGCCATAATGACTTGATTCACCTTGAGTGGTGGCATTTGAGTCACTCATCAATACGCTACCTGTGAATAAGTCATGTTATGACAACGGTTTCCATTCCCTCCTATCAGTATTAACGTAAAGCATGTGAATTATCTGTTAAGGTGGCTGTTGTTGGACATTGGCTGATATATGGATGACAATTTTGGGTGCTCCGTTTTAAAAATTTATTTAACCTTTAGGCAAGTCAGTCAAGAACAAATTCTTATTTACAATGACGGCCTAGGAACAGTGGGTTAACTGCCTTGTTCAGGGGCAGAACAACAGATTTTTATCTTGTCAGCTCAGGGTTTCGATCTAGCATCCTTTCGGTTACTGACCAAACACTCTAACCACTAGGCTGCCTGCCGCCCCATATAAGACTCCATATAAGAAGGCAAGACCTTATCTCATGTCCTATCCAAATCGATAACCCTCATGACTCATAAAGGGATTTGAATTTTTGGCATTACTGTGAAAATACGTCATTCGTTCCTAAAATGGAACGCTGCCTTATCACTGGGCAGCATACAGTAACTAAGCACGGGTCAGGTTATCAGTAATGATGACCCACACCACTTGGTACAATGTTGAGATGAAGTGTGCATTTCCGGAAGGTCTGAACTGGGCAGAGTCCAGGGATGGTCGACAGTGTGAATCATATAATAATTGAACCATATAAAACTATATGTCTAAAATCCACTATATATACAAAAGTACAGTACCAGTCAAAAGTTTGGACACCTACTCATTCAAGGTTTTTATTTTATTTTTCTAAAATACCCCATTGAACACCTTTGGGGTGGATTGGACATCAAAACTAACTCTGGGTCTTCCTTTCCTGTGGCGGCCCTCATGAGAGCCAATTTCATCATAGAGCTTGATGGTTTTTGCGACTGCAATTTTAAATGTTTTATTTTACCCTTATTTTACCAGGTAAGTTGACTGAGAAAACATTCTCATTTACAGCAACAACCTGGGGAATAGTTACAGGGGAGAGGAGGGGGGATGAATGAGCCATTTGGAAGAAACTTTCAAAGTTCTTGAAATTTTCTGCATTGACTGACCTTCAAGTCTTAAAGTAATGATGGACTGTCATTTTTGAAAAAAAGACTTGGTCTTTTACCAAATAGGGCTATCTTCTGTATACCACCCCTACCTTGTCCACAACTCAACTGATTGGCTTAAATGCAGTAAGAAGGAAAGAAATTCCACAAATTAACTTTTAGCAAGGCACACCTGTTAATTGAAATGCATTCCATTCCACCTCATGAAGCTGGTTGAGAGAATGCCAAGAATGTGCAAAGCTGTCATCAAGGCAAAGGGTGGCTACTATTTTGATTTAACACATTTTTTTGGTTACTACGTGATTCTAAATGTGTTATTTCAAAGTTTTGATGTCTTCACTATTATTCTACAATGTAGAAAACAGTAAAAATAAAGAATCTTTGAATGGGCAGGTGTCCAATTTTTTGACTGCTACTGTATGTGGACACCCCTTCAAATTAGTGGAGTTGGCTATTTCAGCCACACCCGTTGCTGACAGGTGTATAAAATTGAGCACACAGCCATGCAATCTCCATAGACAAACATTGGTGTAACAGTATAACTTCACGTCGTCCCCTCGCCCCGACACGGGCGCGAACCAGGGACCCTCTGCATACATCAACAACTGACACCCACGAAGCGTCGTTACCCATCGCTCCACAAAAGCCGCGGCCCTTGCAGAGCAAGGTGCAACACTATTTCTAGGTTTCAGAGCAAGTGACGTAACTGATTGAAACGCTACTAGCGCGTACCCGCTAACTAGCTAGCCATTTCACATCCGTTACATTGGCAGTAGAATGGCATTACTGAAGAGCTCAGTGACTTTCAACGTGGCACCGTCATAGGATTCAACCTTTCCAACAAGTCAGTTCGTAACATTTCTGCCCTACCAGAGCTGCCCTGGTCAACTGTAAGTGCTGTTATTGTGAAGTGGAAACGTCTAGGAGAAACAACGGCTCAGCCACGAAGTGGTAGGCTCCACAAGCTTACAGAATGGGACTGCTGAGTGCTGAAGCACGTATCGTTTAAAAATGGTCTGTCCTCGTTAGCATCACTCAATACCGAGTTCCAAACTGCCTCTGGAAGCAACGTCAGCACATGATTTTGGAATAAGATGTTCAATGAGCAGGTGTCCACAATCTTTTAGTCATGTAGTGTACGTCTGGACTGTTTCGCAGAATGGTAGCCTACTCTGAACATTCTCTCTCCGTAGTGCTGAAATAACAGTAGTCTGCTCTGTGCCGAAGACGGCCTTGAAGCAAACCTTTAGCTTTGAGGTTTATTCCTTGTGATTTTACTTTGCGCCAAGTAGTTTTTCTTTGCTTCTCTTGTAATTAATTGTTCTGTGAGGGTTTGTTGTTTTGTGAGGGTCACTCTGTAGACTAAGGGTCTGTTGTGAGTTAGTATGCTATGGTTATGTCATCCCAATTGATACATGCACCTGACTCAATTTGGCGTATGATAGATCTATGAACGCGACCCCAAGCTTTAGGCAAATTTCACATCTCATTATTTTCCTCATTGAATATTCAGCCTGAGCTTATAATGACTAAGGCATTCTGTAATTTGCAATAATTTCTTTTTCTTAATGGATGGTATGAAAGTAACCAGTCAAAGCAGTGTTTTATGCGCAGTTGTAAACATTTATTGTACACCATGACACCATCTTACATAAGTTCAAATAAATATATTGGCAATAAACAAAGTTCAATAAATATAATAAAATAAATAGGTAGCCTATAGCCTATAAATAAGAATACCATTTGGTAAGTAATGACGTTGCTGCTCCAGGTTATGTGTAAGACTTCATCTTGTCTTTGCATCTGAAAATAGAGAAAACAAGATATTAACCAACATAAGTTTGTTTCTCAACATTAGAACTCTCACAATGGATGTCAGACAACTTATACGCACTGTTTTAGAGTGAACTACTTGGACACTATTTGGTTAAGAGAATGTATCTGATGCACAGTAGCCTATACCATCTCAACCTGAACTAAACTCACTGTATTTGCCAACCGTGGTGCATCCAAGGGAGCCCATTGAGCCGATTCGGTCCATCCTTTGCCCGAAGCAGCCCGAGTATCTCTTTGATCTAGAGTCGTTTCGGACAGTTTTCAGGTCCCGAGCTGACAGGAACTCTCTTATGGCGGCTTTGTCCAGTCTTGTTTGTGGTTGCTCTCTGTCATCCTCTGCAACCATTGCCATGTCTTCAGGAGTGACATCGTCCAACTTTTCTGTGGAGACTCGCTCCACCTCACTCCGCTCAGGAAAGGACTTTTGAAGTCGATGGAGAAGTACCTGCAATGTCAAAAACAAGTTTGAACAAACAGTTTTAACGATATCCTTGGGCTTCAACGTCTAGGGATTGTAAACTACTTCATATGTCTGGAACAAGACCTCCCTCAAAGGCAAATATGAGGCTGTATAGCCTAAAAGGGACTCACGTTTAAGACCTCCATGTCATCATTGGTCAGTAACCCGTTGTAGACAGGATACGTGCTGCTCAGCGGCAGATTTAAGAACAGGAGAACAAGGCCAAAAAGAGGACTGTTGGAGAGCTGCATTATTCTCTTTCTTCTTCAGCGAAGGTGAAGTGGTGTGTGAAGCTTATTTTCCTTTCAATTCAATTGTCGTTGTTTCTACACACCTACGCCAGGGTATTTTATATCTAGTCTGACACGCACAGTTATGCAAAGAATTGGTGTTGCATGCCGACACCTGATTGTGATGACATTAGCTGTCGGAAATGACTCCTTTTAAAGCATTGTCTTTCTAGATAATGGGGCATACCCATGACCTAGTGAGTTCAATCCTTTGTTTGGAAACATACGTTCATAAATTGGCTTGCATATTGTAAGAGATTTTTCACATTGAGTAGCCTACTGAAAGTCACAGGCTAAGCCTTGCCAACAGTGGGCCGCTGTCTAGCATTGAGGACAGACCTTGCGCCTTGTTTAATGTTAAGCTTCTAAAAGGGCCGATATATTAATTATCAAGTAATTATCAAGTTCTCACTAAACCACGTCCCACTGGGCACAAACTGGTTGAGTCAATTTAATTTGTCAATGTATCGTGACAATGTCAGATTTGAAACGTAATCCACTATTAGAAACAAAAACTATAGGCAGGGCAACACCTACTGGAGAATTGATCTATCTTCACCTACTCTTTGGTCTCCCATCTACGGTTTTAACCAAGCCCAGCCCGCTTAGCTAGGACATTTATCACTGACTACTACCAATGTGCTATCTTGAGAATGATTGTTGAGAGACATCCTCTTAAAATGAAATAGAGTCACTGTTGCTTTCAAAGTCATTCCAAAGGGTAGGCTTATTAACAGAGCAAATGAAACGTGTCCAAAATGTATCAATCATCACTGATACTATTTAGGCCTAATATAGCATTTGCAAAGTCATCAACATCAATTGTTTGAATTCAACACAGAATTAAACTAAAATAGACGGTACAATAGGCATAGGATTTCAAGCTCTGGTTGATTTAAAATGTAATGATGTTTAGTGATATTGAATTGTGTTTGGTTGTCAACTCAACCAAATATCAACATTTGAAGGAGATGTATCTTCTGTTTGGAAAGTTCCATCTGTGCCACGGACTTAGTCTGGCTTTAATTCCAGTTTGACCTACAAATTAATAAATGATATGATGGATTCACATCACCATCTCAACCTGTCTGTCTGTCTGTCTGTCTGTCTGTCTGTCTGTCTGTCTGTCTGTCTGTCTGTCTGTCTGTCTGTCTGTCTGTGTGTGTGTGTGTGTCTCTAAGGTGGGGTGTGTGCTGGGCCCTGGGGTAATGCTCTCTCTACAGACCTGCCATATAGATTTTAATGTTGCCAGTTTTATTTATTTTTAATTGTGCTATATCGATGTGGAATATAGGCTACTGCATCTGCCACATTGTTGTTCCTGAACTTACATTGACTTTTGTAGAGTGTCAATAACTTTCTTTTTTACAATAAACAATGGGAGTCTTTCCAATGTTCTGGTCCAATGACAATAGTTGAGCTTATGATGGGAACAAATTCGTTAACTGTGTCATACTACTTGTCTACAAGAATGCTAAATATTGTTGATAATTCGTTTTCTTATAATAATCCTCAGATTATTAGGACCTAATGTGCTGGCATTGCGGAGCTGGTTAACTCCATAAACTATTTGAATTGCAGTAGTTCATTGTCACTATGACTTGAATTTCTCTCATTGTCTTTCTCTCTGTGCAACAACTAGCCTAATGTGACAACTGGTAGGCTATAATGTCCTGAATTCATAATAAATATATGTTGATGACAAGAAAACAAAGTGTTCTATTCTTATAGTTTATTATAAATAATACCGTCTCCCAACATCATCAAACATATACATTGATTTTATACACACAAGTGAACAAAACTGTACAGGCGTCCAACATAACAAATGCGTTATATCGGCTATTTCTGGAGTGCAATTAGCAATCATATATTCCTTTTTCGTAGTAGAAATCAAATATGCATATGTCTAATTCTCACTGACCAAGTCTAGAAACAAGCCAACACTGAAATTAAGAGATTTCATTTTGTATGTTTTAATATCAAAATGATTTAATATATGTTAGTTTATCAAATAAATATATTATTTGACAGGAAAAAAATGAATTCTCCATAATGGAAAGGAGATTTCCACAGAGGTCAGACATGACGCAGTTTCGTGATGTCCATGAATGGGTAGCCTACATTGTTCTTCAGTTCCCAAATATTCTCTTCTTGTTACCTGCAAATACAAATGAAAAGAATATAATGATCACTGCTTAATTCATTTTTAGTGGTTATATCATTAGCCAAACATCACCAAGCATACGTTCAAGTCATATAGCCTTAAATTGGATCAATCAATAATGAATACAGCCCTTTCTTGAGTACAATAATATAAAGGACTTAATATTGATGCGTGTGTGATCTTGTAACAACGTTTATATTCTATATTACAATAGGCAGAGCTATGCGTAAAATCTATTCTGCGTGCGTAAAACCAATACATTTTATGCATACATTTTAGCAGCAAATTAGGCCCTATGTACTTTTTCCACACAAAGGCTGTGTTTAGACAGGCAGCCCAATTCTGATCTTTTTTTAACTAATTGGCCTTTTGGGTTGAATCAGATGAGTGCTGAAAAAGATCTGATGTGAAAAGGTCTGATGTTATTGGTCAAAATACCAATTACTGGAAACAAGATTAGGGCTGACTGTCTAAATTGTAGCCTACTACATTCTTGAGCAGATTCGTATTTTTTTTTAAGGCATTCCACTCAAGTTATTGCCGTAAAAGATGTACCAGTCTTGACGTTATTGCACCCCAGTCCGCTCCACGAGCCGATTCTCTCAATCCGATTACCGAAACAGCTGTTGAACGATTTGGCCGTTTTTGTCAAACCGATGAGATCTTTCAGGCGTGACACCACAGGGCTTTCAGGGGCAATTCTGTTGGGTGCGTTCATGATCATTCTCTCTTCCTGCCCCCGGATCGCCGCGGGCGAGTTCTCAATGTCCTCCATCTCAGCTGTGTCCACATCCTCAGACTCAGATGGATAAGCGTAATTTTCCTCGTTAACGGTGAACTTGTCCTCGAGCCGCTGGATCAGGTCCTATAAGTGAACAAATGGCATGTATTAATGTCACACGGTCATAACACATTACTTTGAAAGGTGATTTTAATAGAATGTATAGATGCTATAGAATATATGCGCTAGGTCACCTAGTTAACAGTTGTTATAAGTCTACAGAAATTAAACAATTCTAAGAACTCAAATGTACTTGATTTTCTATTTTATGTTTCTGAGCTGGTTCTTACTGTATGTAGTAGGGTGTCTTACCTTCAGATTTTCCAACTCTTGAACATTCCGACTGGCATATGGAGTCCCACAGCTCACACTGAGTGTCGTTATTAATACGATATATCCAAGGAAAATATGCAATTTCGCCATTCCAATAACGATCCCCCCGCTGTCTTTTTGAGGTGTCTCAGATGTCCCCTTCAGTGTTTTAATGACGGGATGACCAGGTCGCCTTTTTATATAGAGCACCGTGCTTTGGACAGTAGGCCTACTTATGAAGGACTGCATGTTATGACAGAATTCAGCTTGACATTCCGTTGCCTTGACAGTAAGTGATAAGGGAGCCTGGTTGTGTGCGGCGCCCGGACCGACTTCCTTTTAAGATAAGATTTAGTTTGGACCATTATTTGGACTGGAGATGCTTATGCGCTCTAGAATCAATCGTAGCCTAAGTATTCGGTGTTGTGTTTTTGGGGGTGAGAGGAGGAAGAAGATGAGGGACGATGAAGAAGAGTAGGTGGAGGATGGTGAGAAGGAGGTTGCAATAGGCTTCTCATCGCTATATGGTATCGCTTGTTGAGTTTACAGCTCTGATCGAGGAAATGTTGTTGACCATTGTGATTGTTTTCTATGTATTGTGCTCTTTGTATGTACACAAAGTACACAATGAGCCTTGAGACAATTGAGACATGGATTGTGTATGTGTGCCATTCAGAGGGTGAATGGGCAATACAAAAGATTGAAGTGTCTTTGAACGGGGTATGTGGTAGTAGGTACCAGGCGTACTTGTTTGTTTCAAGAACTGCAACGCTACTGAGTTTTTAATTCTCAGCAGTTTTCTGTGTGTATCAAGAATGGTAAACCACCCAAAGGACATCCAGCCAACTTGACACAACAGTGGGAAGCATTGGAGTCAACATTGGCCAGCATCCCTCTGGAACGCTTTCGACACCTTGTAGAGTCCATGCCTCTACGAATTGAGGCTGTTCTGAAGGCAAAAGGACAGGTGCAACTCAATATTAGGAAGGTATTCTTAATGTTTTGTAATGTACACTGTGTGTATATCTGGCACCAATAGTGGAATGATAGTGTTTTACAGTATTACTTACCTGACAGTGTTGTGATTGGCGGCATCTGTTGTCAAACTAGGAAAGCGGTTCTGACTTTGTGGCTGTGTTATCTAGTGGAAATCGTTCTGTCATTTCCTGATTTCAAAAATTCTACACTGTTCAATTTAAGTTTATGTGAGATTACAAGCACTGAATAATCTAGGGCAGGTATTCCCAAACTGGGGTACACGTACCCCCAGGGGTACGTGGAAGGTATTCTTATGTATAAATGTATAAATGGTTAAAAAAGTAAGGCCCACGTCCATAGAGAAACATACCAGCTCTACTGGTAGTACTGCTACTACCAGCCCTACTGGTAGTACTGCTACTACCAGGTAGTACTGCTACTACCAGCAGTACTACACCTGCACCTGTTGACGACACAAGTTGTTCTGCTTCCACGAGCACATCCAATGCTAGCATCAGTAATTCTACATTTGTTGTTAGCCCAGCTAGCATGGACACAGACAGTTGTGAATCTGATGCAGCCGAAGAGCTACTGCCCCCTTACCTGGGAAAGCACCAAACGACAGACAGGGACGTTGGACCAAAGAGGCGCAAATATGATGAGAACTACATTAATTTGGGGTTCACTTACACTACTGTTCAAAAGTTTGGGGTCACTTAGAAATGTCCTTGTTTTTGAAAGAAAAGCACATTTTTTGTCCATTAAAATAACATCAAATTGATCAGAAATACACTGTAGACATTGTTAATGTTGTTAATAACTATTGTAGCTGGAAATGACAGATTTTTTATGGAATATCTAAAAAGGCGTACAGAGGCCCATTATCAGCAACCATCACTCCTGTGTTCCAATGGCACATTGTGTTAGCTAACCCAAGTTTATCATTTTAAAAGGCTAATTGATCATTAGAAAACCCTTTTGCAATTATGTTAGCACATCTGAAAACTGTTGTTCTGTTTAAAGAAGCAATAAAACTGGCCTTCTTTAGACTAGTTGAGTATCTGGATCATCAGCATTTGTGGGTTCGAATACAGGCTCAAAATAGCCAGAAATAAATAACTTTCTTCTGAAACTCATCAGTCTATTCTTGTTCTGAGAAATTAAGGCTATTCCACGAGAGAAATTGCCAAGAAACTGAAGATCTCGTACAACGCTGTGTACTACTCCCTTCACAGAACAGAGCAAACTGGCTCTAGCCAGAATAGAAAGAGTGGGAGGCCCTGGTGCACAACTGAGCAAGAGGACAAGTACATTAGAGTGTCTAGTTTGAGAAACAAACGCCTCACAAGTCCTCAACTGGCAGCTTCATTAAATAGTACCCGCAAAACACCAGTCTCAACGTCAACAGTGAAGAGGCGACTCCGGGATGCTGGCCTTCTAGGCAGAGTTGCAAAGAAAAAGCCATATCTCAGACTGGCCAAAAAAAAGAAAAGATTAAGATTGGCAAAAGAACACAGACGCTGGACAGAGGAACTCTGCCTAGAATGCCAGCATCCCGGTGTCGCAATTACGCAGGTACTTTCCCGAAACAGATGACACAAACAACTGGATTCGTTATCCCTTTCATTCCCTGCCTCTAGTCCACTTACCGATATCTGAACAAGCGATTCTAATCAAAGTTGCAACAAGCAGTTCTGTGGAAATTGGATTTAATCAAAAGCCACTGCCAGATTTCTCAGAGTATCCTGCCTTGGCAAATTGTGCTGTTAAGACACCGATACCCTTTGCAACCACGTACCTATGTGAGAGTGGATTCATGGCCCTCACTAGCATGTAAACTAAATATAGGCACAAACTATGTGTGGAAAATGATTTACGACTGAGACTCTCTCCAATACAACCTAACATTGCAGAGTTATGTGCATCCTTTCAAGCACACCCTTCTCATTAACCTGTGGTGAGTTATTCACAATTTCCGATGAACAAATAAAGTTTTATATGTAAGATGGCTAAGTAAAGAGCAAAATTATGGATTATTATAATATTTTTATTTGTGCCCTGGTCCTATAAGAGCTCTATCTCACTTCCCACGAGCTGGGTTGTGACAAAAATGATGTTTATTAAGAAATGTATCATATATTAAGATGGCTGTGTGTGTGGCAGGCCAACAATGATGGGATTTTTTTGTTGTTGAGAGTGTGCTGACCCTGGTGCTAGAGGGGGTACGCAGCTGGAGGTTGAATGTTTGAAGGGGTACAGGACTATAAAAGTTTTGGGAACCACTGATGTAGGGAATTATTGTACCATCAAACTCATATATTTTCACCAACAAAAATATAGTTTTTATAGTTATTTGAAGCTGATGGACCAAAACAAAAGTTACTTTCAGGTTTTGGTTCACCAGCTTCAAACAACTTAAAACAGTTGTAAAAACTATATTTTGGTTTTATTGAAAATATTTGAATGGTACAATGAAACGCTACACGATTCTGTGTTTCTTTTCTCACATAAACTGAAATTAAGTGAACACTTCTGCAAGCAGGAAATTAGCGATTTCCACTAGATAACACAGCTACAAAGTCAGAACCGCTTTCCCAGTTTGACAACAGATGTGGCTCTCGCGGGAGAAATCAACGGTCAAATATCACAGCCAATCGCAACACTGGCAGGTAAGCGATACTGTGAAACGCTGTGATTCCACTATTAGCGCCAGATATATTATGGACATTTTCTGAAATTACAATAGACATTTTCACAAAAATCCTGTGTAACACCTTTAAATAAAAATTATATATGTTGGGAGTTATGATGAGGATGTTGGCTATAAAATGTATTTATTATTGCTAATAAGGTCATATTAGGTGTTCTGGTGTGGTGGAAACTCTGTACTAGTTCTATATGACTATTAAGATAGACGCATGCACGTGGATGGTCAAGGGCGGCTATACCCCCCCAATATCCCACTGTGTTATGTGGCTTTCTACCTCGCATAGCCTAATGTTTAGTAACTCACTCAGTATGATCACAATCAACCATTAGGGATGTTATTCGAGAGATAAGCCTATGAGAACCTATTATCAGAAACATATACTCTCCTCACTGAAGTAAGTGAAGTGTCGAAGTCTCGGTATGCCAGACAAAGATTGTAAAAATAAGAAAGAAACTTATTTTGCAAAATATTTAATTCACCGTGCAATCTACTGTCTCTTAGTATACATGCTTTTTTTCTCAATAAAATAAATAGACCTAGATAAATACATAGCCTACAACAATAATATATTATATCAAGAGCCAAATGTTTGATGTTCATTTGAAAATTAAAATTCGTCTGTACAGTTCTAAAATGAGAACAATTCAATATGCCAAATGCAAACCACACATTTAAATAAATCTCATCACAAACGCCATTGTAAACTCTGTCAATACTTTCTGAGTTGTCGAATAGTTCAAGTAAGGGTAGTTTCTTGGGCTCTGATCAGCAGCCAGTAAAACCTGTAGAAACAACACAAAACATGGAGCCGGTCTTGAGAAACAATATTGCATGTATTCATGTGATGGTTCAAACAATTGAAATGTCAATACCAATTCAACAACAACATAGCCTACAATTTAAATGGAGAATCCATCGGTTGGATTGACGTAGTGGATAACCGTACCTGTCCTTTAGCATCCAAGCCCGCTGAATGACCCAATTCGCTCTAGCCTGACGCCGAAGCAGCTTCTCAGTCCACCCTTCTTGAACCGGCTCCAAGGGTGCTTGGAGGTCTTCAGAATGTCATTGAGAAGACGCGCAATTGCATTCTCCTTTCCCGCCAGCGCGGAATTCCTTGCGTCGTCGGAGTACCAAGGACGCACCACTCCCGCCGTGAAGGCTGCCTTCTCTGTATTCAACTCTTTCCCATCCACCTCCCTCTCCTCCGACACATAATATGGTACATTTCTTTCCTCCTCCAGAAGCCGTATCACGCTCTAATTGAGAGAAAACATGGAATCATTAGTCGCAATGTCACTTAAAGCCACTTTAAACAGTCTTCCATCAACTACAATAAACATATCTATGGGAATTGGTGGAATAAGAACTGCAAAAATGTAATGATCGAAAGTTTTGCGCATGATGCACCAGTTTACCTGCAGGTTGGACAAGGGTTTGGCTCCTATCAAGTTCAGAAGTACAAGCGCGGATAAACAGCCAAATGTGATATTTGAAATCATTTTCATGTGTAGTTCGTCTTCTCCCCTTTGCTCTGTAGGTAGACCAAATCGTTCCCCTTGCCTGTTCTCCTTTGGCAACAAGACGTCACCAGGTGCGCATTTATATCTGTGGCGTTTCGTTACGGAGGCCCAAGAAAACATTAACCGTGGTCCGTGACTAATCTAGAGAGGTGCGACAATGCCGTGGGGGTGTAGTTAATTTAACTGGAAGCTTTACGTCAATTGACATAATAGGCTTACAACTGTAACGCTAAGAGGGCTCTACCCAATTACCCATATCTCCATACCAAGAGAGACAGAAAGGTGGCTATACTTCAAGCTAAACGTTTCAGGTGGACAGGTCTCTGAGGTTCATTTGAGATGATGCTGTTTTGTGATGCTGTCACAAGGAGGGACAGACGGACATACAGGCATGCAAGCAGGCAGGCAGGCAGGCAGACAGGCAGGCAGGCATACAATATGAAGTCCCCATGCAGTGAAGTGGAGCAAACAAAGAATAAATGACAAACTCAAGATAAACTTGTTGATAGTATTATATGACCTTGAATAAAAAAGTTCATCTTCCCATATTATTCAATTCATTTCAAGTGAAGTGGATGTCTGGGGAAACATTCATTACATATGAATGTTTGACAACTTATCAGTGTCTTTTTTCAGTCTCTTTTTACCTTTAATAGAAAAGAAAAGTGATATCCAAGACCTGCTCAGAGACAATATATTTGCGTATATAATATTTTTCTATTCGGCATTGAGAGTTCCCAAAACTCTATTACAATTATTTTGATAAGTTTAGTCATCTCATCCACAGGATTGAATGGTTTACATCCTTGCACAAGTTGTTCTGACATACTTGTAATGAAGCATATCGATTGACACTAGTTACTGCTGGCTTGTTGCATCTATCTAACTCACTCTGGATCCCTGTCAATGAAGATGCAGTGATGATATCCTCCTCTTTCCTCTTATTTTTGTATTCTCTACTCTACTCTTCTTACCTCTTCTTTTCCTCTCCTCTCCTCCTCACACCTGTACTCATTATAACCATAAATAGATACTCAGTAACAGTTTTTGTTTCTCTCCCTCTCTTTGTCACAAACATTCTTCTATTTATCCAACCAGTATCAATCAAGAAGTCATAAAAACATGTTTGTCTACATAAAATCTACATAAAATACTGTAAGTCTACATAAAATACTGTACCTTGAAACTAAGAACATTTATTGAGATCGCCAGATGGCTCTCATATAGAGTACCACAGTATGAGTCATAATACCTGTAAAAGAAAAAGGCTGTTCTCCTCTCTACCCAACTTCCCCTCACAGTCCCTTCAGTTTCCCTTAAGTCCCGTTAGTTTGGCTGCTCAGCCTACCTAAATTATCCCTCACCCATCATAGCCCTGCCATTCCCAACCAATCAGAGTGCTTGGAAATGTGCATCTGGACACTGCACCCGCCCACTCAGGTCAGAGTGCTATTGTCGTCCGAAGGGAGAAGATGCATGTTTCTGAGGAGTTTTTATTTGTATTTATTCAATTTTTTTTATTTCACCTTTATTTAACCAGGTAGGCCAGTTGAGAACAAGTTCTCATGTACAACTGCGACCTGGCCAAGATAAAGCAAAGCAGTGCGACAAAAACAACACAGAGTTACACATGGGATAAACAATCGTATAGTCAAATACACAATAGAAAAATATGCATAAAGTGTGTGCAAATGAAGTAAGGAGGTAAGGCAATAAATAGGCCAATAGCGGCGAAGTAATTACAATTTACTGGAGTGATATATGTGCAGATGAGGATGTGCAAGTAGAAATACTGGTGTGCAAAAGAGCAGAAAAACAAATATGGAGATGAGGTAGGTAGTTGGTTGGTTGGATGGGCTATTTACAGATGGGCTGTGTGCAGCTGCAGCGATCGGTAAGCTGCTCTGATAGCTGACGCTTAAAGTTAGTGAGGGAGATATAAATCTCCAACTTCAGTGATTTTTGCAATTCGTTCCAGTCATTGGCAGCAGAGAACTGGAAGGAAAGGCGGCCAAAGTAGGTGTTAACTTTGGGGATAACCAGTGAAATATACCTGCTGGAGCGTGTGTTGATATGATGACCAGTGAGCTGAGATAAGGTGTAACAGTATAGCTTCTGTCCCTCTCCTCACCCCAACCTGGGCTCGAACCAGGGACCCTCTGCACACATCGACAACAGGCACCCTCGAAGCATTGTTACCCATCTCGCCACAAAAGCCACGGCCCTTGCAGAGCAAGGGGAACAACTACTTCAAGGTCTCAGAGCGAGTGACGTCACTGATTGAAACACTATTAGCGCGCACCCTGCTAACTAGCTAGCCATTTCACATCGGTTACACTCACCCCCCTTTTCCGCAGCAACCAGTGATCCGGGTCAAGGCACCAATGTAACAGTATAGCTTCCGTTCCTCTCCTCGCCTCAACCTGGGATCGAAACAGGGACCCTCTGCACACATCAACAACAGCCACCCACGAAGCATCGTTACCCATCATGCCACAAAAGCCACAGCCCTTGCAGAGCAAGGGGAACAACTACTTCAAGGTCTCAGAGCGAGTGACGTCACCGATTGAAACGCTATTAGCGCGCACCCCGCTAACTAGCTAGCCATTTCACATCAGTTACAAAGGCATGGCTTTACCTAACAAAGACTTATAGATGACCTGGAGCCAGTGGGTTTGGCGACAAATATGTAGCAAGGACCAGCCAACAAGAGCATACTGGTCGCAGTGGTGGGTTATATATGGGGCTTTGGTGACAAAACGGATGGCACTGTGATAGACTGCATCCAATTTGCTGAGTTTTGGAGGCTATTTTGTAAATGACATCGCTGAAGTCAAGGATCGGTAGGATAGTCAGTTTTACGAGGGTATGTTTGGCAGCATGAGTGAAGTAGGCTTTGTTGCGAAATAGGAAGCCGATTCTAGATTTAACTTTGGATTGGAGATGCTTAATGTGAGTCTGGAAGGAGAGTTTACAGAATCACCCGCAGCAAGAGCGACATCATTGATATATACAGAGAAAAGAGTCGGCCCGAGAATTGAACCCTGTGGCACCCCCATAGAGACTGCCAGAGGTCCGGACAACAGGCCTTCCGATTTGACACACTGAACTCTATCTGAGAAGTAGCTGAACCAGGCGAGGGAGTCATTAGAGAAACCAAGGCTGTTGAGTCTGCCAATAAGAATGTGGTGATTGACAGAGTCGAAAGCCTTGGCCAGGTCGATGAAGATGGCTGCACAGTACTGTCTTTTATCGATGGCGGTTATGATGTCGTTTAGGACCTTGAGCGTGGCTGAGGTGCACCTGTGACCAGCTCGGAAACCAGATTGCATAGCGGAGAAGGTACCGTGGGATTCTAATCTGGTTGTTCACTTGGCTTTCGAAAACTTTAGAAAGGCAGGGCAGGATGGATATAGGTCTGTAACAGTTTGGGTCTAGAGTGTCTCCCCCTTTGAAGAGAGGGAAGACCGCGGCCGCTTTCCAATCTTTAGGAATCTCAGACGATACGAAAGATAGGTTGAACAGACTAGTAATAGGGGTTGCAACAATCAACAATTGTGGAAGAGAGGGTCCAGATTGTCTAGCCCAGCTGATTTGTAGGGATCCAGATTTTGCAGCTCTTTCAGAACACCAGCTGTCTGGATTTGGGTGAAGGAGAAGTGGGGGGGGGGGGGGGGGCTTGGGCCAGTTGCTGCGGGGGGTGCAGAGCTGTTGGCCAGGGTTGGGGTAGCCAGGTGGAAAGCATGGCCAGCCATAGAGAAATGCTTATTGAAATTCTCAATTATTGTGGATTTGTCAGTGGTGACAGTGTTTCCTAGTCTCAGTGCAGTGGGCAGCTGGGAGGAGGTACTCTTATTCTCCATGGCCTTTACTGTGTCCCAAAACTTTTTGGAATTAGTGCTGCAGGATGCAAATTTCTGCTTGAAAAAGCTAGCCTTTGCTTTCCTAACTGACTGTGTGTATTGATTCCTGACTTCCCTGAAAAGTTGCATATCGCGGGGACTATTCGAAGCTAGTGTAGTACGCCACAGTGTGTTTTTGTGCTGGTCAAGGACAGTCAAGTCTGGAGTGAACCAAGGGATGTATCTGTTCTTAGTTCTACATTTTTTGAAAGGGATGGTGAGGAAGGCACTTTTAAAGAACAACCAGGAATCCTCTACTGACGGGATGAGGTCAATATCCTTCCAGGATACCCGGGCCAGGTCAATTAGAAAGGCCTGTTCGCAGAAGTGTTTTAGGGAGCGTTTGACAGTGATGAGGGGTGGTCGTTTGACTGCGGACCCATAACGGATGCAGGCAATGAGGCAGTGATCGCTGAGATCCTGGTTGAAAACAGCAGAGGTGTAGAGGCCAAGTTGGTCAGGATGATATCTATGAGTGTGCACATGTTTACGGATTTGGGGTTGTACCTGGTAGGTTCCTTGATAATTTGTGTGAGATTAAGGGCATCTAGCTTAGATTGTAGGACGGCCGGGGTGTTAAGCATATCCAAATTTAGGTCACCTAGCAGTATGAACTCTGACGATAGATGGGGGGCAATCAATTCACATATGGTGTCCAGGGCACAGCTAGGAGCTGAGGGGGGTCTATAACAAGCGGCAACAGTGAGGGACTTATTTCTGGAGAGATTGATCTTTAAAAGTAAAAGCTCGAACTGTTTGGACATAGACCTGGATAGTATATCTCTACAGTAGATTGCAATTCCGCCCCCTTTAGCAGTTCTGTCTTGACGGAAAATGTTGTAATTGGGGATGGAAATTTCAGAGTTTTTGGTGGCCATCCTAAGCCAGGATTCTGACACGGCAAGCACATCAGGGTTGGCGGAGTGTGCTAAAGCAGTGAATAAAGCACACTTAGGGAGGAGGCTTCTGATGTTAACATGCATGAACCCAAGGCTTTTACGGTTACAGAAGTCAACAAATGAGAGCACCTGGGGACACACAGGTCCTGGGTTAACCTCTACATCACCCGAGGAACAGAAGAGGAGTAGGATGAGGGTACGGCTAAAGGCTATAAGAACTGGTCGTCTAGTGCGTTGGGAACAGAGAATAAAAGAAGCAGATTTCTGGGTATGGTAGGATAGATTCAGGGCATGGTGTACAGACAAGGGTAAGATAGGGTGCGAGTACTGTGGGGGTAAACCTAGGCATTGAGTGACGATGAGAGAGGTTGCATCTCTGGAGGCGCCAGTTAAGCTGGGTGCGTGCGGTCTCCGCATGTTTGGGGGGTGGGACACAGGAGCTATCTGAGGCATGTTGAGCAGGACTAGGGGCTCTGCAGTAAAATAAAACAAATGAGAGCTGCCCTAAACAACAGTATACAAGGCATATTGACATTAGAGAAAGGCATAAGCAATCACAGGTGTTGATTGGGAGAGCTAAGACAACAACTGGTGAGATAACAACAGGTAAAATGCTAGGACAACAACAACGGGTATATGGCAATGAATGGGCAGAGAGGGTCAGTTAGCTACACACAGGGCCTGAGTTTGAGGCTGGGGCAGACAGATTAACAAAATGAAGTACCGTGTTAATGGACAGTTGAGCAGGCATCGGCTGTGTAGCAGAGTGATCATAGGGTCCAATGAGCAGCAATAGATGAAACAGGGAACCGTTTGGTAGTCGATTACTACGTTGAGCGAGCGGGAGACACGGCGTTCAGGGAGCTAGCAGGCCGGAGCTAGCAGATGGATCATCACCAAAGATGAGAGCACACCGGCCGAGTTATGACAGCAGACCAACAGACCAGTTGTGATGGATCTCGGCGCTCCATGTCGACAAAGGGTCCAGGCCAATTGGCAAGAGAAGTGTTGTAGTTGGTGTACTTTGTTTGCTAGCCGGGAGATGGGCCTAGCTCGAGGCTAACTGGTGCATGCTTCTGGACAATGGTGTTAGCCACAATAGCCACTTGGTAGCAACTAGCTAGCTGCGAAGATCCGGTGTAATGGTTCAGAGCTTGCGGCAGGAATCCGGTGATGTAGTGGAAAAAAGCAGTCCGATATGCTCAGGGCTGGTATCACGCTGTGCAGACTGGCAGGTATTATCCGGGCTATCCAGGCTAAAGCGGCAGGAGTCCGAGCTAAGGGTGAAGACCGCTGGCAGAGGCTAACAATGACTAAATAGCTAGTAGCTAATTAGCTGGATAGCTGCTGATGGAGGTTCCAGTTATAAGGTCTAAAAAAAATAGCTGATCCGTACCACATTGGGTGAGGCGGGTTGGAGAAAGGTATATTTAATTTCGAAAGTGGAAAAAAGGGGATTGAGATGTATACAAAACCCCCCGAAAAAGACAATATTTACATGGGATGAAAACAAACACGTCTTACTGCTGCACCATCTTGGATTGTCGACAGTAGGGGCGCAACTTTCACCCCCACATTCTGAAATTTAATTTGTGTCCACCCAGTTTTATCATTGGAATGTGATACAAAATGAGGAAACGGTTTTCTTTAGGATCATTCGGACGCCTCTGAGCAGGCGGGTAGGCTGTTTGGAGTGTTTATCCGACTGGATAAAAAATTTATAATAATAATAATAATTATGCCCCCCCCCACTTCTAAAACCAAAGTTGCGCCTCTGGTCAATGTGTAATAATAGGTAATTATCACTAATTACTTAAAGTTACTTTGATACATTTCAGCTATATGTTCTATTGCAGTGGTTCCCAAACTTTTTTTTCAACCTCCAGCTGCGTACCCCCTCTAGCAACAGGGTCAGCTCACTCTCAAATGTTGTTTTTTGCCATCATTGTAAGCCTGCCACACACACACTATACGATACATTTATTAAACATAAGAATGAGTGTTAGTTTTTGTCACAAACCGGCTCGTGGGAAGTGACAAAGAGCTCTTATAGGACCAGGGCACAAATAATAATATAATAATAATTAATCATTTTGCTTTTTATTTAGCCATCTTACATACAAAATTGTGAATAACTCACCACAGGTGAGCTTAATGAGAAGGGTGTGTTTGAAAGGATGCACATAACTCTGCAATGTTGGGTTGTATTGGAGAGAGTCTCAGTCTTAAATCATTTTCCACACACAGTCTGTGCCTGTATTTAGTTTTCATGCTAGTGAGGGCTGAGGATCCACTCTCACATAGGTACCTGGTTGCAAAGGGCATCAGTGTCTAAACAGCGTGATTTTCCAAGGCAGGAGCTTGTGATTAGGGGCATGGACGTTACATTATGACTGTTGGTGAAGAAAAATGATAAAAGAAGACGATAAAAATAGAACAAAACCCATACCTACCGAGTTTTGAAGGGAAATACCAATTTTATTTTATAAGAGAGTTGTTATAATGTTGTTAAGAAAGACTGAAGCTACCGTCTCATCGTGGAGGTATTTGACAGCCTTGAGGTTAGCCTAGCATCGTGTGACACAGAGAGAGAATTGCTTGGGAAAGATTAACGAGTTCGTGTTCCCATGGGATATCGGTTACTGCTAAAGAGTACTGTCTGCATTGATAGCGGTGCTCGCTGTGGATCTTGTGAGGAAACCTGCAAGGAACTGTCATACTTCGCTGAGGGAATATCTATGAGTAGTGAGTAACCACAACGGCGGGGTGCTTCGGGACTGTACATGTGTCGTAATTTTTTTTGGAGCTCCAACACGTGCCAACGGGGTTAAGCAAGCTTGAAATAATTTGGACATGGGTTGTGCACGACTCATTGGGGTTTATTATTTTTATTTTATTTTGATGTGGTGCTTTGAAAATGTAATAATACACATTTTGAACCTGATGTATGTTGCCTTGGTGGAGTCATTTCCTGTTTCAATTTAATTTAATGCATTTAATTTAAAGACCGTTCAAACATTATTGACAATTATTATATTATGGAATATCATAATAGCATAATATAGATGTATGCTCCAGTTTTGGTGCAATTTTGGTGTCTAGCCTTGTATGTCTTTTCATCACACATAATGCATAAGCAGGATTAGGGCATAGTTGCTGTCGAGGCCAGATCTTTTTCTGTATCCATGGATACAAGTGGAATCATCTATTTATTTTGATTTCAGCATTTCCTTGTGTATGTAACAGGACTAGTGAACAGTATACCAAGTGTCTACAACTCTTTGGTCAAGTATAATCCAAGGCTCATATAGAGCCCCAAATAGCAGGGAAGCAGGGACCGAGAGCAGGGACCGAGAGACTGAAAAACAGCTTCTATCTCAAGGCCATCAGACTGTTAAACAGCCACCACTAACATTTAGCGGCCGCTGCCAACATACTGACTCAACTCCAGCCACTTTAAAAATGGGAATTGATGGAAATTATGTAAAAATGTACCACTAGCCACTTTAAACAATGCCACTTAATATAATGTTTACATACCCTACATTACCCATCTCATATGTATATACTGTACTCTATATCATCTACTGCATCTTGCCATCTTTATGTAATACATGTACCACTAGCCACTTTAAACTATGCCACTTTATGTTTACATACCCTACAGTACTCATCTCATATGTATATACCGTACTCTATACCATCTACTGCATCTTGCCATGCCGTTCTGTACCACCACTCATTCATATATCTTTATGTACATATTCTTTATCCCTTTACACTTGTGTGTGTGTATAAGGTAGTAGTTGTGGAATTGTTAGGTTAGATTACTTGTTGGTTATTACTGCATTGTCGGAACTAGAAGCACAAGCATTTCGCTACACTCGCATTAACATCTGCTAACCATGTGTATGTGACTAATAAAATTTGATTTGATTTGATTTGATTTGAAATATAGAGCGGTCAAATAGGGAAATGGTTCCAAGTGTTTTTCCACCATTCATTTTTCCCATAGGGAGTTTTAGAAACATTTTTAAAAAAGGGCTTAGTTTCGTGTAGGCTTAACCTGGCGTGACATTTTGATAACCATGTAAAATGTCTCTTGGAAAATCTCTTGGAAAATGTGACTTTTATCTACAGTTGAATTCGGAAGTTTACATACACTTAGGTTGGAGTCATTAAAACTCGTTTTTCAACCACTCCACAAATTTCTTGTTACCAAACTATAGTTTTGGCAAGTCGGTTAGGACATCTACTTTGTAATTTCAAAAAAAGTAATTTTTTCAACAATTGTTTACAGACAGATTATTTCACTTATAATTCACTGTATCACAATTTCAGTGGGTCAGCAGTTTACATACACTAAGTTGACTGTGTCTTTAAACAGCGAGGAAAATTTCATTAAATGATGTCATGGCTTTAGAAGCTTCTGATAAATGATGTAAATTAGCCTGAGTCAATTGGAGGTGTACCTGTGGATGTATTTCAAGGCCTACCTTCAACCTCAGTGCCTCTTTGCTTGACATCATGGGGAAATCAAAAGAAATCAGCCAACACCTCAGAAAAAAAATCGTAGACCTCAACAAGTCTAGTTCATCCTTGGGAGCAATTTCCAAATGCCCGAAGGTACCATGTTCATCTGTACAAACAATAGTATGCAAGTATAAACACCATGGGACCACGCAGCCGTCATAACGCTCTGGAAGGAGACGCGTTCTGTCTCCTAGAGATGAACATACTTTGGGGCGAAAAGTGCAAATTTGATCCCAGAAGAATTGGCAAAGGACCTTGTGAAGATGCTGGAGGAAACAGGTACAAAAGTATCTATAACCACAGTAAAGCGAGTCCTGTATCGACACAACCTGAAAGGCCACTCAGCAAGGAAGAAGCCACTGCTCCAAAACCACCATAAAAAAGACAGACTACGGTTTGCAACTGCACATGGGGACAAAGATTGTACTTTTTGGAGAAATGTCCTCTGGTCTGATGAAACAAAAATAGAACTGTTTGGCTATAATGACCATCGTTATGTTTGGAGGAGAAAGGGGGAGGCTTGCAAGCCGGAGAACACCATCCCAACCGTGAAGCACGGGGGTGGCAGCATCATGTTGTGGGGGTGCTTTACTGCAGGAGGTACTGGTGTACTTCACAAAATAGATGGCACTATGAGGCAGGAAAATTATGTGGACATATTGAGGCAACATCTCAAGACATCAGTCAGGAAGTTAAAGCTTGGTTGCAAATGGGTCTTCCAAATGGACAATGACCCCAAGCATACTTCCAAAGTTGTGGCAAAATGGCTTAAGGACAACAAAGTCAAGGTATTGGAGTGGCCATCACAGAGCCCTAACCTCAATCCCATAGAAAATGTGTGGGCAGAACTGAAAAAGCATGTGCTAGCAAGGAGGCCCACAAACCTGACTCAGTTACACCAGCCCTGTAAGGAGGAATGGGCCAAAATTCACCCAACTTATTGTGGGAAGCTTGTGGAAGGCTACCCAAAACATTTGACCCAAATTAAACAATTTAAAGGCAATGCTACCAAATACTAATTGAGTGTATGTCACTTCTGACCCACTGGGAATGTGATGAAAGAAATAAAAGCTGAAATAAATCATTCTCTCTACTATTATTCTGACATTTCACATTCTCAAAATAAAGTGGTGATCCTAACTGACTTAAGACAGGGCATTTTTTTTAACTATTAAATGTCAGGAATTGTGAAAAACTGAGTTTAAATGTATTTGGCTAAACTTCCGACTTCAACTGTAAGTGGTGCACGTTTGAGGGTTTGTGTCAGGTTAAAGGAGTCTCCTTTTCAGAGCTCTTTGGTGGTCATTTTACAAGAGCTTTTTGAGCAGAGCCTTTCTTTTTCCACATGGAAGGTTTATATGTCAGCCATCTCGACGTGTCGTGTAGGGATCAAGGCTCATCCTCTGATGGTGCGGTTCCTGAAAGCAGTGCGTCGGCTCTAAGCCTATGGCACCGACCTGGCTTTGGTCCTGTGTGAACCCTCCGTTTGAACCATTGCAGTTTGTGGACCTGAAGGTCCTTTCCTACAAGACTGCCCTGCTCATGGCTTTGGCCAAGCATGTTGAGGATCTCCACGCACTATCAGCGCACCCTTCCTGTTTGGAGTTCGCGCCTGGAGACTCCAAAGGGATGTTATTACATCCTAATGCAGCTTTTGCTCCCAAGGTTATGCCTACTGTATGTCTGACATGCCCCTGGATTTCGAGCTCTTCCCTTTCTCACATCCTCCGTTTGTTTCCAGTGAACAACGGAAGTTACATGGCCTCTGTCCGGTGCGTGCTTTACGCACGGCATCCATTTTTTAAATATATATTTTTTATTTAACTAGGCAAGTCAGTTAAGATCAAATTCTTATTTACAATGACGGCCTACCAGGCCTAACAGTGGGTTAACTGCCTTGTTCAGGGGCAGAACGACCATTGTCAGCTCAGGGATTTTTTACCTTGTCAGCTCGGGGATTCGATCCAGCATCCTTTCGGTTACTGGCCCAACGCTCTAACCACTACGCTACCTGCCGCCCCATTGACCCATTGGGCATGATTTTAGTTTTCTTCAGGTTCAGAACTGTATGTTCAAAAGCTGTAGTAATTTTGAAAGGAAAATGAAACACATGATTAGATAAATCCGGATTATATCCTGAAATGATTCCCATGGCATTACCATTTGAAAGTCGACACATCTTTGTTTCCAATTTTGATGAAACACTGAGATTTACGTTCATGTTGATTCATAATATATTATTATTATCACATACATATTCATGTTTATTGCACATGATCACACCTAATGTTTTACCGAATCAACTCTGTTCTGAGGGCAGACTTGCCCTGGGACAGAGAGAGAGAGAGACTTCAGCCATTTTCATTTGTTGCAATATTTGATAAGGCGACTGTTTGGTGCTACATTCGATAGTCCAATGTGATAAATGGTTTTAAGGAAAGTTTAAAACCATTTCAAACCCCTGAAAAGTACTTTAGAACCAGATGCCCTGAGACTTAAGTACATTTGGGATGATAGCTCCTTGTGCCAAGTGGCTGGTGAAATGTCAATTAGTCCCCCTCCATCTCCAACCTGTGTGCCCCACATCCAAGGCAGTGGGAGGAGGGAGTAATTTGGCCAATCGCTCATCATTTGCCCTTGGTCTCTTTTCTCACTGGGGTAGTGTGTGGGTGTCCTCTTGGGTGTGCGTAGGGTTGTTTGGAACAAGCCTCTAGCCTCTAGACACCTACATGCACGTACACACGCAGGCAGGCATTAATATGCACTCAAACACACGCACACATGCATGCAAACGCACACACCCACCCACCCACCCACAAACTTCAAAAAATTTATAAATGTCACCTACAGTAGACAGACTCAATTGTCGTCGTAAGTGCTTAGACAAAAACGTCAACGTCACGTACAGGTTGTATTTTACAGTGTAAATCACAGTCATGTTAATATATTACAGTGCTGTCAGAAAGTATTTAAACCCCTTAACCTTTTCCACAATTAGTTGTGTTACAAAGTGAGATTAAAATTGATTTGTCTTTTTTTCCAATTATCTACACAAAATACTCTGTAATGTCAAAGTGGAAGAAAAATTCTAACATCTGCACAAAAAAAAAAAATATATTTCATCACATTCCCAGTGGGTCGGATGTTTACATACACAATTTTTTCTGAGGTGTTGGCTGATTTTTTCTTTTGATTTCCCCATGATGTCAAGCAAAGAGGCACTGAGTTTGAAGGTAGGCCTTGAAATACATCCACAGGTACACCTCCAATTGACTCAAATGATGTCAATTAGCCTATCAGAAGCTTCTAAAGCCATGACATAATTTTCCAAGCTGTTTAAGGGCACAGTCAACTCAGTGTATGTAAACTTCTGACCCACTGGAATTGTGATACAGTGAATTATAAGTGAAATTATCTGTCTGTAAACAAGTGTTGTTAAAATGACTAGTGTCATGCACAAAGTAGATGTCCTAACCGACTTGCGAAAACTATAGTTTGTTAACAAGAAATTTGTGGAGTGGTTGAAAAACTAGTTTTAATGACTCCAACCTAAGTGTATGTAAACTTCCGACTTCAACTGTTTCTTGATTAGATAAGTATTCAACACCGTGAGTTAATACATGTTACCTTTGGCAGCGATTACAGCTGTGAGTCTTTCTGGGTAAATTCCTAAGAGCTTTGCACACCTGGATTGTACAATATTTGCACATTATTTTTGCACAAAAATTCTTCAAGCTCTGTCAAGTTGGTTGTTGATCATTGCTAGATAGCCATTTTCAAGTCTTGCCATAGATTTTCTCTAAGTCAGAACTGTAACTAGGCCACTCAGGAACATTCAATGTCATCTTGGTAAGCAACTCCAGTGTATATTTGGTCTTTATGTTATTGTCCTGCTGAAAGGTGACTTTGTCTCCCAGTGTCTTTTGGAAAGCAGACTGAACCAGGTTTTCCTCTAGGATTTTGCCTGTGCTTAGCTCTGTTCTGTATTTTTATCCTAAAAAACTCCCTAGTCCTTGCCGATGACAAGCATACCCATAATATGATACAGCCTCCACCATGCTTAAAAATATGAAGAGTCGTACTCAGTTATGTGTTGTGTTGGATTTGCCCCAAACATAACGCTTTGTATTAAGGACATGAAGTTAATTACTTTGCCACATTTTTTGCAGTTGTGCCTTATTGCAAACAGGACGCATGTTTTTGAATATTTTTATTCTGTGCAGGCTTCCTTCTTTTCACTCTGTCAATTAGGTTAGTATTGTAGAGTAACTACAATGTTGTTGATCCATCCTCAGTTTTCTCCCGTCACAATCATTAAACTCTGCAACTGTTTCAAAGTCACCATAGGCCTTATGGTGAAATCCCTGCACAGTTTCCTTCCTCTCCGGCAGCTGAGTTAGGAAGGACCCTGTATCTTTGTAGTGGTTGGTTGTATTGATACAACATCCAAAGTGTAATTAACAACTTCACCATGATCAAAGGGATATTCAATGTCTGCTTTTTTTTACCCATCTACCAATATGTGCCCTGTTTTGTGAGGCTTTGGAAAACCTCCTTGGTCTTTTTAGTTTAATCTGTGTTTGGAATTCACTGCTTGACTGAGGGACCTTACAAATAATTGTGTGTGTGGGGTACAGAGATGAGGTAGTCATTAAAAAATCATGTTAAATACTATTATTGCACACAGAGTTAGTTCATGCAACTTATTATGTGACTTGTTAAGCATTTTCTTCTCCTGAAATGAGTTCGTTTTGCCATAACAATGGGGTTGAGTACTTATTGACTGAAGACATTTCAGATTTTCATTTTTAATGAAAACATAATAAAAACATAATTCCATTTTGACATTATGGGGTATTATGTGTAGGCCAGTGACAAATTAAATCCATTTTAAATTCAGCCTGTTACACACAAAAAAAATCTAAAGTCAAGGGGTGTGAATACTTTCTGAAGGCACTACCGCTATGAGAGATGATAGTGAACATTGATAACGAATCATTGATGATGATGACTATTACAACGACACTAACCATCCACCCGCTCCAACACTTGAATTATATCTATCTACATCATATCTGTGTGACAGAACGAGAATGAGTCGAGAATTTGTCACCCGATTAGGGACAGGGCGAGGGGGACGAGGGACAGCCACCGAACCACGGATGTTCTCAACTAACCCAGACTGTCAGCACTGTCCTCCCACCCCTCTGACACACACTGATTACCTTATCATAGAGACATTGCTAAAGCGTAGCAAGAAGAACACTCACTATCCCTGATTCACTGTGTGCATCCCAAATGGCACCCTATTCCCTATATAGTGCACTACGTTTGACCAGGGCCCATAGGGATTAGGAATAGGGTGCCATTTAGGACGCAGCCACTGTCTTCCTGAGAAAGGCCTTGGTCGAATCCCTAGCCACCCCCACTTCCATATCCCCTTTAACCAATCATTAATGTCAATGCTAAAAATACCTGGCGAAACCTGACTTTTCAAAGACATTTAAGGTAATCTGAATGACTTTTTAACAGTGCGTCATCGGCAGGACATTGTGAAGACATTATCCGTGTTATTTTTGGCTATGAACTGTGGGTATTGCTCATGGCGCAGATGTGTGTAATGATTGATTCGCCAGTGGGGGATCATTAGCATGGCTGTTGAGGGGTTTTGGTGAAGTGTGTATGTGTTTGTGTGTGTGTGTGTGTTTGTGTGTGCAGGGTGTGTATATGTCATAAAAACCTGACTACGCCACCTGGTGGTGGTAAAATGATTGAGTGCTAGTGACCAGTTAAAAACCACAGTAACCATGAAACACAAGGAGGAAAGATTTCAGAAAGGATGAACATTTATTTAAAAAAACATGTAGATTGGAAATGTATCTAAAATTATGTGGGCCACCCACTAAAGGTATTAAGGTGGAATCGATTCCAGAAAAATGGAAATGGAAAAAATAGTTTTCCTGTTTTAAGGGGTGGGGGAAAACCGGCAGCTGCCCGATCTGCTCTGCTCCGCATTTTACTCCTGCTCTGTCCAGTCTCTTCCGAATGGACCTGAGGCACAATGAAACAGGGAACAGTAAATATGTCTCAACTGTTTGGTTCAATATTCACAAGGTTGAGGAATTGTTGCTCTCACCAAACATTTCAGCCATTTGCTTCAGCAACAACGATCCACCATGCCTCTGTCATAAGGGTAACTAAGAAACCAGTGTCCAATAAAAATGTTGCTGGTCTCCTGTTAATGGAGACTTCAACATTGGGGCAATGTCCCAACTAGATTAGTTGTGTCACTTCCTGTGCCCCTTGTTGTGTTGTTTTGTTTGTATGTGTCTGGTTTTAAGTAGCATGGTTTTTAAAGTAAAGGTATCGAGAAAATGAATTTCCAAAATAAACATTCTAACTGAATTGTGAAACCAAATTTACAATGTGCCCGAACTAAGAATGTGCTGAGACTGATTGAAAACCATGTCTTACAAAATAAATGTTGAAAACAGTCTTTTGTGTTCTGCCTCTGCTTCACGCTGCCTGCTCAATCCCAGACCTAGAACCTGTCACTTATCTACCTTGTGACATGTACGTGTGCATGTGTGCACATGCGTGTCTGTGCGTGCATGTGTGTGGCTAGCCTCTGAAAGGCCAGGGAGAGAGAAGTGTGTGCACTGACCTCATAATGGAATGGTATTTGCAGGGCAGGAGACACGACAAGACTCAAATGACAGGCATTTGTTGGACATATCATATCAAAAGATGAGAAAATGCAAACATATCCTCTAGATTTGAATATGAATAGAGTGATTAATACTCAAGACTTAAGGCCATGTGACTTGACAAGGAAAAACTCTGGGTTCTAAGAATATCAACATTGTGCAACATAACGTAACATAATAAAAACATAATAATTTGTAACAATTTCATACTGATTCTCATGAGCAACCATTGTAAATCTCATCTCATATCATGTTACCTCATGTCATGTCATCTCCTTACTTTTCAATTTTTCCAATTGCGTTAATATACCAAGGTTGGCTTCAGGCACACACCACAGGCATGATGGATGTTAGTTGGGACATATCCAAACTGGTTTCACATACTGTTTGAAATCTTTCATTTTCTTGCTTTAGCCTGCCTGCTTGCACTTTTGGGACGGTTCTATTGGTTCAATTGCAACAGTCAAGCCCAGCTAAAGCATGATTTCAACCCAGGTCTGCAATGGACCATGCATAGTTGGCTTCAGTCACACTCCACATGGATGATGTTCATTAGAGTTCGAACATATAGGCCTATGTACTCATTAGCCCCGCCCCTATAGCCACCCTAGCCTGCACTCTCAGTCCCAAACGATTACATCACAGCCCATGGTTCCATGAGGAATCTAAGGCCTGCTGCACTCCCTTTGAGCTACGGAAGGCCCTACATAACCGTGTGCTGAGTGTGACCTCTCTAGAGCCACCTTTTACAGAGATAAGGCTATTTTAACATGTCAGAGACCTCCTTCAGTGTTAGTTCATGCTATTTTTAGCCCATGTCTCTTAAACACGCCAAGTGGAGCTTTCAAAATTGCAAAGAAGTTCTCATAATGTGAAATATATGCTACTGTATATTTGGATGCGTAGATTCGAATTTCCTATTCCTCCGAGAATTCCTGTTACAAGATTTTGAGTAGTATTCTTTGGCTGAGAAAATGTCATAAACAATCTGATTTCCAGCAATTCATTGAGAATTTCAACAAATAAATAAATAATAACCAGTTGATATTTGAAAAATATTAAAAATACCTTGTCCTGGAACGTACCTTGAAATATTGGCAGGCTCACTCTTTGATGGTAAACACATCTTTCAGAGTGTGGCTCAACCACCCAACAAAAACAACAACATAAAATATACATTTCAATGTACCACTTTTACAGTCGGTGACTTAAGACATTCTGCACCGGTACACAAATCCAAAAAGAGCTAGCTTTACAACATAATTAAAATCTCTTTAGTGTCCCTTCCTCCCAAACTTGACCCCCCCATAGCTCTCTGACAGATATCAATGACGTTACCCCAGGCAACAAGTGCCCCCGCCGTGTCTACTCACACCCCAGTGGTACTTTCAGACTTTTCAGGGGAGGGCTTTCTCCTTGGAGAGGGGATTCAGGGACAGTTGCGACAGACAGTTTGTGTGTTCCTGTGGTAACGCATTGGGGTCTGGTATCAAAGCCCAGTCCACAGGGTTTCAAACCCATGAGTAATTAGCTTTGAATCCTGGCTTTTGCTGTTGGCATGAGCTATTATGTCTTGGCTGGTGGCTTTGTATTGAACCCACCTGCGCCATAACCCCAACTGTGCCAGTCAAAGTCCAAATCTTTTAAAAGTTAATATTCGGAAGGTTTGAAGCGTGATATCAGGAAGGCTTTGGGTGATGTGTTGATTAGTCATCCAGGATTCAATGAATATATGAACAAGTGTATTCATGAATTGCTATGAATGGTCATTAACATAATATTGTTGCTGAATAATAGACTGTATGATCCATGGGGAGTAGTATAGTAACACGGATCGTGTTCAGTAGGCATTAAAACAGAAAATGTTCAAAATAAGCATGTCTTGAAACGTAAAAGGAAAATGAGCGTTTCAATTGGAATACACTTTGAAATGGAGAAGGTACGACCTGTAAAGTGTCCATTGAGAGTGCTCATTTTTGTTTTTGTTTTTCAAATAGTTTTCTGTTTCATTACTAACATAGTAAATAACAATTTGTGACACTCAAATTAGTATAATATGTTATGTTTGGTATGGTATGTATTAATTTGTGTATGATATGTTCCGAATTACAATTTATATGATATGTCACAAATTACAATTCATCTGATATGTTATGAATTCCAATTCGAACAATATGTGCTCATTTACAATACCACGTTAGCTAGGTGACTAGGTGGCTAGATGGCTAACGCTAACGTTAGCTAGGTGGCTAACGTTAGCTAGGCTAGAGGTTAGGGTTAGGGTTAAGGTCGAACACACAACCTTTGGGTTGCTAGATGCTTGCGTTATAGGCCCACCCATCTACCCCAACCAACCAACCAACCAACCTCCCTCCTTTTGTTTTTGCCTTTAGTAAACTTTTGTATTATGTAACCATACCAAACGTAACATATAATAATTTGAGTGTCCCGGATTTTCGTTTACTATGTTACATCAAGTCTATGAGACCAGGTCCTGTGTTTGCATCCTGAGGCAGAGGCAGGGTGGTGTTTCGGCTCGCCCGATCTGCACCGCACCACTTCCATTTTTGGGGTGGAATGCTTCTAGCCCCTTTGTGCCAGAACGTCACACATGGAGCCTAGTGACTGGCAGGGCAGGGCCGTCGCTACATATGAGGACACAGAGGTCTGGACCTCTGCAATCTTTTCAAATGTAAAAATATTATAATAATACAATTGGGAACTCAGGCGGGATCTTACTGTTGAGAGTTAGAATAGTAGAATACACAATGTGACATTTAAAAACGTGATTGTGCATCAGTAGTTTTCCTCTTGCTATATTTCACTCACTGACAGTCAATCAATTAGCCCATGTCAGTAGAACATTTTAGTCTGGCAAATTAGTTAGTCTAGCTAGCTATCTAAACTTGTAGTAATCATGGCCGAATTACCGACCAGGCACGTGCCCAGGGGCCCTGATCTCCAGTGGGCCCCTCACTCAGATATCATATTATCAATGTCATAAAACAACGTTGCCACAGGAGAGGTAGACGGAGCGGCCTCCTGGTCAGACATCGAAGGCATGCACACCACCCACCGCTTCTGAGCATATTACTCGCCAATGTCCAGTCTCTAATCAACAAGGTGGACGAAATTAGGGCAAGTGTTGCCTTCCAGAGAGACATCAGAGATTGTAACATTCCAGAAACCGTGGATAGATGGCGGCATTCGCGCAAAACTGAAAGCACGAACCACCCTATTCAACCATGGAAAGATGTCGGGGAATATGAATATAAACAGTGTAGTTATTTCCTCCGCAAGGCAATCAAACAAGTGAAATGTCACAATTCAATGGTTCAGACACAAGACGTATGTGGCAGGGTCTACAGGCAATTATGGACTACAAAAAGAAAACCAGCCACACCATGGACACCAACATCTTGCTTCCAGACAAACTAAACACCTTCTTTGCCCGCTTTGAGGATAATACAGTGCCACCGACGCGGACCGCTACTAAGGACTGCGGGCCCCCCCTCTCCTTCTCCGTGGCCAAAGTGAGTAAGACATCTAAACGTGTTGACCCTCGCAAGGCTGCTGGCCCAGACGGCATCCCTAGCCGCGTCCTCAGAGCATGCGCAGACCAGCTGGCTGGTGTGTTAACAGACATACTCAATCGCTCCCTATCCCAGTCTGCTGACCCCACATGCTTCAAGATGGCCACCATTGTTCCTGTACCAAATAAGGCAAAGATAACTGAACTAAATGACTATCGCCCCATAGCACTCACTTCTGTCATCATGAAGTGCTTTGAGAGACTAGTCAAGGATCATATCACCTCCACCATACCTGCCACCCTAGACCCACTTCAGTTTGCTTACTGCCCCAATAGATTCACAGACGATGCAATCGCCGTCACACTGCACACTGCCCTATCCTATCTGGACAAGAGGAATACCTATGTAAGAATGCTGTTCATTGACTACAGCTCAGCATTCAACACCATCGTACCATCCAAGCTCATCATTAAGCTTAAGGCCCTGGGTCTCGACCCCACCCTGTGCAATTGGGTCCTGGACTTTCTGACGAGCCTCCCCCAGTTGGTGAAGGTAGGAAACAACATCTCAACTTTGCTGATCCTCAACACTGCGTGCTCAGCCCCCTCATGTACTCCCTGTTCACCCATGACTGCGTGGCCAAGCACGCCTCCAAGTCAATCATCAAGTTTGCAGATGACACAACAGTAGTGGGCTTGATTACCAACAACGCCGAGACAGCCTACAGGGAGCAGGTGAGGGCACTCGGAGTATGGTGTCAGGAAAATAACCTCTCACTCAATGTCAACAAAACAAAGGAGTTGATTGTGGACTTCAGAAAACAGCAGAGGGAGCACCCCCCTATCCACATCGACGGAATAGTAGTGGAGAAGGTGGAAAGTTTTAAGTTCCTCGGCGTACACATCACGGACAAACTGAAATGGTCCACCCACACAGACAGTGTAGTGAAGAAGGCACAAGAGCGCCTCTTCAACCTTAGGAGGCTGAAGAAATTTGGCTTGTTACCTAAAACCCTCACAAACTTTTACAGATGCACAATTGAGAGCAACCTGTCTGGCTGTATCATCGCCTGGTACACAACTGCACCGCCATCAACCACAAGGCTCTCCAGAGGGTGGTGCGGTCTGCACAACGCATTACTGGGGGCAAATTACCTTCCCTCCAGGACACCTACAGCACCCGATGTCACAGGAAGGCCAAAAAGACCATCAAGGACAACTCGAATTAACTTTGATCGGAGAGGTGCCGAATCCTGTTCCGGTAGGATCCGGCTCACCTTAAGCACTGCAGCGACCATGTTATTTTTGGGAAGAATATTTTATTCTGATTTCGGACATATAAAGTCTGTAATCTCAATTTGTGACATCCTCGTGACGTCATCAGAGTTCGCTTCTGAACACTGTATGCTGGAAAAACTCGGTTTGTTATTTTTAACTAAAACATAACCAATCTTTGTTAATCATAAATACCGAACGTGTTTTTGCATGGATTCCGCATCGCGGTTAACTTTTACCAGCTAGGACCACTCTCTCTTGTCCCGGAATCTCGCTCCACGGTGGATGGAAAGTGTTTTTTCTCTCTGGAAAAGTTCGGCAAAAAGCTGGCTTTAGGCTAAAAACAAACTGCTAACTGCTAGCCTCCGGGCCCAAACCCACCTGTCTCTCATGGCTTCGCTCACCCCTGGATGTACCACCTGCCAGTACCTGAGCCAGAGAGTCGCTGAGCTGGAGGGGAGAGTATCTGTCTTGCGCCAGATCAAGGAGGACGAAGAACTCCTGGACTCCATGGTTATACAAACCACCTCCAAAATCGACGACGTCACCTGCCCCTGGCTCGGCACCTCCACTTCTGGGGAGCCTGTAACTGAGAAACTCCATTCGGTTCCCTTAAATGAGCCATGGCCCAGACTAGGAGCTAAACCGAAGGGCCTGGTCTGTTCCACCCCTTCTACTCCACCTCAGGATGCCTGGATTGCTGTCCGGGGAGGAAAGCACTCCAGGAAACGGAATCCATCAAATGTTTCGGAGGTGCTACAATTGGGGAGGAGATTCAAGGTCCTGGAAGACCTGGAAGTGCATTCCAATCATACTGTACAGGGTCCCTCCGCTTCATCTCTACTGCTGCCATCTCACTCTCAGGTGGAAGTGCCCAAGCACACTCATCTGCGCTCCTTGCCTGCCACTAGGTCGTCAGTCTCAGCTGCTAGCCCCCCTCAACCTGCTAGGAGGCAGATCACCCGGGAGAGGCCCCGTCATTTACCCAATAAACCCATCTGTAGTCCTTCCGTTCTCGTGGTTGGTTCATCCATGGTCCGAAACGTTTCAATCCGGAAAGCTGAGACCTTCTGCTACCCTGGCGCTAGGATCTCTGACCTAGATTCCATGCTACCGCTACTTATTAGCAAGCACTCCGCCGCTTCAACTGTCATTGTCCATGTTGGGTCAAATGACATTAAACTCCAGCAGTCAGAGAAATTGAGAGACGATTTTAAAACATTGATAAATACGCTGCTGGAATCTGGGAAGCAGTGTGTTGTTTCCGGTCCATTTCCATCCCCACGCTACACGGATATGGTTTTTAGTCGTATTCGCCAATTACACACCTGGCTTAAGGGATACTGCTGCACGATGGGAATTCCTTTTGTGGATAACTTTGCAGCTTTTACAGACCGACCAGGTCTATTTCTTCGGGACAATTTACATCTTAACAGGTATGGCTCCAGCATCCTCTCCACCAACATGTCTCTTACTCTTGCCTCATGTAGAGCCTTTGATACCTGACGTTGTGTATTCTCGGGGGTTGACTTTTGGGATTGTACGCTCCCCTATCAGACTATGTTCAATGCTCCTCTCCCAGTTTCATTAATTAGTTCCTCAATTGCAAATATGGAACAAACTACAGTTAACAACCTTTCTGCAATTCCTAGATTATTGTCCAATCACCGTATTGCGAATACTACTCACATGCAGAGAGGTATTGTTAGTAGTAATCTTGTCCCCATAAAATTGAGCTCTGTCAATAGCTCGAAAATGGTTTATTGCTCATCCAGTGCAGCTTCAGGTGCTACCTTGGATACTCCATCTGATATGAATTCCCGTAGCAATGGTATTGGAATAATTCATTTGAATGCTAGAAGCCTGATCCAAAAGTTGGACTTTATTGAAATTTTGGTCTCACAATCAAATGTTGACGTTCTGATTGTATCTGAATCGTGGCTGTGTGATTCTGTGCCAGATTCAGATGTTCAGTTGATTGGATACAATATTTATAGAACTGATAGAGTTGGTAGAGGTGGTGGTATTGCGATTTATGTTAAATGCTGCTTAAATGTTTCTGTGTCCATATCAACCTCTGTCTCAAAGCAATATGAATGTCTAGTTTTAAACGTGGTACTTGGTAATAATGCTCATTTAACTCTAGCAGGGGTATATCGCCTCCCCTCAGCTCCTCCTTGTACTCTATGCAAATTATCTGATATACTGTCTAATTATGCAAACTCTGAATTACTGATTTTGGGAGATTTTAACCTGGATTGGCTCTCACCAGTATCCGATAAATTAAAAGGCATTTGTACTGAGCTAAATCTAACTCAGCTGATAACTAAACCAACCCGTCCCAACTTTAAGAACCCAGTAAAATCCACTCTACTAGACATTATTCTAACAAATACCCCCCATAAATACACAGCCAGTGGGGTTTTTGCAAATGATATCAGTGACCACTGCCCTATTGCTTGTATTAGAGATACCAGGCTGAAACACTCTGATCCCTGTATAATCTCTAAGAGAAATTATAAACATTTCTCACAGCAAGCTTTTATCCTTGACTTATATCACTCTGAGCTTTTAAACACTTGCTGCTTTCTGGACCCGGTTTTAGCCCTTGCTTTTTTCTCTTCTATTGTTACCTCTATGTCTGATAAACATGCCCCGCTTAAGAATCACAGAGTAAGAAACCGAACCAGTTCTTGGTTCTCTCCTGAATTGTCAGGTCTTTTCCTGCAAAAGAATCGGGCCTGGGCCTTGGCGAGGAAAACAGGTACTCCAGCTGATTGGCTGTTTTTTAGGCAATTGAGAAATAAATGTACTGCAGCTGTCAAAAAGGCAAAATCAAATTACTTCCTTAATGCTATGACAGATTCTGCAGGAGATCCTGCAAAATTCTGGAAAACCGTTAATTCACTGAAACGGGGGAATTCTGCTGTTTCTCTTCCTAAGCAAATTACCTCAGACTTCTGTATTCTAACTGAAAAAAATGATATTTGTGATGCTTTTAATAAGCATTTCATCTCTGCTGGTTTTTTATTTGAAAGGAAAAGTGGACTTTGTGGTACTGGCCAGTTAGTTGATTTTTCGTCTTGCTTTTCAACCGTTACTCTGAAAAATGGTAACCCTGTTTTTAGTTTCCAGAAAATAACTGAAGCAGAGGTTCTAATTGCCCTGTGTGCCATTGATACTAAGAAATCCTTAGGCGCTGACAATTTAGACCCGTACTTACTTAAGTGTGCTGCACCTATTTTTGCTGGTTCAGTAACACACATTTTTAATCTAACATTAAGCACAGGAAATATCCCTAAGGTGTGGAAAGCAGCTTTTGTTCTGCCATTACATAAGGGAGGTGACGGTAGTGATTTGGATAACTATCGACCCATCTCTAGGCTCCCTTGTCTGGTAAAGATTCTAGAATCTATAGTCAACAAACAGTTACAATCTTTTCTTTCTGCTAACAGTATTCTTAGTACCAATCAATCTGGTTTTAGATCTAAACACAGTACCACATCGGCCACTATGCTTGTTGTAAATGATATTGCAAATGCCTTAGACGATAGAAAGCACTGTGCTGCGTTGTTTGTAGATTTTTCAAAAGCTTTTGACACTGTAGACCATGCTATCCTTTTGAGTAAGCTGTCATCTATAGGACTGGGCACTGATGCCTGCCGATGGTTTTATGACTATCTTAAAGATAGAACTCAAGCCGTCATGGTCGATGGGGTCAAGTCTGACCCCTTACAGTTACTTAAAGGGGTCCCTCAGGGTTCAATAATTGGCCCACTATTGTTCTCACTTTATATAAACAACATTGGTGATGATGTCAGATATTGTAAATTCCATTTATATGCAGATGACACAGTGATGTACTCTATTGCTCCAACAGCGGACCAAGCTTTAATGCAGTTGGAGTCTGATTTTAGGATACTACAGGGGTCTCTTTTACAGCTTAAACTTGTTTTAAACGCTAAGAAAACAAATGTCATGTTTTTTTCTAGGTCTAAACTCTGTTAGAAACACGTTTGTAATCACTAGCTTGGATGGTACTCAAATCAATAAGGTCTCTGCATATAAATACTTAGGGGTATGGTTAGATGATAGGCTTTCTTTTAAAAAACATGTTACTGAATTGGGAAAAAAGCTAAAATTCAAGATAGGATTCCTTTACAGAAACAGGGCTTGTCTGTCCTCTGTAAATAGGAAAAAAATTGTGCAGGCTACTTTTATGTCCGTTTTAGATTATGGTGATATTATCTATATGCATGCATCGGCAAACACATTAAAACCACTGGATGCTATTTACCATTGTGCACTCAGGTTTATCACGGGTGATAGTTACAGAACTCATCACTGTATCCTATATCAACATGTGGGTTGGGTCTCTCTATCTGTGAGGCGAGAGCAACATGCTCTCTTGTTTATTTATAAAGCACTTCTTTTAAAACTACCTCCATATATATCATCATTAATTTCCACAAGATGTACTAATTTTAAAACCAGATCACAGATGTGGATTACATTAGAGACTCCTGCGGTCTCCACAGAGTTGGGTAGGACTGCCTTCAGTTCCTTTGCACCTTATTCATGGAACAAACTGCAGATCCAACTTAAGTTAGACACTCTGGTGTCCCTTGCCCATTTTAAAATGCTTATGGAGGATCAATATGATGTTGTCTGTGATTGTTTCTGTTGAATTGTGTATGTTTTGAAATGTTCTTGTCTGTATGTCTAAAACTGTACATGTCAACATGTTTACACAGGGCACAGCCGTAAAAGAGATCCAGGTCTCAGTCTGTTTTCCCTGTTAAAATAAAGATTTAAAAAAAAATAAAAAATAAAAACACCCGAGCCACTGCCTGTTCACTTCGCTACTATCCAGGTCAGTACAGGTGCATCAAAGCTGGGCCCGAGAGACTGAAAAAGAGCTTCTATCTCAAGACCATCAGACTGTTATATGTACATATTTATATGTACATATTCCTATTCCATCCCTTTACATTTGTGTGTATAAGGTAGTGTTTGTGGAATTGTTAGATTACTTGTTAGATATTACTGTACTGTCGGAAACTAGAAGCACAAGCATTTCGCTACGCTCGCATTAACATCTGCTAACCATGTGTACGTGACCAATAAAATTTGATGTTAACATGGCACAAGTCATGGCAAAATGTGTAGAATTGCAGGAAATGTGCTTTTAAAATTGCAACTTGCAGGAAATTAGCTGAAAAGCAAACATTTGTTTACCTTTAATTAATAAAATACTTTTTCTGCCAACAGGTCCCTCTGTACGTATTTGATTATAGTGTTTAAACCCGGTGCTGAGTTGATGTGAGTTAATGTGTAGCGGCAAATTGTATAGCTAATAGGCTGTGTTTGTAGATCGTCTGAGGTGAATGAAGCTACGGCAACCAATGTGATAATGGCAGGAGTCATTTTTGTTTCTTTTTTACTGTTCTCTAAATAGCATTTTTGAGTTTTTAAATTGAATAGAAATGCAGTAAACGATCTTCAACTTTCTTAACTGACCTCACTAAAACTCAGACCATGGCTATGGCCCTGGTGACTGAAACAGAATCTGGGAAGTGAAAATAATACAACACTTCTGACACGTTTCTGACGTTTAGAAGAACAGCTACATTTTCAGAAGTAGGGAACCACTGAGATATGTATGCAGGGCATGGAGCACTGAGCATTGAGCAATTACACTGACATTCCCTGAACATGTAATACCTTTTCAAAAGTATCTGATGCTGGTTTAAGAAAACAAGACTCCTTTCTGATTGGACCCGTTTTCGAGAACGTACATGAAACAATATTATATAATGTAATATAAGAGTCATAAAGTAATATTGCACAGGGGTGTGCATATGACTAGATGGCAGCGAGTTCTCTCTGAGTCAGTGCCTGGGGTTGAGAGAGAGAGACAAAGAGAGAGAGAGAGACAAAGAGAGAGAGAGACAAAGAGAGAGAGGCGAAGAGAGAGAGAGACAAAGAGAGTGAGAGAGAGAGACAGAACGACAAAGAGAGCACAGGAGGATGCTGAGGCGAGGGAGGAAACCATGTGTTTGATGTGTTCGATACCATTCCATTGATTCTGCGCCAGCCATTACTATGAGCCCGTCCTCCCCATTTAAGTTGCCTCTGGCTGCCTGGGGTATAGAGGTAGTAATAGAGATCGCAGAGAGAATGCAGCACCTATTCAGGGCTGTGCCGTCATCCCATTGTCCCCTTGTGACAGCGTTATTATCAGGGGAGGAATGCACACGAGTCATTTCCACAAATGATCCCACCTGCTTCCACACCTCACGACAAGTGAGTGTGGCATGACATACAGGCTCTCCATGGGAGTGTGTGTGTGATGTGCGAGAGAGAGAATGTGTGTGTTTGTGGAGGTGGATTGAGGGGGTATAAGAGGGGGTGGGGGGTGACTAGAGATGGGAAGGGAAAGGCCTATCTTGACCTTTTCTATCAAATGGCGTCATTATTCAAGTTGATCGTTGGGACATGTTATTGTGGTATGAAGTAGTAGCATAATACATAATAATAGGTTAAAGGTTAGAAGAGCATGGATTGGATCATTTTTCTCTTCATCAACAGCAGCCGACATTACTCTCTGAAAGGCTGGTTGACACCCATCCTAATCACTTATTTGTTTGCATGAAGGTGTGTTGACTGCTGTCTGTGATAAAGAACAAACTGTTAAAACATGTGGCATTTAAGTCATCTCCACTACTTCAGAGCAGGTGATAAGCTTTCCATATTATTCATCAACATTTTTGTCCACTGAAGCAGCATCCTAAGCTAAGCGGTGGAAGCACAAACAATCGTGCCCTTCCTCTATCACATCACGTCACTACTGATTCACAACTGTGTCATTCACTCGTCACTAACTGCAGTCAAACAGCTTTCCCAGATGGAAGATACATTTATTTTATTTGAATATCTGTGACGGTGTCCAAATGTTTCACATATTAATACAAAATGTTTCACAAAAACAGGTTCCCAAAATGTCATACTATAAATCATTCAAAAAAAAAATGATTCCCAAAATCTTTTAGTCAACAATTTTGGATTAACATGTTGTATGATACTAACACTAAACTCCGACAGGATCCCTATGTCGCCATATGGCAGGTTCAGTCAGCTATTGTCAGGCGTGGTGTTGTTCATACACCCCGCTCAATTACAGAGGTCAGAGGTCAAGTCTCTGACTGCTGCTAGCAGTAATTGAAGTAAATGACAAGCCTGGCATTCAAAATGGCCCCAATAGCTGGCAATTCACTGTTGGGCCATAGGACAAGAGCTTCTTGTGAATATTACCTCTCATCAGCAGGAGCGGCAAGTGTAGGACCAAAAGGCTCCTTAATTAAGGATCGGACCCTTTTCTTTCAATTTTCGCCTAAAATGACATACACAAATCTAACTGCCGGTAGCTCAGGACCTGAAGCAAGGATATGCATATTCTTGATACCATTTGAAAGGAAACACTTTGAAGTTTTGTGGACATACTTTTGGTCATGTAGTGACTAACATAATTTCACCCATGCTGTGGTGTTTTAAAAAGTTATTAATCGATGATTAATTATTAGGGACACACATGGTCAGGTGATAAGGTAAGGTGAAACTCCTGGCCCTAATCATTACAAATGGGGACTTATGTATCCTATGTCCCCATCTTTGTTAACCCAACACTTAACTGTGTCACTTATGGCTGGCCTAGACTGGATTGGTGCTACTGTGCCTCAGTGTGTGTGTTATGTGTGTAATTGTCAATAGGTGGTCTCTTGCCATTCCGGGCACAGTCAAAGTCACACGACTCCCATCTCTCTATCTCTCTCTCTTTCTCTCTCTCTGGGTGTCACTCCATGGACGTGGCGAACACTTTCAAGTGTTTACTGCAGCACCAGTCATATGATGCCCCAGTCCCAGAAGCCTCTGGTAGACCTGACAAAGATAGCAGGGCCATATTCATTAGGAAGCAAACGGTACTGAACAGTGAGGTACTATCTGAACGTGTCCAATACTTAACACTTGTTTATGTTTTCGGTTACACACCAGTTTTAAATGTTTTGCTACTGTGGGCTCAAATGAATACCACCCAGGTAATTCTCCCTGAAGCCAGCTAGCTCCAATAAATGACTCACCCTACAACATATTCTCAACCCACACATGGCATTTTGGATTTTGAGCTCAAACATGCAAGGAGTATCCAATGAATGATATAACCAGTCCGTTTTCACTGTAGTCATTTTTGAATAAAGATGTCTGTAATGTACATTATAGTTCTGGACAACTTGACGTAGCTCTGAGTTTTAGACTTCTGTATGCAAAACTGTAGTCAGGATTGTTTGAACATGAGGAGGTGTTAATGTGCACATGTAAACAAAAGTGTATTTCCATGTTGAACCCAAAATAATACTCTCCCATTCCAACATTTATTTTGTTATTTTGTTATCTCTGAAAGGTTTCGCTTCAGGGCTGCCAAGGCCAGAATTTTGATAGCGCACAGGGCTGCGGGCCAGAAGGTTGTGGGTTTGCAGACCACCGTGGACAAGAGTAGGGGTGGAAATATCTCCTTTATAGTAAAAGCATTGCATGAATCTATCATCATATTTACAGGTCAGAGAAAAAATTGCCTTTTATAAACATTTCATGCAATTCTACGTAATTTTACATATTAGCAGAATATTTTTTAATACCACACAAATTACCAAAATTACAGGCTAATAGACAGGGTCACAAGTTCACAAGTGTTTTCCTAAAAGCTGTCTGGGTTTAAACATCTTCTATTGTACAGAAAGTGAATAGCTTATTCAATTGATAGTGACAGAATTAGATTACTTCCCAAGCAAAGTCAATGTTTTGTCTCCTCAGCTATAGGCTGTAACTCAGCCTCTGAATGTCAAAGAAACAAAACAATGATATCCACATATGCATCTAAGTCACGTCTTTCCCGGGTATTTTATTTTGTTTCTAACTATAGATCACGTTATATATTCGGATCCATTTTATTTTAAGTTAACAATTCCTGTGCTTTTTTGCAATTTTCCTTCTTAATGCATTTGACCCAATCAGTTGTGTTGTGACAAGGTATAGTTGGTATTCAGAAGATAGCCCTATTTGGTAAAAAAACAAGTCCATATTATGGCAATAACAGCTCAAATAAGCAAATTAAAAGTACAGTCCACCAAAACTTCAAGACATAAAGGTCAGTCAAACCAGAAAATATCAAGAACTTTTGAAAGTTTCTCCAAGTGCAGTCGCAAAAACCATCAAGCGCTATGATAAAACTGGCTCTCATGAGGACCACCACAGGAAAGGAAGACCCCGCGGCTATACCCCCTGCAGCCCTTGACGAGTGAAGCAGTGCACAGTAAACTTGTACATCAGCAAGGAGCTGACGTTTGATCAAATTGTGCCCCCTTGTGGCATATTGACAGAACACCTTACACTTGACAAGCTACATGATCCATACACAGTACCATTATTGTATCATCAACACGATTTCTGAGCTAACATAGGCTAATGTGATTAGCATGAGGTTGTAAGTAACAAGAAAATGTCCCAGGACATAGACATATCTGATGTTGGCAGAAAGCTTAAATTGTTGTTATTCTAACTGCACTGTCCAATTTACAGTAGATATTACAGTGAAAGAATACAATTCTATTGTTTGAGGAGAGTGCACAGTTATGAATTTCAAAATGTATTAATACACCAATCAGGCACATTTGTGCAGGCTTGATACAACAGTTTAAACAGAAATGCAATGGTTCATTGTATCAGTCTAAAACTTTGCACATACACTGCTGCCATCTAGTGGCCAAAATCTAAATTGCGCATGGGCTGGAATAATACATTATTGCCTTTCTCTTACATTTCAAAGATGATGGTACAAAAAACTACAAAGAAGCGCATGTTTTTTTTGTGTATTATCTTTTACCAGATCTAATGTGTTACATTCTCCTACATTCATTTCACATTTCCACAAACTTCAAAGTGTTTCCTTTCAAATGGCATCAACAATATGCATATCCTTGCTTCAGGTCCTGAGCTACAGGCAGTTAGATTTGGGTATGTCGTTTTATGCGAAAATTGGAAAAAAGGGGCGGATCCTTAAGTTTATTTAAAACCAAATACTTTTAGACTTTTACTCAAGTAGTATTTTAATGGATGACTTTCACTTTTTACTTGAGTAATTTTCTCTTAAGGTATCTTTACTTTGACAAGTATGACAACTGTGTACTTTTTCCACCGCTGGATTTGGGCACTGATAAACGCCTAAAATTGGAATGCAGTGGCTGTACAATTACATGCTACACATAACGTCAGAGCTCTAGGTCTGGTCTTCACAGCGCTGTATGGGTTTTGACTGACAGGCATTCTGAACTTGAGCACCTTGTGTGACAAGAAGTTGCTCCCATCCCTCCCGCTAATTGGGCAACTTTTGCACATTATTTGTTATGCGAGTGAGGAAAATGTTGTAAATGAAGAGGACTCTATGTATTTTGAAAGATAAGACGTTGAGGATTATAATAAATACAGCTTTGATGTCATACAAGCAAGCCAAACACCCGTGAGTCCAAATGTGCACTTCACACCCATAGCATAAAACTCATGTCATATACAGTGTCAACGTTTATGATCACTGTGTTTAATGTATTGTTACAAGATGACTTGGCGTCATACACTGGGTTGTTCTGAAAATAATGAGCCTATGTTTGTCTGTTGTGAAGAAAATTCTCCGCTGCACACACACCTGAATCCATTCATGACTCCTTTTTAGCGTGCCAAAATTCAGTTTCTTTGATTTGAATTGTGAAAACCTAACACTGTAATATAGTAACATATATTATAATGTAGCTATAATGTTGGCAATAGAACAAGCTTTCAAATGATTCCCACCTGACACAGATTGTGATTTATAATGGACCATTTTTGGATTGCTTAAACAACAACAGTAATTGTGTGATGGCGGGGATGCAGGATTTTGTTCCATCCAAAACAACTACAAGTGTTCTCCTCAACAGCGCAGGTAGGAGAGCTCAAAAAAACACCTTACAGTTAAAGACTCTTCTTTGAGTCATAAAAATCCATTGAAATGACTTAGGAACTATGCACACTTTGGAGAGCTGTGGCCACACCAGTTAGTCCTCTCACTCAAATATTGTTATCATGTTACTGAATGTATCCAGAGTATTTTCAGATTTCATTTTCACACATGCAGCGAAAAGTACACTAAATGCACTTAAAATCAACAGTGTAATGTTTGGATTCAGTCTTGTGTTTAGTCTAATAATTCTCTCCAAACGGTTCCCTTTCAATTGCTACAATGGCTATACATACAGTTGAAGTCGGAGGTTTACATACACTGAGTCATTAAAACTAGTTTTCAACCACTCCACAAATTTCTTGTTATCAAACTATAGTTTTGGCAAGTCGGTTAGGACATCTACTTTGTGCATGACACAAGTCATTTTTCCAACAATTGTTTACAGACAGATTAATTCACTTATAATTCACTGTATCACAATTCTAGTGGGTCAGAAGTTTACATACACTAAGTTGACTGTGCCTTTAAACAGCTTGGAAAATTCCAGAAAAGGATGTCATGGTTTTAGAAGCTTCTGATAGGCTAATTGACATCATTTGAGTCAATTGGAGGTGTACCTGTGGATGTATTTCAAGGCCTACCTTCAAACTCAGTGCCTCTTTGCTTGACATCATGGGAAAATCAAAAGAAATCAGCCAAGACCTCAGAAAACAATTGTAGACCTCCACAAGTCTGGTTCATCCTTGGGAGTAATTTCCAAACGCCTGAAGGTACCACGTTCATCTGTACAAACAATAGTACGCGAGTATAAACACCATGAGACCAAGCAGCCGTCATAACGCTCAGGAATGAGACACGTTCTGTCTCCTAGAGATGAATGTATTTTGGTGTGAAAAGTGCAAATCAATCCCAGAACAACAGCAAAGGACCTTGTCCTATATCCAATATCCACAGTAAAACGAGTCCTATATCGACATAACCTGAAAGGCCGCTCGGCAAGGAAGAAGCCACTGCTCCAAAACCATCATAAAAAAGCCTGACTACTGTTTGCAACAACACATGTGGACAAAGATCATACTTTTTGGAGAAATGTCCTCTGTCTGCTGAAACAAAAATAGAACTGTTCGGCCATAATGACCATCATTATGTTGTGGGGGTGCTTTGCTGCAGGAGGGACTGGTGCACGTCACAAAATAGATCATGAGGTTAGAATATTATGTGGAAATATTGAAGCAACATCTCAAGACATCAATCAGGAAGTTAAAGCTAGGTCGCAAATGGGTCTTCCAAATGGACAATGACCCCAAGCATACTTCCAAAGTTGTGGCAAAATGGTTTAAGGACAACAAAGTCAAGGTATTGGATTGGCCATCACAGAGCCCTGACCTCAATCCTATAGAACATTTGTGGGCAGAACTGAAAAGGCGTGTGCGAGCAAGGAGACCTACAAACTCGACTCAGTTACACCAGTTCTGTCAGGAGGAATAGGCCAAAATTCACCCAACTCATTGGGGGAAGCTTGTGGAAGGCTACCCGAAACGTTTGACCCAAGTTAAACAATTTAAAGGCAATGCTACCAAATACTAATTGAGTGTATGTAAACTTCTGACCCACTGGGAATGTGATGAAAGAAATGAAAGCTGAAATAAATCATTCTCTCTACTATTATTCTGACATTTAACTGTCTTAAAATAAAGTGGTGATCCTAACTAACCTAAGACAGGGCATTTTTACTTGGATTAAATGTCAGGAATTGTGAAAAACTGATATTAAATGTATTTGGCTAAGGTGTATATCTAAGGTGTATGTACACTTCCGACTTCAACTGCTATTTCACACGTGTAAAGGGCCTTGCTCATGGGCCAAACGGTAGGGGAATGTCTTTAGGATGTGATCCCAGCAGCCCTCCAGTTGCCAGATCAATTCCCGCTTTTCTCAGCTCCCGGCCCTGGATTCGAACTGGCCACATTTCGGCTACAGGTCCAACTACTGGGCTAATAATTTCTAATCTACAACGCCTCTATTCAGGAGAGCTGATCTAGGATGATTTTGAGATATAATGAATATCATTATATGGACAGTAGGGACCTGAGCCTAGATCGGCATACCCAATCTGAGACGCAGGAGTGTCTGGCCGGTATCATCTAGAGATCCAATTGGAATGTAATAACCAAGGCCTTAATACAGCAGCATGGCAAAAGCCTATGTTATTTGTCTTCAGTGTGGATCAAAGAGAATAAGCCAATTTAGACTATTGAGATGTACCCTTCAAGAAGAGTGTGTCTGTCTTCTCCTTTGAGCAGTCAATAATTGGTTGCGTTACCCTGCTCAGACGTTGCATTCATTAACCAATGGTTGCATGCCACGTCATCGACTTGCTATAACATATGTGGTTAGCTGATATGTAAAATACCTATCCAGGCATTGTAAGATCTGGGGGGCGTCAGCAACGCCTGAGCAAAGGAACACGCCCTATATCTTCATTTGATGTCCGGGGGACTTTACCCTTTGGAACGCTGCACCAATCAGGGCCTGCCTAACCAGAATGACCCTTCCCACAAATCTGCATATAATTGCACCCACTTCAACTAATTTGGCTATTGCGGTTGTGCCTTTGAAGACTGAACATTAAAAAGATTCGCTGCTCATTTTAAAGGAGATTTTATTCATCCACAGACGTTTTGATCTTATGTGACTAATAAAAAGATGGACAATGACAACACAATCTGTCCAAGGTTGATACAAAAACGTTTACTCTGTATATAAAAACACACACCCACACCAGATATCAGAGTAACTGTTTTTCTTTTATTCATTGCTGTTCTTTCACACATGCCTAAATATACTGTATTTACATCATCATTAAAATCACCTGAATCTCCACTCATACAGCCAGATGAAAAAACCATAGCAATATAGTTTTAGAGAAGTTTCTTGTCCCAGTCCATCCTACCATCCCAGCCCTCCATCACATATGAGGGATGGTTCCAGATCCAGGCAGCAGGTCTGGTTTGTCTCCTCCCGTCCCCCCGCAGGCTTTCCCCTCCCTGGGGCTCTCTAGTCCCTGGAGGCCCCCGATCATGGAGCCCAGGGTGCCGAAGCTGCTGGCACAGTGCTCCACCTGGGCTGACACGGACACACATAGGGCCCCCTGCTGGGCCTTGGAGCCCTGAGGCACGGGAGTGGTAGCATTCTCACTGTGGCTCTGCACTGTCACACAGGACTGAGAACAAGAGAGGGAAGGGGTAGAAGGGAGGAAGGAGAGATGGAAGTGGGAGGAAGGGAGAGTGGCAGAGAGAGAGAGTAGGAGAAAGAAAGAAAGATAGGGGAGGAAAAAGGTGAGAGAGCTAGTTCCAATTTTGGGCTGATAATCAACAGGTGTAATACATTGATGTACAAACGCCGTTTGCCTAGGGTGTAATGCACTCACGTTCGCCATAGAAATGTCGCTCCCCACCAATGTCTTCTTCTTTCTGGCTAGATTGGGGTTCCAGTGGCACACAAGACTGTCGTTCTGCACACTGTAGTTCTTGTGTCCGATCAGCCAATATGTGTTCATTTTCCCTTTACCCTGGGAGAGAGGCGGATATAACGCTTTAGATGATTTAGTACGCTCGCTTTATTTTAAGATGCGCAGTAATGTATACTAAATCTTAAAATCAGCCGAATGCAACAACAGCTTTAAGTACAACTTTTGGCTATTCACAGCCTTTAAATATCACTCCAGAAAAGTGGAGTAGCTCCGATAATGACTGTTGAACAACTCATTTACAATCCGACAGGATATCAGGATAATGAGGAAGTCAACTGTCATCACACCAACATAGAAGAGAGAAGTGGTGTGTAATGAACTGTAAATAGAATCATTTTCATTGAGTGCTGGTGAAGTGTTTAATTATGTGGAGTCGATCCAGACTCTAATTAACTAACAAGTTAAAAGACCTAGACAACCAGGTGGGGGGAGGTCCTTACTAATCAGTGACCTTAATTCATCAATCAAGGACAAGGGAGGAGCAAAAACCCTCAGCCTGCCGTGGAATGAGTTTGAGCAAAGGAGGATATACACTGAGTGCACAAAACATTAGGAACACCTTGCTAACATTGAGTTGCACCCCCTTTTGCTCTCAGAGCCTCAATTCGTCGGAGCATGGATTCTACAAGGTGTTGAAAGCATTCCACAGGGATGCTGGCCCATGTTGACTCCAATGCTTCCCACAGTTGTGTCAAGTTGGCTGGATGTCCTTTGGGTGGTGGACTATTTTTGATACACACCAAAAATTGTTGAGTGTGAGAAACCCAGCAGCGTTTTTATTTTTAGATGTAACCTTTATATAACTAGGCAAGTCAGTTAAGAACAAATTCCTATTTACAATGACGCCAAACCCGGACGACGCTGTGCCAATTGTGCGCCGCCCTATGGGACTCCCAATCACGGCCGGATGTGATACAGCCTGGATCATAGTTCTTGACACACTCAAACTGGTGCGCTTGGCACCTACTACCATACCTACTACCATACCCTGTTCAAAGGCACTTAAATATTTTGTCTTGCCCATTCACCCTCTGAATGGCACACATACACAATAAATGTCTCAATTTTCTCAAGGCATACAATGATTGAAGTGGATTTAACAGGTGACATCAATAAGGGATCATAGCTTTCACCTGGATTCACCTGGTCAGTCTGTCATAGAAAGAGCAGGTGTTCTTAATGTTTTGTACACTCAGTGTAAGTTGTATGTATCAATCTGAGTGGTCATAACTTCAAAATCATATCTTATTAAACTGTGAAGAGGAGTGAAACAAGGTTGTGCACTATCGGCATATATATTTATTATGGCCATCGAAAAGTTGGCTATTAAAATTTGATCCAACAATAATACCAAGGGGCTAGAAATCCAGGGCTTATTAAAAACAAAGGTGTCATTGTACGCTGATGACTCATGTGTTCTTTTAAATCCGCAATTTGGATCCCTGCACAGCCTCATAGAAGATCTAGATAATTTTTATAACCTCTCTGGATTACCATCGTTATTATCATAGTTATTATACTTATCATATTTACTTATGGCCCTACTTACAACATTTAAAAAAAGATATGGACAAAACCTATTCCACTTTATTTGGAACAGCAAGCCAAACTAAATTAAATGGGACTATTTATATAATGAATTTGAATTCGGAAGGCTGACATTATTAGAAGCATTAGATCACTTGTTTTGGTACTGTAGCTTGTTATTGGTTGCAGGTTCAGGAATGGCTGAAGAACATTTACCTGGAGCTAAGTCTGCAAATAGCACTGCTGGGTGACTTGAAAAGCCATTGCCAATCGATCAATAATATAATAATACTCTTAATAAACATGTTTATCTTTAATATACAATCTGTAGAAACTATGAAAATACAAACTTCCTGAACTTTTCTGAACCATTACAGCACAGCTGGAAAATATATAGCAATTAGAAATCAAAACTGGATGGTTTTCAGAGATAGATGGGAGGGGTTGAGGGTAGCTGAAGGGCATTGGAATACAATCAAATAAAAACAAATCAAAAAAGATAACTAACGTAAAATATACTGCGTCCGTAAAATGTATATAGTATGTACAGTGCATTCGGAAGGTATTCAGACCCCTTCCCTTTTCCACATTCTGTTACGTTACAGCCTTATTCTAAAATGGATTAGCTAGAATCTAGCTAGAATTTGTAACATATTGTACGTTTTGCAAATACTTAACATATAATGAACTCAGCAAAAAAAGAAACGTCCCTTTTTCAGGACCCTGTCTTTCAAAGATAATTCGTAAAAATCCAAATAACTTCACAGATCTTCATTGTAAAGGGTTTAAACACTGTTTCCCATGCTTGTTCAATGCACCATAAACAATTAATGAACATGCACCTGTGTAACGGTCGTTAAGACACAGACGGTAGGCAATTAAGGTCACAGTTATGAAAACTTAGGACACTAAAGAGACCTTTCTACTGACTCTGAAAAACACCAAAAGAAAGATGCCCAGGGTCCCTGCTCATCTGCGTGAACGTGCCGTAGGCATGCTGCAAGGAGGCATGAGGACTGCAGATGTGGCCAGGGCAATAAATTGCAATGTCCGTACTGTGAGACGCCTAAGACAGCGCTACAGGGAGAAAGGACGGACAGCTGATTGTCCTCGCAGTGGCATACCACGTGTAACAACACCTGCACAGGATCGGTACATCCGAACATCACACCTGTGGGACAAGTACAGGATGGCAACAAAAACTGCCCGAGTTACACCAGGAACGCACAATCCCTCCATCAGTGCTCAGACTGTCCGCAATAGGCTGAGAGAGGCTGGACTGAGGGCTTGTAGGCCTATTGTAAGGCAGGTCCTCACCTGTCAACAACGTCGCCTATGGGCACAAACCCACCGTCACTGGACCAGACAGGACTGGCAAAAAGTGCTCTTCACTGACTAGTCTCGGTTTTGTCTCACCAGGGGTGATGGTCGGATTCGCGTTTATCGTCGAAGGAATGAGCGTTACACCGAGGCCTGTACTCTGGAGCGGGATCGATTTGGAGGTGGAGGGTTCGTCATGGTCTGGGGCGGTGTGTCACAGCATCATCGGACTGAGCTTGTTGTCATTGCAGGCAATCTCAACGCTGTGGGTTACAGGGAAGACATCCTCCTCCCTCATGTGGTACCCTTCCTGCAGGCTCATCCTGACATGATCCTCCAGCATGACAATGCCACCAGCCATACTGCTCGTTTTGTGCGTGATTTCCTGCAAGACAGGAATGTCAGTGTTCTGCCATGGCCAGCGAAGAGCCCGGATCTCAATCCCATTGAGCACGTATGGGACCTGTTGGATCGGAAGGTGAGGGCTAGGGCCATTCCCCCCAGAAATTTCCGGGAACTTGCAGGTGCCTTGGTGGAAGAGTGGGGTAACATCTCACAGCAAGAACCGGCAAATCTGGTGCAGTCCATGAGGAGGAGATGCACTGCAGTACTTAATGCAGCTGGTGGCCACACCAGATACTGACTGTCACTTTTGATTTTGACCCCCCTTTGTTCAGGGACACATTATTCAATTTCTGTTAGTCACATGTCTGTGGAACTTGTTCAGTTTATGTCTCAGTTGTTGAATCTTGTTGTGTTCATACAAATATTTACACATGTTAGTTTGCTGAAAATAAACGCAGTTGACAGTGAGAGGACGTTTCTTTTTTTGCTGAGTTTACAAATTGTAATTTATAACATATCATACGAAATGGGTGATGGACATCACAAATGTGTACATACCATACAAAACATAACATCATACTAAACGGAGTGTCTTGGATTTCCATACAGAACAATACGAAATACTCTGAGACCAGATTGAGATAGATCATCCACTACTGGACTTCTATTGTGAAGTGGCAAGGATACATCGTAAAAGGTTATCTATCATAGGAGCTTCCTTCCCTTCATGTCCAATATGGAACAACTCCTTGTTTGCCACAGGTGGAAAGACACTGGCTAATATTACCTGGAAACGCCAAAACATCAGTCAGATGGGGAAGTTCGTAAGGGACAGAAATATTATACCATTCCAACAGCTGATATCAGAGTTTGGCCTAAATAATATAGCATTTCTACATTATTTACAGCTCAATGCTGTGTATTTCCTCAAGGGTTATTGATGTGGGATCTAAAAATGCTTTAGACAACAAACTGAGGGATGTTGCTATTGGTAAAGGAACGGTTTCCTCCCTATAGAAGCTGATTGGCCCTCCAGGACTATGACAATGGACTAGATGTTCACTGGGACACTATCAGAACACATGTAAACCATAGAACATACCCTAAATATATCAGTTCATAACCTAATGAATCAATCGTTTTTTATGTTGTCCTGGTGATTGTGGGTGCACTCGCTTCCATGCCGACCAGTGGGGCCTGGTCCAATCGCTTTGGGCTTCACCCGGCCGACGACTCGGCGCAGATCGGGGGCAAGCGCACCCACTGATAAGATCAGCCATTTGTATTGAGACATCTTAGCGAGCGTGCATAAATATGTCAGTCTAGATATGAAGTCATTGTTTTAGCAGTATCCACATAGTTTTTAAACTACAGGAACAATAAACTATGGAACAATAAATCAGCACAATGTACTTTCTCGGTTTTTCAAATTGCTGGCGTCTTGGAGCTAGAATTGGGATCATGTGCAGTGCCTTCAGAGAGTATTCACACCCCTTGACTTTTTCCACATTTTGTTGTATTATGGCCTGAATTGAAAATTGATTAAATAGAAATTGTGTGTCACTGGCCTACACACAATACCCCATAATGTCTGAAATGTCTTGAGTCAATAAGTATTGTGCTGGATGTGCTGAACAAGTCACATAATAAGTTGCATGGACTCACTCTGTTTGCAAAAAGTGTTTAACATGATTTTTGAATGACTACCTCATCTCTGTACCCCACACATCTGTAAGTCGAGCAGTGAATTTCAATCACAAAGACCAGGGAGGTTTTCCAATGCCTTGCAAAGAAGGGCACCTATTGGTAGATGGGTCAAAAATATATATATATCCCTTTGAGCATGGTGAAGTTATTAATTACACTTTGGATGGTGTATCAATTCACCCAGTCACTACAAAGATATAGGTGTCCTTCCTATCTCAGTTGCCGGAGAGGAAGGAAACCGCTCAAAGATTTCAACATGAGGCCAATGGTGACTTTAAAACAGTTACAGAGTTTATTGGCTGTGACAGGACAAAGCTGAGAATGGATCAACAACAAATAAGGAAGCCTGTACAGAATATGCATATTGTTTGCAATAAGGCACTGAAGTAAAACTGCAAAAAACATGGCAAAGAAATTTACTTTATGTCCTGAATAAAAAAGTTTTATGTTTTCAGCAAATCCAGCACATCACTGAGTACCACTCTTAATATTTTCAAGCATGGTGGTGGCTGCATCATGTTATGGGTATGTTTGTCATCGGCAAGGACTCTTAAAAAAAAAAATTGGCTAAAAAGAAACAGAAACGAGCTATGCACAAGCGAAATCCTAGAGGAAAACCTGGTTCAGCCTGCTTCCAACTTACACTGGGAGACAAATTCACCTTTCAGCAGAACAATAATATCTATGTGTGCTAAGCTCTTAGACTTAGCCAGAAAGACTCACAGCTGTAATCGCTGCCAAAGGTGATTCTAACATGTATTGACTCAGAGGTGTGAATACTTATGTAAATGAGATATTTCTGTGTTTTCAATAAATTTGCTAATATGTCTAAAAACATGTTTTCACTTTGTCATTATGGGGTAGTGTGTGTAGATAGGTGAGAAAAAAATATCAATTTAATACATTTTTAATTCAGGCTGTAACACAACAAAATGTTGAATAAGTCAAGGGGTATGAATACAGATACAAAAAACTATTATGTAGGGCAATATACAATATGGAAACTTTGTAAACAAGGAATTTGTGGAAAGTGCATGGAGGAAGCCATCTTTATGCACCTCCGCCATTGTTTTGTGTACTGTCTAAACACAACCTTTCTCTCAATACAATAAGGCCAGTGTTTCTTAATCCCTGTCCTGGGGACACACATTTTTGTTTTTGCCCTAACAATACACACCTGATTCCACTAATCAACTCATCATCAAACATTTGATTAGTAGAATCAGGTAGTGCTAGGCAGCGTTTCCCTAACTCGGTCATGGGGACCCGAAGGGGTGCACGTTCGATGATTAGTTGATTATTTGAATCAAGAGAGTCATTCCACGTCCCTTTTGATTAGCTAAGGTGCAGTGGTGAAAGTAAGCCGGTACTGTCCGGGATGGAGTACTGGCAAAATAAATAATGACGGTACACCGTACCGATTAAAGATTAGCCAATTGCAATAATAAGACCAAAGATTTCAATGAACCCGAAGGCTTCTACAATGGAATTTATCATTACGCATGTCGACTACATAAAAAGCTAGCTAATGGACTTGAAAAAAGGTGGTATACGTTTGGGCTCGTCTCAGCGCGCAGACAGCAGTGGAAACATCAACCTGTACTCAAGCCAGGTTACAAGTGTCTCAATCGCCAAACCTCGTTAAACTTTCTGGTGTTTTTCTAGCATATGTCTTTTTCCATTCCTCAAATGGCTGGTGCGCTGTTGGACGCTGGAATTATTTTAGTGGATGAATGTGTGCAGGTAGCCTACGGAGCCTTCGAAGTGATTTGTTTGACAGTCAGATGAAAATGTTATGACTGGTTCTGCTTAACGGTATGCCACATATAAAAAAATATTTAAGAGTCTATTTGACGCACTCGTGTGTCAATCTAAGTAACGTAATAAAAAAAATCCCCATCAAAATCCTTCAGTTCAAGCTAGAGAAATCCGTTTTTTCCCTCTCACGACAACGTCTCTAGCGTCTGAACGGTTTGGCCTACAAACTAATAAGAACACTCTATGGAAAAATGTGACTCTCACGAAGACGATGATGTTCCCTGTTTTGCTCTCCGACTCGTCTGAAGTCGGTAACGCTGATGTGCCAACTTTTGTCTGTAGCATCCGAACCGTTTGGGCTACAAACTAATATGACCACACTGTGGAAAGGGGACACTGTCACGAACTCGATGGTGTCAAGTCATGGGACTCGTCTGAATGGAACCTATACAAATGAATGGAAGTATGGAGGTAGTATTGTGCCAACAAAAAGACGTTAAATATGGGTCCAAAAAACCAAAAATATTTCATGAGCTTTCTTATATCTCCAAGATACACTGCATTCAGAAAGTATTCAGACCCCCTGACTTTTTCAAAAAAAAATTACGTTACATCCTTTTTCTAAAATGGATTACGTAAAATGTTTTCCCCCATCAATCTACACACAATAGCACATTATAACTAAGCTAAAACAGTTTTTATTTTTTATTTTGCACATTTATTACAAATAAAAAAATGGAAATACCTTATTTACATAAGTATTCAGACCCTTTGATATGAGACTCAAAATTGAGCTCAGGTGCATCCTGTTTGCATTGATCATCCTTGAGATGTTTCTACAACTTGATTGGAGTCCACCTGTGGTAAATTCAATTGATTGGACATGATTTGGAAAGGAACTGTCCGTAGAGCTACGAGACAGGATTGTGAGTTGATCACCTGGCCAAACTGAGCAATCGTGGGAGAAGGGCCTTGGTCAGGGAGGTGACCAAGAACTCAATGGACACTGACAGAGCTCCAGAGTTCCTCTGTGGAGATAGAAGAACCTTCCAGAAGGACAACCCTCTGCAGCACTCCACCAATCAGGCCTTTATGTGGCCAGACAGAAGCCACTCCTCAGTAAAAGGCACACCGCTTGATGTTTGCCAAAGGACTATGAAACCGAGATTGAACCCTTTGGCCTGAATGCCAAGCGTCACATCTGGAGGAAACCTGGCACCATCCCTACGGTGAAGCATGGTGGTAGCAGCATCATGCTGTGGGGATCTTTTTCAGCTGCAGTGACCGGAAGACTAGTCAGGATCGAGGGAAAGATGAATGGAGCAAAGTACAGAGAGATCCTTGATGAAAACCTGCTCCAACAGGACAACGACCCTAAGCACACAGCCAAGACAACAGAAGAGTGGCTTCGGTACAAGTCTCTGAATGTCCTTGAGTGGCCCAGCCAGAGCCCGGACTTGAACCCGATTGACATCTCTGGAGAGACCTGAAAATAGCTGTGCAGCAACACTCCCCATACAACCTGACAGAGCTTGAGCGGTTCTGCAGAGAAGAATGGGAGAAATTACCCAAATACAAGTGTGCCAAGCTTGTAGTGTCATAACCAAGAAGACTCGAGGCTATAATTGCTGCCAAATGTGCTTCAACAAAGTATTGAATAAAGGATCTGAATATTTATGTAAATTTGATTTCAGTTTTTTATTGTTAATACATTTGCAAAAATGTTTTTTTAAAAACTGTTTTTGCTTCGTCATTATGGGGTACTGTGTGTAGGTGGATGAGAGGAAAAAACAATTTAATCAATTTTAGAATAAGGATGTAATGTAAAAAAAAGACATTGAAAAAGTCAAGGGGTCTGAATACTTTCTGAATGCACTTTATAGGACAGACACTTCAAAACTCCCACAAGTGTCATGGGACTCATCTGAAGGTAACCAGTACCGGTTTAAAAAACAAATGGAAGTATGAAGGTAGTTTTGTGCCTACCCCCCGAAAAATAGGTTAAATATGTGTAAAAAATATATATACAGTACCAGTCAAAGGTCTGGACACACCTACAGTGAAGACATCAAAACTATAAAATAACACATATGGAATCATGTAGTTACCAAAAAAGTGATAAACAAATACAAATCTATTCCACAAATTCACTTTTAACAAGGAACACCTGTTAATTGAAATGCATTCCAGGTGATTACCTTATGAAGCTGGTTGAGAGAATGCCAAGAATGTGCAAAGCTATCATCAAGGAAAAGGGTGGCTACTTTGAAGAATCTGTTTAACACTTGGTTACTTTGGTTACTACATGATTCCATATGTGTTATTTCATAGTTTTGATATCTTCACTATTATTCTACAATGTAGAAAATAGTAAAAATAAAGAAAAACCATTGAATAGGTGTGTCCAAACTTTTGACTGGTACTGTATATCATTCACAAGTGATAGGCTAATATTGTCACTCATTACACTATTCTTGATTTAATCTTGTCTTAATATATACTAAATAATATATGTGTGAAATTTGTTTTGGATTTAGAATGGACCATCATCATGCACCTGTCTCGAAACAAGGGCAGCGAAAAAAAATACATGCTTTTAAATAGCGATTGGAGAACGCTTTTCCGGTGGGTTCATTTTCATGCTAGCCAGGTAGGCTATACTCCTGTTGTAAAGAGAAGCAATGTGCTTAATATTAGGAAAGATGAGAAATAAATAGGATATAGTAGGCCTAGTCTATAGAAAGCTGATGGGACCCTCCTCTTTTTAATAGAGGCCATCACTCTGTTTTCTCACGCAATTGCATAGCATATAGAAACATTGCGCAACATGAGCTCATGGGCTCTCATGAAGTGTTTGATTCGATTTTTGATCACATTTGCATTGATGTCAGAGTGATTAGAGGGACAATAGAGTGCTGAGTGTCAGGCAGTTAGCAAGTTTGGTAGGCTACTAATGACCAGCAGCAGCATCAGAGCTTGTAGAAGCCTAATTACCGTGACTAAATGGTCACGTGGAATTTGACTGCCGTCATGACTCGTGACCGCTGGTGTGGCGGTAATACGGTCACCGTAAAAGCCCTTCTGACGACTCATACTAAATTCTTCTGCTGCTCTGTTGTTTGCTACATACCTTAGTCTGAAACTGCCATCATCGTCTTTGTGGTGACCAGGGGCACGAGGGGTGTTGCACAAAAAGTCTTCAGCAATTGGATCGTCTCGAACCAATCAAAGCCAAAGACGAATTTTCAAACTGCTGCTTTACTTTACCCATGTGTGTTCTGGCTCTGGCCCAACCCATCGGTTTCTGGACCAAATGTATTCATACTCTGGGAAGTGCTCAGATCCAGACTCATTGCGGAGAAGAAACCGTGGGCGTGGCGTAGTGTTTGGACAGATCAAGGAGTCTGGGTAGCCAGGCAAGATTAGCCTATTCCAGGACTAAAAATAGAACTATATTTCCCTCAAAGAGAACTTCAGGGGTATGCTATTATTCCCCAGTGTCAATAGAAGAGCCTTACCTTCACCTCGATCTCTCCTCTCAGCTGGAGCTCGTAGGCACCGTCCTTCATCAGAGCCAGGTATACGGCTGAGCTGGCGTGGATCCTCTGAGCTGACACACACACACACACACACACACACACACACACACACACACACACACACACACACACACACACACACACACACACACACACACACACACACAGAGAGAAAAGTGGAATGTTTGTACGAAAAGAGAGGAGAGTGTGTGTGTGTGTGCACGCATGCCGTACACCTACGCAGGCTGGTGGACTCCATTCTAGAGGCTGTGTTGACAGTATCTCCAAACAGGCAGTATCTGGGCATCTTGTAGCCGACAATACCTGCCACACATGGACCTGGGGCAAGGAGAGCAAATGAAGAGAAAGACAAGCCTGCTACACCATAATATACTCACGGATATTTACTTTGGTAATAACCCTTGGTTATAGATAGATAATCAGGTTATAGACTGAAATCAAACCTACCACAGCAATAAGTATGCAATATATAATATATACACTGAGTGTACAAAACATTAGGAACACCTTCCTAAAATTGAGTTGCACCCCCTTTAGCCCTCAGAACAGACTCAATTGTTCGGACGATGGACTCTACAAGGTGTTGAAAGCGTTCCACAGGGATGCTGGCCCATGTTGACTCCAGTGCTTCCCACAGTTGTGTCAAGTTGGCTGGATGTCCTTTGGGTGGTGGACCATTCTTGATACACACAGGAAACTGTTGAGCGTGAAAAACCCAACAGCATTGCAGTTCTTGACACACTCAACCCGGTGAGCCTGGCACCTAGTACCATACACCGTTCAAAGGCACTTTGCCCATTCACCCGCTGAATGGCACACATAAACAATCCATGTCTCAATTGTCTCAAGACTTAAAAATCCTTCTTTAACCTGTCTCCTCCCCTTCATTTACACTGATTGAAGTGGATTTAACAGGTGACATCAATAAGGGTTCATAACTTTCACCTGGATTCACCTGGTCAGTCTGTCATGGAAAGAGCAGATGTTCCTAATGTTTTGTACACTCAGTGTATATTACCACACATAAAGTTCCCTCTCAGGAAATGAAAATTGTTTGAATTGAATGAAATATTGCTTGCGTACCCATGTCTGAAACCTAATAGGCTGATGCTTTGAGTTGAGTTCATCAGGTATTTTTCCAGCACCAAAAATTATTATGTGATTTGTACATGGGTAAGAAAGGTGTGTGTGGGTGCGTGGTGTGTGCGTTCTCTCACCTGTGTGTATGCCTGCGCGAAGCTGCAGTCTCTTGTTGGGCATGTGGGGGATTGCCACCTGTCTAACTGCTGCCACCAGGTCCAGCGACATCTTGGCGATCTCGTCAGCGTGCTTGTCCCCGTTCCTCTCAGGCAGCCCACTCACCACCATGTAGGCATCGCCTATCGTCTCCACCTGGGGGAGCAAATACAATGGGTCCACTCATGATAAGTGAATTTCAGATAGGTCGGAAACATCCCAATACTCAAACTTACACACTATTTAGTATGAAGTGACTTTTTGGCCATGCATACTAAATAATATGCTAGTATGTAGATTGGGACATAGGCAGTGTCCGATTACACATAATTGTGTTTTAAATAGTAGGCGCTTTGAGTATGCAAAAATATAAAATTTTACAGCTTTAAATGCCAGGATGTCACACTTTGTGCTGGCTTATTTTTGTATTTACCAAATGAGGAGAAACATACTTCACACACCAGTCAGAGTTATACTTAAACTACATTTTTAATAATAAGAGCTTTGCAATAGCATTTGACTTTCAATGATGCGCTATCTCTAATGAACCATTGAAAGTGACAACAGAAAATTACAAAGATCTTTTATAGCCAAGATACACCCCTCTCAACCTACATGACGAACCACAGATCTTAGGAACAGTTCACAAAGAAAGACTTTTACTTGAGAGAGAGGAGAATCCCATAGCCAGATAGCATTCGCTATAAATTATTGTTCAGTTTGGTCCCTAAGACGAGGTTCTAATCTCGTTCCTGGTACTTCATAGCACAAAAACATTACCTCATGTTATCTGGAATGCTCTTTAGGTTTCATCACCCAAAGACATCGTAAATCTCCTCTGTCAATGCTATCTCATAGAGGCCCATCCTCAGTGGAACACACACACAATAGTTAACAGAATACTCTATTCTGTCGAATAAAACAACCATTATAATGCAATACAAGCATTATAACATAATCTTGCAACAACTTACTTAGGCTTTTTGTCTAGTATGAATTCGCTGCACACTATTGAGTGGTCTTATCAGACCCACATATGTTTGACAACAGCTAGTAATCAGATAAGGGGATGGGCTGTATCAAAATGAAGGAATGGGGGGGAACAACCCCATTGCGAATTAGATGATGCCTTCTCAGTATGGATGAGCTTAGTATGTTGATGTTTGTTCCGTTTTTGTTCAAAATAGTATGTAGTATGGGTAGTACAAAGTATTTCGTTTTAGTAAGTATTAGGCAAGAAAGATTTTGGTCCAATCCAATCTCCATGTAGGCTACCCCAGTTCAGTCTTACCTTGTAGACATCATAGGAGTCGATGCGAGTGTCGAAGCACATGTACAGGTTGTTCAGCATCTCCACGACTTGCAGAGGGGTGCAGGAGGCCGAGATAGTGGTGAAACCAACGATATCAGAAAAGAAAATAGTCACCTGTACAGAAAAACATTTTTAAGATGTCTCTCTTGGCCTCATCATATGTTAAATTGCGAGTGCTAGTACAGTCAGTACATTGTAATTCTATTAATTTCTCTCTTATTTATGCCCATAGGAGGATCATGTGCACATGCCCCCTCAGATTTGTCTTGTTTTTAATTTTTCAGATGTTAAATTAATTACTAAACAGTTTTAAGCCAATGTTTTGTCATAATTATTTATAAAAAGATGTGTCAGCGGAGGGGGCACACTAACTGGACCAGGCAAAGAGTACCCCCGCTATTCTCCCTAGTAAGATGGGCAGGACTCACAGGAGGTGTGCTTGTAAATGAATTTGATCAAGCTATGTATGTTGACTATTGATTACTTCTTGATGAATAAATCTAATTAAAATCTTTTGTTGTTTCTCTGTAATACTAGCCACCTAGCAATTTTATGAAGTAACTAGCTTCCAAGCCATTTCAGGCTATCATTCAAGTTAGACCAGCTTGTCTAACTACACTATATACAGGAGTATGTGGACACCCCTTCAAATGAGTGGATTCGGCTATTTCAGCCACACCCGTTGCTGACAGGTGTATGAAATTGAGCACACAGCCATGTAATCTCCATAGACACACATTGGCAGAAGAATTACCTTACTGAAGAGCTCAGTGACTTTCAACGTGGCACCGTCATAGGAAGCCACCTTTCCAAGAAGTCAGTTCATCAAATTTCTGCCCTGCTAGACCTGTCCCGGTCAACTGTAAGTTCTGTTATTGTGAAGTGGAAACGTCTAGAATCAACAATGGCTCAGCCACGAAGTGGCAGGCCACACAAGCTCACAGAACGGGACCTCCCTGTGCTGAAGTGCATAAAAATTGTCTATCCTTGTTTGCAACGCTCACTACTGAGTTCCAAACTGCCTCTGGAAGCAATGTCAGCACAAGAACTGTTCGCCGGGAGCTTCATGAAATGGGTTTCCATGGCTGAGCAGCCGCACACAAGCCTAAGATCACCATGCACAATGCCAAGCGTCGGCTGGAGTGGTGTGAAGCTCGCCACCATTGGACTCTGGAGCAGTGGTGTGATGAATCACGCTTCGCCATCTGGCAGTCTGACGGACGAATCTGGGTTTGACGGATGCCGGGAGAACTTTACCTGCCCCAATGCATACTGCCAGCTGTAAAGTTTGGTGGAGGAGGAATAATGGTCTGGGATGCTGGCATGCTTGCTGGCAAGGTTGTTGTACCTTAAAAATGACTGAAATTGCTTTAATTATTTTGTAGGATACTAGGATACTATATACCAGTGCGGCAGCTGTACTAAACTTATAAGGTATAAAAGTTCTTATGGAATTAATGTAGGGAGGAGGTCAGAGACCTGGCCGGGTGGTGCCAGAATAACAACCTATCCCTCAACGTAATCAAGACAAAGGAGATAATTGTGGACTACAGGAAAAGGAGGACCGAGCATGCCCCCATTCTCATCAACGGGGCTGTAGTGGAGCAGGTTGAGAGCTTCAAGTTCCTCTGTGTCCACATCACCAACAAACTAGAATGGTCCAAACACACCAAGACAGTCGTGAAGATGGCACGACAAAGCCTATTCATCATCAGGAAACTAAAAAGATTTGGCATGGGTCCTCAGATCCTCAAAAGGTTCTACAGCTGCAACATCGAGAGCATCCTGACTGGTTGCATCACTGTCTGGTACGGCAACTGCTCAGCCTCCGACCGCAAGGCACTACAGAGGGTTGTGCGTACGGCCCAGTACATCACTGGGGCTAAGCTGCCTGCCATCAAGGACTTCTATACCAGGCGGTGTCAGAGGAAGGCCCTACACATTGTCAAAGACTCCAGCCACCCCAGTCATAGACTGTTGTCTCTGCTACCGCATGGCAAGCGGTACCGGAGCGTCAAGTCTAGGGCCAAAAGGCTTCTCAACTGCTTTTACCCCAAAGCCATAAGACTCCTGAACAGCTAATCAAATGGCTAACCGGACTATACATTGTATCCCGCCCAAACCCCTCCAGCCCCCCGCCAACCCCTCTTTTACGCTGCTAATACTCTCTGTTTATCATCTATGCATAGTCACTTTAACTAATCCTACATTTACATATTACCTCAAATAGCCCGACTAACTGGTGCCCCCGCACAGTGACTCTGTAGCTGTACCACCTGTATATAGCCTTGCTACTATTATTTTTTACATCTAAAAACAAAAATATATATTTCTTTACTTATCTATTGTAACCTAATACCTATTTTTTACTTAAAAACTGCACTGTTGGTTAAGGGCTTCTAAGTAAGAATTTCACTGTCAGGTTTCTGTTGTATTCGGCGCACATGACAAATAAACTTTGATTTGATTTTGTGCATAATGTGCATAATTAATTAAAATGATAATTGAACTGTTAAAGATGTATGCTTAGATAACTTATGTAAAAGAATAGACACATTTTTCACATAGATTTAGGCATTATGATTATGGCTCTAGATTTCAAGAAAAAGCTGTTTCAGGTGTTTAAAAAAATTCTAAATTCTACGACTTCCGATAACCCCCCCTCCATCAACACGTACTTTGTGTCCCCTCTAAAATAATAACTGCATGACGCCATTGTGATTTCAATCTACAGTATTTTACAAAAGAGACAGTGATCCACGGTAAACATGAGCAAACCAATGGCGTGTCATTTGTAAGTGTACTGCACAGTCATATTGTATACTTATAGTGTCTTTGAGGGTTCCCCAGGAATCTGTCTTATGGCCTTCACTGTTTAACTTATATGACCTAAGACAGTATGACCTTCCTCATGTGTGTCATGATGTTGATACACAAATGTTTGCAGATTATACTCTTGTGCTAATATTGTGTTCCATTTTCAGAATGTTCCATTGCTGGAACTCAAAGAAGACTGTGTAAAAACGGACCACATCCCCTTTGGTAGCTAATAGCCCTGAGCAGAGTGCTTTTGGCCCAGCTGCTTCAAGCACCTCAATGAGCTGGATGCAATTTGCACCTGCGTAACCCGTTTTATCTCCTAATGAATATGGAACACTGTAATTATAGGCAATTACAACAACAATAAGAACAAAGAAACCAAAAGCAGGGATCATTCAGCGCGTTGGTTTGGTGATCTTGCCAAAGTATTGCACCAATACGGTCCTTTACAAGGCCCTCACAGTAATTTGTTTCAATGCTAAAAGTGATGAGGAAGAGGGGAGGCGGCATGAAAATACACCTTGTGCCAGTGTCACAGAGAAAGTGTATAATCTTGCTGATATTTAAGTTGGTTATAGACATTTTAAAGAGTTTCTTTAACTTAAAAGTTGTGGTTAGAGTGTGCTATAAAGAAAACAGGAATCTTGAGAGGTTATTTGCTCTACACAAATAACCCTTTTCTCTTCCAAATGGTTCTTTATAATGTTGAGAGGGATTCACTGAAGGGTTGTGGCTAATTTTGAATTCCTAACTCTCCAGCATAACCAGATAGTGATGACCATGGGATATGGAAATGAAGACGCAGCAAGAAATGGAATTGATCGACATGATGGAACTGAAATCCCAAATCTGCTCAGATCAATCAAACCCACCTTCTCATAGCTCTCCGCCTCCACGTGCTTCTGCTGTCTCAGCTGCTTGGCTACGGTCTTGGGCAGCATCTGGTGCAGGAGGTCCTCGGCCAGCTGTCTCTGGCGCTTCAGGTCCTCGGTCCTCTCCTGCAGGCTGCATGCATAGTTCTGGATCCACTCTGTCATCTGCTTGAAGGACACCAGCACCAGCGGATAGATCAGGCAGGCCAATGTCAACAGGGAGATCCGCATGCTGAGCCCTGAGAACATGGCCCTGGATCGGAGTTTCAGAGCTGGCAACGCCCCAGCCAGCAGGCACGCCTGGGTATCCCTCAGAGCCTGGATGCCAGTCTGAGAGCCTGTGAGGATGCCCACTGTTCCCACCGTGCCAACCGCTGGGATCTGCCAGGGGGTGGAGTCAAAGATGTATGGGTCGACTTTGAGGCTGTTGGTCAGGTTGAGCTTTAGGTGAACGTTCTCCACCCAGCAGTCCTCTAGCGTTTCTGACAAGAGCTGGGCAAAGGCTAGACGGCTGAGTGCGTGGATCCACTTCTTGTGAAAGTCAGCTTGGGTTCCTACGGAAGGGAGTTCACTGAACTGGTGGTTGAGTTCCAGGAATGTGACCATCAGTCTCAGTGAGAGGACATCTTTCCAGTCTGAAAACTGCTTGACCTGACGAATGTCCTGTTCCATGTCCCCCCAAATGTCCAGGAGTCTGACAATGGTCAAGGAGAACACGGACATGTCATTGTTGTCCTCAACTCCCCATGTTGTGTTCAGAAATTCTGTCAAATCTTCCCTAAGTTTCTGGCTGAACTCCAGCAACTCCTCGCTGCATGGGTTACCCTGACTGTTTCTGTGGCCCTCCATATCAGTGCAAAGTCTAATAATCACTGGTAAAATGCTAGTCAGTGGACTTGTACACTTTTCTTGGTGTGTCTCGTTACTCCTGTACTTTCTGCATAGACTTCTCCTGTTTTGGAGTTCCCCTATGAGTTGGAGAATAGCCGTGGTCCTGCATGAAGTCAGCTCGGTGACAGCGGCCTCTGTGGCGCGCAGCAGGTCCAAGTTGGAGCTGAGGTCGACGGAGACTGAGCCGAGCAGAGCCAAAAACGAGAGCAGACAAGCAGTCAAGATGCGACGAACAATGCGGTTACTGCCGAGACACAGAGAGAGAGAGAAACTGCAATATATATATATATATATATATATATATATATATATATATATATATATACAGAAATAAGGATCTGATTAAATAATACAAATAATAAAATAGATTTTCAATATGAAATATTATAAAATTATACCATTATCATATATACCTTGGAATCAAAGCTGAGTTGCTATTTATTGGTGAATTAATAGATACGTGTAGGATGTAAATGTTTGATTAGACTTAGAAAAAAAGTTTCTGGACAGAACCAAAAAGGGCTCTATTGCTTGCTTCATACACTGAGTATACAAAACATTAAGAACATATGCTCGTACCATGTCATAGCTTTCACCTGGTCAGTCTATGATTCCTTTTTGATGTCACTTGTTAAATCCACTTCAATCAATGTAGATAACGTGGAATAGACAGAAATCCTTCTTTAACCTTCACACAATTAAGACATGGATTGTATATGTGTGCCATTCAGAGTGTGAATGGGCAAAACAAAATATTTGAATGGGGTAAGCTAGTAGATGCCAGGCACTGCGGTTTGTGTCAAGAACTGCAATGCTGCTGTTTTTTTCCACACTCAATAATATCCCATATGTATCAAGAATGGTCCACCACCCAAATGACACCCAGTGCAAATCAGTATTAGGAAGGCGTTGCTAATATTTGGTATACTCAGTGTATATGGCATTTGTAGGGTTATTTGATCAGAACCCCATGGGTTCTTCACTGAACCAAAATGGGTTCCACATAGAACCTTTGGGCTCCATATAGGGTTCTATATGGAATCAATTTCCTTTTTGGTTCTATCCAGAACCTTTCTTTCAAAGAGTGTAGGCTAATAAATTGGTCCACTTACTCAATCAAATAGGCTATCTTTCTGCGAAAAGGCTAACATAACGTAGCACTTTATAGGATAGGCCTACAAAAGTAAACTAAGGTGTTCGGTTTGTAGGCTATTAACATTTATAAAAGCAATACACACAATTGACATACACACCTGCAAATATTGCAGCCGCTGTCTGTCTCTTCCTGTGTCTTTGGTGCGACTCTTCGTTTACGTCTGCTTTTCTGAATTTTGGTAAATGTTCCTTTCAGAGAAGCCGAGGACAGGGTCCCAGATGCGAAGCATTCCTTTTTCATGTACTCCAAAGATGACATGGACTCGTCGTTCGAAAGTAAATCGCGAATATATAAAAAATAATAATTATGAAGTAATTTCAAGAGAATAAAATGTGAACATTGTGACCTATTATTTACAAAAATGTCTGTCATTTGGACCTGGAATATCGCATGTTCCAGCTATCAGATAGGACTCATAGGATGCCTATTAATGGTCGCAACTAGTGACGTGTGTTGGATAATTGTGAGGTTTATTTCTGCCAAGGGAGGGAATACATGCCAATCAAATCTCACCTCGTTTCACCCAGGCTTTTAAAGAGAAAAAAAGTAATACATTATATTGTAATTTTATCACGCTTCTCTTTTAAATATTTTATTACATTTTCATATTGACATTTTTATTCGATGACAATTTACAAAAAGCACACTCAACAATTGCCTATCATCTTTATAGCATAATGTCATTTGTGAATTTCGGTGAACATATTCTAATGAACCGACTTGGAAAAAGACAGCTCCTGCGCTTCTTTCATCTGAAGTCAAGCACTGGTAATCAACCTTAAATAAGTTCGTTTTTGTTTTCAAGCTAAGCTAATGTCCTTTGCGTTTTCTCACCACACCAAAACAAAGGATATTTCAAGAAAGGGTGAAAACCCACATAAGCCATGAACAGTAATTCAAAGGGAGTTTAAACAAGAAGCATTTCTTATTTTTTCATGCTATTATGGAGCAGACACTGAATTAGGCAAATCAATAACTGGATGGAGCCTACAATTTGCCTTGTTCCCTTATTGTTGCAGCCCTTATTCTGCATACAAAGATGTACCGTATTTCCCTTTATTTAGACTCTCTCAAATATCGATAGGCTAAGCCTGTGCTCAAGTGTGGACACAGCTGTCATGGAGTCCCATAAACAAAACCAATTATGCAATATTAATTCATTCCCCCGTTCGTGGAAACGCATATTTTTCAACCAACTCTTCCGATAAAGGAAAATCTCTCAATTATAGATATGAGTGAAAATCAAATAATCAATTAAATGAGAATCCAACTCAATTGGAGTCCATAGGATATTTTTGTACGCTAATAAGATTGTGCCCATCATTTTGGAGTTCGTGTTAAACATGAAACGAATGAATATTGTTAATGAGTGTAATAATACAGGATACTTTAACTATTTTAAATGCAACCTCTGATTATTCACTGTAAATGGTTCATACACATTTTCCATGACTTTTAACAACATTTTCATTACTATTATCATAGCCTACATGAAAAAGTAAGCATTTTCTACATTGTAGAATAATAGTGAATACATCAAAACTATGAAATAACACATATGGAATCATGTAGTAACCAAAGTAACCAAGGGTTAAACAGATTCTTCAAAGTAGCCATCCATTTCCTTGATGACAGCTTTGCACATTCATGTAGTAACCAAAAAAGTGTTAAACAAATCAAAATATATTTTTTATTTGAGATTCTTTAAATAGCCACCCTTTGCCTTGATGACAGCTTTGCACACGCTTGGCATTCTCTCAACCAGCTTCACCTGGACTGCTTTTCCAACAGTCTTGAAGGAGTTCCCACATATGCTGAGCACTTGTTGGCTGCTTTTCCTTCACTCTGCGGTCCGACTCATCCCAAACCATCTCAATTGGGTTGAGGTCGGGGGATTGTGGAGGCCAGGTCATCTGATGCACCACTCCATCACTCTCCTTCTTGGTAAAATAGCCCTTACACAGCATGGAGGTGTGTTGGGTCATTGTCCTGTTGAAAAACAAATTAGAGTCCCACTAAGCGCAAACCAGATGGGATGGCATATCGCTGCAGAATGCTGTGGTAGCCATGCTGGTTAAGTGTGCCTTGAACTCTAAATAAATCCCCAACAGTGTCACCAGCAAAGCACCCCCACACCATAACACCTCCTCCTCCATGCTTTACGGTGGGAAATACAAATGCGGAGATCATCCGTTCACCCACACCACGTCTCACACATGGCGGTTGTAACCAAAAATCTCAAATTTGGACTCCAGACCAAAGGACAAATTTCCACCGGTCTAATGTCCATTGATTGTGCTTCTTGGCCCTAGCAAGTCTCTTGTTATTGGTGTCCTTGAGTAGTGTTTTCTTTACAGCAATTCGACCAGTCACACTGTCTCTGAACAGTTGATGTTGAGATGTGTCTCTTACTTGAACTCTGTGAAGCATTTATTTGGGCTGCAATCTGAGGTGCTGGTAACTAATGAACTTATCCTCTGCTGCAGAGGTAACTCTGGGTCTTCCTTTCCTGTGCCGGTCCTCATGACAGCCAGTTTCATCATAGCGTTTGATAGTTTTTGCGACTGCACTTGAAGAAACGTTCAAAGTTCTACAAGTTCTACAATGTAGAAAATAGTAAAAATAAAGAAAAACCATTGAATGATTTAGGTGTCCAAACTTTTGACTGTATATTGACTGTACTGTATATTTTTTTCCATCCAGATTTTTCAGGTAACCCCTTACTTCCCGCTGTTATGCATGTTGTCAACCCTCCATCTGGAGAGCTCCTTGGTGTGCAGGCTTGGATTTTTCAACATTACAACCAAATACTTGTCTTTATAAAATTATTTCCTCATTCAATAAATCAGAGATCAAATGGATGAGGTAGGCTACTTCAAAGCAGTAGAAGTGAGTGGATAAAAATCACTGGGAAAGCCCCCCCCCCCCCTCTCAAAACAAATAAATGCCATATTACAACCTGTGTTGTGATAATTGCATTGTTTGCTCTATTACCTGTTAGTTCATATGCATTGCCACCGTGATATATAGGCCTAAAGGCCGAGACAATAAAAAGACACAGTGGCAGAATAAATTCAAAACATCTTTGTTTTATCACAAAACTAGATAGTGAAGTCCACAAAGCATATTGCAGGTACAGTAACAGATAGTTACATGACCTACAGCATGTTCTAGCAAGTTATTGTTTGACATTTTCAGACCACTATACAACTATTGATTTAGAACCACAGGGAGATACCGCAAGTCGCAAAGAAAACAGGAGCTGCCTCCACTATTCCAGGACCATTTCAGCTGCAACAAATCACTTCTGCTTGCTTCTCCTTGCTGTAAATGTGCAGGGATGCTGTAATGTTTTAAGTAAGGAAAATAGTATTGTAAAGCAAAATTACAGTATTAAGCTGGCAACTCTGGTGCCAGGATAATGCTGTAAATTTACAGTGAAATTCTACCTGAAATCTAAATGAAAGAAAAATACAATTGTACATAAAATACATTTATTCAAATTGGTAACATTAAAAAATTAATTAACAGAATTGACAATAGAAGTAACAAGAAGTTAACGCATATGTAACCAAATAAGAGAATCATTACAACACTAATGTGTTTGTAAGTCGCTCTGGATAAGAGCGTCTGCTAAATGACTTAAATGTAATGTAAATGTAATGTGAAACTATATTGTGTGCCTATGGGCTGTGGGGGAGAGAGAGACAAAGAGACAGAGTTAAAATTGGGATTGAGTACAATCCTAGATCTTCCAATTCAGAACTCCAACATGCATAACTAAGTGAACTAAAACAATGAAAATGGTAATAAGAAAAATAGAAATAGTACTATATACATAATAACAACTGTAGCAGTGATGAATAAATTAATGTCCATTGGGGCTAAATGGCCATTGAAGGGGGTGTTGGGACCACCAGGTATCGTAGGTGTCCTGGATGGCAGGCAGTGTGGACCCTGGACCCAATGGTGCGTTCGGCTGCGTGTACCACCCTCTGAAGCACCTTGCTGTCTGCGGTGGTGGAGTTGCCATACCAGGCTGTGATGCAGCCCGCTCGATGATCAGGGGCAACTCTGTTTGGGTTAAGTGGGTCCAGAGGAGGTGAAACGCACAACAGGACAGTTTGGGCCGGAAAGCATCCAGGAGAGAGAAGTCAGCGCAGCATCAGTTGTTCCTGATGGGGCTCTTTAACAAACCTCCTCAATTCTGATTTGTTAGCTCTTCTCACCCCTAGGACACGCATAGAAAAAGAAAGAATAGACTGAGAGACAGAGAGCACCAGGGCTGTTACACTGTGGGAAAAAAGACAGGGGACAAGGGACATATCAAGCTGGAGTCGTGTGTATGTGTACTTACCTCACTAGAGGTCTTCATTCAAACTCAGTGAGCTCTTGGAAGAATGGGGAAAGGAAAGGATTGACAAAAAGCTGGCTTCCTCTGGACAACATTGTCATGTACTTTGTTCCATCTTGAGTTGATTGAACATACAGCATATATCCAATCAGTGGTGGAAAAGGTATCCAATTGTCATACTTGAGTACAAGTAAAGATACCTTAACTCAAGTAAAAGTGAAAGTCACCCAGTAAAATACTACTTGAGTAAAACTCTAAAAGTATTTGGTTTTAAATATACTTAAGTATCAAAAGTAAATGTAATTGCTAAAATGTACTTAAGTATCAAAAGTAAAAGTATCAATAATTTCAAATTGCTTATATTAAGCAAACGACACATTTTTATATATATATTTTTACAGATAGCCAGGGGCACATCATTTACAAATTAAGCATGTGTGTTAAATGAATGTGCCAGATCAGAGGCAGTAGGGATGACCAGAGATGTTCTCTTGATAAGTATGTGATTTTGACCATTTTCCTGTCCTGCTAAGCATTGAAAATGTAACATTTTTGGGTGTCAGGGAAAATGTATGGAGTAAAAAGTACATCATTTTAATTTGGAATGTAGTGAAGTAGAAGTCAAAGTTGTCAAAATATAAATAGTAAAGTACAGAGACCACAAAAAACTACTTAAGTAAAAATACAACTTAAGTACTTTACACCACTGTATCCAATATAGTTTATTAAATCAATTGAGGCATTGATCAAATACAAATAAGACAGCTAGATACACCTACTTCAAACCCTTGCAAACTAATACAACATTGCTATAGCCTACACAATATCACAGATTATTTTACCAGACTCACAACATTTTCCTTTTTAGCTGTGCCACCAAATTATTGCAAACTACTGGTAAAGTGAATAGGTTTAGATAATACTGTAACATTATGGAAATGTTTTCGTTAAACAAATGGTTAGTCGGAGAGGCAATATTGACAATCTTGGCCCACAAAAATATGATTTATGTCGCGCAGATGAGTCAAGTGAACCGAAGCACACAGGGTTGTGACAGCTAAAGGTTGTGACACTGGGTACTGGTAAGTACAACACAACCAACTAATAGCCTAACACATAACACACAGCTGTCTGTGCGGGCCGCTACACAGCCCCCCCCACCACAAAGTCCCTCATCCCCAAGGGAACAAACAAAGTCTCTGAAGCGACCCAGAGGTCTTTTTTGCCTGTGGCCGTGATGGTCGCAGAGTGTCCAGGTGTGAAACGGGGCTCCCATCTGTGGCAGGGGGCTGCCCCTCTGGGACCCAGGGGATGAAGGCAGGGATATGGGGGACAAGGATGCAGGAACGGGGAATACAGTCCGTGGCTCTGGGGAACCACGCGGTGACACAGGGAGGGAGACAGGGGGAGTGGGCTGTCTGGAGCCTTGTCTGCGGCACCTGGGCCTGGAGAATGTCATTGCCAGAGAGGGGAATTGTGGGGGTCCCTGGGGTTTGGGGAGAAGAGGCCCCTCTGTATGGGGCTAACCTGTCCCGGTGCAGTGTCACCTTTCTCCCCCTGGGAGGAAGCTGCACCCAGTAAACAACCTCCCCTGCCCTCTCCAGGATGCTGCAGGGTCCCACCCAGTGACTGTCCAACTTGGGGCATCTGCCTTTTTTCCTTACGGGGCTGTAGACCCAGACCAGCCACAAAGTGCCTTCCCCGGGTGTGCACGTCATAGTTCCTCTTCTGCCTCACACCTGCATTCACCAGCTGCTCTCTGGTGAAGGTGTGGGCTGTCTCCAGGTGGTCCTGGAGTCTCCGGGCATACTCCGGCCCCGGTGGAACATGAAGGCTATCCAGGGGCCGACCAAACGCCATCTGCGCAGATCTCTCTCCCCAGCATGAGGAGGGCAGGCGTGCAGGAGGTGGAGTCTTGGACAGCGGAGAGGCATGCCATGAGGACCATAGGCAGGTGCTTGTCCCAGTCACGCTGGTGTTTGGAAGAGACGATGGCCAGCTGCTGTCCAAGCGTTTTGTTGAAGCGCTCCACAAGGCCATCACTTTGAGGATGGAGAGGAGTAGTGCGGGTCTTGTGCATACCCAGCCTCTCACACATGGTGGCGAACACATGGGACTCAAAGTTTCTGCCTTGGTCGCTGTGGATGGACTCTGCAGCTCCAAACCTGCTGAACATCCCCGCTGTCAGGGCGTCGACGATGGTCTCTGCCTCCCGGTCAGGCAGAGCATAGGCCTCGGGCCATTTTGTGAAATAGTCCATGGCCGTGAGCACCCAGCGGTTTCCACTGTCTGTGGTGGGGAACGGCCCCACTACATCCACTCCCACCCTCTCCATGGGAGCCCCCACTGGGAACTGTTGGAGCTGAGCATGAGAGCGGCCTGGGGGGCCCTTTCTCGCTGTGTAGTTGTCACAGCGGCGGCAAAAGTCTTCCACATCCCTCTTGTGCTGTGCCCCCAGTAAAAGCCCTGACGGAGGCGGCGGAGTGTTTTTGTGACCCCAAAGTGTCCAGTCCCCACCCCCCCATGACTACTCTGGAGCACAGCCTCCCGCATCGCTTTAGGGACCACCACCTGCCACCTCTCCTCTCCCGTAGCTGACTCCTTCCATGCCCACCGTAGCACGCCGTCAGCCAGCCGCAGTCTCTCAAACTTTGACCACAACCCTTTGGTCGCGAGTGAGAGCGCTGTCACCTCTTCCCACGGTGGCCTCACCTGCGCCTCTACCCACTGTAGCACTGGCTGTAGGTCTGTGTCCCGTCCCTGCTGCTGCCCCCATTCAGCCACGTCGACAGTCTGCAGCTCACAGCAGACAGGCCTGCTTGCACGACACACTATGGCACAGACCCCCTCCTGTGCACACAGCTCTCTCTCTCTCACGTCCCTCTCTCCGCTCACAGTGGCGGTAGCCATCTGCAGTACAAGGGCCGATGGGACATGGGGTCGGCTTTGGAGTGGCGTGCACAGGAGGGGGTGAAGTCATACTGCTGAAGCTCCTCCAACCAGCGAGCCACCTGCCCCTCTGAAAGACATGAGCCACTGGAGAGCAGAGTGGTCAGTCCTTACAGTAAAGGGCAGGCCACCCAGGTAGTACTTGAAGTGTATGATGGAAGCCACAACAGCCAAGAGTTCCTGCCGGGTGACACAGTAGCGGCGCTCATGTTTGTCAAATGTTTTGCTGAAGTACGCCACCACTCCCCCCCCCCTCTGGCCCAGCACCCCACTCATGCCCACATTGCTCACGTCTGTGTCCAGGATAAAAGGAAAGGTGAGGTCAGGGGGGGCGAGCACGGGGGCCTCGATCAGTGCACCTTTGAGGGTGTTGTAAGCCTCCTCACACTCCACTGTCCAAGTGAAAGCCTTGTCCTTCGGCAGCAGGCGGTTCAGGGGAGCAGCGACGCTTGAGAAGCCCCGTACAAACCTCCTGTAGTACGAGGTTTGTGGGGGTGGGCCGGTCTCGGACAGCCCCCACCTTGTCCTCCATGGTGCTGATACCCTCCTTCCCTGAGCACCAGATTCCTCATCCTCATCCAGATTCGTCACCCCTTCGGTTCTCCCACCAGAATTCGCACGGTCGACGAAGCACTCATGCCCGCTTCAGCCGCCATCATTCTAACGTCCTCCCTCAAGCGGCCTCTGGGCTCCGACGCCCTGGCGATTTCCTCAGCCAGATCCTCCGACGTCCATGCAAACGCACCTCCTTGGCCATAATCGTCCCCTACCTCCACCTTCACTTTCGGATTCCCTCAAAGCATTTTCAACCCGTTCTCACCTACGTTAGCTAGCCACAGAAGTCAGCTAGCTAACTTATCAACATTTCTACTTCTGACAAAAATGTAATGACCTGACTAGATCATAAAGGAACAATTGTCCAGACAGAGGTTTGAGTTTATGAATTTACGGTTTATTAACCCAACTTCACACAGGCTACGGTTTGGCCGTAGCCCACTCCACATAAATGAAGGATACCCTATAAAACTACCGTGACCTTCTCTTGTGAAGGTCAGACGTAAGAGAGAACAATGGCTAAACCTGGTCTTAACTTCCAATTCTCCATCCCCCTCCACGCCACTCCGCCAATCACCAGGATGCCCGGCATCAGAACATTCCAGGCATTCCCGTGATTGGCAGATAGCAGGTTGATTGGCATGTCGGACCCCGGGAACACTGGGTACTGGTAAGTACAACACAACCAACTAATAGCCTAACACATAACACACAGCTGTTTGTGTGGGTCGCTACAATACTGTGCATCCTACAGTGTTTTACTGTTGAAATTACAGAAAAGTCTTAGTGTGGGATCTGGAAAAATATATAATCATGATGATGTCAGTGATCTTCAGGTTGAAGCTCTAGGAAGAGGCCCGAGTTCCTGATTTACAATTTCGAGTTGGATGAAAGTTCAAAACGTATTTTCCCAGTTGTAGCTCATTTTTCCCCAGAGTTCCCAGTTCTCTTTAACTCACTTAAGTCAGATTTTGTAGTTCCGAGTTAACAGTTGTTTTTGAGCATGGCACAAATCATGCCTCATTGACAGCATGGCCAATGTTGAATGTTTATCATTTTAAACTAGGAAAAGAGACCCTTAATCTTAGACTTGGGACCACACAGCCACTCCACTGAATAGCAGGCTAATGATTGCAAACCACTCATTGTTGAATTTGCGATTTCCAACTTGTTGTGTAATGTTTATGTCCAATGGCCGATGAGCACCGATACGGTTTATCTATAATTTGTCTTCGTTTCTCTTCATATGACAAGCATTAACAAGGATTTACCAGTAGATTGTCAACTTGATTCATGATATTGACTACTAGCTAAGATTTTGAAAGTATGATGTTGACACAATTAGTCCAATCAATGCTACTGTACATATAACGTGATTTGACGTCATTTTATCTGTGGCCAATGACCTTGAGCCTTCTTGGATGGGCACTTCTAATGTAACTATGGCAGCACCAAAGAGGCAAGAATTTTCGCGGTCTATCCTTAGACTTGGCAGTGACGTAAAGTCCCCATGAGTGACAGAAAACTAGGCCAATCACAGAGCAACGTTCCTTATTTTCTGTTGGCTTGCCCCACCACCACCACAGAAAGCACTGAGCTAGGCTGAAACATCTGCATTTTGGAGCTGCCTTACTCAAGAAAACAAGAGACCATGTTTGTATGTAGCTTTATTAACTCTATATATATTTTTTACAAACTGATATGTGACACGTACTAATACCGAAATAACATGCAAACCATTTTTTGCCAAAAATGTGGGGCTCTGTCCCACCTGCCCTGAATGACAGGTCGCCACTGGTGTGCGCTTGCACGTTCCTGTAAGTAGAAAAGCATGTTTGACTCACCCTACTTGTAGAGAAACGCCATCCTCTCTTTCATATGTTGACGAAACAGCCTATCACTGTCATACAGTACACAGTTTATTTTTTGTTGTCCTTGGACACCTGGCTAAAATGCTTGCTCGGTAGCCTAACTTCCATTCATGGGCAACATTAGCTAGTTAACATAAGCCTTCTACATCTAGCTACATATTGAATTTCCATCCTCAGGCCAGGGGCACAACAATGTACGAATTAATCATTGGATCAGAATCGACGTTATAATCATTGGCCAGTACTGAGAATTAAGTAAAAAGTCTAAATCCCTATCTCCATCCATGGCTAATTTAGGAAAGCCACCAGAAAAAAAACAATATACAACGAGATTTGTTTTCCTGTCAATTATTTATGCTCTCAATGGGTTCAAAATCCAAACCGGCTTCCCTTGACACTTTTTTTTGGTGCGCCAGTTTCAGCTCAATGCAGATCTTTTTATACTTTTTTTTTTTTATCAAGTGAGGCAAAATGCTCGCTGGCTTTCCTTGTCTTCAACGCTACCATACTCGTTTGGACCAGACAGCATCAGATAGATGGCCTATATGTAGAGACAAAGGAGAGCTCTGTTTTGATGCTCAGGAATATTTCTCCTGTGAGATACATTCAGCTTCTTGCGAATTGAAGTTAAATTATGAAATCAGAGAGACGAAAGCTAAATTATTTTATTTAAAACAAAATGTGGATGTCTGGCATCCAGGAATACAAGCCACTGCTTCAAATCAAGCTAACTAACTAGACATGTTTTTATATATAATGTTTCGGGGGAGATCTATGCACAGCAAGTTATTTGTCAACTACGCTATTCTTATATTTTTAAGGTTGTCGCAATTACATGACTAGTATTTAATAGAGGGGAATCCCAGCTTTCCAACGGTGCATATTTATTTAGGCTCTACAGAGCCGGTGGAAAGGCAACAATTAAATTAATACTTAGTTAACTATAATTAACTAGCGAGATAACTGCTACATTTACGTTTTGAATTGGTGATCTAGTTAGGTCTGTCTGTCATTATTTTATACCTGCTGCTGAAATGTCGCGCTCCCTCTCCTCGGGCAACGGACCACTCACACTGGCACACAAACAGCACGACAGACATACACGTTAGGGTCATTCCGATAATGGCTGATATGTAGTTTATATTTATCATATTTAAAAGTTTGCTTTCATGAATGACATTATTTAACTAATTTCCATGACCTTACAAACCCTCATTTGACAACTTGGAACAGCGCATCATGTCATTCAGTCTGGCACATTTTCAATCTGCGCAATCTCGAACAACATACTGTCTTTCACAGATTCACATACTAGAGGCAAATAAACCAGAACAAATCGGAATGAGGAGATGAATGACACTCTCCATTGCTATTCATTCAACTTTGATCAGATTTTTTTTAATTTATTTTTTAACCTCGGTGTGTGAATCTGGGCCAGCGATAGGCTACCTTGTTTTTAATAGAGGAGCAGGTACGCAATTCCCCCAAACCTAGAAGTGCCGGTACAACGTTCCGGACAGCTCCAGACCAAGTCAATCACTGTTGAATACAAATATAACTTCATAGATTTGACAAAATAATTTAACAATTTCTCTGACAGCATACTTTAATATAACAAATTTACATCATAATTCAAAGTCTTTATGTATACATTTGTAATTTATCCAAATCAATTTACAATAACATACACATACATTTTCTCTCAAATCACATCATATTCAAGTACAATCCAACCAAACTGTAGGTGTAATCAGAATAAATTAATTTAAATAAAAGGCACACTCAGTAGTTAGTTACAATTACCTAGGATAGGATAAAGTAATCCTTCTAACCCCCCCCCCCCCCCTTAAAAGAGTTAGATGCACTATTGTAAAGTGGTTGTTCCACTGGATATCATAAGGTGAATGCACCAATTTGTAAGTCGCTCTGGATAAGAGCGTCTGCTAAATGACTTAAATGTAAATGTAATCAAAATAATGGATTCAAAAAAGCCCTTAAATTCTATATGAACAAAGATGAAAAATAAATATGAACTCAAGAAAACAATTCACAACAAATCGGATTGGTAGACTCAGTCTATCTAGTAATTTTGGAGTATTTAAAAACAACATTAAGCTCATAAATTCACTCAATCGTGGTAGATGAATTTGCATAATAGAGTCTAGAGCTTGATATACTTAGTCTGCGCTTATGGACTGCCCTCTTCAATTCATACCACAGGTTTTCAATGGGGTCCAGAGACTGCGATGGCCATTGCAATAAAACATTTTAGTGTTCAATTAAACATTTCTTTGTGGAATTTGATGTGTGCTTGGGGTTATTGTTTTGCTGGAAGATCCACTTGTGGCCAAGTTTTAGCCTCCTGGCAGAGGAAACCAGGTTTTTGGCTAAAATGTCCTGGTACTGGGTAAAGTTCATGATGCCGTTGGCCCTAACCAGTGGAAGCAAAATAGGCCCATAACAAAGATCCACCACCGTATTTTACAGGAGGTATGAGGTTATTTTCTGCTCATCACAGCCTTCTCTTGACACCAAAACCACCACTGGTGTGCGTGACCAAAGAGCTCTAATTTTCATGTCATTCAATAAATGTAAACGCCTGGAGTTTGTTAAACGGCATTGGCACTGACTTGGATTGGAACCGGTGCTATGTTCAGATGACATGCAAATAGAGCTCTTTGGCCACACACACCAGTGGTGGGTTTGGTATTGAAAGGAGGATGTGATACACAGAAAATAACCCAGTACCTAAAAAGGCTCAGTGCTGTTATTCTCACAAGGGGAGGGTGCCGGGGTATTGAAAACAGGGGTGCCAAAAATTGACCCATCTTTTATATATTTTGTATTACTTGTTAAAAAAAATCTGAAAATTGTATTAGTATAAAATATAATTTCAACAAAAAATGCAAATGCAATATAGCTCAGTATATGTATTTATTCTATATAATTTCTTGCTCATCTTTATGAAGGGTGCCAATCATTTCAGTCATGAGATGTCATGAAAAACAGAGAAGGGAAGGGAGAACTCACATATTCCAGAATTCTATATGGTAGAAACAGCACAAAGCAGTGACTAGAACCATATAAATATTATCCCTATTCTAGGATTCTACTTCTATGACTACTACATCTTCCGTAAAGGGACAGGAAAAGATCAGGAAGTGAATATATTTTGGTCACCGTAGCAATGTTTGGTGTTCAGAAGCAGAGGTCTTGAAGAAGTGCATTGAGTGGCAGACTCCACTAGGAAATTAAGACCCAATGCACATTGCCGGACGGACCTGCTAATTTACCATCAGTTTGATATCAATGGGTCTTAAGACTAAATTGACACTTGCTCGGCACAAGTTGATCCTCAGATTTTTTTAATACTTAATTTTGACTATATTAGGCTTTGCAGAAAATAGACTAGAGGGGTATAGGAAATTGACCTGTTCAAATAATTTGAAAATCCATCCCCTCATTCCCTGTAACAACAACAACAACATTGGTGAAAGCTAGATAGTGGAACCCTTGCCTTTACCAATGCAATCATTTTAGACCATGTTAGACTTTCAAGTAAGAAAGCAATGATGGATATTAACATTTACCAACAGGACCAATAATGTGAAAGAAAAGACGATTCCTTTCATTCACGCTCATACTTCAACCTTTGAGACCTGAGCCTCCATTTCGAGTTTTGCCAGTGAGTGACAACCAATCGGTTGGCATCTTTCACCCATAGTGTATGATGATGGTATTCATTCAAACCGACAGGTCGTCCTGCCAAAATGAATGGAAGCATTGTAAAGAATGACAGACTTTCACTAGCCTTGCCAATGAAAGAAGTCATCAGGCGATGTGAGCTTTTTTCTCTGAATTCAGCTCCAACATGTCGAAAGTCAAATCAACATGTTGACCATCAACACAAATATCATTGTCAAATAATGACCCCAATCAGATGACATGAACAGTAACACACTTTATGGCAATGTATTTCGCTGGCTGCTACTCTGCACCTGTGATGTCATGGCTGCTTCCTAAGCTTCCATTTCCTCACTTGGCTTCGTCACCTGGTGAGGTTAAAGGGGAGGGTTATAAACAGGAAGAGCAAACAGGAAATGCAAGACAAATCCATTTGAATTAAATCACTTTTTGATAGCACCTTTTGATTTGAACAAAACCTTCCATACATATTGGCCCATTGTAGAAGTGATCAGAGAGTGACCTTTCAGACATGAATGCCAAAACATTCAAGAGATAAAGGTGCTCAAAGTTGACTGATTTCACATACCATAAGACATCCATGTCATTATCACTGGAAAAGATAAACGGTTGAGATTTGTCATTTAAAAACGAACAAATAGGTTGTCAAACTGTTCCATAATTTATTTAAGAAAATGTTCAATAAAAAAATTATAATTTAACCTTAAGTCATTTATCCAATAATGTGTAAACTCAGATTTTTGTCCTATTTGCATAGGTTGTAGCTTAGAGCCCATTTGACATCTGAGGTTTTTGTGTTGTTTCCGCCATCGGTTGAAACACAACATGCTCTTGAATACACGGTGGGTGTCATGCTTGGGCTGATAAATGTACTAAAATGGGAATATAATTAAAATATCAACTTTTAAATGGCACCACAAAGATGGTTGGAGGTCTACACATCAGAGAATGTTGACTTGAATGGGAATATCCGTTTTAAATTATACAGTCAATCCTCCATAGAAAACCAATTGAAATCATAGAAATATAGATAATAGAATAGACATGACCATTTAAGTTGACGTTCGATGGTGGGTAGACTAGCAGACATCTTTGTGGTAGTAATTAGAAGTTAAAATGTACATTCACATTTCAATGGTGTACCAGCTAAATCGCAGTGGTCTGAAGGGATAGGTCCATTCTATAAATTTGATTTATATGATTGAAATTACACCCACCCTGTATTCAAGAGCATGTTGTGTCTCAACAGATGGAGGGCACAACACAAAAACCCCAGATGATGTAAAGTCAGGTCTAAGCTACAACCTATCCAAATGAGAAATGTATGTTTATGCGTTTTCAGATAATTTACGTTAAATGTAAACAAAATATATTTTCTAATTAAAAACATGATTTTCAAGAAATTATACGTTTGAAAACCCTGTTTGTAAGGTTTTAAATGATATCAAACTGAACTGTTTATATTATCCAGTGATGAAGACATGGATATGGTTGGGTATGCAAAATGGTTCAACTTTGAGCACCTCTATCTCCTGAATGGTTTGGCATTCAGGTCCAAAAAGTCACTTTCTGACAATTTTTCCATGGGCCAGAATGAATCAGTTGGACGGGCATTTGATTTCCATATGCTCGCCCATTTTTCCCCAGGACCTCCTGTGTGAGCATGCGCTTGCACGCATATTCTAAATGGGTGTAATAGTAAAGACTATACGCAGCTCAGAAGTTTCAAGTTTGAGGAAGCTTACAATTTATCCTACAATTTCTACCGATCTACATGCCAGTAATTAATATGTGCACATTTTCGTAAAACAGTTTAATTTCCTTATACCTTTATCTACAGCAGGTGTGCACATGTGTGATGCACACTCAGACATTACACAGGAACAATGACCCTCCCCTCTCTCCCCCCTCACTCAAATCAGAGATCTGTATATAATGATGAGATGCTCATGTCTCCACCCTAACAATGGGAATCTTTGTCCCAAAGGTGGGAAGGCAGGCGACAAGCTTAGGTCTGCATATTATTCCCATAGAAACGCATTGGACAGATTTTGGCAAGAGTGACCGCTCTCTCGCGTTGCCTCTCTCTCTGTATGACATGCTATACTCTTTTGGTCCAGAAAGCATCAGATACATGGGCTACACATACTGAGACAGAGGGCGCTGTTTCACTCACCCGGATGCTTTAACTGAGATTGATGCGTCTTTCTGTCTGAGCGCGTCTCGGTCAGATAAATGATCAATATTGAATTTTGACGGGTGAGGAGGTATAACGCCCATAACGCCAGCCCTGCCATGGGCAAACATATATGCAACATGTTGCAACAATATGTTTTGTTTAAATCAAAAATGATGCTGTCAAAAAGTGATTGAATTCATATGGATTTACCCCAATCCCAAATCGACCCAAGGTTGAGCTTCTAACCCCAGGGCAAATGTGGTGATCTGAGAGGATTGGAAAGGTGTAAGAAATATGGCAGAAATTCCACCTGGCCTATCAGAAGACAATGTGGAGCTACTGGAACTGTCATCGAAATCTCTACAAGTGCCTAGGAGCTAGAAGTCGGTTGGGGATAGGATGAGTGCCTATACACACATAGGTATGAGTAAACAGCAAGCTTATTGTTAGATTGGATATCAAATAGAGACCAAGTCCTCCTGTCAATTTAATCAGAGTGAAACAAAAGAAAACACCATCCAAAAAATAGACAAACCAGAACGATGCCACACGGCGAAAAGAGATTAGTTGGCGGCGCTCAGTCATAGTTAATCAAAGCACAACCACTTACAGTAGAAATGTCCATCCTTCGTAGTGCCCATTATTTCAAACACACATCTAATTTTGCAACAAATACTGTAGATAGATGAGTATCAAGAAGCGTTTGGAAAATTCCCAGACTAGTACCACCTCGTTTAACACGTTAGCGTTTTCCAGTTTTGGTCTCTCTTTGGCTAAATGCCTGATGGGCATATTTTCTTTCTCATTTTGAGACAAAGCCTAGAATTTCAGACCCCACTATATTTTGCAATGACTAGTGTTTTAGGCATGTAGTCTAATAGGAGACATGTACAATTGATTAGAAAACTTCTGTGTCATTGAATGCACCAGTATTAGGAGTCCTCATTTAAGATAGCGGACCACAAGAAGTTCAACCTTGGGTCGATCTGTGCTCAGTAATTTCAGGCTGAAATTATTATGCCGTGTGTCAAATCGAGGTGGTAGAAATTAGGATAGTACTGAAGCGAACAGAACTGAAAAGATTCAAAACCCACATTTGCACAATTGTTGATTGAGAGACTTGAAGGCACCAGTATAGGGATTGAACAAAGGGGGAACTGAGCTTAAACAAAACACATCATTAGCTATACCAGAGGCTTCAGGTTGGGGGGAAACCTTGTTTGCATCCACACGGACAGGAAAAGCTACAGTCTACATTTGGAAATATTTATAAGGTCAAAGATAATGTAGAAAATGACGAGATGCTTGTGTCTCCACTAACAATGGGATTCATTGTCCACAGAGCGGAATGGCAGGCTGTCAAAGCTCCCGCCTATTCCTGACTTTGGATTGGTGGATCTTATTATTTTAATATTTTTTTGAACACCCGCAATAACAGCGACTAAATTTGTACGTGACCAATACAATTTGATTTAGATTTGATGAGGTGTGTTGACGTCAACCGCCTTTATTCAATGGAGAGAGAGGTTCTATGCTAGCCTCGAACTTCAACCGGGACAACGCCGATATAAAGTGTATTTTCTCAAAGTCACGTGTATCACATTGATATCAGTACACTTGTAACAACCTAAGCATTACGAAACCTTATTAGATCAAATAAGCCTCACGCATGAATTTTAACTAGACTAAATTCGACACGCATTAGCCCTCACACAAAAACTTGATTAATAATGAATGATCTGCTTGACGTGGACAGATTTTGGTTGGAGTAAACCCCCTCACTTTGCCTCATCCTCTCTGATAAGGTACAACAAAAGGAGGTTGCTTGCACTGTTTCTGAAATCGATGGACTAAAACAACTTGCGTCAGGAAACAAGTAAGACTATATTATCGATGCATTAGTGCATGTTAGGGTTGTCACAACACCAGTATCGCGATCCATGGCAAAAAAGAAAACATGAAAAAGATGAAACTATGGTCGTTAAAAAACCTACTTATTTGTTTTTTTCAACATTAGGACAGTTATTCTCGAGAAATGAAGTCCGCTTCATGTTTTGTTTTTTCCTTAACACGATACTAGTATTATGACAACGCTAGTGCATATAGTTAAATGTTCAGTAACAGAACTGGGATTTTGTGGTCCGCCATCTTAAATGAGGACTCCTTATACTGCTGCGTTCAATGACATAGAAGTTTTCTAATCAAATGTGCATATCTCATATACAGGCTTAAAAGGCTAGTCACTGCAAAAAAATAGTGGGGTCTGAAATGGTTGACATCCTTGATAAAGATGAGCAATATTGACTGTATAAAATAAATCATTCAAATACTGAGTTTTTATTTTAATTATTAATTATTATTATTTTAATTGTATGCAAAAAAAAAATGGGGGGGGGGGATTATATTATACTAATGCAACTTATCTTTCTCTGAGCAAATGTTTAACAAGTACAATTGTTTTTCGAGGTAGGGGTCAAAATGATTGACACCCCTAATTATTCATAGAAATAATAAATAAGTACTCAAAAGTTTAGTATTTGGTCCCATATTCCTAGCACGCAATGATTACATCAAGCTTGTGACTCTACAAACTTGTTGGATGCATTTGCAGCTCGTTTTGGTTGCGTTTCAGATTGTTTTCAACAGAAATGAATAATAAATGATGTATTGTGTCATTTTGGAGTGACTTTTATTGTAAATAAGAATAGAATATGTTTCTAAACACTTCTACATTAATGTGGATGCTACCATGATTACGGATGAATGAATCGTGTATAATGTTGAGTGAGAAAGTTAGAGGGTTAAAGATCATACCCCCAAGACATGCTAACCTCCAGTTATTGGTAATGGTGAGAGGTTAGCATGTCTTGGGGGTATGATCTTTGACCCTCTGTAACTTCACGATTCAATCAGGATTATCCGTAATCATCCCCATTAATGTAGAAGTGTGCAGAAACATTATATTCTTATTTATAATAGTGACTCCAAAACAACACCATACATTATTTACCATTCATATTCTATTGGGCACAAAATAATCTGCAACACAACCAAACTTCAAATGCATCCAACAAGTTTGTAGATTCACAAGCTTGATGTAGTCATTGCGTGCTCGGAATATGGGACCAAATTCTAAACTTTTGACTACTTTATTTATAAGAATCTTTAGGGAAGTCAATAATTTAGGACTCATTTTGAGAAAAAAAAAAGTATGACTTGTGAAACAAAATCTCTGAGCAACTGTATTATTATAAAAATAATACAACCTCCCAATTTTGTTGAGCATACGATATAGCTCAGTATTGGGAGTTATTTATTTTATACAGTGATTATTGCTTTAACGAGGGTTATCTTTAACAAGGGTGTCAATAATTTCCACTAAATATTGTGCATTACTTTCCAATTAGATAATTTGTCGTCAAATGACTTCTCAAACTGATTCCATTCATACATAGAAAACGACAACACACCAAATCATTTCTGGTTTGTACAGAGGAGAGCAGGAAAATGGGCGAGGGGGTGCAGAGCAATTATGCAAATCAACTCCAAAGACCACATCCCACACACAAATCCAAACTATATCTCTGCTAAGACAGACACCCGAAGAGGCATTAAAGAAAAAGAGAATTCTCGCCACCACACATAAAAAAACAAATCGAGAAGAGGACAACTAACAGTTCTGTTGTTCATCAGTTCAAATCAGTTTGTTGTGGACAGTTTTTTGTTCATCAGTTCAAAGTAGTTGTGTTTGTGTTTTTATACCTTGCTCCTGAAGAGAGGCTTGGCCCCGGGGCCGCAGTACTCATTGTAGATGAGCTTGAAGAGAAAGAGGTGGAAGAGGGTGATGAGTGAAGCCACGCTGAACCAGAAGAGGAAGGGCAGGCCGGGGTACTGCTTGGCCATGTGCTCCTCGTGCGCCAGGATGGCCTTGAGGTGCAGCGTGTGCCGCAGGTCCTGCAGGTGGCGCAGGTCCGTGGAGATGTAGAGCAGCGGCGTGATGGGCTGCGTCACCATCACAGGGAACACGTGGCCCTTGGCCTCCACCAGCGACGACGTCAGCTCCACCGGCTCGTTGAGGCAGCCCGCCTCGCAGGCGTACAGTGCCACGGGCTTCTCCTGGGGCTTGACTGACACGTGCAGAAAGGGTTTGCCCTCGGAGTCCAGCAGCACAGCTAAGTTGATCAGGTCCTGGTTGTAGTGGATTCCCCGCAGCGCGTAGCTGTTGTGCAGCACGTCCGGGTCCGCCTGGAACTGCAGGTGGTTTTCGTTGAATGAGAGGCCTCCGAAGCTGAGCACGGCACCCTGCATAACGCCATGGGCGCCCGCCGCCACCAGCACCTTGCAGCCCCTCTTCTGCAGGGTAAGGGTCCACAGGTTGACCAGCTGCAGGACTTGGGCCACGCTGCTGACCCGCTCCGGCCACAGGTTCTCAGCGTGCATTGTGGCATGCCCGCTGAAGCAGTGGTCGGCGTAGTTGAGGCTGGACTCGAGACGGGCGCGCTCCTCAGTGCCAAGACGGCGGTCCAGCAGGGGAGCCGGCGAGGCCGAGAGGACGTAGTAGAGCGTGGTGTTGACTGTGGCGCTGGATGGCGTGTGTGCGTCGGTGATCTTACGCATCTCCACCCCTGCAGGACAGATACACACACAGCAGATGTGGGAACAGAATAGGTCAACATAGTAGAGCTGGGACAATCAACTGAAAAGTACCGACACCGACATTCTAGAACATCTCATGGAACTGCGGGGACTGTGAAGGGGATACACACACAGAAACAAACACACACAATTGTTGTAGTTGTATTATTTTTTGTTGTATTTCAAGTGTGGCTGTCCTTGTCTATCAGTGTTTTATTACTTGTAATGTTTGGTGGTTTCTATTTTTGTGGACCCTAGGAGGAATAGCTGATGCCTCTGCAAAAGCTAACAGAGATTGCCTTCTTATTACCGAAGCAGTTTGCTTACGTCTGAATTTTTTGGGGTGATTTTTGGTACACAACGTTCCTGTAGCTCAGAAGTCACCAACCTTTGAGTCAAGATCACTTTAGCAGTCAAAAAGCAGGCAAAGATCTACCACTCAGAATTTTTCTATAAACACGACTTAAGGAATGTAGGCCTATGCTACATTAACTGAATAAAACAGTTCTGTAGGAATGAGGTTTGGGCAGTATGCCTAATACATTATCACAGCATAAATGGAAATAATTCGCTTTTTTATTTTGCAGGACTGATGGGTACCTGCATATGATGGTTAGTCTCAGCGGAGGGAGGGAGAGAGCAGCAGTGCTGAATAAAAACTTAAACATGAACTCACTCATAAAATAGCAGCTCTTTGCTGTATTCTTTTACAGTCTCTCTATGGTCATGTTTTTAAAAGTTAGGAAATCTCACGTAGGCTAGTATCAAACTTTGCTGTGCCTGTAGGGTTGTGGAAGCCGTAGGCACAGTGAATTGAGCTATCGGATTGGCCAGTGGAGGAGACGCACTTGATTTAGCCACAGCTCTCCTGGTCTTCAGGGTAGGCGGCGTTTGTCCCTTCAGACAAATTAAATGGTTCAAAATGGGAACACTTTGCCTACCCGGCGCGAAGGGCTTCTGAATCAAGTGCACCTACCACCAACAACGCAAGACAAATAAAAAATGTTATAGCCTATGCATTATGTTGATTCCTGCTATGAAAGTATCTTCCGGTTCCTGTTTCGCTGTCGGCTGCTGACTCTCACTCCCTCTCCCCACTGTAAAAATATGAAACTAAACTATGTAACAATGCAGGACAACGAGAGCTATTTTCGCACAACTCCCGTAGGTTGAACATAAAAGGACATCCTCTCTCATCCGGTAGACTTAGGCTACTCCAACAAAGATCTTAAGCTAGTTGCACATGCCCTCTAGACATGCTACAATAGCTAGGACTAAGAGAAATACCTGAGCCCCTGACCGATGACCTATCAGAATATCAATCCTTGTACTAAGGCACCAAGCCGCACCATTGTAGGCACCACAATCTCTGCAACCATTATAAAACGTGGTCTGCCAGAACAAGTCATACAAATTAGAGGTCGACCGATTAATCGCAATGGCCGATTAATTAGGGCCGATTTCAAGTTTTCGTAACAATTAAAAATTGGTATTTTGGACATCGATAAAAAAAAAAAAAGTATTTTTAACTAGATAAGTCAGTTAAGCACACATTCTTATTTTGAATGATGGCCTGGGAACGGTGGGTTAACTGCCTTGTTCAGGGGCAGAACGACAGATTTTTACCATGTCAGCTCGGGGATTCGTTTTTGCATCCTTCCGGTTACTAATCCAACGCTCTAACCACCTGCCTTACATTGCACTCCACGAGGAGCCTGCGTGGCAGGCTGACTACCTGTTAAGCGAGGGCAGCAAGAAGCCAAGGTAAATTTGCTGGCTAGCATTAAACTTATAAAAAACAATCAATCTTCACAATCACTAGTTAACTACACATGGTTGATGATATTACTATTTTATCCTGCGTGTCCTGCGTTGCATTTAATCAATACGGTGCCTGTTAATTTCTCATCGAATCACAGCATACTTCGCCAAACGGGTGATGATTTAGCACTGTCGTTGCACCAAACCTAACCATACATATCAAGGCCTTTCTTTAAAATCAATACACAAGTATATATTTTTAAACCTGCATATCTAGTTAATATTGCCTGCTAACATGAATTTCTTGTAATTAGGGAAATTGTGTCACTTCGCTTGCGTTCTGTGCAAGCAGTCAAGGTATATGCAGCAGTTTGGGCCGCCTGGCTCGTTGCGAACTGTGTGAAGTCCATTTATTCCTAACAAAGACCGTAATTAATTTGCCAGAATTGTACATAATTATGACATAACATTGAAGGTTGTACAATGTAACAGCAATATTTAGACTTAGGGATGCCACCCGTTAGATAAAATACGGAACGGTTCCGTATTTCACTGAAAGAATAAACGTTTTGTTTTCGAAATGATAGTTTCCGGATTCGACCATATTAATGACCAAAGGCTCGTATTTCTGTGTGTTATTATGTTATAATTAAGTATATGATTTGATAGAGCAGTCTGACTGAGCAATGGTAGGCAGCAGCAGGCTCGTACGCATTCATTCAAACAGCACTTTCGTACGTTTTGCTTGCAGCTTTTCACACTGCTTCAAGCATTGAGGTGTTTATGACTTCAAGCCTATCAACTCCCGAGATTAGGCTGGTGTAACCGATGTGAAATGGCTAGCTAGTTAGCGGGGTGCGCGCTAATAGCGTTTCAATTGGTGACGTCACTCGCTCTGAAACTTGGAGTAGTTGTTCCCCTTGTGCTCCTGGTTCGAGCCCAGGTAGGGGCGAGGAGAGGACGGAAGCTATACTGTTACACTGGCAATACTAAAGTGCTTATAAGAACATCCAATAGTCAAAGGTATATGAAATACAAATGGTATAGAGAGAAATAGTCCTATAATAACTACACCCTAAAACTTCTTACCAGGGAATATTGAAGACTCATGTTAAAAGGAACAACCAGCTTTCATATGTTCTCATGTACTGAGCAAGGAACTTAAACGTTAGCTTTTTTACATGGCACATATTGCACTTTTACTTTCTTCTCCAACACTTTTGCATTATTTAAACCAAATTGAACATGTTTCATTATTGATTTTGATGTATTATATTAAGTTAAAATAAGTGTTCATTCAGTATTGTTGTAATTGTCATTATTACAAATAATAAAAAAATATATATTAAAAAATAAATAATAATAATAATTTAAAAATATATATAAAAAATATGATTTATTTTGACCGATTAATCGGTATCGGCTTTTTTTGGTCCTCCAATAAATTGTTATCGGCGTTGAAAAATCATAATCGGTCGACCTCTAATACAAATAACCCAGTTAAAAGGCGCACAGTATAGCTGGGACAACAAAACAAAAATTACAGAAACCGACATTGCCTTCCTCTTACATTGCATTGTGCGACGGTAATGTTCTGTGATTTTGCAACACAACGTTCCTGTAGATTGTTCTAAAAACATTATTTGGTCAACAGTAATAGCCTACAAATTATGATGATTACTGCTATGAAAGTGTCTGCCTGTCCCCGTTTAGCTGTTAGCTGCTGTGTGAGCGAGCCACTCCCACTCCCTCTCCCCATTGTGTGCACGGAGGAGAAGCACAAGCATATGACCGTTGCTCAAAATGCTACTACGGAAAAAAGAGTAATGAGTATAGAACGCATTTCTCACCTCTTAATATGGAGTTCATGGCACCACTTTACAACCAGAGTAGGCTGTAGTTAGTATGGCTTAGATGCAAGGATTTCTTTCCAGAGAAACATCGGGGCCTGTAACACAACTTTGTTTCACTGAAACATGGCTCTCCTGGGATACTCTGTCGGAGTCAGTAAAGCCAGCAGAATTCTCAGTACATCGCACAGACAGGAATAAATATCTCTCCGGGAAGCAGAAGGTGTGTTCCATGATTAACGACTCATGGTGTAATTTTAAGAACATACAGGAACTCAAGTCCTTTTGTTCACTCGACCTAGAATACCTCACAATTAAATGCTGACCATATTTTCTCCCAAGACAATTCTCGCCACGGCCGTTTACATCCCACCTCAAGCCGAAACCTTGACGGCCCTCAAAGAACTTCACTGGACTTTATGCAAACTGGAAACCACATATCCTGAGGCTGCATTTATTGTAGCTGGGGATTTTAACAAAGCAAATCTGAGGACTAGGTTGCCGAAGTTCTATCAATATATTGACTGTACTACTCGCGCTACTAAGACTCTCGAACATTGCTATTCAAACTTCCGGAATGCTTACAATGTCCTTCCCGCCCTCCTTTTGGCAAATCTGACCACAACTCCATCTTGCTCCTCCCGTCCTATAGGCAGAAACTCAAACAGGAAGTTCCCGTGCTTCGTACTATTCAACGCTGGTCTGACCAATCGGAATCCACGCTTCAGGATTGTTTTGATCACGTGGACTGGGATATGTTCCGGGTAGCTTGTGAAAATAATCTAGACGCATACGGTGAGTGAGTTTATAAGGAAGTGTATTGGAGATGTAGTACCCACCCTAACCAGTAACTGTAAAACCTACCCTAACCAGAAACCGTGGATAGATGGTAGCATTCGTGCGAAACTGAAAGCGAGAAGCACCGCATTTAACCATGGCAAGGCAACTGGTAATATGGCAGAATATAAACAGCCAAGTTATTCACTCCGCAAGGCAATCAAACAAGCTAAACGTCAGTATAGAGATAAAGTGGAGTCGCAAATCAACGGCTCAGTCATGAGACGTATGTGGCAGGGACTACAGACAATAACGGACTACAAAAGGAAAACCAACCAAGTCGCCGAGACCGGACAGGATAAACACATTCTTCGGTGGCACTCAGTGCACCGACGCGGCCCGCTAACCAAGGACTGTGGGCTCTCCTTCTCCGTGGCCGACGTGAGTAAAACATTTAAACATGTTGACCCTCGCAAGGATGCCGACCCAGATGGCATCCCTAGCCGCATCCTCAGAGCGTGCGCAGACCAGCTGGCTGGTGTGTTTACGGGCAAATTCAATCTCTCGCTATCCCAGTCTGCTGTCCCCACATGCTTCAAGATGGCCACCATTGTTCCAGGACCCAAGAAGGCAAAGGTAACTGAACTTAATTACTATCGCCCTGTAGCACTCACCTCTGTCATCACGAAGTGCTTTGAGAGACTAGTCAAGGATCATACCACCTCTACCTTACCTGCCACCCTAGACCCACTACAATTTGCTTAACGCCCCAATAGACGATGCAATCGCCATCACTCTGCACACTGCCCTATCCCATCTGGACAAGAGGAATACCTATGTAAGAATGCTGTTTATTGACTACAACTCAGCATTCAACACCACAGTACCCTCCAAGCTCATCATTAAGCTCAAGGCCTGGGTCTGAACCCCGCCCTGTGCAACTGGGTCCTGGACTTCCTGATGGGCCGTAAACCCAGTATTAATCATACAATCAAAATAACAATTATTGTACCACACAACCATCAAGCGTATCAACTCTTAAGTCCTCAACTACAACTAACTACATAAATCATCACGGTATACATCACACCAAAACAAATGAAATAACGTATACAAAAAGGTTGTAGTCAGTCGGTCAGTCAGTCAGACAATCCAATCTGCCAACAGATCTCTAGCGGAGAAAGGCCACGAAGGACAACGGAGAGGTGTAGTCCACGGATGCAAAGAGTGGATCCGATCCTGGGTAAACTTGCTATTAGGCTACAAAAACACACCTTTAAAGGCAACAAAACAAACGGAAGAGAGAAGCTTTGGAACTGAGGGTTGAACACATCCTCATTCACGTCTCCATCACAACCGCACTTTTGCGCAGCTGATGCTGGATATTTAATTGGGAATTAAAGGGGAAGCGCCCTATTGGAAGGAGAAGCACAGACGGTTCAAAAAAATTCAGGGCCGTCACAATATACACACACTCTCATTCAAATAAACACATACAAGAACACACACATACATGTAATAGTGCCAGACATGCACACAAACATATACAGTTGAAATTGCTGTTATGATTTCAGTTGTCCTTGATGTCCTTAGTTTAAAATGTATTATTTTGTAAAAAAAAAAATGGCATTGTTGTTTGCTGTTTTCTTCTGTCTTTTCCTTTTTTCTCTTTAGTTCATTCTCTTGGTTGTTGGTGCATTGGGGGGTTCTTGGAGTGGGGAATGGAATTAATTGTATTGGGGGGCCGTGCATTATCATGCTGAAACATGAGTTGATGGCGGCAGATCAATTTGTAAGTCGCTCTGGATAAGAGCGTCTGCTAAATGACTTAAATGTAAATGTAAATGCAGATGACTGGCACAACAATGGGCTTCAGGATCTCGTCACGGCCATCGATAAAATGCAATTCTGTTCATTGTCCGTAGCTCATGCCTTCCCTTCCCATACCATAACCCCACCCCCACCATAGGGGTACTCTGTTCACAACGTTGACATAAGCTAACCGCTCGCCCACATGCCGCCATACACGTGGTCTGCGGTTGTGAGGCCGGTTGGACGTACAGACAAATTCTCTAAAACAACACCGGAGGCAACAGCTCTGGTGGACATTCCTGCAGTCAGCATGCCAATAGCACGCTCCCTCAAAACTTGAGACATCAGTGGCATTATGTTGTGTGACAAAACTGCACATTTTAGAGTGGCCTTTAATTGTCCCCAGCAAAAGGTGCACCTTTGTAATGATCATGCTGTTTAATCAGCTTCTTGATATGCCACATTTGTCAGGTGGATGGATTATCTTCGCAAATGAGAAATGTTGACTAACAGGGATGTAAACAAAATTTGTGCACAACATTTTAGAGAAATAAGCTTTTTGTGCATATGGAACATTTATGAGATCTTTTATTTCAGCCCATAAAACATGGGATCAACACTATGTGTTATTTTAATATTTTTTAAGCAGACTTTTTTATTCATAGGCTACCAGTCTTACTTGGCACTGGGGGCAAAAAATTGTCTAGAGCCCTGTAAATGTCCATTTAAAATAATGGCATTGTATTTGTTATTGAGCAAAATAGTAACATTTATTGTGTTTTCTCTTTAATGTATCGCATCGCAATTTATTTAATTTTTTTCTTTGATTTACCACGATATGGAATTTTGTCCATATCGCTCAGCTCTATAGTAATTTGATCTAGAACTACATCATTCATCATAACCAGGTAGCATGCAAATACCATCCAATGATTGTTTCATCCTGTACAGTCTATGAGAAAGCATGTGAGAGTTATCTAAATACCACAACGTCATTCTGCACTGCAACACAAAAGGCATGGCATCTCAGCCTCGACTTTGTATTCACTCACCAGAGATGAAGAGGTCCATCCAGGCCTGTTGGTGGTCCTGGACCAGATCTTCTATGTTGGCCCTCAGCAGCTCTCCCAGTTCTTTCTTGGCCCCGTCTCGGAGCCTGGTGAAGGTCTCCTCCAGCTTGGCCGACTCGATGGGCTCCGACATCCACACCACTGACAACACATTCTCGGCAAACTCTGACTTGGCAGTCACCTGGATGCGGCTGCCCAGCTTATTGGTGGCCACCACCACCAGCACTATCTGGTTCTTCTCCGGCAGAACCACGCGTCCCGACGACAGCACTACCTCCTTGTCCTCCACCTTCTCCACACCGGCTGAGAACTTGCTCCCGAACGAGGGCTTTTCGGTGGACACCTCCAGGGTGACGACCCGCTCAGAGGGGTTGTTGATGTGGATCCTCTGGAGGAAGACATTGGGCCGGCTGCGGTGGGCGATGAACTCTTCTCGGATGATGAGGCAGTCACGGGCTGATCCGGAGCTGCCGGCTCCCCCTGGGAGGACGCAGCGGACGGACAGGACAGCCCCTTTGCGGAACCAGAGCATGGTGGCCCGCGCCTCGGCCCGCTTCCCCGGGACGTGGATGCCCACTATGGGTGAGTACTCAGTCAGGTAAACTGGGGCAGAGCCGGGCTGGGAGGACGAGGCCACCCACAGTCTGTTGGAGTCAATGTCCACCAGGAAATGGCCGTTACCTGAGACGAAAGGCGTGACCGCTTTCTCCTGGGGAGTAGTGTAGATTCCCTCGCCCCGGTCCACCAGTGACTTCCACCTGTGGATCTCAGTCTGGAGGCATTGTCCAGCTGGCCCGCCCGACTGGCCTAAGCCACTGAACAACCTCAAAGCGCCGTCTGAGCTAAGGTACCAGTAGAAGATTAGGAAAAACAGCAGTCCAATGAGCATTCTTCTAGCCCAGCTGCTTGACAGCAGACCTGGTAGGCCCTTTAGTCTTTGCTGGAGCCACATTGTATTTATGCTTTAGAGTCACTATAACTCAAGATTGCAATTTGAGTAGTTTGCTATAGTACCTAATTAACAAGTATAACAAAAAAAACAGGACCGTCAAAGGTGGTTCTCCATTCTCTCTAACCAATATCAACGTTAGACTAGGAGATGACCGCTTAAGTTGAGTTATTTTTGTAGGAAGTCTTTCCTGTTGACAACTATAGTAGCTAGCAATGCACACGGTAGCTAGGCTAACTTTACCTAACTAGCTAACGTTAACTAGCGATGCAAATAACCTGGTACTCAAAGATTGTATAGCTAACAAGCTACTGTGTTGCTATCCAACTAACAGCACCTTAGCTAAAATGTCCATGTCAAACCTTGATTGCTGTCAAATCTAACCAGTTAGCATGCTAACAAGCTAACCAAAACAAGCTAAGTGAGCTAACGTACCTAGCGAATTAGCTAAGTTATGGTGGTTGCAAACTAGCATTGCGCTGCTAGTTAGGCGACACTTTGCATTTGTTTCTCACATCGTGGCAATAAATACATTGAGTGCAATTGTTGCTCATTTGTCGCTTATGTCTAGCAGTTGGGATTTCATTATTTTTGGAGGTGGATTACTTTTCAAGCAACTCACCAATCTATCGTTGACACTCCTGCATGGGTTTACTGAAATTACCGCAAATCACGTTGGATGATAGCACCGGAAGTGTCGGAATTATTTGAGAATTTTTACGACACGGTGTTTTTTATTAGCTAGAAAGTTGTAATTTGTCACGTTTGTGTCTGAACTGAAGTTAATCAGGGGTTGTTGTATGCACGTTATTGGGGATATGAGCAGAACTCCGGAAGGGGAAAATGGAGTCCCTAGAGAAAGCAAGTACAAGATGGGTGTCAGGGATGGAGCGGCAGTATTATCATAATACTTTTAATTAGTGGAGTAGGGGTGTGTTAATTTTATTTTATATAATTTGAAATTAGTGAGTATAGTGTTAGATGGTAGGGTATTTATTAAGTACATTTTTATTTTTCAAGAAAAGTATGAGGGAGTTGTACTCCAGTCTAGTAGGTGGCGATAGTGCAACAAATTGGATGCCAAACGCCGTTATACCTCATAGAAGATTAAGTTAATCGGTATTCGAGACTCGTTTATCCATAGATCCTGCTTCTTATGAACCGGGTTCTGATCTTCTGTCGCTGATGATAAAACGTTTTGAGACAGATTGAGATGGGGCATTCAAGTGGGAAGTCGTAGTCCGACATGATTGTGGTCAATACAAAAATATCAGAACGAGCAATGTCAGAGTCCGGAATATACAGTAGCTTTCACCTGGATTCACCTGTTCAGTCTACGTCATGGAAAGAGTAGGTGTGTCTAATGTTTTGTGTGTTTGTGTTTATCTATTCATTTATCTATCTACACACACACACACTGAGTGTACAAAACAGTAGGAACAACTGCTCTGTCCATGATGTATACTGGCCAGGTGAATCCAGGTGAAAGCTACTGTATGTTGGAACATTGCTGTGGGGACTATAGCCACAATAGCATTAGTGAGGTAGGGCACCAGATTCGTTCATCGGACTGCTAGATGGTGAAGCGTAATTCATCACTCCAGAGAAGGCGTTTCCACTGCTCCAGTCCAATGGTGGCGAGCTTTACACCACTCCAGCCGACGCTTGGCTTTGCACATGGTGATCTTAAGCTTGTGTGTGGCTGCTCAGCCATGGAAACTAATTCAATGAAGCTCCCGACGAACAGTTCTTATCCGGACGGACGTTGCTTCCAGAGGCACTTTGGAACTTGGTGGTGAGTGTTGGAACTGAGGACAGACGATTTTTACGCGCTACTCGTTTCAGCACCTGGCGGTACCGTTCTGTAAGCTTGTGTGGCCTATCACTTCGCGGCTGAGCCGTTGTTGCTCCTAGACGTTTCCACTTCACAATCACAGCACTAACAGTGAACCGGGGCAGCTCTAGCAGGGCATACATTTGACAAACTGACTTGTTGGAAAGGTGACATCCTATGACGGTGCCACGTTGAAAGTCACTGAGCTCTTCAGTAAAGCCATTCTACTACCAATGTTTGTCTATGGAGATTGCATGGCTATGTGCTTGATTTTATACACCTGTGAGCAACATATGTGGCTGAAATAGCTGAATCCACTAAGGGGTATCCACATACCTTTGTGTGTATATATAGTGTATAACATCAGCCATTGAGAACTGCAAAAGTTTTGCTGCTTTTCTCAACAACACTGATGCCCTGATATAAGACTGAATATATTCTCTGGAAGTCTAAATTGCCCAGTCTATGGCTGCTCTCACAAAATGCTGAACCTGGCTAAGACAAGGTCCACAAGGTGGTAGTGTAGTCTTGAGTATGTATTTTGTGAGAGCAGCCATAGACTGGGCATTTTAGACTTCCAGAGAATATATTCAGTCTTATATTATTTAAATTGATCCCGCTTTATTTAGTTTTCATTACATCACACTGTCTCTCTCTTTGCTTTACTTGTGTGTGTGTGTGTGTGAGAGAGAGAGAAAAATTGAGTGCAGTGGGATATGCTATTCTCACAGCAACAGTTAATTGGCATAATTTTTTCGAGGCCAGGTTATGGCCAGTATAAACTCCTAGCCCAAACATGAGCCCATAATACAATTCACATCCACCATCACATTAAAGTAGGCTTCAACTGATTGTGCAATGTTGCTATGCTGACACTGACCTAGAGGACCTAAATTAAATGGTGCTTGTGGGTCAGTGTGTGTATGTCCTCATGAAAGATACAGTGAAGTATTAAAGGATCATTATGCAAAAAAAATTGCTAAATCTATCGAATGTAAATGCTACTAGATATGATTGAGAGCACATTCATTAATTGGTAATGTAACTAAAAATAATTTTAGGTCTAACCCTGTAAACACCTACATGTTATGTTTTAGTGGTGTTTCTCCCCCCCCCCCCCCCCCCCCCGCGGGATGCTAAACTCAATACAAAAATGAAATTGAAAATCAACTATTTGGGTTGGTGCCCCTCCACCTCTCTTCCTCCTCCCAAAACCTACTAAACGACATGCCACTGACTGAGTAAAGCCAGAGTTTCTATGTATGCGGATGACTCAGCACTATACACGTCAGCTAATACAGCGACTGAAATTACTGCAACACTCAACAAAGAGCTGTAGTTAGTTTCAGAGTGGGTGGCAAGGAATACGTTAGCCCTAAATATTTCTAAAACTAAAAGCATTGTATTTGGAAGAAAAAACACTCACTAAACCCTAAACCTCAACTAAATCTTGTAATAAATAATGTGGAAATTGAGCAAGTTGAGATGACTAAACTGCTTGGAGTAACACTAGATTTTAAACTGTTATGGTCAAAACATATTGATGCAGTTAAAGTTAAGATGGGGAGAAGTCTGTCTATAATAAAGCAATGCTCTGCCTTTAGAGGAGGACTGGCCACCCCTCGGCCTGGTTCCTCTCTAGGTTTCTTCCTAGAGTTCAGTCGTGTGTTCAGGTGCCAATAAAAAGGACAGGAAAATTACAATTTGCTCAGAACAGGGCAGCACGGCTGGCCCTTGGATGTACACAGAGAGCTGATATTATTAATATCCATGTCAATCTCTCCTGGCTCAAAGTGGAGGAGAGATTAAATGTAAAGACATAACACATATGTTTAAACAGCAGCAGACTATGATTGATAATGTCAAAAGCTGCACTGAAGTCTAACAAGACAGCCCCCACAATCATTTTATTATCAATTTCTCTCAGCCAATCATCAGTCATTTGTGTAAGTGCTTGTTGAGTGTCCTTCCCTATAAGCATGCTGAAATTCTGTTGTCAATTTGTTTACTGTAAAATAGCATTATATCTGGTGAAACACAATTTTTTTTCCAGTTTACACATCAACTAATCCTCCAAGTCAAAAAGTTGTAGGCTAGGTGCTTTTGGAGGTGGCGCATGGCACAACGGTGCACCTGGAAAACCTCTGCAATAGCGTAAATACGCAAACTTAGTGTTTTTAAGGTTGGGTAAACTTTTGGACATTTGTTAGTTTGGACAATATTTCGGATATCATGGCTTTGCGTGTAAAAAAAAAAAGTGTGATTAGGAGAAAATAGCATTGTTTTCACGTCAATGAGAAAATGCGCCTGAAGACTGCAATAACATTTATATTTCTAATGAAGAGGATATGTTGGTCAGTAGGATTAGGAGATCTTCAACCTTTCATGTGAGTAACCATACTTCATTATTAATAATATTATGATAGCCTACAAAATATGCATACATGGCTCAACCCAATATATTATTTTTAAAACACTGCTGTGCAATCTCCACTGGTCCAAGACGGGCATGGTAGAGCCAATACATTTACATTTACATTTAAGTCATTTAGCAGACGCTCTTATCCAGAGCGACTTACAAATTGGTGCATTCACCTTATGATATCCAGTGGAACAACCACTTTACAATAGTGCATCTAACTCTTTTAAGGGGGGGGGGGTTAGAAGGATTACTTTATCCTATCCTAGGTATTCCTTAAAGAGGTGGGGTTTCAGGTGTCTCCGGAAGGTGGTGATTGACTCCGCTGACCTGGCGTCGTGAGGGAGTTTGTTCCACCATTGGGGTGCCAGAGCAGCGAACAGTTTTGACTGGGCTGAGCGGGAACTGTACTTCCTCAGAGGTAGGGAGGCGAGCAGGCCAGAGGTGGATGAACGCAGTGCCCTTGTTTATAGCATCATAGCATCATTATTTTACAATCACTTTGAAACTATGTTTATTGCTAATCAAATCAAAGTTTATTTGTCACGTGCGTCGAATACAACAGATGTAGACCTTACAGTGAAATGCTTACTTACAGGCTCTAACCAATAGTGCAAGAAATGTGTTAGGTGAACAATAGGTAAGTAAAGAAATAAAACAACAGTATTAGCTTATTTTCTGTGATACAGTAGCCTAGACCACATCACTCATGCATTGCATGTATTTTCAAACAATGATTCAATGATCCCTGTCAAAAGAATGTCTTAGCCCACTGGGCACACCCCTGTCATTTCGACGTGGACATTTTTGTGATATTTGGTTGAGATTGATCAATCAGTTTTCTACTGACCTTTATTCACCCACTCAAAAGACAGTCAGAAGTCCCAATGTGTTATCACTATGCTTTCATCCATCTAAAAAACAACCAAATTATACTGAACAAAAATATAAACCCAACATGTAAAGTGTTGGTCCATGTTTCATGAGCTGAAATAAAAGATCAAAGAGATTTTCCATATGCACAAAAAGCTTATTTCTCTCAAATTTGTTTACATCCCTGTTAGTGAGCATTTCCCCTTTGCCAAGATAATCCATCCACCTGACAGGTGTGGCATATCAAGAAGCAGATTAAACAGCATGATCATTACCCAGGTGCACCTTGTGCTGGTGTAACAGTATAACTTTAGACCGTCCCCTCGCCCCGACACGGGCGCGAACCAGGGACCTTCTGCACACATCAACAACAGTCGCCCACGAAGCATCGTTACCCATCGCTCCACAAATGCCACGGCCCTTGCAGAGCAAGGGGAAACCCTACTTAAGTCTCAGAGCAAGTGACGTAACTGATTGAAATGCTAGTAGCGCATACCCGCTAACTAGCTAGCCATTTCACATCCGTTACACTCACCCCCCTTTCAACCTCCTCCTTTTCCGCAGCAACCAGTGATCCGGGTCAACAGCATCAATGAAACAGTATAACTTTAAACCGTGACCAGGTGGACTGGGGACAGCAAGGAGTCATCAGGCCAGGTAGTCCTGAGGCATGGTCCGAGAGAAGAGAGAGAGAATTAGAGGGAGCATACTTAAATTCATACAGGACACCGGATAAGACATGAGAAATATTCCAGATATGAGAATACCCTAGCCCCCCGACACAAACTATTGCAGCATAGTGTGTCTTAATCATTAAGAGCTTCTGGGAATGTCTGGAGGAGGAAAATCTCAAAACATAATCTTTTGCTCAGAGTATTATTTATATCACCTCCCCTGTCTGATATCTTGACTTTCTTTATGCCACATCTAAAGGTAAAAATGTCATGTTTTTGGTCATTTAAATATACTGCTACTGGATAATCTGTAATTTCTCCTGATTTGAACTTTTATGTTCCTTAATTCCGTTTGAGAGAACGAGAGGTTTTACCTACATAACACAGCCCCCATGGACACTTATTAATGTAGATAACATAGATGGTCATAAATTCTTGACCTAGACCTGGCGCTCCGGTACCGTTTGCCGTGTGGTAGCAGAGAGAACAGTCTATGACTTGGGTGACTGGAGTCTTTGACAAGTCAAAACACACATTTGTTCAGTTAAAACACATGCTAGGGTTAATTAATTTTTTACCTAATTCTAGTTCATGTTGCAGGTTTGGTGAAATACATAGTTCTCTGATGTGTCCAAGTATCTGTACTATGGTTCCCATGATCCTATGGCCCAAAATGGAACAAAGTTCAAATGGGAATACAATGTCAGATATTTTGTATTTATACAGCAACTTAAAATGTATGCGAAACAAAAAACATTGATTTGAAAGTTTAGCAATCCACAGAATGACTACTTTGAACAATTTACACAGAATATTTTACAAAAATACATTTACTGGAAGAACTGTGCAGACGCAAAGTTTGGTAACAGAATCAGTTTTTTATGCTACCACGTTTCCCAAAAACTCTGTTAAATATCTGTTCCAATTTAATATTCAAAGATGTCTGCAGAGAGAATGGGGTGTCAGCTATGACATGAAACCTAGGTGAAGTGGATTTACATCTGGCAACGGAATTAGGGTAATGAAATTGCATTATGGGTATAATATCCTTTTTCATACTTGGATATTATACTACACACTGGCTATTATTCTATTGAGCTTCGCCCCCAAACATGACCACACTTGGTTGATCCAGACCAAATCTGAATCAGTCATAGACATCACAGTACAGCAGAGTAAATTAGAGTACAGTAGATATGTTCTGCACTGTACAGTAGAGTACAGTAGAGTACATTAGGCTAGTGTGCTCTACTGTACTGAACGGAACTATACTATACTGTACTGTACAAACTTGTGAAACATAGATGTCTATGATTGGTTCAGATTTGGTCCAGGCCAGAGTGGAATGACCAAATGTCAACTACTTTTAAACGTCCATGGACATCCGGTGTCGGTTGATGCTCAGTGGGTGAGAATGCTTGTTACAGTCAATGGAAAGAGGGTAGGTGTCAGTAAGAGTTGCGAGAGGGGACATTAAAGACGTCACCAGGGAGTTGTTTCTACTTTTACTGTTGAAAAGCGAAATCCCAAGTGTATATATATATACAGTAAAGTACACACAGGGTTTAAAAAAACATACGTGTTGAGCAAAATAGTGTTTTATTAGACACAACTGCAAACTTCAAGGAGTAGGGCATTCGAGGATCACAGGAGGTTGGGGGTACCTTAACTGGGGAGGACGGGCTCGTGGTAATGGCTGAAGCAGTATGAGTGGAATGGTATCAAATACATGGTTTCCATTTGATGCCATTCCATTTACTCCATTCCAGCCATTATTATGAGCCGTCCTCCCCTCAGCAGCCTCCACTGGTCCTTATGACATACCTGGACCACCTATTGAGACCTTTCAAGTAAATCAGGTGTTCATTGATGTGAAAAGGAGACTGGATTTCCACTTTAACTGAAGAGAGAGTGGCAGAGTGAGATGTCACCCAGACTGTTTTCACAGTCTTGCTTTGACCACCAGATGACAGAAAGAAAAATAAAACTGCTATGAGCTGAACATAACAGTATGCCAGTGGAAGGGAGGACAGTAGCAGGAGACACTATGAGCTGAACATAACAGTATGTCAGTGGAAGGGAGGACAGTAGCAGGAGACACTATGAGCTGAACATAACAGTATGCCAGTGGAAGGGAGGACAGTAGCAGGAGACACTATGAGCTGAACATAACAGTATGTCAGTGGAAGGGAGGACAGTAGCAGGAGACCCTATGAGCTGAACATAACAGTATGTCAGTGGAAGGGAGGACAGTAGCAGGAGACCAGTGGAAGGGAGGACAGTAGCAGGAGACACTATGAGCTGAACATAACAGTATGTCAGTGGAAGGGAGGACAGTAGCAGGACACACTATGAGCTGAACATAACAGTATGTCAGTGGAAGGGAGGACAGTAACAGGAGACACTATGAGCTGAACATAACAGTATGTCAGTGGAAGGGAGGACAGTAACAGGAGACACTGAGCTGAACATAACAGTATGTCAGTGGAAGGGAGGACAGTAACAGGAGACACTATGAGCTGAACATAACAGTATGTCAGTGGAAGGGAGGACAGTAGCAGGAGACACTATGAGCTGAACATAACAGTATGTCAGTGGAAGGGAGGACAGTAGCAGGAGACCCTATGAGCTGAACATAACAGTATGTCAGTGGAAGGGAGGACAGTAACAGGAGACACTATGAGCTGAACATAACAGTATGTCAGTGGAAGGGAGGACAGTAACAGGAGACACTATGATCTGAACATAACAGTATGTCAGTGGAAGGGAGGACAGTAACAGGAGACACTATGAGCTGAACATAACAGTATGTCAGTGGAAGGGAGGACAGTAGCAGGAGACACTATGAGCTGAACATAACAGTATGTCAGTGGAAGGGAGGACAGTAGCAGGAGACCCTATGAGCTGAACATAACAGTATGTCAGTGGAAGGGAGGACAGTAGCAGGAGACACTATGAGCTGAACATAACAGTATCCCAGTGGAAGGGAGGACAGTAGCAGGAGACACTATGAGCTGAACATAACAGTATGTCAGTGGAAGGGAGGACAGTAGCAGGAGACACTATGAGCTGAACATAACAGTATGTCAGTGGAAGGGAGGACAGTAGCAGGAGACACTATGAGCTGAACATAACAGTATGTCAGTGGAAGGGAGGACAGTAGCAGGAGACACTATGAGCTGAACATAACAGTATGTCAGTGGAAGGGAGGACAGTAACAGGAGACACTATGAGCTGAACATAACAGTATCCCAGTGGAAGAGAGGACAGTAACAGGAGACACTATGAGCTGAACATAACAGTATCCCAGTGGAAGGGAGGACAGTAGCAGGTGACCCAACTGTGGTTTGTGACTACTATCATTTCCCCTTTTAGCCAATTCAATTTCAGTAATTCCATTACAAATGTGGTAACAGAATTGCGAGATTTAATCACATAATAATTCATAAACAAACTTGATATTAGTAAAAACACTAACTAATTGGTAAGGCTACCTTGTTACTTCTGTGATCTTACATTATCCTCCCTCATGAGGGAGAGATTAGAAAATATCTTACCACAGGATTATGTCATTATTGCGACCAATTTTCAACATATACAAAACTTGTATAAAAGTTGTTGAATTTGTAAGTTTGAAACTATGTCAGACCTTGTCAGATTCAACGTTTTTTCCACTATTAGAAAAACGAAACAATAGGCTGGGCAGCACCTCCTGCTGGAGAGTTGATCTACAACTATTAGGTCTCCCTCCCATCCAGGATTTTAACCAAGTCCAGCGTCACTGTCACTGAATACTACCAATGTGCCATCGTTAGAATGATTATTGAAAGATCTCTTTAAAAATAAATATATTCACTGTTGCTATCGAAGTCATGTAACCATAGTAATCAACAGCTGCGGTTTCAATTCATCCCAGGGTTCAACAAAAATGTACAATACATATAGGCCTAGGGTTTCAAGCTTTGGTTGATTAATAATTCAATCTTCAAGTTAATCATTAATATGTTGTATTCATGTCTCCGTCTCAACCAAAAATCTAAGTTAAAGAATCAAATCAAAGTGCATTTAAAGTTTAATTAGATTTAGTCCTATTCTTTCATTTACATTTTTGGTTGAGTTGGACATTTCAATTATTCAATTGTTGACAAACTGGATATTTAATTGAACGTGTTCGTGAGAGTCTCACCTTTCCACAAAATGATCACATTAGTGTGTAGCCCAAGCTGTTTGGACGCTATACACAGAAGAGGCTGCACCAACTTCAGAAGAGGAAAACGGAGAACACCATCGTGTTTGTGAGAGTCATCTTTCCGGAGTGGTTAGGTTCTAGGCCAATTGAGAAGGACAATTTTCGGGATGTCTCATGGTCAGACAAACACAGCTCTAGCTCTGTCACCTTTCCACGCAGATGCAGAAGGGCCATATCGGCGGATGAGGTGGACTGAGATGTAGCCCATACACAAAAACAGATATCTCTAGCTTAAACAGACAGATTTTGATGGGGATTTTTTAAAATGTGAATCAGATTTCCGTGGGGCCACGGAAATTGTAGGCTAAGGGTTAAAGTGAGAAATCTGAAGGCATAATTCTGTTACTGTGGAATTGCCCAGAAGTAATAGTGAATAGTAGCAGGTTAAATACCTAGATAGTAATGGCAAACAATAATCAATGAACAGCAGTGTAATGGTAATAATAAATCTAATCAATACATTTTTCAGCAGCATCATAGGTGTGTGTGTGTGTGTGTGTGTGTGAAATAATGACAGTGAAGGTGTGCGTTCTGAGTGGGTAGAGACCTGTGGATGGGCATAAAGTCAGTGTGGATAGTCTGGGGGAGAGCAGAGAGGGAAGCAGTAGTTATTAGCAATTTAACAGTCTTATGTTTTGAGGAGGAAACTACATTTTAAAAACACATTTACTGTTTTACAAAAGGCCACTGAGTGCTGTGTCTTGTGGACTCTATTCTGAAAACCGATAGCGTTGTTCCAGAAAATGCTTTTACCCGATTGAAAAAAACTGTAATGTTTCTGGACACACAATGTAGAAGCAAAGTTTCAGTTAATGTGCCATCGTATTGACATCCCAACCTATAGCTCACCCAGTGTGTGTGTGTGTGTGTGTGTGTCTTTAGGCCCAACGTGTGTGTTGAGAGGGAGCTGACCCTAGTAGTAGACAGGCAGACTTGTTAGTTTGAAAGGGTCCTTATAAAAGGACACTGCATAAACATCACTATAACAAGGCTGACTGAATTTCAGCCTGAGTTCTTCCAGTAGTTCATGTCATAAGGACTTGTGCACTCACCACATCCAGATTGTCCTTGCCTTCTATTGCAGAGAGACAGCCACACTGGACGGTCAGACCCAGGCCACAGCTTCAAAAAACAATTTGGCACCTCTGAAATAGTCTTGAGTCTGGAGAAACTTACTCCATGTTGGCAGTGCAAGTATTATTGTGGAAGGAGATTGCGTGGGCTGTTGTATCAACAGAACGGGATATTGTTGACATACTCGGGCAGGAAACCAAAGCCCTTGCCTTCTGTGAGATGAGACAGAGAGAAGCGTCTTATGTTTGTTGTTGTGTTTTTTGCAAAACATTTGACATTTTGGGGGAAAATGCATTGAAAGTATAGGGAGCGTAACTTTTTTTTAATCGACTTTTAAATTTTTTTTTTACAGCTACATCGCTGGGTGTGTCTGTGTGCATCTGTCTCTGTGTAGCATCTGTCTTTGTGTGTGTGTGTGTGTGTGTGTGGTGGGGGACAGTGGTTTGAAACTGATCCCCTTGCTGAGGGATAGAAGGTTATTAGAGATCTCAGTAAAGCTCTGAGTAGGGCTTCCAGAGCCGTGATCAGCGCCCAGGACCCATAATGTCCGTCCTGTTAGAATAAAGCCACATTAAACTAGAAGAGAAAGTGCACGTGGAGGGAACAAAAGCTAAACTATTTGAGTTCCGGTGCCGGTAGTGCAGGACACTGTATAGAGCATTATGAAACTGTATAATGAAGCAATAAGGCAAGGACCTGGCAGTTGAGTTTCAGGTGCAAAAAACGGTGGACTTTATTTACAGTGCAGGCAGTGATGGAGAAGACTGGATCCAGAGAAGTATTTGCAAAATATACAGGGGATGAAAAATGAGGAAAATATGTAAACGCAACATACAACATTTTCAAAGATGAGCTACAGTTCATATAAGGAAATCTGGCAATTGAAATCAATTCATTTGGCCCTAATCTATGGATTTCACATGACTGGGCAGGGGTGGGCCTTGGAGGGCATAGGCCCACCCACTTGGGAGCCAGGCCCAGCCAATCAGAATTCGTTTTTCCCCACAAAATGGCTTTATTACAGACAGAAATACTCCTCAGCTGCACATTTTAAAGTGGCCTTTTATTGTCCACCTGTGTAATGATCATGCTGTTTAATCTGCTTCTTGATATGCCACACCTGTCAGGTGGTTGGATTCTCTTAAGCTAAGGAGAAATGCTCACTAACTAAATTTGTGCACACAATTTGAGAGAAATACGTGTACTTAACTTTTCAAAAATAAAACATGCCTCAAACACAGGGCAAAACACCCATAAACTCACATCTGAGTAGAGCTATAGTTAAACAAGTAAATCTCCCTGAATGAGGATCCTGAAAGGTCCTGCCACCCCTAACCTGGCATAGACCATTCACACCTTTAAACAGGTAGACTACATTTTCAATAAACAGTAGGCTAGTTAATCGTCCCAATCCGATTGCACAATTTACATGAACCTACAGTGGCCAATAGTTAACTCGTTAATTACAACAAAGGGATCATTTGCATACGTTTATGCATTATGTTTCCATGAGTGTGTCTGATAAACAATGAAAATACCCCTTAACCAGGATAAACCAAATAGCCTACAGAGGCATGCAACATTTGCCTAAAGCCGTGAACACAACCGCACACGCCTAGGAAACCAGTTCACAACTAAGGAGGTGAGTAGGAGGTTGACGATACCAAAGAAAATAAACAGGGACAGTTCCAGGCATAAGTGGGGGAAAAAAGAATTTGATCAATTTAAGAACAAGGATGTAACGTAACAAAATGTGGAAAAGGGGCAGGGGTCTGAATATTTCCGAATGCACTGTATACAGTATATATACATATTTATTAGACAAAAGCGATGTTGCAAAAAACAGCATTGTGACGTGTAATGGCAACGGGAGATATAGGAGACATTTTTTATAGATCAACATTTTTATCCTTTCAACGGTGGATTTTTATTTAGTCAAACTTTCTTTATATGCGACAAATGATGATGGAAACAGTGTTTTTCAAATAAATTATGATTGCAGAATCATTCTGAAGGTCCGCGGGGCACCTGATGTCATCACATAACTATAAAGCTAAGCATTTTTTTTATTGGTAGTTAGACTAGTCAGCTACACTTGTAGTAATCATGGCCAAATACCGACCAGGCACATTTCCAGGGGCCCTGACCTCCAGCGGGCCCCCATTTGATTCTCACTCAGATATCATAATAACATGGCATAAGTCATTACAAAATGTGTAGAATTTCAGGAAATGTGTTTTAAAATGTCAAAAATATATCTCCACCCCATGGCAAAATGGGTAGAATTGCTGCAAATTAGCTGTAAAACATACTTTATATCTCTGCCCCATGGCAAAATGGGTAGAATTGCGGAAAACCTGTTGGGGAGACATTTCCTGGCTCACAGGCGCAGTCGTACAAAGGAGACCTTCATTCCTATAGATATCATATCTATAGATATATTGCCTCTCCCTCTACGATACGCACTTCCGGTTTGGTTTGGAGCGAGTAGTTGCATTCCGCTTTGCTCCACAGGTAGTATTACAGGTAGTATTACATTTCATTTCATTACAGTACAACAGTTTGATTTGTTTGATCTTAGCTGGCTACATAGCCGTCTTTGTATCCAAGATAATTGTGTAGTCTAGAGTAATTGTCGAGGTTACCTAGCCAGTTAGAGGTTACCTAGCCAGCTACACTTTCAAACAAAGTCAACAACGCAGCCACTGCTAGCTAGCCTATTTCACCAGCCAGCAGTACTATATCATTTTAGTCAATAAGATTTTTTGCAACGTAAGCTTAACTTTCTGAACATTCGAGACGTGTAGTCCACTTGTCATTCCAATCTCCTTTGCATTAGCGTAGCCTCTTCTGTAGCCTGTCAACTATGTGTCTGTCTATCCCTGTTCTCTCCTCTCTGCACAGACCATACAAACGCTTCACACCGCGTGGCCGCTGCTACTCTAACCTGGTGGTCCCAGCGCGCACGACCCACGTGGAGTTCCAGGTCTCAGGCAGCCTCTGGAACTGCCGATCTGCGGCCAACAAGGCAGAGTTCATCTCAGCCTATGCTTCCCTCCAGTCCCTCGACTTCTTGGCACTGACGGAAACATGGATTACCACTGATAACACTGCTACTCCTACTGCTCTCTCCTCGTCTGCCCACGTGTTCTCGCACACCCCGAGAGCTTCTGGTCAGCGGGGTGGTGGCACTGGGATCCTCATCTCTCCCAAGTGGTCATTCTCTCTTTCTCCCCTGACCCATCTGTCTATCGCCTCCTTTGAATTCCATGCTGTCACAGTTACCAGCCCTTTCAAGCTTAACATCCTTATCATTTATCGCCCTCCAGGTTCCCTTGGAGAGTTCATCAATGAGCTTGACGCCCTGATAAGTTCCTTTCCTGAGGATGGCTCACCTCTCACAGTTCTGGGTGACTTTAACCTCCCCACGTCTACCTTTGACTCATTCCTCTCTGCCTCCTTCTTTCCACTCCTCTCCTCTTTTGACCTCACCCTCTCACCTTCCCCCCCTACTCACAAGGCAGGCAATACGCTTGACCTCATCTTTACTAGATGCTGTTCTTCCACTAATCTCATTGCAACTCCCCTCCAAGTCTCCGACCACTACCTTGTATCCTTTTCCCTCTCGCTCTCATCCAACACTTCCCACACTGCCCCTACTCGGATGGTATCGCGCCGTCCCAACCTTCGCTCTCTCTCCCCCGCTACTCTCTCCTCTTCCATCCTATCATCTCTTCCCTCTGCTCAAACCTTCTCCAACCTATCTCCTGATTCTGCCTCCTCAACCCTCCTCTCCTCCCTTTCTGCATCCTTTGACTCTCTATGTCCCCTATCCTCCAGGCCGGCTCGGTCCTCCCCTCCTGCTCCGTGGCTCGACGACTCATTGCGAGCTCACAGAACAGGGCTCCGGGCAGCCGAGCGGAAATGGAGGAAAACTCGCCTCCCTGCGGACCTGGCATCCTTTCACTCCCTCCTCTCTACATTCTCCTCTTCTGTCTCTGCTGCTAAAGCCAATTTCTACCACTCTAAATTCCAAGCATCTGCCTCTAACCCTAGGAAGCTCTTTGCCACCTTCTCCTCCCTCCTGAATCCTCCTCCCCCTCCTCCCCCCTCCTCCCTCTCTGCTGATGACTTTGTCAACCATTTTGAAAAGAAGGTCGACGACATCCGATCCTCGTTTGCTAAGTCAAACGACACCGCTGGTTCTGCTCACACTGCCCTACCCTGTGCTTTGACCTCTTTCTCCCCACTCTCTCCAGATGAAATCTCGCGTCTTGTGACGGCCGGCCGCCCAACAACCTGCCCGCTTGACCCTATCCCCTCCTCTCTTCTCCAGACCATTTCCGGAGACCTTCTCCCTTACCTCACCTCGCTCATCAACTCATCCTTGACCGCTGGCTACGTCCCTTCCGTCTTCAAGAGAGCGAGAGTTGCACCCCTTCTGAAAAAAACCTACACTCGATCCCTCCGATGTCAACAACTACAGACCAGTATCCCTTCTTTCTTTTCTCTCCAAAACTCTTGAACGTGCCGTCCTTGGCCAGCTCTCCTGTTATCTCTCTCAGAATGACCTTCTTGATCCAAATCAGTCAGGTTTCAAGACTAGTCATTCAACTGAGACTGCTCTTCTCTGTGTCACGGAGGCGCTCCGCACTGCTAAAGCTAACTCTCTCTCCTCTGCTCTCATCCTTCTAGACCTATCGGCTGCCTTTGATACTGTGAACCATCAGATCCTCCTCTCCACCCTCTCCGAGCTGGGCATCTCCGGCGCGGCCCACGCTTGGATTGCGTCCTACCTGACAGGTCGCTCCTACCAGGTGGCGTGGCGAGAATCTGTCTCCGCACCACGTGCTCTCACCACTGGTGTCCCCCAGGGCTCTGTTCTAGGCCCTCTCCTATTCTCGCTATACACCAAGTCACTTGGCTCTGTCATATCCTCACATGGTCTCTCCTATCATTGCTATGCAGACGACACACAATTAATCTTCTCCTTTCCCCCCTCTGATAACCAGGTGGTGAATCGCATCTCTGCATGTCTGGCAGACATATCAGTGTGGATGACGGATCACCACCTCAAGCTGAACCTCGGCAAGACGGAGCTGCTCTTCCTCCCGGGGAAGGACTGCCCGTTCCATGATCTCGCCATCACGGTTGACAACTCCATTGTGTCCTCCTCCCAGAGTGCTAAGAACCTTGGCGTGATCCTGGACAACACCCTGTCGTTCTCAACTAACATCAAGGCGGTGACCCGTTCCTGTAGGTTCATGCTCTACAACATTCGCAGAGTACGACCCTGCCTCACGCAGGAAGCGGCGCAGGTCCTAATCCAGGCACTTGTCATCTCCCGTCTGGATTACTGCAACTCGCTGTTGGCTGGGCTCCCTGCCTGTGCCATTAAACCCCTACAACTCATCCAGAACGCCGCAGCCCGTCTGGTGTTCAACTTTCCCAAGTTCTTTCACGTCACCCCGCTCCTCCGCTCTCTCCACTGGCTTCCAGTTGAAGCTCGCATCCGCTACAAGACCATGGTGCTTGCCTACGGAGCTGTGAGGGGAACGGCACCTCCGTACCTTCAGGCTCTGATCAGGCCCTACACCCAAACAAGGGCACTGCGTTCATCCACCTCTGGCCTGCTCGCCTCCCTACCTCTGAGGAAGTACAGTTCCCGCTCAGCCCAGTCAAAACTGTTCGCTGCTCTGGCACCCCAATGGTGGAACAAACTCCCTCACGACGCCAGGTCAGCGGAGTCAATCACCACCTTCCGGAGACACCTGAAACCCCACCTCTTTAAGGAATACCTAGGATAGGATAAAGTAATCCTTCTAACCCCCCCCCCCCCCCCCTTAAAAGAGTTAGATGCACTATTGTAAAGTGGTTGTTCCACTGGATATCATAAGGTGAATGCACCAATTTGTAAGTCGCTCTGGATAAGAGCGTCTGCTAAATGACTTAAATGTAAATGTAAATATCACAGGCCTCTTGTGCCTTCATGTTTCATAATGTGCAGTCACTGCATCTATGCTATGCATACAGATGTTGCTTCAGAACATCTCCGTACATCATATCTTGGATTCACCTACTCATTTGAACATGATTCTTGTTCTTTGTTACAGGATGGCCTACTACACAGCCTACAGACAGACCTACAGACAGACCTACAGACAGGACTACAGGCAGACCTACAGACAGACCTACATACATGACTACAGACATGACCACAGACATACCTACAGACAGACCTACAGACATGGCTACAGACAGGGCTACAGACATACCCACAGACAGGACTGCAGACAGGACTACAGACAGGACTACAGACAGACATACCGACATGATTACAGACGGACCTACAGACATGACTACAGACAAACCTACAGACAGACCTACAGACGGACCTACAGACAGGCCTACAGACGGACCTACAGACAGGACTACAAGTGCTGTCCTGGATGGACCCAGCTCCATGGAGAGGCAGGCTGCCTGTATTGTAATTGTCCTATCAACTAACACACAGCTAGAAACAACAGCCAGACGGGATCAAGTTGATACCCCATATACACCCATATGCACACATACTGTCCACACATAGATGTACACACACAGCCAGGTCAACTTGTATCATGGAAGCTTGAGTCGCTGTGTCTCCTTTTCATCAGGGTCCATTACAAGGCCGATTAGGAAAATAAAAACTGTCTTTGTTTCAGCCAGAGGATTTAAGGCATTACACAAAACAGCAGATTCGACAGGCCACCCGCATAGTTACTCTTTGGTCACCTCCCAAATTCCAGGTCGGAAAGTGCCTGCCAGAAAAGAGAAGAGTTTTCCAACGATATTTGGGAATATTGTCATTACGGCTGATGGTCTTCTTTATTTTGGTCTCTGTCCATTTAGTATCTGTCAATCTCCCCATCATACACACACACACACACACACACACACACACACACACACACACACACACACACACACACACACACACACACACACACGCACACACGCACACACGCACACACGCACACACAGGAGAAGTATCCTACTGTGTTACTAACAGATCGAGAAGGAATACACGCCAAATAGATTGTCACGGTGCGTTGGTCTGTGTGTGTGTCTGTGTATCAGGAATGCAGAAGACTCAATTCTCAAACGAGTGCATCATGTCTTGTATAACTACATGAGTCTATATGCTGTCTCCCACACATGTTTTGGTCTTTAAAGGCCTTTGGAGTCTGTGCTTCGGAAGCTGACCAATACAGGTTCTTGGAGAGAGTGAAAGGGCCTGGTAAGCTGCCTGACCGCCTGTCTCTGTATATTGGTACAACCTGTTTGACAGGGCTCCTTTGGCAGAGTAGAGGGCAATCCATTCGAAAGCTGGGCAGGGGGGTGTTTGTTGAGTCCCTTGAGCTGGTTATGGCCATGGACCTGTGGAGAAAGTGTGTAAATTCAGACAGCTGTTTGGTGATTTCCACACTTGTGACAAGTCTCTGAACATGCCCGCACAGCTGCATTTTGATGACAGTTTAGATGGACCTTTTGTCTAAAGTGGAATGATGAAGCGGTGAGAAGAAAAGACTTTGAACAGAATGTGCCAAACGAATTGGCTAACCAGACCATTTCTGTGCGTGGCATTGAGAAAATAGTGGGCAGTGGCAGGGATTGAGGGCTCCAGACAGTAGTAGAGAGAACGTGCTACTTTTTCGACAAAGTAGGATAGTGAAATTGGATGCTTTCGTAGGAAACCATGGAAAGGCATAATCTTATAAACCCCATCAGCAAGTGATAAAACCTGATCACAGCAAAATACATTTTTGTCTCATATATCAGGATCTTTGGGTGATACATGGGTGCATGTAGTTGGCCAAGAGGACTTAAGTCTGACATTGCCAGAAAGGTGTTAGGGATGTTTCACTACATGTGAAAGCTTATGTGGCTAACACTGAACATCGCCAGCCAAACTCTTTCTATGAAGTGATTGTTTTTCAAATGGATATTCTGTTTTTTATCCTTCTCGAGTTGTAATTTTCCCATGATATCTTGACAAACACCTCTTTGTGAATGATAATTCCGCGTGAAGCGACCAAATACAACACATCTAAATATTGGTTTAGGAGATTAAAGGGCTTTCCCGGTTTCCCCCTCAACATTGGATTCTCTGGTTGTTACAAAGCTCTCTTGTTGCAACTCACTTCAACGTTAAAGGACAACTATGTACCAAATTGTCTCTATTTTGATTTATTGACTCACACTTAGAACTATATAAGGACAAACTGTCTAAAATAATATTCCTGATATTTTGTTTGTTTGGTCGTATTCAATCAAAACTATTGTCCAGATTCCCCTCCACTTAGTGAATACTGACTAGACCATACCTCCTTCTTAACATTCATTTCTAATATCAAGAGCCACATGGTGGTCTTTACAGCAATCATCTTCTGGACATACTTCCTGCATGTTCCACAGAGCATATTATGTTTAATGGATTGGATCCGGACTTGGCACACTGATCTGCATTGGTTCCTTTCATAACATTATGGCTAGTTTATGTGTGTGTCTGTATGTGTTCCAGGTGGTCCAGGTGGTACATAGTTTATGTGTGTGTCTGTATGTGTTCCAGGTGGTACGTAGTTTATGTGTGTGTCTGTATGTGTTCCAGGTGGTACGTAGTTTATGTGTGTGTCTGTATGTGGTCCAGGTGGTACGTAGTTTATGTGTGTGTCTGTATGTGTTCCAGGTGGTACGTAGTTTATGTGTGTGTCTGTATGTGTTCCAGGTGGTACGTAGTTTATGTGTGTGTCTGTATGTGTTCCAGGTGGTACGTAGTTTATGTGTGTGTCTGTATGTGTTCCAGGTGGTACGTAGTTTATGTGTGTGTCTGTATGTGTTCCAGGTGGTACATAGTTTATGTGTGTGTCTGTATGTGGTCCAGGTGGTACGTAGTTTATGTGTGTGTCTGTATGTGTTCCAGGTGGTACGTAGTTTATGTGTGTGTCTGTATGTGTTCCAGGTGGTACGTAGTTTATGTGTGTGTCTGTATGTGTTCCAGGTGGTACGTAGTTTATGTGTGTGTCTGTATGTGTTCCAGGTGGTACGTAGTTTATGTGTGTGTCTGTATGTGTTCCAGGTGGTACGTAGTTTATGTGTGTGTCTGTATGTGTTCCAGGTGGTACGTAGTTTATGTGTGTGTCTGTATGTGTTCCAGGTGGTACGTAGTTTATGTGTGTGTCTGTATGTGTTCCAGGTGGTACGTAGTTTATGTGTGTGTCTGTATGTGTTCCAGGTGGTACGTAGTTTATGTGTGTGTCTGTATGTGGTCCAGGTGGTACGTAGTTTATGTGTGTGTCTGTATGTGTTCCAGGTGGTACGTAGTTTATGTGTGTGTCTGTATGTGTTCCAGGTGGTACATAGTTTATGTGTGTGTCTGTATGTGGTCCAGGTGGTACGTAGTTTATGTGTGTGTCTGTATGTGTTCCAGGTGGTACGTAGTTTATGTGTGTGTCTGTATGTGTTCCAGGTGGTACGTAGTTTATGTGTGTGTCTGTATGTGTTCCAGGTGGTACATAGTTTATGTGTGTGTCTGTATGTGTTCCAGGTGGTACGTAGTTTATGTGTGTGTCTGTATGTGTTCCAGGTGGTACATAGTTTATGTGTGTGTCTGTATGTGGTCCAGGTGGTACGTAGTTTATGTGTGTGTCTGTATGTGGTCCAGGTGGTACGTAGTTTATGTGTGTGTCTGTATGTGTTCCAGGTGGTACGTAGTTTATGTGTGTGTCTGTATGTGTTCCAGGTGGTACGTAGTTTATGTGTGTGTCTGTATGTGTTCCAGGTGGTACGTAGTTTATGTGTGTGTCTGTATGTGTTCCAGGTGGTACGTAGTTTATGTGTGTGTCTGTATGTGTTCCAGGTGGTACGTAGTTTATGTGTGTGTCTGTATGTGTTCCAGGTGGTACGTAGTTTATGTGTGTGTCTGTATGTGTTCCAGGTGGTACGTAGTTTATGTGTCTGTCTGTATGTGTTCCAGGTGGTCCTGGTGGTACGTGGGTCACCTGGATTAGCAGTCAGATGAGAATCACACACACACACACACACACACACACACACACACACACACACACACACACACACACACACACACACACACACACACACACACACACACACACACACACACACACACACACACACACAGATTATGCATCACAGATCAGAGGGATGGATTCTCGTTGTCCCTGAACAGGACATCCTTGAAAACACCATAACAAACCTCTTCTCCTCTCTTTATTCTCCTCACCCTGTGACAAAGGGCAGTGTGTGTGTTTGTATGTACTGTATGTGTGCACGTGCATGCACGTGTCTATTATCTGATGCAGTGGCAAACAAATTCAAATAATGACTAGTTTCAAACAAGACTTAAATTAGTATTTTTCCAACACTTAAAGCAGAATATATTTAAAAATTCAAGACCGACAATGAATGCTTTCAGCCACATGACACTGCACTACAAACTCCTGGAACAAATGCCTTGTGGAGTAATTTACAGCAACATGACAGGCTTTAACAATATGACCGCTTTTTAACATTTTCTAAATGTAACCCTTCTGTTTGATTTGAGTCCAAGTCTTTCATTTCGGCTGGGGTCTGCTTCTGTATTGTAATTACACTGTTTAAAACTGTGTAAATCTATTTATAAACATTACAAACAGGAAACCCTCATTAGTGATGGATTGTGTTTACGCTGAATGTTCATTGTTCAGAAGACGTGTTTAGGCAGCTGTGGATGGCCTCCCATTTGTTTTGGCCAAGAGCCTGGAAAGAGAGAAACTAATGATTAAATATGGTTCAAAAAGCTGTACCTGCTGCCATGACTCTGTCTATCCTACAGTGGGGAATCTAGTTTTGCCCATAAGTCATAGTAAGAGCCTTCAGTTTTTCCTGGCCATGTTTGTGACCAGAACAGGAAAAACTCTGTGTCGTAGTTAGTTATACAGTGGCCTTAAACTAGAGCCGGGTTTAGTCTTATAACAACAAGTGGTTATAACCTAACCTTAATCATTAGTGGGTCAAAATACTCAACTGACCCAAGATCAGCTTGTAGGGGCAACTTCACCCGACTCCTGTAACTAGTAGGTCCAGAGTTTTTCATAGTCAGGTCATGTCAGGAAAAACACAATACTTGTTTTGGTGAAGACTTTGTCTGTGGCTTCTCTCTCTCTCAGCCGGTCTCTCTGTTGGGGCGGTATGCAAATTGTAGTGGGTCTAGGGAGTCGGGTAAAGTGGAGGTGATATTATCCTTAACTAGCCAGTCAAAGTGCTTCATGATGATAGGAGTGAGTGCTATGGGGCGATAGTCATTTAGTTCAGTTACCTTAGCTTTCTTGGGTACAGGAACAATGGTGGACATCTTGAAGCATGTGGGGACAACAGACTGAGATAGGGAGAGATTGAATATGTCCGTAAACACACCAGCCAGCTGATATGCACATGCTCTGAGGATGTGGCTAGGGATGCCGTCTGGGAGGGTTAACACACTTACATTTCTTACGCACATTGGCCCCGGAGAACGAGAGCACACAGTCCTCGTGAGTGGACCTCGAAGCGGACGAAGAAGTTGTTTAGCTTGTCCGGGAGCAAGGCGTCGGTGGCTGGTTTTCCCTTTATAATCCATGTCCATGTTCCCAGTCACCTTGCCATGGTTAAAGGGAAATTTCCCAAATGTTCAACTTCATATTCAGCATCTCCTGCACCACCCCAACATCAACATATGTGAAAATGGCACATTTCTATGTTTTGTAGTAAAAATGAGAGCAAGATAAGTGTTTCCAATGACATCATCAGCCAATTGGTAGACAATTAGAAAGCAATTAGTAGGCAATGCCTACTAAAATCACACGATGCACACCGATGATGTAATTGGAAACACTCATCTTCCTCTCTTTTTTACTACAAAACATAGAAACTCGCATTATGCTAATTAAACTTCCGCGGGGGCGCGGCCATCGACCTTAGAGCGAACCTTTGCATTTAACCCCCTTTCAGTTTTACTGGAATGCTGCCATCGATCCACTGTTTTTGGTTTGGATACGTTGTAATCGTCACAGTGGGAACAACATCCCCTAGTAGACGGCGGACGTAAAGGTAACGTAAAGGTAATGGCGGACTGAACGAAGTTATGTAGAGCACCTCAAGATAAAACATAATATTCGAAATATCTGCTAAATTAGACTAAAATATTAGCACTAAATAATCTGGTGGGTGATAACCTTCAATCTGGATAATAACACAAAACAAATCCTAAGACTAGAGACATTTATCGACAAATATTACGAAAACAAGCAACACCCAAACATGACGGAGAATAAGACAGGGGAACCGAATCAAAAACGAAAACGTGACTCCTCAACCGACACGGATGATCTAATATTCTCAACACCGGCAATGGTAAAGGTCGAAACCGATATGTTAAAATCAATAAATGACAAACTGGGTATACTTGAATTAGTTAGTAAAGATATAAAAGAGTTGAAGGCAAGCCTAGAGATGAGTGATGAAAAAGCTGCGGCTTTGGAGAAGGAAACACACGCGCTAAAAGGGACGGTCAATAAGATTGAAACCGAAATGAATGAATTTAAAAAGGAGAACAACGTTCTGAAGGAATGCTTACTGGACATACAAACTAGATCCATGAGAGAGAATTTGGTACTTACAGGTATCCAAGAGAAAGAAGGAGAGGTTCCTGAATCTGTAGTTAGAGAGTTCCTTTTTGCAGCGCTTCAGATACCGCGCGAAGTTATCGATAAGATCCAACTTGAACGTGTACACCGCCTCGGACAGAGAGGGCAGAGGTACGAACGCCCAATCGTTGCCAAATTTGCTTCATTTAAAGATAAAATAATGGTTAAAAGCCTGGGTAAAAGACTTGCTGGGACCAAAATTGGCATGAATGATCAGTTTCCGAAAGAAATTGCAGAACGGCGCAAAGTTCTGTATCCAATTTTCAAAGAAAATAGATTAAAAGCGAAACGAGTAGCTCTCGTCGTTGATAAACTATATATTGATAACCAGTTGTTCAGAGACACAAAGATTACTCCATGGTTATTTAAAAAATTACAAAGTTCTCATAGATGAGGAAAATAAACACAATTCAAGCCCGGTTACTGATTGTAACAATACAATACAAAATATAGCTTTTCTATAAATCTTCACATATAACTAATTGAACACAAGCACTATTTCTATATAGTGAAGATAAAAACTAAGTAAACAGAAGGCACAGTATGTGTGGATGGTGTGGTGTGTGTTTATTTTTATTTGTTATGTTTGAAAAGTTGAGTGAGTGAGTAATGAAATTGTAATGAAGTTGCATATCCCAGAGCCAGTGTATTGCTGTGGGCCGGGTATGAGAGGGCTTTCAATGTTGTTCAGATGATGGATATACTTTTATAATGAATTACACGTCTTATTTATTTATTGTCCTATCATGGGGAACTACATTTTTAAAATAAATTATATCTAATTATTTATTATCCTATTTTAATGTTACGGTCCATTGCCCTATACCCTAGACAGCCACATGAATAGCCCAGATACTAAGGAGAAGTCCCTAACTGTTTTATGTGCATGCTGTATGCAGTCTGTATGCAGCCAAAATGAGGTCAGGGACCAAGAGCAGCACTGCCCCCTCAAGATTCTGAGCCTGCTTGGCAGGGTTGGTCCTGCAAAGCCAAAGCCCCCTAAAGGGAGAGCATAATAAACAAGGAAATTCTCAAAGCTGCTAATGAGAACCTTGATGACCTTGTACCTAGCCGGTGGGGATTCCGGTGGGGTGCCCCCACCCAGGCAGTGGCAGTGCTGGCAACACTAGCTGCAGTAACCCATGGGGAGGGGTCACACTCGGACATTCAGAGAGGGGGTATATTATTGTGGCCCTGGTGGCACGAAACCAATCGGACTGCATGGAGAGGCTTGGGAACATGGTCAAAATGGATGACCGTATTGTGGGTGTTTCAGGAAGAAGGTGTACATTTGACCTCCATCAAATGTACACCTTCTTGCGGTCTTGCAGGCCTTCTCATGCAGCTGCAACTGCAAGTACATTTGTAAATCATGACCCATCTTGAGTTGGGCTCTGGGATGGTGCAATTGTTGAGAGGGTGAGCTTATGGTTGTGTGGGGGTAAGGGCTGAATGTGTGTGGGTGTATGTGTGTATCCCACAACTGTTGCGAAGGAAGAAGTAAAAGATGTTAGGGACTATAGAGGATGATTCACAGCAATATGGAATAAAAATCGAGGTGAGGGCGATGGAAATGCATTTGGCAATGGATCTGCTTCGGTTCGGTGGATGGTGCTGTGTGCACTTTTCGAAGGATGGATCCCAGTCGGTCCGGGGCTGTGCGATGCGGGGGGTCGGGGGTGGTCTGCCGGGCATTGGGATGACAACCCAACTCGAGATGGGGGCTTTTGGCGGGTGGAATAGTGGGGACCAATTGGAGGTTTGCTTAGTGGAGATGCAAATGTCATGGTACAACTATATAGACACTCAATCATTATGTTACTTTTTAATAGGACGTTTACAAACATATATTTTGATAAAAATAATTGAAAGGTGTGTCTCATTATGGTAAGTGGTGAAATAAGTATAGCCAGTTACAATTGTAATGGCTTAGTAGATAATAAGAAAAGACGATCAGTATTTACCTGGCTAAAAGAGAAGGATTATAATATCTACTGTTTACAGGAAACCCATTCAACAGTTTTAGATGAAGTTTTGTGGAAAAAGAACTGGGGGGGCGAAATATATTTCTCCCATGGGCAAAGAAATTCAAAAGGGGTGATGGTTTTAATTAATAATAACTTTGATCCAAATGTGCAACTTGTCCAAACAGATCCTCAAGGTAGATGGATTATTTTAAATATGTTATTGGACAATAAACATATATGGCTTATTAACCTATACGGTCCGAATAATGATGATCCAAGCTTCTTTGACAATATATATAAGAATGTATCAACTCTACAAGCAACACTAGACTCTATTATTATAGTGGGAGATTTTAATACGGTCTTAAATACCTCTATGGACCGGAAAGGAAATCACACTACAAACTATCACCCTCAGGCACTTAAGGAAATCAGGAATGTCATGGATATATTGGAATTAGTGGATATATGGAGACTTAAATACCCTGACCTAGTGAGATATACATGGCGGAGGCTTAATCAAGCTAGTCGCCTTGACTACTTTCTTATATCATTCTCTCTGGCACCAAAAGTTAAAAAGTGTTTGATAGGGGACAGAATGCGGTCGGACCATCACATAATTGGCATATATATTACTCTTACAGAATTTCCACGTGGGCGAGGATATTGGAAATTTAATCAAAGCCTACTAGATGATAAATTGTTTAGAACTAGGACAGAAGAATTTATAACTGACTTTTTTAGACATAACATAGGTACAGCAGATCCCCATATTGTATGGGACACTTTTAAGTGTGCCTTTAGAGGCCATGCAATTCAGTACTCATCTATAAAACAAAAGCAATTTCGATCAAAAGAGTCCATATTAACAAAGGAAATTGAAGGACTAACAGTACAGTTAGATAACAATAAAAACGGTACCATAGAGGCACAGAATAAGTTAGAGGAAAAACAAAAAGAAATGGAGGAACTTATTCAAGAAAGATCCAGTGTAATATATTACAAAAATAAAGCTAACTGGATGGAATATGGGGAAAAATGCACCAAATTCTTTTTCAATCTTCAATATAGAAATGCTACCAAAAAAAACGTATTAAAACTTGTTACAAATGATGGAGTCACGCATGATTCACCAAATGATATTTTGAAAGAGGAAGTAAAGTACTTTAAGAATATATTTTCGTTTCAGGCTCCTCCATCTCCACTAACTGAAACTAATTGTATGGATTTTTTCCCTAATAATAATGTAAAATTAACATCTGTACAGAAAGACTCATGTGAAGGCCTAATTACAGAGGAGGAACTACTTGATGCAATTGGGGCCTTTAAGGATGGGAAAACTCCAGGACTGGATGGCATACCAGTGGAAGTATACAAACATTTTTTTTATATACTCAAAGGACCACTATTAGCTTGTTTTAACCACTCCTATATAAATGATAGATTATCAGACACGCAACAAGAAGGTGTGATATCATTATTACTGAAACAGGACCCAAGTGGTATATATAAAGATCCAGTCCATTTAAAAAATTGGAGACCTCTTACACTTCAGTGTTGTGATGCAAAAATCCTAGCAAAATGCTTGGCGCATAGAATAAAAAAAGTCTTGTCAGATATTATTCATCCTAATCAGACAGGTTTTTTACATGGACGATACATTGGAGATAATATAAGGCAAGTACTGGAAACAATAGAACACTATGAAATATCGGGGACACCAGGCCTGGTTTTCATAGCTGATTTTGAAAAGGCTTTTGATAAAGTACGACTGGAGTTTATATATAAATGCCTAGAATATTTCAATTTTGGGGAATCTCTTATAAAATGGGTAAAAATTATGTATAGTAACCCTAGGTGTAAAATAGTAAATAATGGCTACATCTCAGAAAGTTTTAAACTATCTAGAGGAGTAAAACAAGGTTGTCCACTATCGGCATATCTATTTATTATTGCCATCGAAATGTTAGCTGTTAAAATTAGATCAAACATTAATATTAAGGGATTAGAAATCCAGGGCCTAAAAACTAAGGTGTCATTGTACGCTGATGATTCATGTTTTCTTTTAAAACCACAACTAGAATCTCTCCACGGCCTCTTAGAGGATCTAGATACATTTGCTATCCTCTCTGGATTAAAACCAAATTATGATAAATGTACCATATTACGTATTGGATCACTAAAAAATACACATTTTACATTGCCATGTAGTTTACCAATTAAATGGTCTGACGGTGATGTGGACATACTCGGTATACAAATCCCAAAAGAAAGAAATGATCTCACTCCAATAAATTTTTATAGAAAGTTAGCAAAAATAGATAAGATCTTGCTACCATGGAAAGGAAAATACCTGTCTATTTGTGGGAAAATCACCCTGATTAACTCTTTAATCATATCACAGTTTACCTATTTGCTTATGGTTTTGCCTACACCTAGTGACCTGCTTTTTAAATTATATGAACAAAAAATATTCAATTTTATTTGGAACGGCAAGCCAGATAAAATTAAAAGGGCCTATTTATATAACGAATATGAATTCGGAGGGCAGAAATTATTAAATATTAAAGCATTAGACCTCTCACTAAAGGCATCAGTCATACAAAAGTTATACTTAAATCCAAACTGGTTCTCTAGTAGATTGGTAAGAATGTCTCATCCTATGTTCAAGAAGGGCCTTTTTCCCTTTATTCAGATTACACCTGCTCACTTTCGGTTGCTTGAAAAGGAAATAATCTCCAAAATATCTTTATTTTTTAAACAAGCCTTAGAAAGTTGGTTGCAATTTCAGTTTAATCCACCTGAAAGGACGGAACAAATAGTACAACAAATCTTGTGGTTAAATTCAAATATAGTAATTGATAAAAAAACTGTATTTATCAAAGAAATGTTTAAAAAAGGTATAATTTTTGTGAATGATATCATAAATAGGACTGGTGGAGTAATGTCACACATGCAGCTAACACAGACATATGGAAATGTCTGCTCTACCCAAAATTACAACCAATTAATTGCAGCATTACCACAAAAATGGAAGAGGCAGGTGGAAGGGGATAAAAGTAAGGAACTTGTATGTCGGCCTTATATTAAAGAACATAAATGGTTAAAGAAAAGTGTGATAAATAAAAACATATACCAATTTCATTTAAGGACCAAAAAACTTACAGCTGTGCCATATAAATTGCAAAATAGTTGGGAAGAGATTTTCGATGTACCCATTCCATGGCACATGGTTTATGAATTGATACGCAAAACAACGCCGGATTCAAAACTTCGAATTTTTCAATTTAAATTATTGTACAAAATTCTTGCAACTAATAGAATGTTATATATATGGGGGATACAATCTTCTCAGCTCTGTAGATTCTGCTGTGAGGAGGCAGAGTCATTAGACCATTTATTTTGGTATTGTCCGCATGTAGCTCGTTTTTGGTCACAGGTCCAGGAATGGTTGAAGAATTGCAACATTTGCGTAGAACTAACGCCACAGATAGCAATACTGGGGGATTTGAAAAGCCATAGTCAATCAATCAATAATATAATAATTATTTTAGCAAAAATGTTTATTTTTAATTTACAATCCGTGGAAGCTATGAGAATAGGAAGATTCAAATCTTTTGTGAAGCATCACAGCACAGCTGAAAAATATATGGCAAATAAAAATCCGAAATGGATGATGTTGGAAGATAGATGGGAAAGGTTGAGTGGAGCTGAAGGGTGGGACTAATAACAAGATAAACAATGTAGGGCATACGGGATCTGTGAAATGTGTATAGGTGCGGAGCTATTGTGAAATAGCACAGTTACAAGTGGAAATCAAACTGGATGGACAACAGAAATAGAGGAAGGACTAAGAACAAACAAGAGAGAACTATTATAAAGTAGACTGTGTCTATAAATGTGTATAAGATGTATAAATTGAAGGTAAAAACAGAAATGTTTATCAGTTTACTCCAATTGGGGGATCGGTGGTAGGGTTTGCAGGGAATAATAATAAAGGTATACTCTTTAAAAAAAAGTATGTATGTCTATGTAGGTATGTGTATGTATATATGTGTATATGTATGCATACGTGAATGGATATATATATTTACCCAAAAAAATATGGGGGATTGGAAATGATGCAGACAATTACATTGGAAACAACATTCTTTCCGCAATATTAAGCTGATCCACCCCCCCAAAAAAAACAAAAAAAAAACAACATCCCCTATGCTCTTCCTGATTTTCTCTCTCTCTCTGAAATGTAAGATAAAAAGGTTTCTCCCTCTCCCAGCTGTCTTGTGCTTTAATGGTGGCCAGTGTCAGGAGGGCTCGTTGCAGCTCTGTGACTGCACTGAAGGATTCAACGGACTCAGACGCCAGTATGGTGAGTGCACACATGTCACAAGATAGTGGTATACACAGGGTTACTCTCACTGGGTCAATCTCCATTTATGTAAAACAATGGTCAAATTCTGCCCCTGTACTGACTGATGGGACCAAGTGAGGTACAATATGTGTCTGTTAACATAAAAAACTGGAAGATGATAAATGTTTTATGTGTGGGTAAATTGGCATAACCCTTCCAAAATCTAGGCAAAATGCTTTTGATAATTAGGCCTACATGGCAAAACAAGATTGAAAAAGCAAAGAAGACTGACGTGTGTCACGACTACCGCCGAAGTCGTTCCCTCTCCTTGTTCGGGTGGTGTTTGGAGGGCGACGTCACCAACCTTCTAGCCATTACTGATCCATTTTTCATTTTCCATTGGTTTTATCTTGTCTTCCATCACACCTGGTTCCAATCCCATCAATTACATGTTGTGTATTTAATCCTTTGTTTCCCCTCATGTCCTTGTCGGTGATTGTTTGATTGTATGTTATGTGCAAGTTATGTTCTGGTGTGCGACGGGTTTTGTACCCACTTTTATTATTTTGTATATGTTGGTTTTCGGAGTTTGTGAGCACTTATTAAACGACTCCGTTCATACCAAGTTCTTTCTCCTGCGCCTGACTTCCCTGCCACCAGCAGGCACCCATTACAATGTGGCGTACGAAGCAGCCTTCATCAGGAAGTATGATTTTCTGTCAGCCTACCGCTGAAGAAATACATTGAGTATACCAAACATTAGGAACACCTTCCTAATATTGAGTTGCAACTGCCCTTTTTGCCTTCAGAACAGCCTCAATTCGTCGGGGCATGGACTGTACAAAGTGTGAAAAGCGTTCCACAAGGATGCTGGCCCATGTTGACTCCAATGGTGCACAAAGTTGTCAAGTTGTCTGGAGGTCCTTTGGTGGTTTACCATTCTTGATACAGCCGGGAAACTGTTGAGTGTGAAAAACCCAGCAGCGTGTAGTTCCTGACACAAACCGGTGCGCCTGGCACTTACTACCATACCCCATTCAAAGCAACTTAAATCTTCTGTTTTGCCCATTCACCCTCAATGGTACACATACATAATCCATGTCTCAATTGTCTCAAGGCTTAAAAATCCTCCTTTAACCTGTCTCCCCCCTTCATCTACACTGTTTGAAGTGTATTTAACAAGTGACATCAATAAGGGATCAAAGCTTTCACCTCGATTCACCTCGTCAGTCTGTCATGGAAAGAGCAGGTATTCTTAATGTTTTATATATTCAGTGTATACAGTATGTTCCCCTTAGATTAGGATGTTCAGTTTGATAACATCAAAATTGTCAGTGCTTAGGACTTGGCTAGTGCTTTCAAAGTCAGGCATCCTCATAGGTCCTTTTAACAGTGACACGCCCTGGAACTTGACCTATCAAGGATTGATCATCAAACTCCCTTGTCAGCTGACCGGGACCGATATCCGTTCTGCATAAAGCTAACAATGTTATCACTGTGAATGGTGGCGGATTTCTGTCCCCAACCAAGGTTAGAGAATGGATACTGGAATACTGGGAATGTTGGAACAATGGAAGACACCGTCAGAGGTTCCGATGGCAAAGGCTTCGGAATGTTCTAGTTCCATTTATTTAGATGCCAAAAGAAGTCAGCTGAACCCTTAATTAACACCCACATTTTTACTTCCTTGATTTTCTGTCTCTGACTGTGGGTCTTCTTTGTAGATTGGACTGCTTATTACTGTTAGCATGGGCCATTGCTTCCAGTACTCTTTTCAGGGATGGCCATAGTTAATAATTTCCAAATTCTTCCACTTTGTCTCTTTTTCACTTTTTCACTTAGTCTTCCATTGACGTCAATACATGACTAAGTTCAAATTTGATACTAAGTGGGTGGACAGACTGTTTCTTGTAAGTGGGATCTCACAGCTGTAACGCATCTGTCATCCTGAAAAAAATATTGTTATTCAGACAAATTCTTAACATACAGAAATTGAAAAGTTTAAACTGATGGATTATTTTTCAGGAACACACACACACACAATCCTGTTTCAGTGGAATGTTACTCAAACCATTAATCTAGTATTGTTCAGCTAAGTACACATGGAGAAAACAACATCCACTGATCCCAATAGTTCACCTCCTGACTCAGGGTAATTGACTTTTTTATTTATTATTATTATTATTATTTTTTTCACCTTTATTTAACCAGGTCAGCTAGTTGAGAACAAGTTCTCATTTACAACTGCGACCTGGCCAAGATAAATCAAAGCAGTGCGACACAAACAACAACACAGAGTTACACATGGAATAAACAAGCGTACAGTCAATAACACAATAGAAAAAAAAGAAAGTCTATATACAGTGTGTGCAAATGGCGTGAGGAGGTAGGCAATAAATAGGCCATAGTAGCGAAGTAATTACAGTTTAGCAGATTAACACTGGAGTGATAGATGATGATGATGTGCAAGTAGAGATACTGGTGTGCAAAAGAGCAGAAAAGTAAATAAAAACAATATGGGGATGAGGTAGGTAGATTGGGTGGGCTATTTACAGATGGACTATGTACAGCTGCAGCGATCGGTTAGCTGCTCAGATAGCTGATGTTTAAAGTTAGTGATGGAAATATAAGTCTCCAGCTTCAACGATTTTTGCAATTCGTTCCAGTCACTGGCAGCAGAGAACTGGAAGGAAAGGCGGCCAAAGGGGGTGTTGGTTTGGGGATGACCAGTGAGATATACCTGCTGGAGCGCGTGCTACGGGTGGGTGTTGTTATCATGACCAGTGAGCTGAGATAAGGCGGAGCTTTACCTAGCATGGACTCATAGATGACCTGGAGCCAGTGGGTCTGGCGACGAATATGTAGTGAGGGCCAGACGACTAGAGCATACAGGTCGCAGTGGTGGGTGGTATAAGGGGCTTTGGTAACAAAAAGGATGGCACTGTGATAGGCTGCATCCAGTTTGCTGAATAGAGTATTGGAAGCTATTTTTTAGATGACATCGCAGAAGTCGAGGATCGGTAGGATAGTCAGTTTTACGAGGGTAAGTTTGGCGGCGTGAGTGAAGGAGGCTTTGTTTGCGAAATAGAACGCCGATTCTAGATTTGATTTTGGATTGGAGATGTTTAATATGAGTCTGGAAGGAGAGTTTACAGTCTAGCCAGACACCTAGGTATTTGTAGTTGTCCACATATTCTAGGTCAGAACCGTCCAGGGTAGTGATGCTAGTCGGGCGGGCGGGTGCGGGCAGCGAACGGTTGAAAAGCATGCATTTGGTTTTACTAGCATTCAAGAGCAGTTGGAGGCCACGGAAGGAGTGTTGTATGGCATTGAAGCTCATTTGGAGGTTAGTTAACAGTGTCCAAAGAAAGACTTGACTTCGGGAACACCCGAGACATCTTTCCCAGCTCCGCCTGAAGCTGTTGCTATCACTCAGTAGCTTACCTGAGGTCTGATATTTGCCAAAGACTTATTACTCTGTCAGACAAACAACTCCCTTCAATGTTTTTACCTGGACGACTCCCATGAGTTGAAATCTGTAGTGAAAGACAATAAGGTGCTCATGCATTCAGTTCTCTTTTAGATACAAGAGGTGGCATTCTAGACTAGTGCTCGAAGTGGCGGGAAAGGCCAGTGAATACATGACTCAAAGCTCTAAAGTTTAATTCAATGAAGAAATGAATGACCTTGTGACTCACAGAATCAAAGTTACACACTTTGGGGGCTGCACATTGCACAGCCTGTTATGTGCCATACTATTTGTCGACACAGCATTAGCTAGTCAAATAATAGCTCTGTTAGGTGAAAGTAGGGAGCTGCAATAATACATTATGGATTTTATTACATTGTAGGAGTTCTATAATACCCCAATAAAACATAAAAATGCATAGTCTTTCATTTACAGTAATGAAATTATAATAATAAACATTGGTTTCTATGGTTTCGGCACATGTTGCTGCTGTATTCACTCTAATTTCATCTACTTTGAGCCGTGCCACTTTTTCTACTCTAAATACAGTACCTAATGGGACTCACAGTAAGTGCTCTTTTCAATACTTTCCAAGTAGTTTTTCTCTGAGAGCTGACCACTCAGATGGAATTCAACCAAAATTGAACCAAACCACTGGGCACAGACGTCAGTTCCATGTCTAGTTTTGATTTACATTTGGTTGAGTTGTCAACTAATGTGAATTCAACGTGAAATCAACAAAACATTTCATTGGATTAATACCATGTCTTTGGATTAAGGTTAAAAGTTGAGTGAAAAAAAACGATGAAATGCCCTTTACATCGATTACTTTTTTTCAAATCCAAATCAGTTTTCCACGTTGATTCAACATCATCACATTGAATTTTTTTGTTAAAATGACGTGGATTTTTTGGGGATTCAACCAGTTTTTGGGAAGTGATTTTCTGACCTGTCAAACTGTTGGTTCTCCGTCCACTCAACACATTGAAAATCTCTGGACTTTGTCTCCAACACAATGACATTCATACAAGTCCACTGCATGCGAGTTAACCTCACTGCTCTGTAGCACACAAGACATCTAGATAAGATTGCATTTTTATATAATAGGAGATACTGTCCTAACCTATTGCTGGATATGTATGTACAGATGGGATGGACAGTGGCTTCGGGAAGTATTCAGACCACATTTTGTTACGTTACAGCGTTATTCTAAAATGAATTAAATAAAAAAAATCCTTATCAATCTACACTCAATACCCCATAATGACAAAGCTAAAACAGGTTTTTCAAATTTATAAAAAATGTATAACAGAAATACCTTATTCATATAAGTATTTGGACCCTTTGCTATGAGACTCAAAATTGAGCTCAGGTGCATCCTGTTTCCATTGATCATCCTTGAGATGTTTCTACAACTTGATTGGAGTCCACCTGTGGTCAATCCAATTGATTTGACATGATCTGGAAATATATATAAGGTTCCACAGTTGACAGTGCATGTCAGAGCAAAAAACCAAGATAAATTGTCTGTCGAGCTCCGAGACAGGATTGTGTTTTCTTGGCAGCAGTGAAGGTCCCCAAGAACACAGTGGTCTCCATCATTCTTAAATTGAAGAAGTTTGGAACCACCAAGACTTTTCCTATAGCTGGCCGCCGGGGCAAACTGAGCAATCAGGGGAGAAGGACCTTGGTCAGGGAGGTGACCAAGAACCTGATGGCCACTCTGATGGCCACTCTAGAGCTCTAGAGTTCCTCTGTGGAGATGGGAGAACCTTCCAGAAGGACAACCATCTCTGTAGGACTCCTCCAATCAGGCCTTTATGGTAGAGTGGCCAGACAGAAGCCACTTCTCAGTAAAAGGCACATCACAGCCCGCTTGGAGTTTGCCAAAAGGCACCTAAAGACTCTGACCATGAGAAACAAGATTCTCTGGTCTGATGAAACCAATATTGAAGTCTTTAGCCTGAATGCCAAGCGTCACTTCTGGAGTAAACCTGGTACCATCCCTACGGTGAAGCATGGTGGTGGCAGAATCCTGCTGTGGGGGTGTTTTTTAGCGGCAGGGACTGGGAGACTAGTCAGGATCAAGGCAAAGATGAACGTAGCAATGTACAGAGAGATCCTTGATGAAAACCTGCTCCAGAGTGCTCAGGACCTCAGGCTGAGGAGAAGGTTCACCTTCCAACAGGATAACGACCCTAAGCACACAGCCAAGACATCGCAGGAGTGGCTTCAGGACAAGTCTCTGAATGTCCTTGAGTGGCCCAGCTAGAGCTCGCCTTGAACCTAATCGAACATCTCTGGAGAGACCTGAAAATAGCTGTGCAGAAACGATCTCCATCCAACCTCACAGGGCTTTAGCGGATCCACAGAGAAGAATGGGAGAAACTGCCCAAATACAGGTGTGCCAAGCTTGTAGCGTCATACCCAAGAAGATCTGAGGTTGTAATCGCTGCCAAGGGAGCTTCAACAAGTACTGAGTAAAGGGTCTGAATACTTGTGTAGATGTGATATTTGCAAACATTTCTAAAAACTTGTTTTGCTTTGTCTTTATGGGGTATTGTGTGTAGATTGATGTGGATTAAAAAAAAATGTTTTTTAGAATAAGGCTATTATGTAACAAAATGTCAAAAATATCAAGGGGTCTGAATACTTTCCGAAGGCACCGTATACTGTATCTTATACTAGCATTCAAAATCCAACCAGCAAAATTTATGCCAGCAGTAGTTGGGCCGTGGTCAAGTGAATATCATTGTAAAAGACAATCACTTTGAAGGCTTTAATTAAAGCGATATGGCTTTTAAGCCTTTTTTCTACTTAACCAGAGTCTAATTAATTCATGGATACAACTTTTATGTCTCTGCATGCAGCTTGAAGGAAGTTGAAGGTTTAATCTTCATTTGAGCCAGTTTACAGCAGAGAAATGTGCTGCAGCAACAGGAAATGTGGATTATAATTTAATAGTTGTAATAGTTTTAATAGAGTTGCACCCCTTCTGAAAAAACCTACACTCGATCCCTCCGATGTCAACAACTACAGACCAGTATCCCTTCTTTCTTTTCTCTCCAAAACTCTTGAACGTGCCGTCCTTGGCCAGCTCTCCTGCTATCTCTCTCAGAATGACCTTCTTGATCCAAATCAGTCAGGTTTCAAGACTAGTCATTCAACTGAGACTGCTCTTCTCTGTGTCACGGAGGCGCTCCGCTCCGCACTGCTAAAGCTAACTCTCTCTCCTCTGCTCTCATCCTTCTAGACCTATCGGCTGCCTTTGATACTGTGAACCATCAGATCCTCCTCTCCACCCTCTCCGAGCTGGGCATCTCCGGCGCGGCCCACGCTTGGATTGCGTCCTACCTGACAGGTCGCTCCTACCAGGTGGCGTGGCGAGAATCTGTCTCCGCACCACGTGCTCTCACCACTGGTGTCCCCCAGGGCTCTGTTCTAGGCCCTCTCCTATTCTCGCTATACACCAAGTCACTTGGCTCTGTCATATCCTCACATGGTCTCTCCTATCATTGCTATGCAGACGACACACAATTAATCTTCTCCTTTCCCCCCTCTGATAACCAGGTGGTGAATCGCATCTCTGCATGTCTGGCAGACATATCAGTGTGGATGACGGATCACCACCTCAAGCTGAACCTCGGCAAGACGGAGCTGCTCTTCCTCCCGGGGAAGGACTGCCCGTTCCATGATCTCGCCATCACGGTTGACAACTCCATTGTGTCCTCCTCCCAGAGTGCTAAGAACCTTGGCGTGATCCTGGACAACACCCTGTCGTTCTCAACTAACATCAAGGCGGTGACCCGTTCCTGTAGGTTCATGCTCTACAACATTCGCAGAGTACGACCCTGCCTCACGCAGGAAGCGGCGCAGGTCCTAATCCAGGCACTTGTCATCTCCCGTCTGGATTACTGCAACTCGCTGTTGGCTGGGCTCCCTGCCTGTGCCATTAAACCCCTACAACTCATCCAGAACGCCGCAGCCCGTCTGGTGTTCAACTTTCCCAAGTTCTCTCACGTCACCCCGCTCCTCCGCTCTCTCCACTGGCTTCCAGTTGAAGCTCGCATCCGCTACAAGACCATGGTGCTTGCCTACGGAGCTGTGAGGGGAACGGCACCTCCGTACCTTCAGGCTCTGATCAGGCCCTACACCCAAACAAGGGCACTGCGTTCATCCACCTCTGGCCTGCTCGCCTCCCTACCTCTGAGGAAGTACAGTTCCCGCTCAGCCCAGTCAAAACTGTTCGCTGCTCTGGCACCCCAATGGTGGAACAAACTCCCTCACGACGCCAGGTCAGCGGAGTCAATCACCACCTTCCGGAGACACCTGAAACCCCACCTCTTTAAGGAATACCTAGGATAGGATAAAGTAATCCTTCTAACCCCCCCCCCCCTTAAAAGAGTTAGATGCACTATTGTAAAGTGGTTGTTCCACTGGATATCATAAGGTGAATGCACCAATTTGTAAGTCGCTCTGGATAAGAGCGTCTGCTAAATGACTTAAATGTAAATGTAATGTAAATGTAATAGATATTTTTGGAGACGTCGATACATTATTCGTAAGGGAAATCAAGTCTGAAATGTCAAAGTGGAAATTAAACTTCAAAAGCCTTTTTAAACCTCAAATACACTACACGTTTTACATTTCCGGCATTGCAGGAAAGTTGTACTGCAAGAGGGTGATCAAATTAAGATCCTACATCTGTAGTTTAGCGAGCCATTGCTACCTAGCGTTAGCGCAGTGACTGGAAGTTTACCAGTCATTGCACTAACGCTAGTCAGCAACTTCCTTCAAACTACAATTGGTAATATCTCACACTATCCTTTTAAAAACCTTTTCGTGGAGATGAGGACCTCCTCAAATCTTTCCAAAAAGCTTTTAGAAAGTGTGACTGTTGGAAGATGCATAGCCTACAACTTTGGTGTTCTGGCTTTAATTCTACACAAATCTAGTCTTCACATGGTGTGTAGAATCCTATTGAAGAAACTACTCCAGTCACTCAACCAATCACCATCAGCAAGTGCATTTAGCAGACCGTCGCTTATCAAAATGTCCATTAGTAGACTAGCATTTCATCAAATCTGAAAGCGGCTCAATTCAATTCAAATGTTATTGTCCCTGCAGGGGAATTCATTTTGCAGCCCAAGACATAATAAATACAGTATACATAACTCTAGAAAATATGGATCTCTGCACCATATTGAATCTCTCGAAAAGAAGCAAAGTGAACAGATGTGTACCACATACAGTGGGGAGAACAAGTATTTGATACACTGCCGATTTTGCAGGTTTTCCTACTTACAAAGCATGTAGAGGTCTGTAATTTTTATCATAGGTACACTTCAACTGTGAGAGACGGAATCTAAAACAAAAATCCAGAAAATCACATTGTATGATTTTTAAATAATTAATTTGCATTTTATTGCATGACATAAGTATTTGATCACCTACCAACCAGTAAGAATTCCGGCTCTCACAGACCTGTTAGTTTTTCTTTAAGAAGCCCTCCTGTTCTCCACTCATTACCTGTATTAACTGCACCTGTTTGAACTCGTTACCTGTATAAAAGACACCTGTCCACACACTCAATCAAACAGATTCCAACCTCTCCACAATGGCCAAGACCAGAGAGCTGTGTAAGGACATCAGGGATAAAATTGTAGACCTGCACAAGGCTGGGATGGGCTACAGGACAATAGGCAAGCAGCTTGGTGAGAAGGCAACAACTGTTGGCGCAATTATTAGAAAATGGAAGAAGTTCAAGATGACGGGCAATCACCCTCGGTCTGGGGCTCCATGCAAGATTTCACCTCGTGGGGCATCAATGATCATGAGGAAGGTGAGGGATCAGCCCAGAACTACACGGCAGGACCTGGTCAATGACCTGAAGAGAGCTGGGACCACAGTCTCAAAGAAAACCATTAGTAACACACTACGCCGTCATGGATTAAAATCCTGCAGCGCACGCAAGGTCCCCCTGCTTAAGCCAGTGCATGTCCAGGCCTGTCTGAAGTTTGCCAATGACCATCTGGATGATCCAGAGGAGGAATGGGAGAAGGTCATGTGGTCTGATGAGACAAAAATAGAGCTTTTTGGTCTAACTCCACTCGCCGTGTTTGGAGGAAGAAGAAGTATGAGTACAACCCCAAGAACACCATCCCAACCGTGAAGCATGGAGGTGGAAACATCATTCTTTGGGGATGCTTTTCTGCAAAGGGGACAGGACGACTGCACCGTATTGAGGGGAGGATGGATGGGGCCATGTATCGCGAGATTTTGGCCAACAACCTCCTTCCCTCAGTAAGAGCATTGAAGATGGGTCGTGGCTGGGTCTTCCAGCATGACAACGACACAAAGCACACAGCCATGGCAACTAAGGAGTGGCTCCGTAAGAAGCATCTCAAGGTCCTGGAGTGGCCTAGCCAGTCTCCAGACCTGAACCCAATAGAAAATCTTTGGAGGGAGCTGAAACTCCGTATTGCCCAGCGACAGCCCCGAAACCTGAAGGATCTGGAGAAGATCTGTAGGGAGGAGTGGGCCAAAATCCCTGCTGCAGTGTGTGCAAACCTAGTCAAGAACTACAGGAAACGTATGATCTCTGTAATTACAAACAAAGGTTTCTGTACCAAATATTAAGTTCTGCTTTTCTGATGTATCAAATACTTATGTCATGCAATAAAATGCAAATTAATTACTTAAAAATCATACAATGTGATTTTCTGGATTTTTGTTTTAGATTCCGTCTCTCATAGTTGAAGTGTACCTATGATAAAAATTACAGACCTCTACATGCTTTGTAAGTAGGAAAACCTGCAAAATCGGCAGTGTATCAAATACTTGTTCTCCCCACTGTATGTTCTGTAAGGTTCCCTTGTAGTAGGCTTTGCGTGTACTCCAGATAGGTTTTAATGGGGTTATAAGGGTCAGCCTCCTTAGAGGACGCTGGTCTGTGTTTTCCCTGATGGGCTCTCTCTAAGACAGGACAGCAGTGTGAGAAAGTGGTCCTGGTATGAAGCCAGGGTCTGAAGAGACAGCTAGCCTAGCGCTTGGCTCTTGAAGTGCCGCCCTTTTATATTAGATGGGGGGGGGGGGGGGGTGAGCCGTAAGTCGTTCACTTATTCCACAGCTGTAAGTCCTCACCAGATAGAGGGCGATGTGTGGGTGGGTGTGTTGGATGGCTGATGGTGTGGCTGATGGATGGCTGATGGATTGTGTGTGTGTGTGGGGGGGGGGTTATGTTTGTGTGTGCACATGCGCGTCTGTGTGTACAATATAGTAAGGATATATATAATATAGTAAGGATGACACTACGGCACATGGAGATGTGGAAAGGATGTGTTCTGTCAGTGTTTAATAGTCGTTACTGGCCTCAGATTCCAGCTTTAATGGAGTTACTCCAGTGTTTCCCAAAACGGTCCTTGGGGACCAACCCGACCGACCCCCAGCGGTCCACATATTTGAACTGATCCAACACTAGCACATTTGATTAAACTAATCAAGCGTTTGATATGTTGATTACTTGAGTCAGTTTGTGCTAGTGCTGGAATAGTTCACATATGTGGAAAGGCTGGGGTCCAGAGGATTCACTTCCAGGTTAATCTTTCACTCCCTCTGATCCTGCTATATAGGGGACAGGATATCTTTCCATGCACCATCTTCCAGGAATACAGGGACTACTCTGACATGGATCTCACCAGCTGCAGTCAGCTATTTTTTGTCTGGTGCCATTGAATATAACTGACCCCATATTACCTTATTTTGGGATCAACAATTGGCATTTTGAAGTTGTGTGAAGCTGGACAGCACACAGTGAGATAGACAGCCAGGCAGACAGAGAGCGGTGCCAGATTTCAGCTGTCACACCCGGGCCAGTAAGACCATGACTAATGAGAGAACTCTTAAGGGGACTGTAGGCGGAAATCAACAGCAATATTGAGAGAGCAGCCCAAGTAACTATAGACAGGTTTTTTGTTTAGCAACAAAACCAATGCGTTCTCAACTTCGTGGCAAAACAGACGGGGTTGGCTTAGATTTGTTGACAACAAACTATATTGCGTCTCCAATGTTTATTGAAAATAAAAATACATTTGCACAATGAGCACTTGTCTCTGAAATACATTGTTACAGTTGTTTGTTCACTAGCTAGCATATTTGAGCCATATTTGTAGAACCGTGCCATCAATCAAAACACCTTAAAACACCTCAAAACAATATGGTATCAAGAACAAGATAAAACGAATAACGCCAATAGCAGCTGCAAATGTGTGGCTGGCATGGGAAATGGAGTGTGTCACAGTTTGTGAGAATTGAACAAGGATGCAGTGAACGACCCAGGGCCGTATTCCCAAGGCAACAAAACGTAACAACACAGTCTGAAACAGGGACTACCTGAACTTAACTACCTGAGACAAGCGTTTTCATCTTCCTGTACAAAACATGTTGTTTTGGTGTGTGCTAATGAAGAGGGGTCGAATAGACATGAGTATGTTAGTGCCTCATGAGCGTATTTCCGTCACGAGACCTTCCTCTGGTCTTAAAGGTTGTCAGTTGTTTATGGTGTACTTTGACTGATCGTTTAATTAAGGTCTGCGAGGAAACTGATTTGATGCTCAGGAGCATAAACCATTTCCCACGACTTGTAATATTTCACACATTATATTTCACAGTATGTATCGGCCAAGTCGAACAGATTCACTGGATCTAACTACCACTCGGAACAGATTTACATGCGTTTCCATACTAATTTATTTTTGTTCCATCTTTGATATGCAAGAGAAAGGCCATTATATCACTTAGGAGTTTAGGCGCAATTTAGATTTTGGCCACTAGATGGCATCAGTGTATGTGCAAAGTTTTAGACTGATCTAATGAACCATTGCATTACTGTTCAAAATGTTGTAACATGTCTGCCAAATGTGCCGAATTGGTCAATTGATACATTTTCAAGTACATAACTATTGAGAACATACACAAATTATATGGTAACGAAAAATTTAAGTTTGCACACTCCCAGGAATGTAAAATCATGAATAATTAGCTTCCTTACAGGAAAGACACAAACCTTCACACATCTAGATGGAGGGGGGGGGGGGGGGGGCAGACACAGCTGGGGGGGGGGGGGGGGCAGACACAGCTGGGGTTCAAACTGTAGAACCCATTTCCTACATTTGAATATAAAAATAGATTTTATCAAACAAAACTATGCTACATTTTTTCTCTGGGACCCTCAGGATGACAAGTCAGAGCAAGATTACTGAATGTAAGTACATTATTTACCTTCAGAGGTGAATGTATCAAACCAGTTGCCATGATAAACGTTTTTTGTTGTTGTTCACTCTCCTCAAACAATTGCATGGTATTTGTCCACTGTAATAGCTACTGTAATTGGACAGTGCAGTTTAGATTAACAAGAATTTAAGCATTCTGCCCATATAAGACATGTCTATGTCCTGGGACATTTTCTTGTTACTTACATTAGCGCACGTTAGCTCAACCGTCCTGCGGGGGTACACCGATCCCGTAGAGGTTACGGGTACCTTCATGTGTGTGTAAAATATTAATGTTCTCAGTTGTTTAATTAGTCAATTTAGAAAATGTTTGTTTTGCAAAACGCTATACTGTATATCCATTGTTTAGCTGGAATTTGACTGTAATATGTGACCGACTGGCTTAAGTCGGTCTTATGTAGCAAAATTTGAAATAGTGTTGTTTTTTTTTTTACATTAGATGAAAGTAGAGACTCAGGGCTACACAATGTTATCTCATACACTGCATTTTTGAGGAACAATAGGAAAGTAATTCTGCTTTGAAAGTTGATAAACGTGTAAACTTACTTTTGAGAAAATGGCCTTTGAATATTTTGGTACCTACTGGAGAGCTCTCCTTTGTCTACACCCATTCAGCATTGTTAACACCCTCTAAAGCCAGCCCCACTCATTTCTTTAAGGATTCACATGTGAGGTCATGTGCTAAACAGTGTATAGTAAAGATTAAGACTAAAAGTGGTAAAAGTAGTAGCCTACAATAAGGAAAAATTCCAGGTAAACAACAGAAAGTGTCCAGATAAATACACTTACCCAGACACACTTCTAAATTGGTGGGTCATGTGAAAGAAATGCTATAACCCCCAGCCACATCTTGCCAAGTGGATGGGTCTCTACAGAAGGTGGAAATGGTACTGCCAAATGGTTACTTGCAAAGTAGCAATATCAGAAATAGATAGTGTCAATATAAATAAAATAATATACAGTATGTACAAGAACAATAACAATATCAGTGATAGATGAGGTAGTTACAGTTGATGTAGGAAGTTTACATACACCTTAGCCAAATACATTTCACAATTCCTGACATTTAATCCTAGCAAAAATTCCCTGTCTTAGGTCAGTTAGGATCACCACTTTATTTTAAGAATGTGAAATGTCAGAATAATAGTAGAGAGAATGATTTATTTCAGCTTTTATTTATTTCATCACAATCCCAGTGGGTCAGAAGTTTACATACACTCAATTAGTATTTGGTAGTATTGCCTTTAAATAGTTTAAGAAGATAAACCCCACCCATTTCTACAATTTGTGACTTCTTGGCAACTAGTGGCGACCTAGAATTAGCTTGACCCGAGTTAATGCCCCGATGACACAGACGGCTTCATCAACAACAGTAATGTGTGTTAATGGAAAAGTTGTATTAAAGAAATACCTGGTTTGATAAACAAGTAGGTTAATTACCCAGACAAGTAGTAGAGTAATTTTGGTTGTGAAGTGCATTATCAAAAAGCGTTGTCCTTTCTTTACCACTTGGCTGTCTATTGTATCACCCTGTCAAAGGCCCTCCCAGTCGACACCACCTCATAAGAGGAAGTACATTGTTTATGAGGATTGCCTGATGCAGTTGTTTGAGAGATGTGCAGTTTGCAGCCGAACAAGCAATATAGAGAAGACCAGCAAGGGGACCCTCAGCATCACGCAGACATGCCCTCGTTTGAATCAGGTTGGTGACATTTGACCTGGTCAAAGGTCAAAACAGTTTGGAGTTTTGTCCCAATTCACTGTCATAACCTAGCCTAGTGGTACCAGCCTGATCACTGCGTTTACCATTCCATTTCACTTCACATATCATATTTGAAGTGAAATAGAAAAGTGAATACAGCGATCGGATTGGTTCCACCATGCTAATCATAACCACCATTGATAATGTAATCAGTGCTCTATGTGTGACTGACCAGTATCTTTTATGAGTGGCCAGAGCTGATCTATGCTCCCATGTCTAAAAATGGGGCGCTGCCAAAGCCCTTACCTCCAGCCTCACCTCTTGCCTGTTCACCAACGGTCATCGATGGGGAGACCAGAATTAGGTATGTTTAGTCTGACCTGTTTTAACTTCAACATAGTATATGCTTGTTTGTCAGATATCACCTAGCCTAACTGCCATTGGTAAATGAACAGTGAATATGTGGGTATGTATATGGAGCCAGTACATAGAGACTTGTAAGATGATGTGATGAAGGCCAGACTGACTTGATACTGATGTATCTAAATGGAGAGAGAACGTTCCCCACGTTCTTATGCTAGAAATATTGTTCCAGTATTCACCCTAGAATCTGTTAGTGTTTTGGCGGGAAGACGTCTGTGAAACAAAGGAACATTCTTATATGCATTTGAAGACGGAGGGAGAGTCTTCTTCAACCTTAATTTACGACAGAGCGTGAGGTGTCAAAACCCCCACACCAGTTCCCTCCTCCCCTCTGCGTGTGAGAGGGGGTCTGATGGAAGTTTATTCATTGCAAACCTGATCTGCCCATTTGGATCACACAAGGACAGTCATGACAGTGTTGGTTATCTCGTGCACACTGGGGACGCTTCTTGTTTTTAGCAGATAGGTGTGGAGCCGGTCTGGTCAGCTGCTGCAATAACCATCTCTGACAAGGACCGATTTAGTTGTGCGTGCTAAGATGCAGTTCTGCACACTACTGTTGTACTGCACCGTTATTTGAACCGATAAAGGAATTGGGCCGCCCCATGGCACTACAAACACTGAGGTAAAACAAGCTGCTTGTACAGGTGAGGAAGGGAGAGGAATGGTGATTATCAGAGTGAGTTCAGGTGTGGTGAGTTGGCAGGAGAGGGGGCGTGTCCAGAAGGTAATTATGGAATTGATGAGGTGGCATGATCCTTCAGAACACTCTGTATCTTTGCCCCCAACACAGACACACGTGCACACGTATACACACACACACACACACACACACACACACACACACACACACACACACACACACACACACACACACACACACACACACACACACACACACACACACACACACACACACACACACACACACACACACACACACACACACACACACACACACAGTTTTTTCTCATCACTACTAGTGGATGTCAGTGTATGGCTTCAAACCAACTGTGCTGTGCTATTACTATATAATGATCACTTTATCACTTAAAAGGGATAGGAATGGATGACATGTATCAGTGTTAAGAACATTCTTTATGTCATTGAACATTTGTTTTATGTTGTTGAAATTGCTGAAGGATCATAGTTGTTGGGCTTTCCAGCTACCATATTATTTATATGACCATAGACTTACACGAAACAGACCAATCTGTGGATGACTCTTATACACTTACAGCTACAATGAGTCTGTCTAATGTTGGCTTGCTACGTCGGGTCTGGAAACGCTAGCCATGATACTTGTACAGCGAATCAATACCAGACTCCCCTGTGGACTCTCCGGTCCTGGAGCTCTTGGCTGTCGGCTAGTCTGTATCGTTTATCGCCTGCTTGAGCAGCTACAGAACGTAATTAGGAGAAATTGAGGAAGATGGCGCCTATAGGAAATACACCAGCGATTTGTCATGACATTAAGTCTGTATAGGCTAGGTTACTTCTAAAGAGTAGTCACCTGCTCTGTGGAGTCTAAAATACATTTTAGCTGACTTTCTTAGGTATGTCCCTGTTGCCAATGCCATATAGCATACCATAGCTGTGACAGGATGGCAAAGTCACAGTACAGGAACATGTCGATTCAGAGTTCACTTTAAACAGTCAACGGAGACATCCAACATTCTCTTCCCACTCTTCTGCATTCGCTCCATTTCCTCCTCATATCTGGTCCATGACTGTGCATGCAAGTCTGCCTCAGTTGTGCAATGGCCGACCACAGAGCTAACTACAGGCATCTCTGAGTTCCTGAGGGCCAGGGAAGACCAATGAGCCATGGAGGGGAGCGTGTACAGAATCCATATGAGGAACTTCATTACTCCTCCTCCTCAGACCTCACCCCTCATCTAGTCAAGTCTCAAAACTGTACTAGTCAAGTAGGGTTTGAACTAGTGCGGAGATCTTAGGAGGAAGAATGAAAACGTTCCTAGATTCCCTAAAAGTGGAATGTTCGCTCACCTGTGGATACAGGCAGCTCTAGGCATATATATAAAATGTACAGCACAGACAATGAAAGTATAAGGGTAGCTGTGTTGTTTCATGGATTAAAATATGAATATGACCAATACATTTAGCACTACTTTTGCAATGGGAATTACAGTCTTTTTTCTCCATCAGGGCTGTGCTCAATTCAGAATTTTGGAATTGACTCCCATTCAACTCATGAGTTGAAATTCGAAGTGAATTGGCCACACCCCACAGGATGTAGAATTTAAGTTTCCGTGCAATTCAAAGAAATTCCACTCAGTCACAGAACATGAGAGTTTCATTGAATCTGACGTCACACTTCCAGATACCAAAGAATAAATATCACTTTTCTCTGGAAACAATGTTCATAATCTTTTAACCTTAGTGCTTAGAATAGTCAATTATATTTCCACTTCTCATTTAATTTGTTTGGCTACTTTTTGAAGGCTTTAGGGTAAACTTGAGAGTTAAGTTAATGCATTCTGGGAAACTTCTCCATGTTGAACTAAATGTAAGTGATTCATTAAATATAATTAACAATACACCCATACAGGTTCTGTTTTCCTTGATCATTCATTTTAAGAGTTTGTGCTGAAAATCAATTGTTGATCAAAATGTTATATGCATGTACAGTACATAACATGTTTTATGTTTTATGTACAAGATGTACTGTATATTTGTATTAGCTACACCTAATATATACTAAATCAAAATATAAACACAACATGCAACAATTTAATTGATTTTACTGAGTTAAAGTTTATATGAGGAAATCAGTGAATTGACATAAATAAATTAGGACCTAATCTATAGATGTTACATGACTGGGAATAAAGATATGCATCTGTTGGTCACAGATACCTTTAAAAAAATGGCCCTCACTATGGGCCTCAGGATCTGGTCACTGTATTTTTGTGCATTCAAATTGCTATTGATAAAATGCAATTGTGTTCGTTGTCCGTAGCTTATGCCTCCCCATACCATAACCCCACTCCCATCATGAGGGCACTCTGTTCACAACGTTGACAAACCGCTTGCCATACACGTGGTACTGCCAAATTCTCTAAAACAACGTTGAAGGCTGTTTATGGTAGAGAAATTAACATTAAATTCTCTGGCAACAACTCTGGTGGACATTCCTGTAGTCAGCTTGCAAATTGCATGCTCCCTCAAAACTTGAGACATCTGTAGCATTGTGTCGTGTGACAAAACTGCACATTTTTACGTGGCCTTTTATTGTCCCCAGCACAAGGTGCACCGGTGTAATGATCATGCAATTTAGTCAGCTTCTTGATATGCCACACCTGTCAGGTGGATGGATTATCTTGGCAAAGGAGAAATGCTCACTAACAGGGATGTAAACACATTTTGCACACAATTTGAGAGAAATAACGCTTTGTGCATATGGAAAATATTTTATTTCAGCTCATGAAACATAGGGCCAACACTTTACATGTTGCGTTTATATTTTTGTTCAGTGTAGAATTGAAGAGGCAATTCTGAATTAAGCCCAACCCTGATCTCCACAACAACCAACACAATTTTACTCAATGGTTATGGAAGAAATACAAAAGACACGTAGAGGTCCCTCCCATTTGCCAACACAAACAGTCTTCAACACGAAAGGTCGGAGTGTTATTGGGTGCTTTCCTTAGAGATGGTAGTGTAGCATTAGTGTAGCATTGGCAGTTCCAGCAGGTCTGTCCCTTTGCATTTCCCAATCTGAGAGTGAAGGGGAACAGGAAGAGGTTTTATCTGTAGTACTGCCCTGGTTCCTGAGTAGAGCATTACTGGGGCCTGGGCTGTCCTCAGCACTGCCTGTCAGTAGTGTCTTGTATCCTGAAGGACAGACACGGACCTCCGGCATTGCCACTATTGGGCTGTCAATGCAGCATCAGTTTGACAGGAAGCAGAACACTTGTTTGATGAGATAGAGAGAGATTTGCTCGCTGAAGCATGTAAATGGTGTGTGGGTGCTGTATGTAGTGTTCCATGTGTACGTGTAAAGGAAAAGGTAATATACTGTAGGTGACACAATTGTATGCAATGCGCTGCAGAAAAATTCAATTTTAAAATGTGATGTTTAGCTCTCTCTAGTGGTCATGTTGAAACTTTGTAATTTCACTAATTTATTGTAGTGTATTAGACGATATGGCTAACAGCTAACCGCTTACAGTAATTTGGAAAACAGACAACCACAGAACTAAACTGAATATGATTGTTGAATTTATCAAGTTCCTCTCATCTCCTGTAATTTTGGCTACACCAGCATTTGTGGCTAGTTAGTTTCAAGCAGCATGTGACTTATTATATGCATACTTGCAATGGGTGTTCTGCAAATAACCTACATCTTCCATTGGTTTTATATTACAGTTACCACAGTTTCTAAATGAACTACATTAGTTGGAAAAATTTGATATATTTTTGCAATACATCACAAATGGGAAAAGCACATCAACTGAAGCTTAGTTTAAACCTGATCAATCAAATGTATGTATTTATACAACCCCAAAGAGCAAGCAATGCAGATGTAGAAGCACCTCCACAATACGGTGACAAATCCATCCTCTTGGTTGGATGAGAGCAGAATGGGTAGAGCTGCTATGTGTTGCCTTGGAGGCAGGAGACAGGCTGCTTCCCAGTCCTTGATGAAGGAACAAAGGTCTTTTGTGCGTTCAATTAATAAAGCCTCTCTGCATAAAGAGTCAATTGCTTGACTTTTCAGAGCTCTAGTGCTCATCTATAAAGTTGACGTTCCAAATTCACTCAAGCAGTGACAGTTGAAATCCAAACCAACTGTCCTCTATCTCACAGCAGTCCAGTCCGTTGAGACCACGAAGGACTCTGAGCCACAGCAACTCCTCTTGGCCAAATCCCGACTCTGACATACAAAGGAAAACTGATTCATCGGCTTCGCTTGAAAGCCTAGTTGAGTGCTGATTGCCATCATTACGGCAATTGCCAGATCCCATTTCACTCTATTATAGGGCTTCCACTGACTGAGCCCACTGGCACTGCCCACAGTCCCCTTCATGGGACACTTACCAACAGGAAGCGTGCGTCAGGGTTGATTTGAGGTACAGGGAGAGAGGCGATACTTGGGGTTTTAGCTGTGCCTGGGACAGGACCCCCCCCCTTCCCAAAGTGGAGATGGCTCAGTTCAGCTTTCGACAAAAGGAATAGTTACATACTAAAATCACCCACTCAATTACTCACTACTTAAAATCCTTATTAATCATCGCTGCCATCCAATGGAAAAGGAGGGTTGGGAATAATTCCAGCTGCAAGAACAGTAGACCTATTGTGATACAGTCAGGGGTGAAAGTAACGGCATATGGTCTGGTACGACATGACTGCATATCAGCCCATGAAAAAAATTGAGAATTGACTGGAAACCGGGTGGTATACGCTCCAAATTGCGTTGTGGTTTGAGGAGAACACTTTTTGTCAAGGCGGAGATGAGTGGCCTAGATGCTCACGGACGAGGGAGAGATGAGTTGCCGAGACAGAGCGCAGCGCGTATGTGTTTTGTTACTGATGTCTCTTTCCATTCATCAAATTGTTGTTGTGCAGTGTTGGGGTTTGGATTCTGAAATTATTTTGTGAGGGAAGTAATGTGCGCGCGTAGCCAATAGGAGCGCCTTTGTTAAGTGATTGACAATCAGATGAAAACATCATGACTGGTTGTGTGTCTGTCACGCCCTGACCTTAGAGCTTTTTGTGTCTCTATTTTGGTTTGGTCAGGGTGTGATTTGGGTGGGCATTCTATGTTCATTTTTCTATGTTTTCTATTTCTTTGTTTTGGCCGGGTGTGGTTCTCAGAGGCAGCTGTCTATCGTTGTCTCTGATTGAGAACCATACTTAGGTAGCCTTTTCCCACCTGTGTTTTGTGGGTAGTTGTTTTCTGTTTTGTGTTTCTGCACCTGACAGAACTGTTTGTTGTCGTTTTGCTCTTTGTTATTTTGTTCAAGTGTTTTTTGAAAATAAATCATGAACACTTACCACGCTGTGCTTTGGTCCACTCCTTCTTCATCCGACGACCGTTACGGTTTCTACCACATTAAAAGGCATAGGCGTCGTGTCCATAAGGACAGGTGAAGATAAGCTTTCCCTAAAGTAAATGTAATTAAATTGCCAAAATGGTATAGGCCTAGCCTAATTAACTTACTCCTGTCTATACATAAATAAATACAATCATTCAAAATAGGCTACTACACCAGAAAGCATGATTTGGCCACAGAGGATCATGAGCTTCATTAAAAAAAGTGGATTGTTTTAAATCTCATAACCTACACTAGATGTGTGCGCTCACTTCGGTGTCCCATAACCGTAAGATATTAAATCTACTTTATAAGCCAGTGGGTACACACTGGTTGAATCAACATTGTTTCTACGTCATTTCAATGAAATTACGTTGAACCAACTGGGAAGACATGTTGAATTAACGTCTGTGCCCAGTGGGAAGTGAATAGAAAATCAATACCTCAATATGATCCAGCTCATTTCAGAGCTGTGCAAATTCCAGACTAATCGCCTTTATATGCTAGGTTCTGTCACACAAACATTATAAATGTTTGTTTGGTAATCTTCAGGTTTTAGTGCAATGCTCTCATCTTTGGTAGTTTGATCTCATTCCCCCTGTGGACATTTTTGTTTTCTTCCACTTTTAGTAGTGATGGCTATTGGCTAATGAGTGAAATCCAACCAACCTCTTGATGTGGTCGCTGGTTTTGTACTTTAGAAAGTGTTCATACCCCTTGACTTATTCCACATTTCGTTGTGTTACAGCCCAAATTCAAAATGGATTAAATATATATTTTTCTCTACACACAATACCCATAATGACAAAGTGAAAACATGTTTTTAGAAATAATACAGAAATATCTCATTTACATAAGTATTCACACCCCTGAGTGTCACACCCCTTTGGCAGCAATCACACCTTTGAGGAGCCTTGGGTATGTCTGTATCAGTTTTGCACATCTGGATTTGGGGATTTTCTCCCATTTTCTCAAGCTCTCTTATATTAGATGGGGAGCGGCGGTGAACAGCAATCCTCAAGTCTTACCATAGATTTTCAATGGGATTCAAGTCTGGGCTTTGGTTGGGCTGCTCAAGGTCTTTCACATTCTGAAGCCAATCCAGTGTTGGTTTGGTTGTATGCTTAGGGTCATTGTCCTGTTGCAATGTAAATCTTCACCCAAGTTTAAGGTCCTTTGCACTATGAAGTAGGTTCTCCTCAATGATTTGCCTGTATTTGGCTCCATTCATTGTTCCCTCTATCTTTACCAGTCTCCCATTCCCTGCAGCTGAAAAGCATCCCCATAGCATGATGCTGCCACCACCATGCTTCATGGTAGGGATGGTGTTAGACAGGTGATGAGCTGTGCCTGGACATAGCGCTTTGCATTCAGGTCAAAGAGCTACATTTTTGTCTCATCAGACCACAGAATATTTTGGCTTAAATACACAACATGTAATGGATGGGATTGGAAACAGGTGTGTGAGAAGACAAGACAAAACCAATGGAAAAATGAAAAATAGATCGATGATGGCTAGAAGACCGGTGACTTCGACCGCCGAACACCACCCGAACAAGGAGAGGAACCGACTTCGGTAGAAGTCGTGACACTTATGGTTTTGCCTACACCTAGTGACCTGCTTTTTAAATTATATGAATGAAAAATATTCCATTTTAATTGGAATGGCAAGCCAGACAAAATTAAAAGGGCCTATTTATATAACGAATATGAATTCGGGGGGGGGCAGAAATGATTAAATATGAAAGCATTAGACCTCTCACTAAAGGCATCAGTCATACAAAAGTTAGACTTAAATCCAAACTGGTTCTCTAGTAAATTGGTAGGAATGTCTCACCCCATGTTCAAGAATGGCCCTTTTCCCCTTATTCAGATTACAACTGCTCACTTTCAGTTGTTTGAAAAGGAAATAATCTCCAAAATATAATTATTTTTTAAACAAGCCTTAGAAAGTTGGTTGCAATTTCAGTTTAATCCACCTGAAAGGACAGAACAAATAATACAACAAATATTGTGGTTAAACTCAAATATACTATTTGATAAAAAAAACGTATTTTTCTATGAAATGTTTAAAAAATGAATATTTTTTGTCACGCCCTGACCATAGAGAGCTTTTTATTCTCTGTTGGTCAGATCGGGGTGTGACTAGGGTGGGTCATCCAGGTAATTATATTTCTATGTTGGCCTGGTATGGTTCCCAATCAGAGGCAGCTGTTTATCGTTGTCTCTGATCGGGGATCATATTTCCCCATTGTGCTTTGTGGGATTTTGTTTTTGTGTAGTGCCTGTGAGCACTGCATTTTCTTCACGTTTCGTTTGTTCGTTTATTGTTTTGTTTTGCTTTGAGTTTCACATAGAAATAAAAGATTTGGAACCCAGATCACGCTGCGCTTTGGTCCAGTTATTATGACGATCGTGACAATGATATCATAAATTTGACTGGTGGAGTTGTCACACATGCTGTCACACAACACAGACATATGGAAATGTCTGCTCTACCCAAAATTACAATCAACTAATTGCAGCGTTACCACAAAAATGGAAGAGGCAAGTAGAAGGGGAAAGAAGTAAGGAACTTGTCTGTCAGCCCTGCATTAAAGAACATAAATGATTAAAGAAAAGTGTGATAAATAAAAACATATACCAATTTCATTTAAGGACCAAAGAATTTACAGCTGTTCCATATAAACTGCAAAATAGTTGGGAAGAGATTTTTGATGTACCCATGGCACATGGTTTATGAATTGACACGCAAAAGAACGCCGGATTCAAAATGTATAATTTTTCAATTTAAATTACTATACAAAATTCTTGCAACCAATAGAATGTTATATATATATGGGGGATACAATCTTCCCAGCTCTGCAGATTTTGCTGTGAAGAGGCAGAGTCATTAGATCATTTATTTTGGTACTGTACATACAGTGGGGAGAACAATTATTTGATACACTGCCGATTTTGCAGGTTTTCCTACTTACAAAGCATGTAGAGGTCTGTAATTTTTATCATAGGTACACTTCAACTATGAGAGACGGAATCTAAAACAAAAATCCAGAAAATCACATTGTATGATTTTTAAGTAATTAATTTGCATTTTATTGCTGCACTCCCAGAGTGCTAAGAACCTTGGCGTGATCCTGGACAACACCCTGTCGTTCTCAACTAACATCAAGGCGGTGACCCGTTCCTGTAGGTTCATGCTCTACAACATTCGCAGAGTACGACCCTGCCTCACGCAGGAAGCGGCGCAGGTCCTAATCCAGGCACTTGTCATCTCCCGTCTGGATTACTGCAACTCGCTGTTGGCTGGGCTCCCTGCCTGTGCCATTAAACCCCTACAACTCATCCAGAACGCCGCAGCCCGTCTGGTGTTCAACTTTCCCAAGTTCTCTCACGTCACCCCGCTCCTCCGCTCTCTCCACTGGCTTCCAGTTGAAGCTCGCATCCGCTACAAGACCATGGTGCTTGCCTACGGAGCTGTGAGGGGAACGGCACCTCCGTACCTTCAGGCTCTGATCAGGCCCTACACCCAAACAAGGGCACTGCGTTCATCCACCTCTGGCCTGCTCGCCTCCCTACCTCTGAGGAAGTACAGTTCCCGCTCAGCCCAGTCAAAACTGTTCGCTGCTCTGGCACCCCAATGGTGGAACAAACTCCCTCACGACGCCAGGTCAGCGGAGTCAATCACCACCTTCCGGAGACACCTGAAACCCCACCTCTTTAAGGAATACCTAGGATAGGATAAAGTAATCCTTCTAACCCCCCCCCCCCTTAAAAGAGTTAGATGCACTATTGTAAAGTGGTTGTTCCACTGGATATCATAAGGTGAATGCACCAATTTGTAAGTCGCTCTGGATAAGAGCGTCTGCTAAATGACTTAAATGTAAATGTAAATGTTATTGCATGACATAAGTATTTGATACATCAGAAAAGCAGAACTTAATATTTGGTACAGAAACCTTTGTTTGCAATTACAGAGATCATACGTTTCCTGTAGTTCTTGACTAGGTTTGCACACACTGCAGCAGGGATTTTGGCCCACTCCTCCTTACAGATCTTCTCCAGATCCTTCAGGTTTCGGGGCTGTCGCTGGGCAATACGGACTTTCAGCTCCCTCCAAAGATTTTCTATTGGGTTCAGGTCTGGAGACTGGCTAGGCCACTCCAGGACCTTGAGATGCTTCTTACGGAGCCACTCCTTAGTTGCCATGGCTGTGTGCTTCGTGTCGTTGTCATGCTGGAAGACCCAGCCACGACCCATCTTCAATGCTCTTACTGAGGGAAGGAGGTTGTTGGCCAAGATCTCGCGATACATGGCCCCATCCATCCTCCCCTCAATACGGTGCAGTCGTCCTGTCCCCTTTGCAGAAAAGCATCCCCAAAGAATGAAGTTTCCACCTCCATGCTTCACGGTTGGGATGGTGTTCTTGGGGTTGTACTCATACTTCTTCTTCCTCCAAACACGGCGAGTGGAGTTAGACCAAAAAGCTCTATTTTTGTCTCATCAGACCACATGACCTTCTCCCATTCCTCCTCTGGATCATCCAGATGGTCATTGGCAAACTTCAGACAGGCCTGGACATGCACTGGCTTAAGCAGGGGGACCTTGCGTGCGCTGCAGGATTTTAATCCATGACGGCGTAGTGTGTTACTAATGGTTTTCTTTGAGACTGTGGTCCCAGCTCTCTTCAGGTCATTGACCAGGTCCTGCCGTGTAGTTCTGGGCTGATCCCTCTTCTTCCTCATGATCATTGATGCCCCACGAGGTGAAATCTTGCATGGAGCCCCAGACTGAGGGTGATTGACCGTCATCTTGAACTTCTTCCATTTTCTAATAATTGCGCCAACAGTTGTTTCCTTCTCACCAAGCTGCTTGCCTATTGTCCTGTAGCCCATCCCAGCCTTGTGCAGGTCTACAATTTTATCCCTGATGTCCTTACACAGCTCTCTGGTCTTGGCCATTGTGGAGGTTGGAATCTGTTTGATTGAGTGTGTGGACAGGTGTCTTTTATACAGGTAACGAGTTCAAACAGGTGCAGTTAATACAGGTAATGAGTGGAGAACAGGAGGGCTTCTTAAAGAAAAACTAACAGGTCTGTGAGAGCCGGAATTCTTACTGGTTGGTAGGTGATCAAATACTTATGTCATGCAATAAAATGCAAATAAATTATTTAAAAATCATACAATGTGATTTTCTGGATTTTTGTTTTAGATTCCGTCTCTCACAGTTGAAGTGTACCTATGATAAAAATTACAGACCTCTACATGCTTTGTAAGTAGGAAAACCTGCAAAATCGGCAGTGTATCAAATACTTGTTCTCCCCACTGTATGTAGCTCGTTTTTGGTCACAGGTCCAGGAATGGCTGAAGAATTGCAACATTTGCCTAGAACTAACGCTGCAGATAGCAATACTGGGGGATTTGAAAAGCCATAGTCAATCAATCAAGAATATAATAATTATTTTGGCAAAAATTCTTATCTTTAATTTACAATCTGTAGAAACTATGAGAATAGAGAGGTTCAGTACTTCTGTGAAGCATCACAGCACAGTTGAAAAATATATGGCAAATAGAAATCCAAAATGGATGGTGTTAAGAGATAGATGGGAGGGGTTGAATGGAGCTGAAGAGTGGGACTAATAACAAGATAACCAATGTAAAACAAATGGGGTCTGTAAAATGTATATAGGTTCAGAAATGTTGTGAAATAGCACAGTTGCAAATAGAAATCAAACTGGATGGACATCAGAAATAGAGGAAGGACTAAAAACAAACAAAATATAACTATTGATACTGTGAACCATCAGATCCTCCTCTCCACCCTCTCCGAGTTGGGCATCTCCGGCGCGGCCCACGCTTGGATTGCGTCCTACCTGACAGGTCGCTCCTACCAGGTGGCGTGGCGAGAATCTGTCTCCGCACCACGTGCTCTCACCACTGGTGTCCCCCAGGGCTCTGTTCTAGGCCCTCTCCTATTCTCGCTATACACCAAGTCACTTGGCTCTGTCATATCCTCACATGGTCTCTCCTATCATTGCTATGCAGACGACACACAATTAATCTTCTCCTTTCCTCCTTCTGATAACCAGGTGGCGAATCGCATCTCTGCATGTCTGGCAGACATATCAGTGTGGATGACGGATCACCACCTCAAGCTGAACCTCGGCAAGACGGAGCTGCTCTTCCTCCCGGGGAAGGACTGCCCGTTCCATGATCTCGCCATCACGGTTGACAACTCCATTGTGTCCTCCTCCCAGAGTGCTAAGAACCTTGGCGTGATCCTGGACAACACCCTGTCGTTCTCAACTAACATCAAGGCGGTGACCCGTTCCTGTAGGTTCATGCTCTACAACATTCGCAGAGTACGACCCTGCCTCACACAGGAAGCAGCGCAGGTCCTAATCCAGGCACTTGTCATCTCCCGTCTGGATTACTGCAACTCGCTGTTGGCTGGGCTCCCTGCCTGTGCCATTAAACCCCTACAACTCATCCAGAACGCTGCAGCCCGTCTGGTGTTCAACCTTCCCAAGTTCTCTCACGTCACCCCGCTCCTCCGCTCTCTCCACTGGCTTCCAGTTGAAGCTCGCATCCGCTACAAGACCATGGTGCTTGCCTACGGAGCTGTGAGGGGAACGGCACCTCCGTACCTTCAGGCTCTGATCAGGCCCTACACCCAAACAAGGGCACTGCGTTCATCCACCTCTGGCCTGCTCGCCTCCCTACCTCTGAGGAAGTACAGTTCCCGCTCAGCCCAGTCAAAACTGTTCGCTGCTCTGGCACCCCAATGGTGGAACAAACTCCCTCACGACGCCAGGTCAGCGGAGTCAATCACCACCTTCCGGAGACACCTGAAACCCCACCTCTTTAAGGAATACCTAGGATAGGATAAAGTAATCCTTCTAACCCCCCCCCCCTTAAAAGAGTTAGATGCACTATTGTAAAGTGGTTGTTCCACTGGATATCATAAGGTGAATGCACCAATTTGTAAGTCGCTCTGGATAAGAGCGTCTGCTAAATGACTTAAATGTAAATGTAAATGTATTGTAAAATGGATTGTGTCTGTAAAATGTGTATAAGATGTATAAACTGAAGGTAGAAGCCTAAGTGTTATTGTTTATTAGTTTACTCCAATTGGGTGAAAGGTGGTAGGGTTTGCGGTGAATAATAAAGGTATATTCTAAAAAAAAGTATGTATATCTATATAGGTATGTGTATGTATATATGTGCATATGTATGTGTAACAGTATAACTTTAGACCGTCCCCTCGCCCCGACCCGGGCGCGAACCAGGGACCCTCTGCACACATCAACAACGGTCGCCCACGAAGCATCGTTACCCATCGCTCCACAAAAGCCGCGGCCCTTGCAGAGCAAGGTGCAACACTACTTCTAGGTTTCAGAGCAAGTGACGTAACTGATTGAAACGCTACTAGCGCGTACCCGCTAACTAGCTAGCCATTTCACATCCGTTACACTCACCCCCCTTTCAACCTCCTCCTTTTCCGCAGCAACCAGTGATCCGGGTCAACAGCATCAATGTAACAGTAGAACTTTAAACCGTCCCCTCGCCCCGACCTTGGGCGCGAACCAGGGACCCTCTGCACACATCAACAACGGTCGCCCACGAAGCATCGTTACCCATCGCTCCACAAAGGCCGCGGCCCTTGCAGAGCAAGGTGCAACACTACTTCTAGGTTTCAGAGCAAGTGACGTAACTGATTGAAACGCTACTAGCGCGTACCCGCTAACTAGCTAGCCATTTCACATCCGTTACATATGGGTATGTACATGTGCATGTATATGGATATATATATTTACCAAAAAAAGATATGGTGGATTGGAAATAATGCAGACAATTACATTGATGGAAGCAATCTTTCTGCAATATTAAAGTGATCCACCCCTAATAGAAAAAATTGAATCCCCTTAGCTGCTCCCTTCTCCCAGTCCCTCTATAACCTGCGGGAGACAAAATAAGCACCAGTTTAATGAATGTCAGTCTTTCCACTTCCGTTTAATAACATTGAACCTAATGGAGATGTATTTATTCTCAATTGAATTAAATCATTTTAGAATTGTGTAATATTATTTAAATCTTGTATTGAAACGCATAGACTGTAGGGGAAACTGCTGGTTAGAAGAGCAAAGCTTACCCCACTGATCCGTGTCTTGGATGATGGGGAAAACAAAATAATGAACAACATTACATTTCATAATGAGGGGAGCAAGATTAGCAGCCAAATATAAAAAAATTATGTCAGTATTACTGCTCCCATGCAACTTACATACTCGATACAGTTGAAAAGGAGGCGAGGAGAAATGATGCAAGGAATCAAGGAAATATTCATTGGGATTGCATGTCTTCTCTCTCCGTTTTTTCCAGTTACCTCTCGTTCCCCTTTTTTTTAGCTGGTGTTCTCCCAGGCTCACTGAATAAAATGAAAATGTGGTAAACATGGATGATTACGCACATATTACCTACATCTAGATTGTTCTTTGGGCCAGCTAAATACAATCAATGCATGGATCACATCCAGACAAACCTAGCTACTGTGTTTCAATTCTATTTCATTGTAGTTCTATTTTTATAGAAAAAAAATAACCCCATACCTACTGTGAAATAGACATTTAATCAGAAGACTGGATGGTTTCAACTACTATCGTTAATTAGCTAGCTATCCCTGCTAGTTATTTTACTCATCAATGCCTTTTAAAATAGGAAGTCAATTCAGCTGTTCATGAAATGCTTATAGATGTATAATAAATGTGTTATGGATATGTAGTCAATCGTTACCAGAATTTTTCCAGAGCCTTGATATCATTGGTTTGCACTTACGGACTGCCCTCTTCAATTCAAACCACAGGTTTTTAATGGGGTTCAAGTCCGGTTCCAATCCAAGTGCCAATGCTGTTTAACTCCAGGCGGTGCTATGGTCAGATGACATGGTCAGATGCACACCAGTGGTGGGTTTGGCGTTGAAAAATGGATGCATTAGCAGAAAATAACCCCATACCTACTGTGAAATAGGGTAGTGGATCTGTGATGTTATGGGGTCATCTCAGTCTCAGGACTTGAACCCCATTGAACCCTATTTTACTGAGCATCCAATATAGCTTGTATCATTTATTTTACACATTATTTTTTGATCATCTTTATCAAGGGTGCCAATCAGTTTTCGACCTGACTGTATATATTGTAAAACTATTTTGTATCTAGGATTAGTTCAGACTTTTTTGTCGTCAAATTAGCACCTTTGAAAGCCCCTTTAATATGATTTTAGAGCGAGACAACAATCTTGATAAATGTGACCGACTGATAGGTTGAAACTTTGAATTGAACACAGGTTGTCTGCACACAGCAAAACTGTGTTAGCCTGCTTTGTGTGTTTGCATGTATGTATTTCAGTCAATATTTTGGCGTGTGCTTTGCCTTGCACCGGCCTGATACTGTGACCTGTTGGTGAGGTGAAGCACACACTGCTTTCCCCACTGGACTGGAGGAATATATTTTTGTCGGCCAAGGTACATTCTGTTCCATTTGATTTGTGTGTGTGTCGAACACATGCGCATATGTGGCTGTGTGTACGTGTGTTTGCATGCCAGGACTTGAAGACCTGTAAAGATAGCATACCAACACAACCCTGTCTCATTACATGTGTCCACCACTATAGGTCTGGGTCCTGGAGAACTGGCTGTAAGATTCCCTTGTTCCCTTCTACTATGGCATTGTGGAATCTTTTATAGTTCAATGAAGAAGCAGCAGACTGACTAACAGAAATGGAATGTTGACCATTCAAATGATTTGGCCTGAATTATCTGTGAACAGTTTACGCTTTAATCCAGTGAGTGTTGATGGACCTCGTTCCTTATTGACTGTCTATAGTGATACCAAAGGGACCTTCGCTAGAAGCAGGGATATACAATGCCTTCAGAAAGTATTCACATCCCTTGACTTTTTCCATATTTTGTGGTTACAAAGTGGGATTAAAATGGGTTTAATTGTCATTGTTGGTCAACAATCTACCAAAATACTCTAATGTAATGAAACATTTGAAAATTATGAAAGAGTTATGAAAAGGAAAACACTAATATATCTTGATTAGGTAAGTATTCACCCCCTGAGACAATACATGTTAGAAATACCTTTTGTAGCGATTACAGTTGTGAGTCTTTAAGAGCTTTGCACACCTGGATTGTACAATATTTGGCCATTATTCTTTAAAAAATTCTTAAAGTTCTGTCAAGTTGGTTGTTGATCATTGCTAGAAAGCCATTTTCAAGTCTTGCCATAGATTTTCAAGCTGATTTAAGTCAAAACATTTAAGTCAGGAACATTCAATATTTTCTTGGTAAGCAACTCCAGTGTAGATGTGGCCTTGTGTTTTAGGTTATTGTCCTGCTGAAAGGTGAATTGGTCTCCCAGTGTCTGTTGGAAAGAAGACTGAACCAGGTTTTCCTCTGGAATTTTGCATGTGCTTAGCTGTATTCCATTTATCTTTATCCTAAAAAACTCCCTAGTCCTTGGCAATGACAAGCATACCCATAACATGATGCAGCCACCACCATGCTTGAAAATATGAAGAGTTGTACTCAGTGATGTGTTGTGTTGGATTTGCTCCAAACATAACGCTTTGTATTGTTGCAAACCGGATGTTCGAAATGTTCTGGAATATTTTTATTCTGAACAGAATTCCTTCTTTTCACGCTATCATTTAGGTTAGTATTCTGGAGTAACTACAATGTTGTTGATCCATCCACATTTTTATCACAACCGTTCAACACTCTGTTTAAAATCACCATTGGCCTCATGGTGAAATCCCTGAGCAGTTTCCTTCCTCTCCGGCAACTGAGCCTGTATTTTTGTAGTGACTGGGTGTATTGCACCATACACCAATACACACCAATACACCATCCAAAGCCTAATTAATAACTTCACCATGCTTTACACATCTACCAATTGGTGCCCTTTCTTTGTGAAGCATTGAAAACCCTTCCTTGTCTTTGTGGTTGAATGTGTGCTTGAAATTCACTACCTGACTAAGGGGCCATACAATTATCTGTATGTGTGGGGTACAGAGATGGGCTAGACATTCAAGAACCATGTTAACCACTAATGAGTCCATACAACTTACAGTGAGCTCCAAAAGGATTGGGACAGTGACACGTTTTGTTGTTTTGGCTCTGTATTCCAACACTTTGGAATTGAAATAATACAATGACTATGAGGTTAAAGTGCAGACTGTCAGCTTTAATTTGAGGGTATATTCATTCATATTTGGTGAATCGTTTAGCCATTTTTGTACATAGTCCCCCCATTTTAGGGGACCAAATGTATTGGGACAAATTCACTTGTGTGTGTTTAAGTAGTCAACGGTTTTGTATTTGGTCCCATATTCCTAGCAGGCAATGATTACATCAAACTTGTGACACTACAAACGTGTTGGATGCATTTGCTGTTTGTTTTGGTTGTATTTCAGAATTTTTTCCCCCAATAGAAATGAATGGTAAATAATGTATTGTGTCATTTTGGAGTCACTTTTATTGTAAATAAGAATAGAGTATGGTAGCATGTGAATGTACCATGATTGCGGATAGTGCTGTATGAATCGTGAATAATGATGAGTGAGAAATTAACAAACGCACAAATATCATACCCCCAAGATATGCTAACCTCTAACCATTGCAATAACTGGGCAGGTTAGCATTTTTCGGGCTATGTTATTTGTGCATCTGTAACTTACTCAATTATCTAAACTTTTGACTACTTTAATACACATAAGTGCATTTGTCCCAACACTTTTGGTCCCATAAAATGGGGAGACTACAGTTGAAGTCGGAAGTTTACATACACCTTAGCCAAATACATTTAAACTCAATTCAATTCCTGACATTTAATCCAAGTAAAAATGCCCTGTCTTAGATCAGTTAGGATCACCACTTTATTTTAAGAATGTGAAATGTCAGAATAATAGTAGAGAGAATGATTTATTTCAGCTTTTATTTCTTTCATCACATTCCCAGTGGGTCAGAAGTTTACATACACTCAATTAGTATTTGGTAGCATTGCCTTTAAATTGTTTAACTTGGGTCAAATGTTTTGGGTAGCCTCCCACAAGCATCCCACAATAAGTTGTGTGAATTTTGGCCCATTCCTCCTGACAGAGCTGGTGTAACTGAGTCAGGTTTGTAGGCCTCCTTGCTCGCACACGCTTTTTCAGTTCTGCCCACATATTTTCTATGGGATTGAGGTCAGGGCTTTGTGAAGGCCACTCCAATACCTTGACTTTGTTGTCCTTAAGCCATTTTGCCACAACTTTGGAAGTATGCTTGGGGTCATTGTCCATTTGGTAGACCCATTTGCAACCAAGCTTTAACTTCCTGACTGATGTCTTGAGATGTTGCTTCAATATATCCATATAATATTCCTAACTCATGATGCCATCTATTTTGCGAAGTGCACCAGTCCCTCCTGCAGCAAAGCACTCCCACAACATGATGCTGCCACCCCCGTGCTTCATGGTTGAGAGGGTGTTCTTCGGCTTGCAAGCCTCCCCATTTTCTCTCCAAACATAACGATGGTCATTATGGCCAAACAGTTCTATTTTTGTTTCATCAGACCAGAGGACATTTCTCCAAAAAGTACGATCTTTGTCCCCATATGCAGTTGCAAAACGTAGTCTGTCTTTTTTATGGCGGTTTTGGAACAGTGGCCTTGCTAAGTGGCCTTTCAGGTTATGTCGATATAGGACTCGTTTTACTCTGGATATAGATACTTTTGTACCTGTTTCCTCCAGCATCTTCACAAGGTCCGTTGCTGTTGTTCTGGGATCGAATTTGCACTTTTTGCCCCAAAGTATGTTCATCTCTAGGAGACAGAACGCGTCTCCTTCCTGAGCGGTATGACGGCTGCGTGGTCCCATGGTGTTTATACTTGCATATTATTGTTTGTATAGATGAACGTGAATTGTGGAGGTCATGGCTGATCTTTTTATTTCTTTATTTCTTTTTATTTTCCCATGATGTCAAGCAAAGAGGTACTGAGTTTGAAGGTAGGCCTTGAAATACATCCACAGGTACACCTCCAATTGACTCAAATGATGTCAATTAGGCCTATCACATTCAACTTAAGTGTATGTAAACTTCTGACCCACTGGAATTGTGATACAGTGAATTATAAGTGAATTAATCTGTCTGTTAACAATTGTTGGAAAAATGACTTGTTATGCACAAAGTAGATGTCCTAACTTGTCAAAACTATAGAAATTTGTGGAGTGGTTGAAAAACAAGTTTTAATGACTCCAACCTAAGTGTATGTAAACTTCCGACTTCAACTGTATGTACAAAAGTGCTGTAATTTCTACACAGTTTACCTGATATGGATGAAAATACCCTCAAATGCCAGTCTGCACTTTTACATCATAGTCATTGTATAATTTCAAATCCAAAACTCATTTAGGCTTGCCATAACAAAGAGTTGAATACTTATTGACTCAAGACATTTCAGCTTTTCAGTTTTAATTTATCTAAAAAAATGGCTACAAACAAAATTCCACTTTGACATTATGAGGTATTATGTTTAGATCAGTGACACAAAATCTAGATTTAATCCATTTTAAATTCAGGCTGTAACACAATACAATGTTAAAAAAGTAAATGGGTGTGAATACTTTCTGAAGGCACTATATATGCTTCCACCCATATGCTTAGAAAGCTTTACAGTCATTAAAAACATAGCTAACTGTACAGTAATGGGACTAACACACTGCACAGGGATATGTGACCAGTGTTGGGACTGAACCCTTGACCTAAATGTTGCCAGCACCATGTTTAAACCAACTTAACCACCTGGACAACTTTGAGATTGTACATCAGAGTTTGTTGGACTTCATGACACTAGAAGACAATTTTCTCCCTTAAGCTTATTTGTATTTTCTTCATTGGATGTCCAAACTTTGCAGACCATTGAACCCATTCAACCTGTATTACAGACATCAATATTTAATACCAGAGCTATTGATGTGATCCCTTTTGATTAGGCAGCTTAGACGAGCGGCAGAATCCACTGATCGAAGCAAACAGCTGCACTAATGTTTTAACTAACGGTTCAAAAAGACGAGCTGGAAAATGTTTGCTCCTAATGTTGGAAAGTTGGATGTGCACCGTGCAGCCATTTCGCTGTCATCTACTTTGAAAAGGTCAGGAGTTGGAGCCAGCGAGACTGGAGGTGGTGGTTTTTCAAATCGCTGTTTGTGGTTTCCATTGGCAGTGATGCGATTCTTGAAATATAAATGAAAAAAAGGTTGAAGTAATTTGCCATGTTTGGAAGTTGCTTATGGAAGATATTTACTGTTGAGTTTCATCCATTATTTTCTGGCATTGGGCTGTTCGTCGTTACAGTACCAAGATGTTTCTGTTTGAACTAATCCGTTTTCAAAATGGCCTCCAGGGATGTAGCAAATTTCCCTGTGAAATCTGCGGTAGGAAAGCCAGTGAACAAGGTTGAAGGCAGAGGAGTTGACCTGATGCACCATGACCACATGACTCAGCATAAAAATAAAACATTTTGTCAGACGTCTTATGGCCCATATACAGTATATATACTGTATCCATTTTCCTAGTCAGGTCACATGGTTAGAAAAGCTCTGGGCCCTACTTACAAACCCCTAAACCCCTCTTTCCCTCTTTCTCTCTCAGATATGAATGAGTGTGAGGAGACCAACGGTGGCTGTGAGGCTTTGTGCTGCAACACCCTCGGCAGCTTCTACTGCAAGTGTCCACTCGGCCAGGAGCTCAGGGAGGACGGCAAGACCTGCCAAGGTGAGTGCTGTCACCCGGTGATGTCACCTATCACCTCACACTGTTCCCAGAAGCATCTGTGAATACAAGCCTGCAGAATGACTTAAAGGAATAGTTCACCCAAATTGCAAAATTACATATTGATTTCCTCACCCTGTAAGCAGTTTGTAATTTTGTAATTTGGGTGATCTTTCCCTTTAAAACAGAATGGTATGGGTTCACAGAATTAACAAATAATGCTGTATAGCAAGGGTAGGCAACTAAATTTAGCCGCAGGCCGATATTTGTCGGAGCGGATGATCGGGGGGCCGGAATGTAATTATAATCATTTGTTCACCACTAAACCCCAAAATAACAATTATTTGATACTTTGATTACATTGATGACCATCTACATTATGAGATGAAAGGTTCTCCTCACCATAGCTTAAGCCACGTCATTAGTGCTTAGTTGTGGTGGTCTGTCTGATCTCAGCCAACCTTTTGACGAATAGGAAGTGATTGCACAAAGCAGTGTTATTACAAGGGGATCTCTGTAATTAGTGTGTCCTTACACGGACACGGCTTCAAAGGTGCCTCTCTCTACCTGATATTTTACTTCCTGGATGTAGACTAGAATACAATCAGTTGCCTCTGTTTAAGTTGGAATCTGTCGCGTTGAAACTGCCACGCCCGTCTGTTTGTGACATTACAACAACAAAGACGTTACTTCAACTAATGAACACTGTTTTATTCCCTCGGACATCATTGCACATCACTGCTCCCGTGACAGAACTACAGAGTGTGTACTATGATTCGTTTTATTACGTTGCTGGATGCTCATCTCCTCCTTTTCAAAAACACAACACAAACAATAACAAATGTGCCTGGGGCAGCCCGTGGTGCTTTCACCTTTCGCGCATTTTAGCTTTAAAGATGGGTTCCGTTGCCCTCAAGACCAGCCATGTCATTCTACCCAGCATAACATGGTCCGGCCTGGGATTTGAACTTGGTTTTGAATAGTTGAGGCCTCTGAATCCAGGCCGATATGTCTCAAAGTTTCAGAAAGGCGATTTGATGTCAAATTGTAACGCTAATGTAGACATCTGCCATACATGCATGGTTGTCTTTGTGCCCTGATTCATTGCATATACTAAAAAGGACGCAAAGTTGATGTTGTTGAATCTTTTCAGGGATACTGAGAGTTTTTGACTCTCAAAAAACATTTGCCAGGTAAAATCTATGGAGAATATCCTTTAGTCCGTTAGCGTATCTAGCTACATGGTAGTTTAGTGTCTAGCTAGCTACCGTCAAAGCACACTCATTAACTCACCTACACACAGAGCCCCACAGTGAGTCGGGCTGGAGCTGAGGATCACACATGTACACTGTCTGATGCAACACATTTTGTTTGTGTCATTTTACCCTCCAAATATTTCTTCTTCTTCTTCAGTGTCAAATCCAGAGGGGCTTGACACGCTAATAGAAACAACATTCCCGAGGACATTTAATGAATGTCTTGGAGAGAGTCCTCGAGTTTGTTTGTAATTTAATGAAGCATATTTTCAACCTCTCTCATATCCATCGGTAATAAACGAATGGCTCTCTTAATCCTTTGAATGTTTATCGCACAACTTCTTGACACAAAGAATTCACTCCTTGTCCAAAAGCGTCGGTCCCCTTGGGAGCTACTTATTCTTCGGTCATGGCAATGATAGCTATTTTCTCTATGACACTAGGAATCCCAACAGCCGCCTATTGAAATGAAAGGAAGAGGCAGATGTTTGGAAAGTCATTAAGAATGAAGAATGTCCTGTCCGGTTTACATAAAGTCTTGGCTTTTCCCGGGTTGAAAGAACTGTTATGTTTTCTTTCCTTGGCCTCATTATTCATAAGAAGCTTTCAGGAGCTGTGTCCATGCCGTGCTGTATTACAGTAAGCAGGAGTGTAGGTGTGTAGATGTGTCACGTGTGCACGCGCATGTTGGGAACAATCTATACTGAGCCGCAGAAATGTAGTGGTGCTACAATGATTCTGTGTGTGTATGTGTGTGTTTGCGTGCATGTTTGTGTGTGTTTGCATGTCCATGTGTGTGTTTGTGCTTGGTACTCATGTGTGTCCTATTTAAGTCCAGACCTTTTGGCCTGAGGACAGCACCTATAAAAGACAGGAACAATTCATCCCAAGAGTCTCACTGCCATGAAAAAGACAGAGGATCCCTGAGTCAAAGCCAACATAAAATGCTCTCACTTCAAAGCAGGCCTTTAGCCTAGTCAATGGGGGTGCGTTCAGGAAAGTATGAACCACTGTGATGTGAACAGCCCAATCTCTTTCTAATCATGTCCGACTGGCTGCTGAACAATGTCTAAGGTGTCGCAGAGTATCTGGTTTGTATCATAGACTTATGGCACAGGTACACGAGCCAAGTATTTATTTGTGGGACAGTGCGGTATCCATATTAGGACAGCCTCAGGATGTGAGACATGACTCATGTGGTGAATGCTGCCTGCATGCTACATACACAGCGTCATCAACACGGCAACGTTAGAGGCTTGTGTGCCTGGATTGTCTTTTTACACTAGTAAGGGCCGTCACTACATATGAGGATACAGAGGTTATAATAGGCTAATAAAAATATATATTTTGTACACAATAAAGAAAATCTATTACGGGTCAACATCTAAATATTTCTCCCAGTGTTAACGAAAGCTCAGAACGCTTATATTCTTGATCTGACAGTTTTCATCGCATGTGACTCTTTGTGAATGAGTGGAATCATCAACGGTGGTTTATTCGTAATGTTTGCCTGTATCCCCGGATTTGCCTCACAGATTTTCCTTTTTAGCAGCACATTCACCACTCACCCAAACAGCATAGTCCGCCCTCTTGCAGTACATGCCGAGGGCCTGATACGTGAAATGAACTACCCCCGAATTCCCCCAGTTTGAGACTAGAGACGCTGCAGTGTGTTTGCGAGATCCCGGACAAAAGGCAATTTTAGAACAGTCCCGCAACTCCTGCTTTGTCTACAGACATCCCCCAAACAAACAATGCAGGAGGAATGTAGGAAGAAGCATATAGGAGGATGCAGAGGAGACCGATAGAGAAGCTTCATTATTAATGCCTAGGAATACAAATTTGAATGGTATGGAATTTGAAGAAAAGAGATATCTATGTAAAGATTTTATGATTTTATTCAATTCATCATTACAACTGACTGAACAAAAATCTAATTTAATTGGTTGCATACTCATATTTTGCAGATGTTATTGTGGGTGTAGCGAAATGCTTGTGTTTCTAGCTCCAACAGTGCAGTAATACCTTATAATACACAACAATATACAGTCACTGATGCTATGAACTTACAGCAGCTAATGCTGGTGTCATTTTTGCTTGTTTTTTCTGTTCTCCACATGACATTTTAAAGTGTTTTAAATGTATAGAAATGCAGTAAATGAGCTTCAACTTTAAAATAGTTTTACTTCAGGCTTTGTCATTCTATAGATGAGCTCACATATGGCTTGCTTCATCACTTGAGCACACTATTACCATGCTATTTCCCTCACTCAGCTGAAGTTGGCCATTCCCTCGCTGCTCCCATCCATGCACAGCAGTAGATGATTGAATACATCAAGAACAGCCCTTGCAAATCCCACAAAGCCTTTAATGTCCAAAATGGCATTAACGTGTTGATTTATGTCGGGCTTATAGCAATATACTTTGGATTGTTGATAGACTCCATCATGTGAATAAATATGAGTTTTTAACAGTTTCATGTGTTGAATGTAGTTTAATGTGTTGAAATGCTTTTATTGTGGTGTAATTCAACATCTTGTGAATGTTCCTGTGTGGTGCAGTTGTTTCGTGTTTCTCCGCTTCTGTAGAACTGCGCTTCTGTCATTGTATCTGAGGATGGAAGGAGGAGGGAGCGACATGGAGGAGGAATGTGGACCTGCGTTCGGTAAATGGAGAGAGAGGAAGGGAGAATGAGAAAGAGAGGAGGAGGGATGAGGGAGGGTCTCCCAAGTCAAAGAGAGAAACATGCAGCATGTCTGTCAAAAGCTGAGAGAGTTAGAGAGAGAGAGAGAGAGAGAGGAAATGCTGCCTGAAATAACAAAGAAAGTGACTCACTCTACTTAAACCCAGAGAGTCAACTGGTGCGGTGATCATACCTCCTCTGGGATACTATCGACAGCTTGGTACAAGCTCTACTATTCTATCTACACATCTTCTAACTTCCGAGCTAAGTTCTCTGTAGATACATCTCACACTTTCAGTGCTGTTAGGACCATGGCATCCCTAGGATGGTTCGTGGTGGTTCTAGTGGGCGTTTGGAGCCAGCTAAGCCCAGGTCGGGGAGCTAATAATGGGCCTGGCAGATACCGCTACCAGCGCAGGAACTGCTACACCTGCTTCTATGGATACAATGGCTACAACACGGGACACATGAAAGGTGCAGGTGAGTGAGAAGTATGTGCTGTGTGCACAGTGCTCTACCATAGTACATAGTTTAACAGTATATCAGTCCCCGTTGTGAGCAAGATCATGTCATATCTGTCATCGTGTGTACTGTATGACGTTAGACTTTGTCACCTGAACCTCCTGGAATGCAAGAGAACCTGTCGTTTTTTATTGATTATTTCTAAGAGATTATAATTCTGAATCAAGGCTTCTGTGTGTACTGACATCTGACATGTAGACACATTATCTGTGTGTGTGTGTGTGTGTGTGTGTGTGTGTGTGTGTGTGTGTGTGTGTGTGTGTGTGTGTGTGTGTGTGTGTGTGTGTGTGTGTGTGTGTGTGTGTGTGTGTGTGTGTGTGTGTGTTTGTTTGTTTGTTTCAAATACAATGCAACTTCATTGTCCCATATAGGGCTGTGAACCTACATTAATGGCTTAACCTGCATTTATTTGCGTGTTTAAAATTGTAATGGTGCGAGTGGAGTAATGGGACACGTATAAAGTACTTTGAAAGCAGGTAGGGATCAGGATACACTGCAGCTGCTGCAGTTAAGGGGAATATACTGGAAGATGAGCTCTATGAGCCCTGTGTAGAAATGAAAGTGAGAGAGACCATGCAAGTCTATATCGAGGTTGTCCTTCTTGATTACAGAGAGAATGACAAAATAACAAATATGTGACCGACTGGCTTGATTTGATCATATGTAGCAAAACTTGAAGTTGTGTTTTTATTTTATTTTTTTATGTTGGATACAATTAGAGACTCAGAGCTAGAAAATTGTATATCTTACACTACAGTTCAGGAGCAATGGGAAAGTAATTCTGCTTTGAAAGTTGATAAACTTGTAACACCACTTTTGAGGAAATTGCCCTTGAATGTTTACGTACACCTACTGGAGAGCTCTTCTTTGTCTACACCCATTCAGCATCTTCACACCCTCTTAAGCCTTAGCCCCACCCATTTTGTTAAGCATTCACGTGAGGCCATGTGCTAATCAGAGTGACTACAGTAGTGTACTAAATAACCAAAGATTTCAAGACTAAAGGCTGTTTTATACTGTCTATCGACATGTCTGTTTACAGTTGCCATAGTTACATCATGAACATTCTATTGGCGTCCGACATCAAACTTGTCGTTGTTGTAACGAAAAAGGATAAACACAAAACGACAGGCTGCATGACATCAGCAGCCTGGTGGTCCAAAATAGCATAACTGGTGTATTTTAACACCAATAAACCCATCCGTTTAACAATGAATTTAGTATATGTCAATCTAGCAAACCAGGCAACTAAAAGCAACTTTATAAACAATGTTTTGTACTCCCTGACAAAAGGCCATGCAGCCGAAACACTTCAGAGTTTTTCAACTTTGTTTCCATTGAACATGCCATACAAATAAAGTAATTTTAATTCATTATATGAAGAGTGCCCTGGTCCTCCTTTCTTTTTAATGTTTTGGTTTGTGTCTAGCTTGTTAGTTAGCTAACTAGCCAGCCAGCTAGCCAGTTCAAATAATGACCATATCATATAGCTGACAACGTCTTAACTTTAGCTAATTTGTATTCATTATTACAGGAAAATAAACTCAATTCAGATAATTATTTACAAGATAATGGCGAGCCAATTACAGAAAATACTTGGATATTGGCCTAACGTTATATCCTAATTTGACTTTGGTGCAGGTCATGTTGTTCTTCACTTCTCTGGTAAACACACACTATATCAAATAAAGTCTATGTTTATTGTCAGGATACAGAAGGTGTAAATGGTACAGTGAAATGGTTACTTGCATAGTGGAGTCTTTTGTTTAGACATGTAGCTAACTAGCTAGCTAAACAATGAACAATAATCCTAACTATTTTCTACCCTGCTTGAATCTACAGGTAGCTAAAGCTAACCAACTAGGTTTAATGTTAGCTAGCTAGCTAACATTAGGCTATAACTAGCAATGCAAATGGTTCTGAGATACAAATAATATTACTACACAGATCATACACATAACTTTAGCTAGCGAGCCAGCCAGCCAGCTAACGTTAGCTAGCTAGCTAACAGTATGCTTTAACTTGAAATGAAAACAACTTCCTGACAAAATTAGAAACGTTTGATATCTGAAAATATAGCTAGCTAGACTCTCTTACCCGTATACATGGATAAACGCTTCTCCCTCTCTGTCACGGATGCCATGGTTGCCCTTAGTTTGAAGATGTAATCCGGAGATAGGAGTTTTATACAACAGCCTTCTGTGTGTTCTATTTTCGACTCCCTCCACATATCTGCAATCAAACGCCTGAATTTTCTCCATCTCCTTAGCTATCATACTCTGCTTCCACCGGGCATTCCACTGATTTCAAAACTCGGTCCTCCAGAAAGTGGAGAGCATTAGCAACACTTTTGCAGTTCTTCATGATATTGTTAAAAAAGCTGCTTTAGAAAGAATTACCTACATATACTGAGCAGCTCATGTTATAGACAGAAGCGTGCTATATAGCGCACCAATTCGAACTCATCTCTTGGCATGTCCAACCCATCCCCCATCCATTATCTCAGCCAATCATGGCTAGCGGGAAAGTTCCTGTCTTTTTCTGCTAAACCATCTAGGCTCGTAATTTAACCATTTTATTCGGATTTACAGATGGCATACAAGTTTGTTATTACTGCACATTGAAGTTCACATGTTCCAGAAGGCATTTCTACCAAATAACGCATTTTGATTTAAAAAAATTGTTCATTCAAATGCCTCTCCTGTGAAGTAGTGACGCTCGACATATGCCTAGTTTCCTGAAATGAGTCACTCAAGTCACTGAAATGAGTCACTCAACTCAATATTTTATATAACGATCAAACAAGGAACTGAATTGTTGGAGCGAAATTTCCTTACTTTCAGTCTCATGATAAATGTTAATTAGAATCATGAAATATTGACTTATTGAATATAATCATGAATATTGCATTATGAATTATGGTGTATGATTGGTGGAATCATGTTTTGAGTTTTCTATTATGTTATCATGGGTATTTGAAAGCAGTATGGAGCCTCACCTGGACTCACCCCTTTTTCCCTTGTTCCCCTTCCCTATACCTATTTAGTGGTATGGTATTATGGCTCAGCTAGGCCTCAGTTATGGAGGGGTGCCATACAGTTTTTGACTACTACTACATTTTAAAATCCGATCGCTTTTGCTTTGATCATGGATCGACTATAGCCTTTGAAATTACCGTTGTTTGGAAACGTGAAACCTTTGTTTGGAGATTTTTTGTTTTGTTTTTATACAATCAAGGCTTGAGTCTTTTTTTGGTTGCTTTGGAAGCGGGTCTGACTGTGGCATCACATACCTGTAGCCTCAAGGCAAGTTTTGAATTTCATTACATATTGCCTTTATAACAATGTTTTACAGCTGTAAACAGATACATTTTGGGAAGGTGATGGGATAGCCGTCATGGAAAAAAGCAAAGGAAAAACCATCATGTCCTTTGATGCTTTAAGCATCCAGTATGGTGTGTTTTTGCTACGGCCACACTCAGACGTGGCCGCGTGAACACAGAGGAAATCGTATGACTTACATGAAAAAGCATTGACTCCATCCGAAATTCTCAGACTCCAAATCCCAGTGTCGGCACCCTAACTCTAGATGGTGTAACCCGCGTCAGCATCAGGGGAGGGTGATATGAGAGTGTGAGATGTATGTCTTAGATTAGAGATGATAAACTACCTGGCGTAGTCAATCTGCAGATGCAGCAGTTTCTCTGTTGTTTCTTGATGAATTCATGGGATCCTCCTGATTTATGACAGTTGGGCTTCTGTTGCTTTTTGATGCGTCTTATCATTGTCCAGTAAGAGCATGGCGAGCACAGGGGGATCCTGGCATCAGATCACACATGCCGATGCATGGACACAGACAAGAACACACATGCACACACATTTATGTGCAAACGTACACACACACACAAACACATGCACACACGCTCACATACATACACACACACATATGGCAATGTTACTTCCCAAAACCAAGCTTCTGCTGCACTCCATACTCCTAATCTTTAATCACTGAGTGATTGGACCACAGAAGAACACCGTCTTGTAACCACCAAGATACATACTCTGTCATCTCAGCCAAGTGTGTTCATGGTTCCAGTTCCAATCATGTTGATGCTGGCTGGAAGTGTGAGATCGACCCTAGGGCAGCTGTTTAGGACATTACAACTGTTTTGTTGTGCTAGTCTGTGTGAATTTCATGCCTGTTAATGAGAGGTCAATGAGCAGTGAATGACTGTGAGGTCAGGGAGAGAAGTTGGTCAGGGCAACAGGGGCCAGAGGCTGATACCCTTGACTGATTGCTCTCTTGCTGCAGTTGTTCTTTCTCAATTCACCTAACCTTTTCAGGAACTTCAGTCTCCCTTGACCTTGGGTAGCAGCAGGAGATCATTTCATCTTCTTTATCCTGTGCCAAACACATTCATTCAAGGAGTCTAAATTGTTAACGTTAGCTGCTGGCTGCATGGTTGCAGCAACCTAGTTAGCTAATGTTAGCGCGCTAGCTAGCTATTTAGCTAGGCTACTCTCAAGCTAACGTTAGTAGCTAGTTTTCTTAGCTAGCTATAGATTGGATCATTCTAGCTAGCTTTAGAGGATGACTGCTTTTATTAACTGCTTTTATTAACACACCTTGTTTTCCATGAAAATGTGTGTTCACTCTCTCATGAGGCAGGCAAACAAGCGGACAGGAGAGGAGGGTTTCCACTAAATAACAGCCACAAAGTCAGATTCTACAGACGGGAGAGGAGTGTGAGCGAAGAAAGAAACCAAGTGCAGAGTCAACCAACAAGGTGTTTGTGCAGCTCAACTAGTTGTTAAGAGGTGTGGTTGGTGAGGCTCTGTAGGCTGTAGCTAGGAGGCCACTGTGACTGACAGGGGAATTCACCTGTCGCAGTGAGCGGGGGGGTTACCGCGTGAAATGACAGGGACAGGGTTGCAGTCACTAGACAAAACTGAGGCTAACAGGCTAAAATTGGGAGATATACTGTATGTAACTTGTCCAGTAAGAAAAACCTGCTTTCTTTTCCATTGCAAAATGTTTTTCAACGTTTTTCTATGACGTGAACTAATGAATATGTCTGGTAAATGTGTTCAGTGTTTTGAAAGTAGTGTGACGGCGCCACACCAGATTAAAAAGTATTGGGGCAAATGCTGTCTCACCACATGTTGTCTGGCTGCTCTGGTGTCAAGTAATTGTCTTTTTGTTTTTTCATGATTTGGTTAGGTCTAATTGTGTTGCTGTCCTGGGACTCTGTTGGATCTGTTTGGGGACTCTTCTCTATGTTAATCTCTCTGTAGGTGAGGGCTTTGTTATGGAAGGTTTGGGAATCTCTTCCTTTTAGGTGGTTGTAGAACTCACTGGCTCTTTTCGCACACACAGACACACAGTGTGTCAATTGAGCCTCCTGTCAGCGCTCCGGGCCACAGCAATAAGATTCTTTGCAGATCTGTCAGAGGGGGTCCTCATTAGCCTGTAGTGCTTGCATGTGTTCGATTAGTACACTGTTTGGGAGGCTCACTTTGTATACACGGTATATGTAAATGTGTAGACTATGTACTGTATACAGTGTAATATAATGTACTGAAACTGGAGGCTATTCTGCACAGACACAGATAAGCAAATACACAGTATGTTACTGTGGCGCCCAGAGAGAACAGATTTGGATGGAAATGGGTTGTTTTCTGTTGTTCCTTATTCTCCTGCTTTATTAACAATTCTGAGGTCGGATTGTGTGTGTGTGTGGTGTGTGGTGTGTGGTGTGTGGTGTGTGGTGTGTGGTGTGTGGTGTGTGTGTGTGTGTGTGTGTGTGTGTGTGTGTGTGTGTGTGTGTGTGTGTGTGTGTGTGTGTGTGTGTGTGTGTGTGTACACCTGCTTGTGAGAGCTTGCCAGTGTGTGTTTGCCAGTGTGTGAAGTCTGCGTGGCATGTTTCATGAATCCCTGCTTTCCATCAGTGTTGATGTGGCTTTGGATTTTATCTCCTTGTTGGCAGTGTCCTATGAAAACATGCCACGTCTTGCATACACCAACAGCCTTAATAAAATGCCTCGAAGCAGCATGATTGATGAAAGAATGGTTACTTTTCAAATTGAAATGCGTACTCCCCACTTTGTTGTGGAGTCAACGTTCACGAGCCGTGAATGGCCATTTTGTCTGCCATCGTTTCATATGAGAGTAATCTTCCCCTTCATGTTTCACCCTGTAATTATCAAGAGGATATAAGGTTATGGAGCTGATGCTTAGACCAGATTCTGTTCAGTTGTAATGTGAAGAAAAGGTTAACGCTGTTAGCATCCCTCTTAAAAGAATTACTGATGCCTTTGCCCATTGGGGTAAGAAACATATCGTATGTCAAAGTGCCTACAACCTTAAGACAATGATTTGCAACTCCGATATCTTGCCAACAGAACGTTAATATGGTTGCCAGCGCAGTGAGAAATACATTAGTAGCGCCTATTGTACAGTGTATAATCTTAGAAGTCCCTATCATCACAGAGAGGCTGCTGGCCATTTACGTGTGGTGGCCCCCAGGGGTCAGACATAATTATTTATCTCATGGAGGAGAATAGGCAGGCCTTTAATCATAATCACAGGAGTACTACCAAGTCCTGAGTGCAACCAGGCCCTTTTATCATGGGCAGCCTCGGAGAGTGTGCCAGACTGTCTGATGAGCTGTCTGGACAAGTCTGCCTTCCTTCTTCAGAGAGAGACTGACCTCTAATCAATGCTGCAGTCAAGTGCACTTGACTGTACTCTTCTACCCTACCTTACCCTCTACCTTACAGCACCCCGTGGGGTGGTCTGGCACTGCTTTGTGTTTATCAAGAAAGGCCACCCATTCCATCACTGTTGAAGGGCAATATTTCACCACTTTTCAACCTCATATTCATGATCTCCAGCACCATAGCAGTGTCTACATATGTGAAAACAGCCATTTGGGAGAGCATGGAGGAACCACGAAGTTCAGATGAGCTCTTTTCAGTTTTTTGTTTTTCTTCTTAACCATAATTGGTGTCTGTATACATGTACAGTTAGTAATGTGTCATTAACTTGAAATATGAGTGTTTCACTTTGAGTAATGCTGCTTTTACATGGTACGAGGTAGACGGCAAACCAGATGTCATTGTTTTCAATGAGAGAACGATTGTAAATGCCATTGAGGCTGGCGGTGAATGCCATCAGCCGCCACGGTAGATGGGACTTGCCGCCAGAGTTAAAATATTTCAACTTTTGCCATCTGCCATAGTGTTGTTCTCTACCGGATGTGTGTTTACTGAAATCACCATAGCAACGCATACTGTAGTGCTGGCTTGCTTTTGCCATCATTGTCTTTCTTGCTTTCTTGTCCCGCTATGCCGACTGGTAGGACGTTTTTTGCATCTAAACGCAGCATAACTCCTTGTTTGGCTCCTGAATGTTAAAGCAACGAAACGAAGATCCCTGCACCCTTCATTTCTTAGCTTCATCGTGGCGTCCTTCTGCGTACGTCTCTTGTCGTCTCCACTAATTTCTGTGTTTTTATTTAGACTCTCTCCATCCAGTCTCAGTCTCAAGAACCTCCAGCAGTAAATTGTCCCTTGGCTGTGAGAAGTAGCAACATTTTCCAATCCTTATAGCATTTACATGCTGCGTCTGGGAGCAGCTGCATCTGGGAACAGGGATTGTGTCTGGGGTTCAAATGGCTGTAAATACAATTTGAAGATGAAAGAGACAGCTTTGTTTTGTCTGTTAATGGACTTTCAGATCATTTGAACTGACGACCTTGACCTCACCCAGACACAACACTTGATTAGGCTATTTGGCCCAATACCTCATGAAGTGCAGTTATTCCCGCATATGTACATTATATAAATACCAAACCGGACAAAAACTTTGCCGCTGGCCAACACTGCTCTGACACACAAACAAAATGTTCAAGTGTTTCCCTACTCTCGATAAATAGACTGAGCGTTGCTGTAACTCTCCAAACCCCTCATGCTACCGAGATAAATCCACTGGTACGATCAACAATGCCTGACACACTAAATCCCCGGCTGATTACCAGGCATTTACTGCTTATCACACTGCCCAGTTTTAATGGCCACTCGGCCACTCTCCACTACTGGGCCAAAGCCAGATCCTTCCTTTCGCCTTTTATAACGTCCTCTGGTGGCTCATTCAGGCACATGCCCCCAAGTGGACCCTAATATAGCACCAGCCGCAAAAACAACAGAGGACATCAGAGTTGTCTGAGTTTAACAGCGTTTGTGTCAAAAGCCAAATACCTTATTTCTTGTTCTGGCTTTCATGGTTTTGTTTTGGTGCTCTCTGGTCTTGTTGAAGTTGGAAGTTTAGTGGATGTCTGCGTGTCAGATGGTTTCTCATAGGCTTGAAAGGCAAGCCTCATGACCACAGTGTCTTGAAATGATAACAGTAATGCGTGTCAGTGTTGTTGTGGAATGCTGCTTGACATTGTGGAGGAAAAGGAAGAAGGAAAACATGTTTGTTCTTCATAAACCCCAAATGGAGAATAAGCTTTCGTCTTACTTAGAAAATGTCACTTGATGGCTTTGATAAAGTCAACAATAGAGACATACTGTACTTGTCGTGACTGCTGTTTGCTGCCACATGTGTCTTGTTGATTGTATTGATGTGGCTCCTTAGGATAACAAAATGTTAGCTTATAGAGCAATATCCATTGTGCTGGAAAGAAACTGTTATGTTTTTGATAGGCACAGGTTTGTGCTGAGCATGTATTGTCCCATGGTAGTGCTCTTTGAAGAAGTATTATCCAGAAGAGAGGACCTTCAAACGGGTCCCTGACGAACACCTAATGTCATAGAGGACCCTGGATAAAGTTTTAATAGAGGCATAGAGAATCATTGACCTTTGACCTGTTATGGACAGATACAACTTATGGAGAGGAACTGGATGACATGTTTACAGCCTTTGAGGAGGCTTGGCTGGGCCCCATGTTCATTTTCCATTGCCATTCCTGATCCAGGGAGTAACGCTAACTTTTGTTGAAATAAATGGGATAGATATACTCCATTGTAGTGGTTGGTTGTCAAGATGCAGTAGGCTTTCCATTTTCGCAGGGCGTCTGTGGTTAGACTGGCTGATTTTGTGAATGTGTGTGCGTGCGTACATGTGTGCGTGTGTGTTTACTGGCCCTCCAGTGCTTGCTTTGCTAATTGTGCTGGCCTTTGTCCGTCTGTCTCCAGTTACCACCTGGCCCTGATGAGATTGGCATGTGCCTGTATTTCTTGCTGATTGCGCTGTGTGTCTAAGGCTTCTCTATAAGAGGCTTGCAGGGCTTCTGGGGCTTAGGCAGAGCTCTTCCACTACACTACACTGTACAGCGAGAGCTCTTCCAATACAATACACTGTACAGCGAGAGCTCTTCCAATACAATACACTGTACAGCGAGAGCTCTTCCAATACAATACACTGTACAGCGAGAGCAGGGCTTCTGTGGTACACTGTACAGCGAGAGCTCTTCCACTGCAGTACACTGTACAGCGAGAGCAGGGCTTCTGTGGTACACCGTACAGTGAGAGCTCTTCCACTACACTACACTGTACAGCGAGAGCTCTTCCAATACAATACACTGTACAGCGAGAGCTCTTCCAATACAATACACTGTACAGCGAGAGCTCTTCCAATACAATACACTGTACAGCGAGAGCTCTTCCAATACAATACACTGTACAGCGAGAGCAGGGCTTCTGTGGTACACTGTACAGCGAGAGCTCTTCCACTGCAGTACACTGTACAGCGAGAGCAGGGCTTCTGTGGTACACTGTACAGCGAGAGCTCTTCCACTGCAGTACACTGTACAGCGAGAGCAGGGCTTCTGTGGTACACTGTACAGCGAGAGCTCTTCCACTGCAGTACACTGTACAGCGAGAGCAAGGCTTCTGTGGTACACTGTACAGCGAGAGCTCTTCCACTGCAGTACACTGTACAGCGAGAGCAGGGCTTCTGTGGTACACTGTACAGCGAGAGCTCTTCCACTGCAGTACACTGTAGAGCGAGAGCTCTTCCACTGCAGTACACTGTACAGCGAGAGCTCTTCCACTGCAGTACACTGTGCAGCGAGAGCAGGGCTTCTGTGGTACACCCTACAGTGAGAGCTCTTCCAATACAATACACTGTGCAGCGAGAGCTCTTCCACTGCAGTACACTGTACAGCGAGAGCAGGGCTTCTGTGGTACACCCTACAGTGAGAGCTCTTCCAATACAATACACTGTACAGCGAGAGTTCTTCCACTGCAGTACACTGTACAGCGAGAGCAGGGCTTCTGTGGTACACTGTACAGCGAGAGCTCTTCCACTGCAGTACACTGTACAGCGAGAGCAGGGCTTCTGTGGTACACTGTACAGCGAGAGCTCTTCCACTGCAGTACACTGTACAGCGAGAGCAGGGCTTCTGTGGTACACTGTACAGCGAGAGCTCTTCCACTGCAGTACACTGTACAGCGAGAGCAGGGCTTCTGTGGTACACTGTACAGCGAGAGCTCTTCCACTGCAGTACACTGTAGAGCGAGAGCTCTTCCACTGCAGTACACTGTACAGCGAGAGCTCTTCCACTGCAGTACACTGTGCAGCGAGAGCAGGGCTTCTGTGGTACACCCTACAGTGAGAGCTCTTCCAATACAATACACTGTGCAGCGAGAGCAGGGCTTCTGTGGTACACCCTACAGTGAGAGCTCTTCCAATACAATACACTGTGCAGCGAGAGCTCTTCCACTACAGTACACTGTAGAGCGAGAGCAGGGCTTCTGTGGTACACCCTACAGTGAGAGCTTTTCCAATACAATACACTGTGCAGCGAGAGCTCTTCCAATACAATACACTGTGCAGCGAGAGCAGGGCTTCTGTGGTACACCCTACAGTGAGAGCTCTTCCAATACAATACACTGTGCAGCGAGAGCTCTTCCACTACAGTACACTGTAGAGCGAGAGCAGGGCTTCTGTGGTACACCCTACAGTGAGAGCTCTTCCACTGCAGTACACTGTACAGCGAGAGCAGGGCTTCTGTGGTACACCCTACAGCGAGAGCTCTTCCACTGCAGTACACTGTACAGCGAGAGCAGGGCTTCTGTGGTACACCCTACAGTGAGAGCTCTTCCACTGCAGTACACTGTACAGCGAGAGCAGGGCTTCTGTGGTACACCCTACAGTGAGAGCTCTTCCACTGCAGTACACTGTACAGCGAGAGCTCTTCCACTGCAGTACACTGTACAGCGAGAGCAGGGCTTCTGTGGTACACCCTACAGTGAGAGCTCTTCCACTGCAGTACACTGTACAGCGAGAGCTCTTCCACTGCAGTACACTGTACAGCGAGAGCAGGGCTTCTGTGGTACACCCTACAGTGAGAGCTCTTCCAATACAATACACTGTGCAGCGAGAGCTCTTCCACTACAGTACACTGTACAGCAGAACTCTTCCACTGCAGTACACTGTACAGCGAGAGCAGGGCTTCTGTGGTACACTGTACAGCGAGAGCTCTTCCACTACAATACACTGTACAGCGAGAGCAGGGCTTCTGTGGTACACCCTACAGTGAGAGCTCTTCCACTACAGTACACTGTGCAGCGAGAGCTCTTCCACTACAGTACACTGTACAGTGAGAGCTCTTCCACTACAGTACACTGTACTGCAAGAGATCTTCCACTACAATACACTGTGCAGCGAGAGCTCTTTCACTACAATACACTGTACAGCAGAGCTCTTCCACTACAATACACTGTGCAGCGAGAGCTCTTCCACTACAATACACTGTACAGCAGAGCTCTTCCACTACAATACACTGTGCAGCGAGAGCTCTTCCACTACAATACACTGTACAGCAGAGCTCTTCCACTACAATACACTGTGCAGCGAGAGCTCTTCCACTACAATACACTGTACAGTGAGAGCTCTTCCACCACAATACACTGTACAGCAGAGCTCTTCCACTACATAACACTGTACAGCAGAGCTCTTCCACTACAATACACTGTACAGCAGAGCTCTTCCACTACAATACACTGTACAGCAGAGCTCTTCCACTACATAACACTGTACAGCAGAGCTCTTCCACTACAATACACTGTACAGCAGAGCTCTTCCACTACAATACACTGTACAGCAGAGATCTTCCACTACAATACACTGTGCAGCGAGAGCTCTTCCACTACAATACACTGTACAGCAGAGATCTTCCACTACAATACACTGTGCAGCGAGAGCTCTTCCACTACAATACACTGTACAGCAGAGCTCTTCCACTACAGTACACTGTACAGCAGAGCTCTTCCACTACAATACACTGTGCAGCGAGAGCTCTTCCACTACAATACACTGTACAGCGATCACACTGATTTGTATATTATTTGCAGTATGTTTCTCACTCTCTGCTCTTTGTCATTTCTTGGCCACAGATGTTGACGAGTGTCAAGTCCACAACGGAGGCTGCCAGCACCGATGCGTCAACACCAGAAGCTCGTTCTACTGCGAATGCAACCCAGGCACCCGCCTGCACACAGATGGCCGGACATGCATCGGTAAGGAGTAGTGTGAAGTTGCCCTTAGACCAGTGGTTCCAAAACGATGGGAGACCTGATATGAAAATGGGGTCGCAGGAACATTTCCAAAATCCCCCCAAAATGTTTTTTTTTATCGTTGTATCTCAAAATCATTGTAATGTGGTTACCCTTAAAATCAAAATGATGATTGTTGAAATCTAAACGATAAAGTTCAATCAGAGTGCACTTAGATCGTGGGAAAAGGCCGCACTTGACTGATGCGCTTGAATCGGAATGATTCAAGTGCAACAGTCAAGTGCAGCCTTTCGTGCTGTCATGTGACTGAATGCTGCAGTCTAAGCATTCACGGGTCATGACGGAGGAGTTTTGGTTACTGACTCAAAGGGAATACCCTGTTGTCTCCTTCAGAGCATTAAAACGTTTTTATTATTTAACTAGGCAAGTCAGCTAAGATCAAATTCTTATTTACAATGACGGCCTACCCCGGCCAAACCCGGACGACACTGGGCCAATTGTGCGCCGCCCTTTGGGACTCCCAATCACGGCTGGTTGTGATACAGTCTGGATTCGAAACAGTGACTGTAGTGACACCTCTTGCACTGAGATGCAGTGCCTTAGATCGCTGCACCACTTGAGAGCCCATGGTACCCTTCGTCAGCTCATATCTGTGTGAAGCTGGATTCAGCAGTGCTCTCGTCTGCATTAAAACCAAATATTGATCCAGGTTGGATGTGACAGCAGTGATGAGGAGCGCACTGTTGACCACGCCCCCTGACTTTGAGAAGTGACATGCACCAAGTGACATGCACCGAGCACACCCATCTCATCAGTGGTGGTGAGATAAGAGATAATGTCAGAGTAATTTTGTTAAAGGAATTTTAATTCCTATGTTTATCAACCAATTCAATTAAAACACTCTGCCCATACATAAGAATTTGTAAGATAATTATCAGCATTAAATGGACAGAAACCAGTCTTAAAATCAATCAATCAATAGCGTTTATTCTCGAGAGTACTGATCATAATACATTTTACATCAGGTTATATAATAAAGATGATGTCATAGGTTTTAATGTCCATCCTCCTCTCGGATACAATGGCAGTACAGTTAGCATTCTCATTACTGTCTGCCACCTGTTCAACTATCTGCAACCAACCCAAGGTCTTTCCCCTCCCTGGGTAGAGACATCATTCTAGCCTGTCTGAAGATAAACCCATTCTTTCTAACAAGGAACACATAACATTCAACATTATGATTATAATAAGATTCATTCTTACAGTATTATAGTAGTATTCTGTTTAGTTCTAATTCTAAGTCAAATGTATACATATTTTAGTCATTAAACACAAAAATCCCATAACAAATTTGCAATTGACTGTATAGCTCCACATTAAAAGTATGTGATCGGGAGTTGAGAAAACAATCAGAAATACTGTTAGAATGTTTTGCAATTGCCTGCCATAGCCCCAAATAAAAAAGTAAACATTGGCTGTTAATTACAACTTTTTTTGTGGTTGGGGTCATGAGAACTTTCAGATATCAAAACGGGATCGTGGACGAAAAAAGTTGGAACACCTGCCCTAGACGCTGACCTTGGGTCAGTTTTGCATTTCCCCACTAATGGTTAAGGTTAGGCTTGGAGGAGGGGAAGCTGATTCTAGGTCTCTACTGTACCTAGGGGAACTTCACCCTGGAGCCATCAGTGAGACCTAAAGGGAGGGTGGCGCTGTGGAAGGGCACCTAAGGTCAACCAAGGTCAGGGGTGGGGGGTTTGGGAGTGATAGGGGTTTGGGATGAAAGAGGTGGATCTGGTCCAATGTGCTGGCTGTATCCCATTGTTGCCCTCACCATCTGGAAACTACGCTATGGGAGAGGCTGGGACTCACATCAAAGCAGGGAAAGGGGTCTTCACCTTCTGCTTGTGTCAAAAGGGGGAATCAAAGAGTCTTTTGTGCTGGCAAAAGAGGTGCTTTCCTGCTGTTCTCCAGCAGCCCTTACAGAGCAGGTTTGTGTCTGGGCGTATATACTGTAGTAGTGCAGTGTCTGCCTCTCTCTTGTCTCTTTCTCTCACACACATGCACACAGACACGAACACACACACACTCTCTCTCTTTTTCTCTCTCTCACATTGCACTGTATCATGGCTATGGCACACAACAACAGGATGTCAGGTTAACTCAAATCAAATCAAATTGTATTTGTCATATGCTCCGAAAACAACTGGTGTAGACTTTACCATGAAATGCTTGCTTATGAGCCCTTCCCAACAATAAAGAGTTTAACCCATTTCAGTCAATTGACGCACCGGTGTGTCAATCTAAGTAACATAATAAAAAAATCCCCATTTAAAATCCGTCAGTTTAAGGTAGAAATATATTTGTTTGCTTTGGATGCGTCTCAATCCACTGCATCTGCCAATGTTGCACTTCCGCATCTGCAGTGAAAAGTGACATCCTGAAAATCTGTCTTGTCACTAAAACATCTGTAGAGTCCGAACAGTTTGACATACAAACTACGATGGAAAGGGGAGACTCTCAGGTACATGAAGGCGTTCTCCGTTTTGCTCTACGACCACCACAAGTGGCAAGGGACTCGTCTGAAGTCGGTACCGTTGATGTGCTAACTTCTATTTGTAGCTTCCGAACCGTTTGGGCTACAAACTAATGTGACCTCACTGTGGAAAAGGGAGATTCTCACGAATACGATGATCTTCTACGTTTTTCTCTATAGCCCCCACAAGTGTCAAGGGACTCGTCTGAAGGTATCTAGGACCCGTGAAAAGAAACTAAATTGAAGTATGAAGGTAGTTTTGTGCCTACCCAAATTATGAGTAAAAATAAATATATTCACTACCGTTCAAAGGTTTGGGGTCAATTACACATTTCCTTGTTTTTGAAAGAAAAGCAATTTTTTGTACATTAAAATAACATCAAATTAATCAGAAATACAGTGTAGACATTGATAATGTTGTAAATGACTATTGTAGCTGGAAACGGCTGATTTTGTAAATTGAATATCAACATAGGCGTACAGAGGCCCATTATCAGCAACAATCACTCCTGTGTTCCAATGGCATGTTGTGTTAGCTAATCCAAGTTTATCATTTTAAAAGGATAATTGAACATTAGAAAACCCTTTTGCAATTATGTTTGCACAGCCCTGAAAACTGTTGTCCTGATTAAAGAAGCAATAAAACTGGCCTTCTTTAGACTAGTTGAGTATCCGGAGCATCAGCATTTGTGGGTTCGATTTGTGGAGTGATTTGTTGAGTGGGTGGAAAACTAGTTTTAATGACTCCAACCTAAGTGTATGTAAACGTCCGACTTCAACTGTAGATATTCCATAAAAAAATCTACCATTTCCAGCTACAATAGTCATTTACAACATTAACAATGTCTACACTGTTTTTCTGATCAATTTGATGTTACTTTAATGGGGAAGAAAATGACATTTCTAAGTGACCCCAAATTTTGAACAGTAGTGTATATATATACAGTTGAAGTCGGGAGTTTACATACACTTAGGTTGGAGTCATTAAAACGTGTTTTTCAACCACTCCACAAATTTCTTGTTAACAAACTTCATACTTTGCTGCAAAAAGTGCAAATCAATCCCAGAACAACAGCAAAGGACCTTGTGAAGATGCTGGAGGAAACAGGTGCAAAAGTATCTATATCCACAGTAAAACAAGTCCTACATTGACATAACCTGAAAGGCCCCTCAGCAAGGAAGAAGCCCCTGCTCCAAAACCGCCATAAAAAAACATACTACGTTTTGCAACTGCACATGGTGACAAAGATCGTACTTTATGGAGAAATGTTCTCTGATCTGATGAAACAAAAATATAACTGTTTGTCCATAATGACCATCGTTGTGTTTGGAGGAAAAAGGGGGAGCCTTGCAAGCCGAAGAACACCATCCCAATCACAAAGCACGGGGTGGCAGCATCATGTTGTGGTGGTGCTTTGCTGCAGGAGGGACTGGTGCACTTCACAAAATAGATGGCATCATGAGGAAGGAAAATGATGTAGATATATTGAAGCAATATCTCAAGACATCAGTCAGGAAGTTAAAGATTTGTCGAAAATGGGTCTTCCAAATGGACAATGACCCCAAGCATACAAAATGGCTTAAGGACAACAAAGTCAAGGTATTGGAGTGGCCATCACAAAGCCCTGACCTCAATCCTATGGAATATTTGTGGGCAGAACTTAAAAAGCGTGTGCGAGCAAGGAGGCCTACAAACCTGACTCAGTTACACCAGCACTGTCAGGAGGAATGGTCCAAAATTCACCCAACTTATTGTGGGAAGCTTGTGGAAGGCTACCCGAAATGTTTGACCCAAGTTAAACAATTTAAAGACAATGCTACTAAATACTAATTGAGTGTATGTAAACTTCTGACCCACTGGGAATGTGATGAAAGAAATACAAACTAAAATAAATCATTCTCTCTTCTATTATTCTGACATTTCAATTTCTTAAAATAAAGTGGTGATCCTAACTGTGTCACGACTTCCGCCGAAGTCGGTCCCTCTCCTTGTTCGGGCGGCGTTCGGCGGTCGACGTCACCGGCCTTCTAGCCACCGCCGATCCACTTTTCATTTTTCCATTTGTTTTGTCTTTGTTTTACACATCTGATTTCAATCCCATAATTACTTGTTCATTATTTAACCCTCTGTTCCCCCATGTTTTTTTGTGAGTGATTGTTTATTGTATTTTCGGTCTGTCATGGTGTGTATTTTGCTACTTTGTATATTTTACATTTTGAGTAAAAGTACGTTGATTACTCATATCTGCTGTCCTGCGCCTGACTCTCTACACCAGCTACACATAGGACCCATTACAAACTGACCTAAGACAGGGCATTTTTACTAGGATTAAAAGTCAGGAATTGTGAAAAACTGAGTTTAAATGTATTTGGCTAAGGTGTATGTAAACTTCTGACTTCAACTGTATGTCACGTTCCTGACCTGTTTTCTGTTGTTTTTGTATGTGTTTAGTTGGTCAGGGCGTGAGTTGGGGTGGGCATTCTATGTTTTGTGTTTCTATGTTTAGGTCGTTGGTAATTAGCCTTATATGGTTCTCAATCAGGGACAGGTGTTTGACGTTACCTCTGATTGAGAACCATATAAAGGTAGGCTGTTCACACTGTTTGTTTGTGGGTGGTTGTCTTCCGTGTCTGTATGTTTGTTCGTACCACACGGGACTGTAGCGTTTGTTCGTTCGTTTGTTGTAGTCTGTACCTGTTCCTGCGTTCTTCGTGTTATATGTAAGTTCTCATGGTTTAGGTCAGTCTACGTTCGTTTTGTTATTTTGTAATCATTCCAAGTGTTTGTTTTCGTGTTCGTTTTCGGCAGTTAATAAATTCATTATGTTTTCAAAACCCGCTGCATTTTGGTCTGATCACTACTCCTCCTCTTCGGAAGAAGAGGAGGAGGACAACCGTTACACTGTATTTCCCGAACTTTCTTGTATCTCCTAGATATCGGACAAACACTTAAAAACCACGTTTCTTATGATACGTTTTTTGACTGTCTTTTTCGCTCTTTATGAATGTGTTATTCAGTGCGTTTCTCTGGGCTATACAGTAGTAGTAAAGGCCAAATTTAATAATTTATCAAATAATGGTTTTATTTTTTATACCTAAAGAGGTCCTACAACTCAAAATCAACTAGCTAAATGATCCGTAGTATGACCATAGTAAAACAATTCCAAATGTCCGCTTATAATTAAGAATTAAAAATAAATGGTAACACAAGTGGAATAAAATAAAATACACAAGAATGGAGCTACAGTATATACAGGGAATACAAGGGCACATGTCAAATCTTTTCAGCCTTCTGAGGGGGAAGAAGCGCTGCCGTGCCCCCTTCACGACTGTGTGGGTGTGTGGACCAGATTAGGTCCTTAGTGATGTGAATGCAAAGGAACTTGACGCTCTCAACCCGCTCCAAAACAGCCCCCCCCCCCCCGCTCCACAACAGCCCCTCTTTCTCCTATAGTTCACAATAAGCTCCCTGGTCTTACTGACGTTGAGGGAGAGGTCCTGGCACCACACTGCTAAGTTTCTGACCTCCTCCCTGTAGGCGGACTCATCGCTGTTGGTGATCAGGTCTACCACCGTCGTGTTATCGGCAAACTTGATGATGATGTTGGACTTGTGCGTGGCCATGCAGTCGTGGGTGAACAGGGAGTACAGGAGAGGACTAAGCACACACACCTGAGGGGCCCCTGTGCTGAGGGTCAGCGTGGCGGAGGTGTTGTTGCCTACCCTCACGACTTGGAGCCGGCCCGTCAGGAAATCCAGGATCCAGTTGCAGGGGGAGGGGTTCATTCCCAGGGTCCCTCACTTGGGGATGAACTTGGAGGGGACTATGGTGTTGAACGCTGAGCTGTAGTCTATGAACAGCATTCTCACTTAGTTATTTCCCCTCTTGTCCAGGTGGGAGAGGGCAGTGTGAAGTGATTGTGTCATCTGTGGGTCTGTTGTGGCGGTATGCGAATTGGAGTGGGTCTAGGGTGTCTGGGATGATGGTGTTGATGTGTGTCATGACCAGCCTTTCAAAGCAGTTCATAATTACAGATGTGAGTGCTACAGGACGATAGTTGTTTATGCAGGTTACCTTGGAGCTCTTGGGAAAAGGGACAAGGGTGGTCAGCTTGAAACATGTTGGGATTACAGACTGAGACAAAGAGAGATTGAAAATGTCAGCTGGTCTGCGCATTCTTTGAGAACACCTCCTGGTATTCCGCCTTGTGGTTGTTAACCCGTTTAAATGTTTTGCTCGTGTGGGCCACGGAGAGCGAGATCACATACAGTAGTCATCCAAAAAACAGGTGCTTTCATGCAAGGCACAGTGTTATATTCCTCGAAGAGAGCATAAAATACAGTTAGCTAATTTGGGAGTTCTGCATCGCATGGCTGGGTTTCCCATTATAATCCGTTATCGTCTGCAAGCCCTGCCACATACGATGAGCGTCGGCGCCGGCGTAATAGGATTCCACCTTCCTCCTAAATTGCCCTTAAGCACGTTTGATGTCTTGTCAGAGGTCAAAGTGGACTTTCTTGTATGCGCCCATGTCCGTGTCCTGTTCCTTGTAAGCGGTAGCTCTAGCCTTTAGCCCAGTGGACATTACCTGTAATCCTTGTTTTTTAGGGTTTGGATATAATCTTAGAGTCACTGTGGGGATTCTTTCTGTTTGAGCTTTAAACAGGAAGCAGGAAAATGGAGTCATGGTCAGATTTGCCTAAGGGAAGATGATGGAGGGCCTTATGCGTATGCGTTTCTGTGGTTAGAATAAAAGTGGTTGAGAGTTTTAGCACCCCTAGTGGCGTAGGAGACATGTTGCTAGAAGTGAGGTGGAATGGTTTTAAGTCACCCCGTGCTATAGTCTCCACACACCAGAAACGCTGCCTCTGGGTGAGCCTTTTCTTGTTTGTTTATAGCCCCATACAGTTTGTTGAGTGCCAGAGTGTTTGTTGTTGGCTTGGGGTGGGATGTAGACAGCTTTGATAATTACGGAGGAGAAATCTCTTGGTAGATTAAAGGGTCTGCAGTTTACCATGAGTTATTCTTTATCAGGTGAGAAAGAGCGAGAGATTTCCTTCACACTTGAAGTAGCACACCAGTTGTTTTTTCTTTAAAGAAACACTACACCTCCTTGCGACTTCTACAAAGCCTCTGTACGATCCTGCCTCTGCATGGAGAATCCACCGAGTACTACGTGCATAGCGTCCTCATCCAGCCACGTTTCAGTAAGACATACATATAACATCCAGCTTTCCAAGTCTCTCTGATGGGAGATGTTACATTCCCACAAGACAATCTCAATATATCGCTCACGGAACGGGGACTAACAAAGAAAATCACTTTGACAACCAAAACGAAACAGAAAGGGGTTCAAAAAGGGTTCTGAAAGGCACCCTTGTGGGTTCCCACTGAAAGTTGGCAAAGCCACTAGTAAGACACCCACCATGGATTCCCACTAGGTTTGCCTCCAAAAAGACAAACTAAATGAAAAACCCACAACAACTTCGGATAGGGCGTAAAAAGAGTCTTCTTTCAAACGTAAGAGGTTGAGCTCAAAATCGCACCTCAGCTGACATGAAATGTAGCTCTCCCAACATCTCTCAAGCTCAACTGGAGCACTGAGCCAGCCACTCTTAAATATCACCTGGGCTAGCACAGGTGAAACACTTTCCGACTAACGAAATGGACAAGCCAGCACAGGTGTAACACATACTTACTAACAAGGTGACACCAATTGGTGTGCCCTACGTGCTAACGTGATACCTCAAAATAAAAAAATTCTGTAACAGAGAGACTCGAACGAAGATCATCCATCTTATTCTCGAGTGACTGTAAATTTTCCAATAGAACGGAGGAGAGCACCGTTTGGTTTTGTCTTTGCCTCAATTTCACCAGGAATCCACCTTGTCTCCCGTGTCTACACCTGCAGCGTTTTGTTAGCCCATGGAACAAAGGAATGGGATCCGGTATGAACAGTGGAATAGCTCAGTCGGAGTTGAAGTCGTATTTTAAGTCCAAATTGAGGTTAGTAACTGTCGATCTGATGCCCAGAAGTGGCTGGAGGTCATATGTGATAATAGTATGAACTTTCTGTATCAAAAAAGTAAAGAAACATGATAAAAGTCACTATATAGCAAAGTTGTTACCGTTCTCTTGTCTCTCTGATTGATTTAGGACCGTTGCCTCGCAGCGGGCCATGGGAAGCGCCCAAGGCCTGTCGAAACATTGTTGGCTTTGACCAGGGCCAGTTTGAAGGAAATGTTATAACTTGCCTAACTTGCCTACAAAAAGCCTGATTTGTGTTTTTTTTATGAGTAATTACCACAGAGATGGGAACCCATTCATATTATTAACGTTTTTATAGAAATGGGCCCCAAATTACACTACCTCAGTTTGTGATTATAATTATTAATTCATTGATTCATCCTTTTCCTGGAGAGCTACGAGTGTGCAAGCTTTTGTTCCAGCCCTGCACTAACACAACCGATTCAGCTAAAGGTCCTGGCAAACAATGAATTAGTCAAATCAGGTGTGTTAGAGCTGGGCTGGGACAAAAATGTGCACCCCCGTAGCTCTCGAGTGTTGGCCACCCCCAAAGCCGTCATGTCAGTTGATCTACAAATACTTTTAACCCCATTTACTGTTCCTATTCACCACTGAGAGGTAGAACATGTGCTCCGACACACGCACTAATCTTAGATTCCCTCTTGGCGTCTGCACAGCAACTGCGTGCAGTCCAGAAGCGCATATTCAATTTAGTTATTTATTTAGATTTTAATCAGGCTACTTTGATGTCACGGTACGCTCTGATGGCATGATGTGTCATACAAACCATCTCATTCTTCTCATGCTGTTGTTTTTTTGCCAGGCCTTGTTTTCCTCCTTTAAATTAAAGGCAGCTTACCAACTCAAGGATGTTCCAAACAGTGAAGCAAAATAAGACACCATACATAAACTCTGTGACATATGCTTTAATGAGAAACATATGACTGACTGACCTGACATTGGTGTGTTCCTACGTCACAAAGTTTTTTTTATCAAAGACTCTGAGCTCGATTTATTTTAAATGAATTTCTCTATTTCCCTGAAAAAAAGTATAAACCCTGTGCTGGAAATGTTTAATGTTTGTGATTTTCTAATAACAAATTTCTGTGTTCTATTCATGTGCTTTTCTAATAACAGTTTTCTGTGTTCATACAAGTGACCATATTGAACGAATCCTCACTTATCAGTATCTGCAATTTGGCAGTACGCCCAGACCTTATTTGAGAACGAAAGATATCCCAGTTTCAAGGTCTCAGCTTAGAGAGAAGAAGCCTCGTAAGCTATTGATCGGTCACATGAATGAAGCAAACATTAATTATTTATGAATGATGAACAAGCTAAATCATGCAAATAGGACTTGTCTGCATTATATAAGGGAATTAACGGGACTGCCCCGTTAGAGCTCCTAACAGATGTTCACTATGGTGCATCAAGTTTGTTGGAACCTCTCCAGCAGGCTGATAATAAATAATGATTCATTTAAGATTGATTTAGAATGTCCCTGTGTAAGAACTTGCACGACAACCCACGTATATGTGTCTGGCCTTTTGGATTGTTTATGAGCCCTAAGTAGTCTCAACTGTTCCCTAGCACAGAGCTTCCCAAAAAACTCTTTACACCGGAGTTGTCTCGAGATGGCTATGCATATTCATGGCATGAGGCTAGTAGCATAGCTGCTCTCTCCATTGAATACAGGTGGTTGGCGTCAACAACCCTCATCGAATATTTAAAAAAGGATTACAATAATGAGTTGTGTAGACAGCCCGCCGTGCCACTTTGTGGACAACAACTCCCATGTGTTATGGTGGAGAGACATGTATCTTGTCAGTATATCCATAATCCTTGCTCTTTCTTCCCCATGTCATTCTTTCACTCACATCTCATCTGGGTTCAGGCTTAGCACAGCCAAAAGAGCCAACTCATCCATCATTGGGAAAATGAACATTGCTATTTGAGAACTAGTATGAAATGTGGACCAAAATTAGACCTACTTGGCTCATATATTGGTCATGTGACGTTTTGGGTGATTTACTATCGATCGAGAGCATACAGGCAATTTACTTGCCAAAGCAACCCTGTCAAGTGAGTCATTATGGCTTCCCGGGGCACGTTGTCAGTCAGGGGAAGACCTGATACTTTCCACTGAAGATCTCACAGCTTTCCTGAATAAACAAATGCCAAACACAACCCCCTGCCCCTATACCTGTCACGTTCCTGACCTGTTTTATGTTATTTTTGTATGTGTTTAGTTGGTCAGGGCGTGAATTGGGGTGGGCATTCTATGTTTTGTGTTTCTATGTTTAGGTCACTTGTAATTAGCCTTATATGGTTCTCAATCAGGGACAGGTGTTTGACGTTTTCCTCTGATTGAGAACCATATATAGGTTGGCTGTTCACACTGTTTGTTTGTGGGTGATTGTCTTCCGTGTCTGTGTCTGCACACCACACGGGACTGTAGCGTTTGTTCGTTCGTTTGTTATAGTCTGTACCTGTTCCTACGTTCTTCGTGTTATATGTAAGTTCTCATGGTTTAGGTCAGTCTACGTTCGTTTTTGTTATTTTGTAATCCTTCCAAGTGTTTGTTTTCGTGTTTCGTCGTTTGCTTTAATAAATTCATTATGTATTCACAACCCGCTGCATTTTGGTCCTCCGATCCTTCTCTCCTCTCCTCGTCCGAGGAGGAGGAAGATCTAGACACCCGTTACAGAATCACCCACCAACCTAGGACCAAGCGGCGGGGGAGAGCTCAACAGCGAAACCAGGACTCGTGGACTTGGGAGCAAATATTGGACGGAGAAGGACCCTGGGCTCAACCAGGAGAATATCGCCGCCCCAAAGCTGAGTTGGAGGCAGCGAAAGCAGAGAGGTGGCGATATGAGGAGCTAGCGTGGAAGCAGGAAAAGGATCTGGGCTACACTACGTGGGAGGAGATCGACAGGTGGTCGATCGACCCAGGGCGAGTGCCGGAGCCCGCCTGGGATTCTCTGGCGCAGTGCGAGGAGGGATACCGGCGAATGGAGGCAGCACGACGACGCGGTAGGAAGCCTGTGAGTAAACCCCAAAAATGTCTTGGGGGGGGGCTTAAAGGGAGAGTGGCGAAGTCAGGTAGGAAACCTGCGCCTACTCCCTGTACTTACCGTGGAGAGCGAGAGTACGGGCAGACACCGTGTTACGCAGTAGAGCGCACGGTGTCTCCTGTACGTGTGCATAGCCCGGTGCGGGTTATTCCACCTCCCCGCACTGGCAGGGCTAGATTGAGTATTGAGCCGGATGTCATGAAGCCGGCCCTACATATCTGGCCACCAGTGCGTCTCCTCGGGCCGGCTTACATGGCACCAGCCTTACGCATGGTGTCCCCGGTTCGCCTACATAGCCCGGTGCGGGTTATTCCACCTCCCCGCACTGGTCGGGCGACGGGGAGCATTCAGCCAGGTAAGGTTGGGCAGGCTCAATGCTCAAGGGAGCCAGTACGCCTGCACGGTCCGGTATTTCCGGCGCCACCTCCCCGCTCCATGCCAGTACCACCAGTGCCTACACCACGCACCAGGCTTCCAGTGCGTCTCCAGAGCCCTGTTTCTCCTCCACGCACTCTCACTATGGTGCGTGTCTCCAACCCAGTACCTCCAGTTCCGGCACCACGCACCAGGCTTCCAGTGCGTCTCCAGAGCCCTGTTCCTCCTCCCCGCACTCGCCCTGAGGTGCGTGCCCTCAGCCCGGTACCTCCAGTTCCGGTACCACGCACCAGGCCTATAGTACGCCTTTAGAGTCCAGTGTGCCCTGTTGTTGTTCCCCGCACTAGCCTGAAGGTGCGTGTCTTTAGCCCGGTACCTCCAGTTCCGGTACCACGCACCAGGCCTACTGTCCGTCTCCCCAGCGCCATCTGAGCCATCCGTCTCCCCAGCGCCATCTGAGCCATCCGTCTCCCCAGCGCCATCTGAGCCATCCGTCTCCCCAGCGCCATCTGAGCCATCCGTCTCCCCAGCGCCATCTGAGCAATCCGTCTGTCCCGAGCCATTAGAGCCGCCCGTCTGTCCCGAGCCGTCAGAGCCGTTCGTCAGTCAGGAGCCGCTAGAGCCATTCGTCAGTCAGGATCTGCCAGAGCCGCCAACCAGACAGGATCTGCCAGAGCCGCCAACCAGACAGGATCTGCCAGAGCCGCCAACCATACAGGATCTGCCAGAGCCGCCAACCAGACAGGATCTGCCAGAGCCGCCAACCAGACAGGATCTGCCAGAGCCGCCAACCAGACAGGATCTGCCAGAGCCGCCAACCAGACAGGATCTGCCAGAGCCGCCAACCAGACAGGATCTGCCAGAGCCGCCAACCAGACAGGATCTGCCAGAGCCGCCAACCAGACAGGATCTGCCAGAGCCGCCAGCGAGCCATGAGCCATGAGCAGCCAGAGCCGTCAGCCAGCCATGAGCGTCCAGAGCCGTCAGCCAGCCATGAGCGTCCAGAGCCGTCAGCCAGCCATGAGCGTCCAGAGCCGTCAGCCAGCCATGAGCTGACCCTTAGCTTAGAGCTGCCATTTATCCAGAACTGCCCCTCAGTCCAGAGCTGTCTCTCTGTCCGGAGCTGCCCTTCAGTCCGGAGTTGCCCCTCTATCCTCAGCTACCTCTCTATCCTGAGCTACCTCTCTATCCTGAGCTATCCCTCTGTCCTGAGCTACCTCTCTGTCCTGAGCTACCTTGTCCCGGAGCTGTCCTTTATCTTGGTGTTGCCCCTTAAATTAGGTGGGTGGAGTAAGAGGGTGGTCATTGTGAGGGGGATAAAGAAGCGGGGATTTATTATGGTGGGATGGGAACCACGCCCAGAGCCTGAGCCACCACCGTGGACAGATGCCCACCCAGACCCTCCCCTAGACTTTTGGTGGTGCGTCCGGAGTTCGCACCTTGAGGGGGGGGGTTCTGTCACGTTCCTGACCTGTTTTATGTTATTTTTGTATGTGTTTAGTTGGTCAGGGCGTGAGTTGGGGTGGGCATTCTATGTTTTGTGTTTCTATGTTTAGGTCACTTGTAATTAGCCTTATATGGTTCTCAATCAGGGACAGGTGTTTGACGTTTTCCTCTGATTGAGAACCATATATAGGTTGGCTGTTCACACTGTTTGTTTGTGGGTGATTGTCTTCCGTGTCTGCGCACCACACGGGACTGTAGCGTTTGTTCGTTCGTTTGTTATAGTCTGTACCTGTTCCTACGTTCTTCGTGTTATATGTAAGTTCTCATGGTTTAGGTCAGTCTACGTTCGTTTTTGTTATTTTGTAATCCTTCCAAGTGTTTGTTTTCGTGTTTCGTCGTTTGCTTTAATAAATTCATTATGTATTCACAACCCGCTGCATTTTGGTCCTCCGATCCTTCTCTCCTCTCCTCGTCCGAGGAGGAGGAAGATCTAGACACCCGTTACAATACCACTCTAGGCACTAGATCTGACAGGATAAGATAGGTGTGGGAAATATTGCAAGTTCCACCTAGTGGGCAAGGTTGAGCAACTATCATATTGCTTATACCTATCCAGTCCTTTCAGATATGCATAACGTTCCTAGGCTCTAGAGCAGGGGTATTCAACTCTTACCCTACGAGGTCTGGAGCCTGCTGCTTTGATGTTCTACCTCATCATTCATTGCACGCACCTGGTGTGCCAAGTCTAAATCTGTTCCTGATTAGAAGGGAACAATGAAACCAAGCAGTGGAACTGGCTCCGAAGGTCCGGAGTTGAGTTTGAGGGATCTAGGGGTGAGCAGCAAGGGTTGCTTCTAGTCAAGGTCCACTGCAATGAGCCACGTATTGTAAGTACCCCCTGCTGTCCGCAGGCTTATCGGCCCAAATCAGATGTCTCGCTAATGGAGCAGCAAAAAAAAAGCGCTGTTATTATTGGGCCTCTGTTCTGAGATGGCAATTGAAGAGAAAACAGAGTGGAGCGGATTTCCAAGATTTCCAAGATCGGAGTGTAGATAGGGTTCATGTTTGTTTTTGTTTTGAAACTGGAACTCCTTTTTTCTGAGTTCCTCCAAATGAAAATGCAGGAGCTTCATCTCATCTTTGAGATGCAGTTCACCTTGGGTTATGCGTTAGCATAAATCGAATGTTTGAAACGATCGGGTGGTGTCTTGCACTTTGTGAGAACATGTAGACAAACACGTGCTTGTGCTGTCAGAGCGAGCAGACCTACTGTACATGTCATTTCCGCAAGTTTATCCTGCTCGCATGAACAACTATTTGTCTGTGTCATTGTAGATCATCTGAATTTAAAAAACACAATGGTGGTCAAAAATGTAACTTTGAGAGTTTCTAAACAGGTACTCTTTCTTCACATGATGATCAATCAATTACATTTGTGTACTGTACATCGCCTTTAATTGTTGATCTATCCTGTCTCACTCTGTGTGTTTCTCCCCAGCCGTCCACTCCTGTGCTGTCAGAAATGGAGGCTGTGAGCAGGACTGTGTGCAGCTGTCCCCGGCTCACTACCAGTGTCGCTGCAGACCCAACTATCATCTTGCAGAGGACAGCAAACACTGCAAGTGTAAGTGTAGTCGGCCATTTAAAAAAAAAAAAACCTGTGTGTGCTTGTGTGCAAACTTCTCAGTCCGTCCTCTTCATGCCATTTTGGCAGACACTTTTATCCAAAGCGACAGTGAGTAGCAGCCTATATGTTCCCAGTGGGAATCGAAACCCACAATGTTGTGGGCACTAATATTGTGTATATGTGAATATACAGCATATATTATATTATAAATACCTCACATGTGACTCATAATAAGACGAAGCAATTAGCACATCTAATGAATTATCCGACTCCATAAAGATTATTTGGCAATATGCAAGCACACTATAGTTGAGTTACAGTAATAGGCAATTGAGACATGTCTGAGAATGGAATTCTAAATACATGTATTATTTAATTACTTTGAAAAAAAGAATGATAACATTATACAAGACATCATGCCCTGAAAGGCCATGCCCTAAAAGTCCATGGGGTGGAGAAAGAAAGAAAGAAAGAAAGAAAGAAAGACAGAGACAGAGACAGAGACAGAGACAGATTGTATCTCACCACAGCAGTTCAGGCACCAAAAAGAGAAAGAACAAGGAATCTAAAACCCTTTTATAAGCATCTGAGTTGTTTGGATAAAAAATCTGCGGTGTTGACCAATAGTATTACTGTCGAGTTAACCTCCAATCAGATATCAGACTTACATGAATGTCACCTCTGCTTCTCAGAGGTGAGACAATGGGGGTTGGAGAGATAATACAGAGAGTGCTGAATTCCTAAAATGACACAAAGGAAATTATTGCATACAGTTGATAAGAAGAGTCACTTAGGGGGCTGCCCTACAACAACGCTGGTGATGCTAGCTGATGCCAACTGATGCTGAGCCATGCGGCACAAACCTATTTTTCTTTGTTTTTCATGACAGGGAATAACAAAATGCTTACTGTGCTGTGTTGGCTGCATTCGCTGTATTGGCTATGCTTGGACAGTTCATTTTCTGCCTGTCTGATGTGTCGTGGGGCCAAAGAAATCTAATGTCATTCTATGACTATAAATCCAGCCTGGTGTTTAACTTACCAACGCCACTATGTTTTCTCCAACAAAGCCCATGAAAACCATGAACCAATACCGCAGCCTAATAAAAGTAGCACATTAAACAAACTCAATTGCACTTGTGGCCATTGTTGTTTCCCATGCCCATTTGGTATGACCACCCTAAAGGAGTTTGGCAGCCTTGGCCTGTGGTGAATTTGAAATGCAATAAAACACAATTATGTCTCCTTAAAGGCTGCAGACTGCACCGATTCTGTCCATTGTAACTTGCTAACTTGTGTTAATGACCACTTGCCCAAGCTCTAGCGCCCAGATTTCCTCCTGCTACAGATACAGTAGATGGAGTATACAACTTATAGTCCAAGCAATATGTGCCAAATCTTTGGAGATATGTTCACTTTTTCATAAAAGCTTGAAACTTGGTACACTTGTACAGTTTGGGGCCCTGAAAATGTTCAGACGGAGGCATGGAGGCATCGCAAAAACACCTCCCGGCGGATGTGGTGGACATTTTCCATTCCGCCATTAACAAACAATGTATTCTGCGTCATATCTTATGAACCAAACATGTTAACACAGAAAATGTGATGTCTACCTCTCTATGTTGATGGTCAAGGATTACAATAATGCCATGCACAACATAAAAAAATGCCCCCTGGCATCCATGGTGGCCATTTTGCTATTCTGCTACAAGCAGACAATGTATTTTCCCCGTCATATCTGCTGAACCATACACAATAACACAGAAGAGGTGATGTCTGCACCAATGTTTTGATGGTCAAGGATTACAATTGTGCCATGTACAACATCATAAAGAGTTACGACTATTATAAAATGGTGGACTGCCACTGGGCGAAAAAGCATCCATATCAGGGGATATCTTTACACGTTTTTAATATTCTAAAAAATACAGACCATTTCCAATGCAAATTTGGAGTTTTGTGGATATACACTATATCCTGACAAATTCTAAATCCAGATGTGTCTTTTAGACGTACAGTTTAGTAGGTACATCACCCCGTTCATGAAAATGGTTCGCTCCTACAGAAAGTGAGTCACATGGCCGTGGCTTGCTATATAAAGCAAGCAGACGGGCATGGAGGCATTCAGTTACTGTTAGATTGAACGTTAGAATGGGCAAAATGAGCAAAATGAGTGACCTAAGCGACTCTGAACGTGTTATGATCATCGGTGCCAGGAGCGCTGGTTCCAGTATCTCAGAAACGGCCGGCCTCCTGGGATTTTCATGCGCGACAGTGTCTAGGGTTTACCAAGAATGGTGCGACAAACAAAAAACATCCAGTCGGTGACAGTCCTGTGGGTGAAAACAGCTTGTTGATGAGAGGTCGAAGGAGAATGGCAAGAATCAGGCGGGCCACAAACAGGCAAATAACGGCGCAGTACAACAGTGGTGTGCAGAACGGAATCTCGGAATGCACAACTCGTCGGTCTTTGTCACGGATGGGCTATTGCAGCAGACGACCACACCGGGTTCCACTCCTATCAGCTAAAAACAAGAAGAAGCGGCTCCAGTGGGCACGCGATCACCAACACTGGACAATTGAGGAGTGGAAAAACATTGCCTGGTCTGACAAATCCCGGTTTCTGTTGGCGTAAGGATTTGGCGTAAGTAGCGTGAGTCCATGGCCCCATCCAGTGGTGTAATGGTGTGGGGAATGTTTTCCTGGTACATGTTGGGTCCCTTGATACTGTTTCCATGCCCTGAAGAATTCAGGCTGTTCTGGAGGCAAAGGGACGTACGACCCTGTACTAGATGGGTGTACCTAATAAACTGTGGGGGACCAGACATCCATCCTTGTCCCGTGCAGAATCTTTCTTGCTCGTACTTTAGCATGGTGTCAATGACGATACATTTTCAGTAAAGCAGAATAAAAAATGATTGATTCCACATTGCCCCCAAACTAAGCTTAACCTAAAGTATAATGTTCCTCAAAAAATAGTTATTATATTATTATATGGTGTACATTGACATTGAGCAGGTAGCCTAGTGGTTAGAGCATTGGGTCAGTAACCAAAAGGTTGCTGGATCAAATCCCTGAGCTGACAAGGTAAAAATCTGTCATTCTGCTCCTGAGCAAGGCAGTTAACCCACTGTTCCCCGGATGCTGACGGAGTGGATGTTGATTATGACAGCCTCCCACACCTCTCTGATTCAGAGGGTTAAATGCAGAAGACACATTTCAGTTGAAGGCATTCAGTTGTACAACTGACTAGGCATCTCCCTTCCCCATTGTCAGAAACTGAGATTTCATTGGATTTTTTCCCATTGTTTACCATAGCAGTCCACCATTATATAATAATCTGAACTGTTTTGATGTTTTACAGGGTATCATTTTAATCCTTGACCATCAACACATAGGTGTAAACATCACCTTCTGTGATATCATGATATCATTCAGTAGATATGACAAATTACATTGGCTGGCTATGGCGGAATAGCAAAATGACCGCCACTGCCACTAGGTTGCGATTTGATGTTGTGCATAGTACCATTGTAATCCTTGACCATCAAAACATAGGGGTAAACATCACCTTCTCTGTAATAACATGCTTGGTTCAGGAGATAGGAGAAATAAATACCTTATTTGGTTATGGCGGAATGGAAAATGGCAGGCGTTTTTCCGATGCCTCCATATCTAAATGTGCAGGGCCCCAAACTGTACAAGTTTACCAAGTTTTAAGCTTTTATGAAAAAGTAAACAGAATTTTCACAAATCCCCTGCACTGTGAGCTTAGCTGAACTACACAGCTGTGCTGGAGTGGTTGGCTTTAGATATCGTGGCTGGCAGTCCTCAGTCCTTACCCAAAGGCCATTGGCAGCCTGGATCCTTACTTCTGAATTATACTTCAGATGGTTCTTATTGTGGTCGACACGTAGATCTCAGATACATCATGTCGTATTTTATATATCAAGACATATGTACTATTGTTGGAATTTTACTTTTAAACATCAAAAGACAAAAAAGCCCTCGGAGAAATGTCAATGATGTTTACAATCCAATTGGATTGAAGTGATATTTAAATGGTTTTGATAAAATAGAGGGGAAAATACAATTATAGTAATTTATGAGGTTATAAAGCAGAGCTTGCAGCTGTTGGGAAGTGTGTTGGGAAGTGTAAATTACTGTTCACTTTGGCGAGCTTTGAAATTCCTCTAGTCTTGTATCCGACTGCGAGGTCTGAGACAGAGACCGGTCGGCTTGGCGAGACTTGTCATTGGCTTGGCGACCTCTGACCATTGGTCTGACTGGCCAATACACATTAACTGAGTCTTACCAGAGGCTCACTGTTGCCTTGGTTACCAAAGCACCATCCAAGAGCGCAATGCATGAAATAGTTATACCTAGGGTGGATTTCAAACAAACCGGCATTGTGGAAAAGTTACATTGTTACTGTTGTATCAATTCTATCTTTGGGCAGATGTGTAAATCTTGTACCTTTTCTGACTTTCTGTTCGTTTACAATTAATTCTCTGTTTCCTGCTTAGCTAGATGTGCACTGTCTTCCATACATCGACAACAAGTAGCTACGAAGAAAAAAACGAAAAAGCACTTGATTCCTAATACATGTAGCCACTTAGAAATTCACCTCTCGGGGGTCCAGACATGGAAGTAATTATGGCCGTATCTGAAGGGAGAAAGACTCCCATTTAACCCCATTACCCTCTTACTCCCACAAATCCACAAGGGAGAGTGCCGGCAAGAGCATGGAGAATGTGTTTGTGTGTGTGTTTCTGTCAGTCTGTGTGTGTATGTGTACGTACATTATTGTACTCATTCGGTGTTACTGTGTTCCAGTGAGAAACCCCTGTGCAGATGGAAATGGAGGCTGTGTGCACACCTGTAGAAATGAAGGAGGAAGATCTCAGTGTGACTGTCATCCTGGATATACATTGGCACAGGATGGCAAAAACTGTGAAGGTAAACTTCCGAATTGACTATGCTTCCAGGGATTATTCTATTGGTGGTAATGGTGATTACAATGATTAAGGTGTGTGTGTGTGTCTCAGACATCGATGAGTGTGAGACAGGCCAAACTGCCTGTGCCCACGGTTGCCATAACACCCAGAGTTCCTTTACCTGTGTCTGTAACCCAGCATACAAGTTGGGTGCCGACGGCAGGAAATGCTATCGTAAGTCAACTTTCATTCACTCTCAGTCAACTCCCATTTACTCATTGAGACATTACCAATTATCAGTGATGTCAAAATAGCATTACACATTTACACTTTTATTATAGCATTTTTACTGGCATGAATCATCATCCATATTCTCCTGTAGGCATGTTGGAGTTTAGAGTAAAATACAACAAAGGCTATTACAGATGTTTTGGTCAGAGTAAAACATTAGCGCCACAAGAAAAAGGGATTATTTGCAAGAAAATATTGTGTGTATGTTTGTTTTGGAACAACAGGTTTCCACATTTGTCTCTCCTTAGGTATCGAGATGGAGATTGTGAGCGGTTGTGAGACTGCCAATGGAGGCTGTTCCCAAAAGTGCCAACACTCCGCCCTCGGACCTGTCTGCAGCTGTAACCATGGTTTCCATCTGGACGATGACCTCAGGACATGTGTGGGTGAGCAAAGAGCAGTTTGGAGAATAATATAATCAGTTTTGATCGATATGGAGTGATTTTAGTGCCATGAATTCAAAACGATTGAATTAAATTGACAAATTATTGGCACTAAAGTCCCTTCGTAGACAGACTTGTCATCAATGGCCGTGTGTGTTTTAGACTTGGATGAGTGCGAGACGGGAAGCTCGTGCTGCGAGCAGGACTGTACGAACTCTCCCGGGGGTTACGAATGCTACTGCGGGGCTGGCTACCGTCTCAACTCGGATGGGTGTGGCTGTGATGGTATGGTCCATTTAGCAGGATAACCTCCTTGATCAAATGCTATCAACATTTTTCTTAAATGATCTATCTACACAATGGGTCGACTTCCTGTTTACAGACATAAACAACAGAATAAAAGTCAGCTTGCTCTCCCTGATGTAGGCATGCCTTTAAAAAATATATATATATATATTTCACCTTTATTTAACCAGGTAGGCAAGGCATGCCTCAAGGGACTGGGTAAATTGGAAGACAATAATTGTAGTCTTGGCTGATTTAAGTTCTGTTGTTGATGTCTGTAAGCACAAAGACACCCTTTGCTCACAACGATGTAATCTCGCTGAACCTAAACAGCTTTTTAATGGGGTTTTCCGTATTAGTGTGTTTGCTGCAGCTTGAACTCTACAGTCGCGGCAAGCACATAGGTTTTCTTCAGGAAATGTACCTTTTCTAGTTTTGGTTGTTGACGTTGCAGATGTGGATGAGTGTCTGGTAGACAACGGAGGCTGTGACCATACCTGCCAGAACACAGCCGGCTCCTTCCAGTGCTACTGTCGCCTCGGACACCGGTTAAACGAGAACCGTCTCTCCTGTATTCGTAAGTGGATTGAAAATGAATCCTGTCTGGGCGTTAGTCAGGTCGAAATAATACTTAGGGCCAGAAGTTTATCCTGACTTGACCATAACCTGGCGGAGAAAAACTCTGGGCCTTAGTGGTAGGCTATGCCAGGCAGTAGACGTTATAGGCTGTAACTAGGGCTCAGAGTTGATTTAAGTGGCATGCTAAAGTGGATATTAGAATGGAGACTAAGTGTGCAGAGACAGAGACAATGACGGTTCTACTTTCTCCCTCCAGCCCTGGAGGGGGCAGTAGAGCTGTTGGAGTGGAGCGGCCGCATCGCAGTGAAGCTCCCTCCACCCCAGATCACCCTGCTGAATGACAACTTCCAGCCGCTGGAGCGCTATGACGACTATGAGGAGGACGGCCTGGGAGAGCTCCGGGCCCCGAGCACCCTCACCAAGACCTTTGGTATACATACACCTGTAGCAACACCCACATAAGGCACATATAAGACTGTTGTAATACCCAGATAAGGGAGTCGTAACACAGATGTAAGCAGCTTATAAGAAAGATCCTAAACAGCTTGTTTGCACACGTTTTTTTAGATAGCAAACAATGTCAAAATTGGCTTCACTCCTTTACTATATATGTATATTGTACCTCATCTTCCTCTTCCTGCTCCTCCTCACCAGTGTGTCTAAACGAAACGTTTGGCCATGACTGCAGCCTGACGTGTGACGACTGTTCCAACGGTGGTGTGTGTGACCTGGAGGAGGGACGTTGTGACTGTCCTGATGGGTGGCGAGGCCTTGTCTGCAACCAGAGTGAGTCTCTTCTGCACCTGATGCCCTGCAGAGAGAACAAAATATACACTACATGTACAAAAGTATGTGGACTGCCCTTCAAATGAGTGAATTCGGCTATTTCAGCCACACCCGATGCTGACAGGTGTATAAAATCAAGCACACAGCCATGCAATCTCTATAGGACATTGGTAGTAGAATAGCCTTACTGAAGAGCTCCGTGACTTTCAACGTGGCACCGTCAAAGGATGCCACCTTTCCAACAAGTCAGTTTGTAAAATTTCTGCCCTGCTACAGCTGCCACGGTCAACTGTAAGTGCTGTTTTTATGAAGTGGAAATGTCTAGGAGCAACAACAGCTCAGCCGCGAAGTGGGTAGGCCACACCAGCACACAGAACGGGACCGCCGAGTGTAAAAGTGCGTAGCACATAAAAATCATATGTCCTCTGTTGTAACACTTACTACCGAGTTCCAAACTGCCTCTGGAAGCAACGTCAGCACAAGAACTGCTCGTCGGGAGCTTCATGAAATGGGTTTCCATGGCCGAGCAGCCGCACACAAGCCTAAGATCACCATGCACAATGCCAAGCTTCGGCTGGAGTGGTGTAAAGCTCGCCACCATTGGATTCTGTAGCAGTGGAAATGCGTTCTCTGGAGTGATAAATCACGCTTCACCATCTGGCGTAGGTTGACGGATGAATCAGGGTTTGGTGGATACCAGGATAACACTACCTGCCCGAATGCATAGTGCCAACTGTAAAGTTTGGTGGAGAAAGAATAATGGTCTGGGGCTGTTTTTCGTGGTTCGGACTAGGCCCCTTAGGAAATGACATTCTAGACAATTCTGTGCTTCCAACTTTGTGGCAACAGTTTGGGGAAGGTCCCTTCCTGTTTCAGCATGACAATGCCCCCATGCACAAAGCGAGATCCATATAGAAATGGTTTGTCGAAATCGGTGTGGAAGAACTTGACTGGCCTGCACACAGCCCTGACCTCAACCCCATCGAACACCTTTGGGATGAATTGGAACTCTGACTAAGAGCCAGGCCTAATCGCCCAACATCAGTGCCCGACCTCACTAATGCTCTTGTGGCTGAATGGAAGCATGTCCCCGCAGCAATGTTCCAATATCTAATGGAAAGCCTTCTCAGAAGAGTGAAGGCTATTATAGCCGCAAAGGGGGGACCAACTCCTTATTAATGCCCATGATTTTGTAATGAGATGTTCGACAAGCAGGTGTCCACATACTTTTGGTCATGTAGCGTATCAAAACATTAAAAGGGTTTAATCCTCAAAGTCACAGGTGTTATTGAGAACCTGCTGTGTTTTTAGTCAACAAACCCATATGGGGTTAACCCATTCCTGGGTGAAGCTACAGATGTAGGACCATAATTCAACCAGTATTGCCATAGCAGCATAATCCTGCAGCAACAGGATTTGAACATTTAGTCCATAATGTGGCTTGAGCGGTGGTGAGGCTATTAGCTGGACAAAAGTAGGGCACATAAAAGTACAATACTGTTAGTATAACCGCGTGTTAGTGTGGGTTCAGCTGCATTTCCTGCGGCTCAAATTAAGATCCTACATCTGTATAAAAGTGACCTACCTTGTGTTTGAAGGGAATTTCACATTATGTCAGACATAATCATCCAACAGAAATGGCCTATTTTGATGACGTATCCAGCTTTGATTGAGAGACTTAACGCCATACGTCTATGCTTCTCTCACCCTCTCTCTCTCCTTCCCTCTGCTCAGCTTGTCTAGAGGGCACATTTGGCAGGAACTGCCTCTTCAGCTGTAAGTGTAAGAATGGTGCCACCTGTGACCCTGTGAGCGGGCACTGCCGCTGCCCACCTGGAGTCAGTGGGGATCTGTGCCAGGATGGTGAGTTGGCACACATTCATGTTATGATGCAGACCTGGATCAAAATAGCATTGTTTTCTCTTTAAATGTTACATGTGATTTAGCTTACCTAGCATTTGAATTATCCCAAAAGTGCAAATACCAATATTGGTGCACATTATAATGTGCTATAATGTACTCGCTACTCTTTTCTATGTGTGTCTGTGCTCCATAGGCTGTCCTAGCGGCCTGTATGGGAAACTTTGCAATAAGAAGTGTAACTGTGCCAATAAAGGGCGCTGCCATCGGACCTACGGAGCCTGCCTGTGTGACCCTGGGCTCTATGGGCGTTTCTGTCACCTACGTGAGTGGTGTGACATCTCACCGACTCTCTGCTTTCTGTTTCCTTTCTGTCATACATTCACTCCCTGTAGCCATTTATTTAAATTGCCAGACCCAGTGATTACATCAAGGAAAGACTCATTCCTACTACGTCAGGATCATACTGTGATTGGGGGCTGTCAAGCATCTCAGAGGATTGCTGATCGAGGATCAGGTCCCCTCTGTCCATGTAATGCTATTCAATGTGATTTAAATGGCTAAACTGATCCTAAATCATAACCCCAACAATGAGATTCTTTATCAATACGGGCCCTGGACCTCTTGCCCTGCACAACCATGTACACAGTCAGGCAGTATTCCTGTGTGCCCTATCAGGCCTGCAGTCCTGTTTAACCCTTTGGTGTGCCGTCTCTACCCAGCGTGTCCGAAGTGGGCATACGGACCTGGCTGCTCGGAGGAGTGCCAGTGTTTCCAACAGAACACCCTGGAGTGCCACCGCCGCCATGGCTCCTGTGTCTGCAAACCAGGCTACCAGGGCAAGAACTGCCAGGAGGGTCAGTGGTTCAGGAGATGTTCTGCATGCACCCACACACACACACACACACACACATCAAGGAATGGTTCTATCTGGCTTAATCTGGGTCTGGGAAACTGTCCCTAAATGTGTAACCAGCACTTTTAACCCACTTTTGCGCCTCTTCTCTAGAATGTGACAGAGGATACTATGGCCTTGCCTGCAAGAGGAAATGTGAGTGTCCATCAGGGGTACTCTGTGATCATGTGACAGGGGAGTGTCTGCGCCAGTGCCCGCCTGGTTTCCAAGGGGACAACTGTGACCTAGGTGGGTACAGTGCATGGCGTGCCAGCCCAGACCAACGCAGAATAGTACTTCATTGTCCATTTATTGGGAACAGAAATGTGTATTTACACTGAACTAAAATATAAATTCAACATGTAAAGTGTTGGTCCCATGTTTCATGAGCTGAAATGAAAGATACCAGAAATGTTCCATATGCACAAAAAACATATTTCTCTAAAATGTGGTGAAGACATTTGTTTACATCCCTGTTAGTAAGCATTTCTCCTTTGCCAAGATAATGTATCTACCTGACAGGTGTGGCATATCAAGAAGCTGATTTAAACAGCATGATCATTACACAGGTCCACCTTGTGCTGGGGACAATAAAAGGCCACTCTAAATTGTCACACAACACAATCCCACAGATGTCTCAAGTTTTGAAGGAGCGTGCAATTGGCATGCTGACTGCAGGAATGTCCACCAGAGCTGTTTCCAGATAATTCAATGTTCATTTCTCTACCATAAGCCGCCTCCAATATCGTTTTCAAGAATTTGGCAGTACGTACAACCGGCCTCACAACTGCAGACCACGTGAAATCACGCCAGTCCATGACCTCCACATCCGTCTTCTTCAATCCACGGTTTCTGGTTGGGGACGGTTTTAATAGTTGTCGTTGGTACAACATCACCGATGCACTTGCTAATAAACTCGTTCACCGAATCAGCGTATACATCAATGTTGTTGTTCGACGCTATCCGGAACATATCCCAGTCTAAGTGATCGAAGCAATCTTGAAGCGTGGAATCCGTTTCTGTCTATAGGCTGGGGGCAGCTAAATGGAGTCGTGGTCAGATTTGCCGAAAGGAGGGCGAGGGATGGCTTTGTATGCGTCGCGGAAGTTAGAGTAACAATGATCCAGAATTTTCCCAGCCCGGGTCGCGCATTCGATTTGCTGATAAAATTTAGGGAGCCTTTTTTTCAGATTAGCCTTGTTAAAATCCCCAGCTACAATAAATGCACCCTCAGGATATGTGGTTTCCAATTTACATAGTCCAATGAAGTTCTTTCAGGGCCGTCTAGGTGTCTGCTTGGGGAGGATGTACACGACTGTGATTATAGTCAAAGAGAATTCTCTTGGTAGATAATGCGGTCTGCATTTGATTGTAAGGAATTCTAGGTCAGGTGAACAAAAGGACTCGTTAATCATAAGGCATACACCCCCGCCCTTCTTCTTACCAGAGAGATGTTTGTTTCTGTCGGCGCGATGCGTGAAGAAACCAGGTGGCTGTACCGACTATGATAAAGTATCCCGAGTGAGCCATGTTTCTGTGAAACAGAGAATGTTATAATCTCTGATGTCTCTCTGGAAGCAACCCTTGCTCGGATTTCGTCTACCTTGTTGTCAAGAGACTGGACGTTGGCTAGTAGTATACTCGGTAGCGGTGGGCGATGTGCCCGTCTACGGAGCCTGACCAGAAGACCGCTCCGCCCCTTCTGCGGCTCCGTTGTTTTGGGTCGCCGGCTGGGATCCGATCCATTGTCCTGGGTGGTGGACCAAACAGAGGATCCGCTTCGGGAAAGTCGTATTCCTGGTCGTAATGTTGGTGAGTTGACGTTGCTCTTATATACAATAGTTCCTCCCGACTGTATGTAATAAAACCTAAGATTTCCTGGGGTAACAATGTAAGAAATAACACATAAAGAAGAAAAAGATTGCATAGTTTACTAAGAACGCGAAGCGAGGAGGCCATCTCTGTCAGCGCAAAAATCCATATTTTGGATGCTCTGGATGGACGCATACAACAGCGTGTTCCAGTTCCCGCCAATATCCATTAACTTCACACAGCCATTGAAGAGGAGTGGGACAACATTCCACAGGCCACAATCAACAGCCTGATCAACTCTATGCGAAGGAGATGTGTCTCGCTGCATGAGGCAATTGGTGGCCACTGGTTTTCTTATTCACGCCCTACTTTTTTTTTAAAGGTATCTGTAACCAACAGATCCATATCTGTATTCCCAGTCATGTGAAATCCATAGGTTAGCGCCTAATGAATTTATTTGAATTGACTGATTTCTTTATATGAACTGTGCAAACAATCTTTGTAATTGGGTCAATTCGAATTTAAGTCATTCAATTTAAGAAATCAACTGCAATTCCAATTCAATAATTGAAAAAATTGCATCCATTTTAAATGATTTCTCAATTAACTGAAAAGGAGAAGCTAATCACTTCCTGAATTTAGTGACTTAAATTCCAAGGGACCCCAACCTTGCACAACACGCACATGCACAGTTAGGGCATCCATCTTTTTTTTCTCATGGACCCACACAGTCTTCCACGCACACGGTAGTTCCAGCTCTTTATGAGTTCATATTCTTATTTTAGATAAGTTACTCAACACTGGTCTTCTGTGTCCCTCTCTCTTGCTGTTTGTGCTGAGCAGTTACACAATAATCAACAGGAGGCTGGGGGGGAGGGTGTCAGCTGCACATCAGGACCTTGATTATTTGAAACAGGTGTGTAAGTGCTGGGGTTGGAACAAAAGCCTGTACACCCTGTAGTCCCCCAGGACAAGAGTTGGAGACCACTGTATTGGAGCCATTAGGTAAGAACAGAAGTGTTCATTAAAGGGTGACATTTTGATCATGGAAAAAAGGAGAGCTCATTGCAACCCCTGCATCAACAGACAGCACCCTAGCTATGAGCAAACCATGTGATTCTCAGCCCGGTCTCCCCTACTGCATCATTCTATAATACCAAACACGTTAAAACACTTCTCCAGACATTGTAAAAATCTGATAATTCGCTTACAATGGCATTGGTGTATCTGGAACGTGCGTGCGTGCGTGCGTGCGTGCGTGCGTGCGTGCGTGCAAGAGAGAGAGAGAGAGAGAGAGAAACCGTGTGGCGGAAGGGGATGCTGGAGATGAAGCTGTGTGCTAGTGGGTCTGGGCAGGTGTGATGTTTGTATTATGTTGTTGTTTGTATGTGTATGTTCTGTCTTGTTTATCAAATATCATCTTAAAAAAACAGAAGACTAAAATGTAAAACATTTGTGCGTGTGTGTTATACAGCAGTGTTTTGGCCACACTGACAGGCAGCTGTGTGAATGTGTGGGAGGGAGGCTTATTGACCTCTGAGGGTGATGTTCTAGGAACCGGAGCCATCCTTTGGGTCTGCTTCCCCCATCCATGCCTCCCTCTATCTTTTGTGTCTGTCTTTGGACCTAGCAAGTGTTTGTGTGTTTGTGCATTTCCATACACGCATGCTTGCGTCCATGACGGTGTGTGTGTGGGGAGGTGAACTTACTGCCGAAGTAACTATATTACTGTTCGTGTCTGCGTGTGTATATAGCTATGCATGTGTGTGGTTGTGTGTGTGTCCATACAACGAAAATAACCAGAATAGTTTCACTGAAACACAAAGTTGGCGTTGAGTTGCTTGTCATCTGGAAGCCATGAAGCGACCAGAGCCTTGCATCTGCATTCAATTAGGAACATTGATGAATCGTGCCGGGATTTTTTCTTTTTTTCTCTCCCTCCCCAATTCAATTCGCTTTATTGGCATGACGTAACAATGTACATATTGCCAAAGCTTACTTTGGATATTTACAATATGAAAATCATAAGAATCAAAATTGTCAATGGGACAACAATAACCAAGGGTCAAAATAACCACACATTGAACAATAACAATAAGCATACAGTAGAGGTTGATTGGTCTGTCAGACACTGTCCCTCATCTTATGGCAGGCAGCAATGTATTGCGCTGCCAACCCACAGCTCTCTGCATCCTTCCCCAACAGGATGGGTAGCCTAATCAGAGAGGTATTTGAAACCTTGAATAAGGGTTTCAAATATGGGGAAATTACACTCTCTAATGGTTTTATATTTTTGACATTTTGTCAGGAAATGCAGCTCCGTCTCAGGTTCTGCTGTTGTGCAGTGGTTGCACAGCCTTTCCTCTACAGGGAGCCAGGTTTTCCTGTCTACCCTTCTCAATGGCAAGGCTGTGCTCACTGAGCCTGTACTTTGTCAAGGTTTTTCTAAGGTTTTGATCAGTAACCATGGTCAAATAGTTTGCCATGGTGTACTGTCGATTTAGGGCCAGATGGCACTGCATTTTGCTTGTGCTTGTTTTCCCAATAAGCAATGCAGTTTTGTTTTGATTGTGTTGTAATTTGTTTTATTCTGATTGATTGGATTTTCTGGTCCTGAGGCTTCAGTGTGTTAGTAGAACAGGTTTGTGAACTCAGCTCCAGGACCAGCTGGATGAGGGGACTCTTTTCTTTACTCAGCTCTTGGCATTGCAGGGCTTGGTAATGATATGAGAGGGGGTCACTGTATTTTAGGTGTTTCCAAAACTGAATTGCTCTTCTTTGTTGTTTTTATTATTAGTGGATATTGGCCTAATTCTGCCCTGCATGCATTGTTTGTAGTTTTCCTCTGGACATGTAGGAGAATCTTACAGAACTCTACATGCAGAGTTTCAATGGGGTGTTTGTCCCATTTGGTGAAATATTATTTTGCCAGTGGACCCCACACCTCGCTGCCATAAAGTATAATTGGTTCAATGACACATTCAATTAGTTTTAGCCAAATGTTAATAGGTATTTCAATTTGAATTGGTTTTTTAATGGCGTAGAATGCCACGCTGCGATTTGGTCTGAATTTGGTGGGTGATTCTGTAACGATCTTCGTAATGTGGAAGAGAGGATGACCAAATGGCAGCGTGGTATGTATCCATATTTATTTGAATACTCTTCAATACGAACAAAACAATAAACAGAACGAAACCAACGACACTACGGTCCTGAACATGTGAACATAGGAAAAACAATGAACACAATAACCAGGAACAATCACCCACAAACAAACAGTGAAAACAGCCTACCTTAATATGGTTCCCAATCAGAGACAATGACAAACACCTGCCTCTGATTGAGAACCATATTAGGCCAAACAACAAACCCAACATAGAAACACAAAACATAGAATGCCCACCCAGCTCACGTCCTGACCAACTAAACAAAGACTAAACAAAGGAAATAAAGGTCAAGAACGTGACATCTGTGGTCTTTGTTTTGTTTTTTATCAATTTCAGTTGTGCTTCTTTTGCCGTTTGCCTGATGTTTTTTACTGCTAGATTGATGCCTTCTTTACTATGAGTATCACGTCACAACGTGAGTTGGGGTGGGTATTCTATGTTCTATGTTTTGTAGTTCTATGTTTTGGCCGGGTAGGGTTCTCAATCAGGGACAGCTGTCTATCGTTGTCTCTGATTGAGAACCATACTTAGGCTGCCCTTTTCCCCCACCTGTGTTTGTGGGAAGTTGACTTTGTTTAGGGCACATAGCCTTTAGCTTCATGGTTTGATTTTGTAGTGTTTATTGTTTTGTTCTGCGTCATTTTTATTAATAAAAGAAAATGTATGCTCACCACGCTGCACCTTGGTCCTCTTCTTTTCACGGCCGTGACAATGAGTGAATGTGGTATCCAGAAAGTTATCTAAGTGTGTGTTTGGATAGTTTGGTTACAGGTTGCTTTCTGGTATTCTTCTGTGCTGTTTTGGGCCCATCTGTATGAATTGCTGATGTTGTATAGCTTACTGGGCTGTGAATGTGTGGTTGTTTCCATGTCTGTTCTTTTGAGGAACAACGTAATTTGGCTGTGATCAGATAGAGGTGTTAGTGGCTTGACAGTGAATGAGCTGAGAGAGAAAGGGTCAATGTCTGTAATCATATAGTCTACTGTGTTGTGGCCAATAGGTGAATCTCCCCAAAGAGTCCCCCTGTAAACGACCATTGACAAAGTACAGAACCAGGCTTCTACAGAGCTGCAACAGATCCCTTCTGTTTTTGTTGATGGTGCTGTCACTGTTGTTTCTATGGGGGAGATTAAGGCAGTTAGAAACAGTATGGCCCGTGATAAAGCTGTCCCCTCGTGTGCTCGTTAGATCAGATAGTGTTCCTGTGCGCGCATTTGTGTCCCCACAGATGAGCACATTTCCCTGGGCCTGGAAATGGCACATCTCTCCTCAAGTGTGGGGAAGATCTCCTCTGAGTAATATGGGGATTCTGAGGGGGGGATATATATTGCGCAAAGGAACACATATTTTTCTGTCAGTACAAGTTATTTTTCAGTTTTAACCAAATGTAAAATTGAGGGGATCAATTAGATTTTGTAGTTCGGATTTGTACCAAATGATTAGTCCTCCAGAGTCTCTGCCTCCATTGACAGAGCTGTGTTTCTGTGATGGCACAATTACCTCTCTGTAGCCTGTGGGGACAGTGAGTGACAATGTCAGCCTTACACTATGTCTCCTGCAGAATGATGACGTCAACATCTTTAAGATTTTTGTTGAACTCCAGTGCTAAACTCTTCAGTCCAAAGCTTGGTGAGTTTAGGCCCTGAATGTTTCACATGCGAAGTGATAGTGATTTCATGTTGCAAAGAGAAAGAATAGCAGTCAAAAATACAGTAACTACTAACTATTCAATTGTTAAGAGTGAGAAACAGGATAACAGATAAAAAAAATGATGTTATATATATAAATATTCCTATTCATTGAACAAGTATGCGTCCGTGTGTGTTTAGTGCAGATGTATTGGAGGAGCTGTTTAATCTCACTCAATCCTACAGGGTTCTCTTGTCCTCTGACGACCTCTGCGTAGCTGTGCTGGTCCTGCTGCTGGGCCCTGTGGAGTGGAGGGGGGCCAGGTCTGGGCCGTGGGGCTTCCTCTCTGGTCTGGTGGTGGTCTGGTGCGGGGTAGTAGGCTGGGCCCGGTCCAGTCTGGATAAGCCGATGGAAGTGGTGAAGCTCTGGTGGTGGGTGGGGCCTGTGGGGTGCGCTGGGTCTGGTGTGGTGTTGAATGGGCCTGGGGCTCCTTGGTGGTGCAGTGGTCTGGTAGCGGTCTCTGGGTGGTCCTCTGTCCAGTGTGGCATGGGGTGTTTGTCTACCAAGTGCCACGTCCTTTAGAGACTTGGCAAACATCCCTACTGTCTGCTTCTTCAGGTGGGAGTGGTCGTGCAGATGCTCTGGGGTGATTGTTGGGTGGTGAGCAATGTGCACGTTCTCTCTCTCTCTCTCTCTCATCAATTAATTTTACTAGAGAGTGCACATTGCTGCTTTCCCATGTACATCAACATTACATATGTAGGATCTTAAATTGCTTTTGAGGTTTAAAAGGGCTTCTAAAGTTTGTAATTGTTTCTAATTAGCTGCTGCTCACACACCACCTCCCTTCACGTTTCTTTCTTTACTCACCCTTACTGAACCATGGGCTGTTTTTCAACATTACATCGCTAAAGAATATTACATTGCTAATTAGACTGAGTGTATGTGTGTGTTGCCTGTGTTTGATATGCTGCGTACATAGCTGCATGTAACTCCCCACTTCAGTTTTGCATTGGGGCCAAAAAAGTATCTGCGTGTTTGTACGAACATGTTGATCATGCACATAGCTGCATGTAGCCTGACTCCCCTCCTGATCAAAATAACATGACATATCCTACTGAGGCATGGAATGCAATAGTCTGAACATGTCCAACATGTCCTTTGTGTACAACATGGAGTTTATAGGCGACACCAGACAAAGGCATTCATTTCCGATCAAGGAGGGGGATGCGGCAGAGGAGCACTGAGCAGGAGCTGCTGCCCACTCCACTGCCTTCGTATCTATGTAAAATAAAATGTGCAGAAATCTCAGTATCTTTAACCACGGCAAAACGGGTTTCCATCAAATTGGGTACAGCAGCTGCTCCGTAGTTATAATCCACAAATTAATTCACATTTCCTGTTGTGGCAGGATTATTTCCTGCTGTGGGAAACGGGTCAAATTAAGATCCTACACCTGTAGCAAATGGGGAGTTTCTGGACATGCTGTGCTAGATAGGTCCACCTTTCAAGAGAAACTGATGCAGGATAAGTAGATGGTGTCCAACACACATACACACATATTTCCTACATGTCAATCCAATCGAAACATATTCATCCAAATGAGATCAATTGAGGGTAGCCAAACAGCTGTGTAAGCATAAATACTTTAGTGTATTTTTCATCTGTATATCATCATACAATCTGTCAATGAATCATGAATGTCTGTGTGTGTGTCCTCTCTTACAGACTGCCTGAAGGGGCGCTACGGGGCTGGATGTAACCAATTGTGCCACTGCTCTGGCGCGCCATGTGACAAGGTGACAGGACAGTGCCACTGTCTTGACGGTGTGACTGGACAGCACTGCGAGACTGGTAAGGACGGGGGGCAACACGCTAATAGGGCAGTGGGGAAGAGGAACAGGGATGGTTGGTGGAGTGGTTTCCAATCACTGAATCCAAAATATTTGTTATATTGCTGCCTTTTCTCTTATGTGTACTACGCAAACATCCAAGGACATTTGTCAGGCACTAGGAATATAGAGTATCAACAGTGCACAACATAGAGCTGTCACAGAAAACCTTAACCTCCGAGGTGTTTGGAAAACTAGATAGAAGAACCAGTACTCCTAGAACCAGAGCCCATCCTCATCTGGCTGGCCCAGGCATAATGACAAATCCAATAGGAATATCCTGGCATACCGGCATGGAAATATCCCTGTGCAGCAATATCGGCCATGGTCGGCCCTCTTTAAAAGCCCTCTTCAAATCAACATGGGATGGGCTGGCCAGAGACGCAGCAGTATGTGTGTTACATTCAACAATGTGACCACACATCTCTCTCCAACGGCTAACCATAGTAAAACAATCCAAAAAAAACATGTTGTGATTCCATCTCTGATGTCTTTCATTCGGGTCCGTTTGAGTTTCTCTTGGACATTGTTGTGAATACGAGCTCCTTGGAGGACGAGATGGAACTGAGTCTGGCGGTTTTAGAGAGAAGTGAGTCCTTAAGTTCCACACCACACTTGCTGTGTCCCAAATGGTACCCTATTCCCTACTTAGTGCACTACTTTGTACCAGGGCTCTGCCATTTGGGATGCATCGAGTGTCTTTACTCGACCTTGTTCACCTCTGGCTAAGGTCAACATGAACCAAAACGGCACGGAAAATGATGGGGCAGCTAAAGCATTGGAGCCTCTCCTCATTCACTGTTTCGCAGGAAGAGTTGTGTCACAATATGGACCCATAAAAACAATGTTAACAAAAAGGCTTGTGCACCCATTACAGTACACATGTGAGAGATGGAGAGAGAGACAGATCAAGAGTATTTGTCGTCAGAAAAACCCTCTGTAGAGAGTTATCAGCGGCAACCCACCAAAATGCAAGCCCCCTTGGGTGCTGCCATAGAGTTACATTAGAAGTCATTGGCCACAGATAAAATGACGTCAAATCGTGTTATATCTACAGTAGCTTTGATTGGACTGATCATGTCAACATCATACTTTCCAACTCTTAGCTAGCAAGCTAGCAGTCATCATCATCAAGTTGACAATCTACTGGCAAATGCTTTTTAATCCTTGTCATATGAAGATAAATAATGAAGAGAAATTATAGATAAAACGTATCGGTGCTCATCGGCCATTGGACAAAACATAACACAAGTTGGAAATCGCAAATTCAACAATAGTGATTTGGAAGGAATTAGTGGCTAACTGCAAGCATTGCAAAGCAATCACTAGCCTGCTATTCAGTGGATTTGCAATGTGGTCCCAAGTCTGGGTTTAAGAGTCGTTTTTCCAAGCTTAAAATGATAAACATTTAACATTGTCAATCCAGCATGATTTCTGCCCCGCTCAAAGCCACTTAACTCGGAACTGGGAAATCTGACTTCAGTGAGTTCAAGACAACTGGGAACTCGGGGGGGAAGAAAACGAGCTCCGACTGGGAAAATAAGTTTTGAACGGTCAACCAACTCTGAATTGTAAGTCGGGAACTCGGGCCTCTTTCTAGAGCTACAACCTGAAGATCACTGACGTCATCATGATTTTTTTTTTTTTTCTGAGTTTCCAGTTGTCTTGAAAGCACCATAAATCCAGAAAATGCCAGATTGATGACAAAGTTTGATGACAAAATTTGCCCATGAAGGACCGTCGCGCCACCTTCCTGTTCAAGTGAGCACAGCACAACAAGGTGAATCCAAAAATGTATTGTACGCTGCTGCATAAATTATGTAATATGCCAGGGAGATATGTAAACTGTAGCTAAGAAAGTAATACTAAGTGTATGCTGTATAGTATGCTGTTAGGAGCCCATGTTCCTCACCCTAATAATTTGGTATATTATCCCCTCTTAATTTTGCCTACTGTTCTGACTTGGTGGTGCACATGTAGCCTACAACCTGTTTTAGAGAAATATAATTATAAAATATTGTAAGAGCTTTCATTGCTTGTATGCCCCTTTATTTATTCTACAATTCTGACTTGGTGTACAGGGAGAACACTGTATGAACGGCCCATGTTCTGAATTCTGTCGCTGTACATTTCAAAAGTGCTGAACAAATAGTTACATTGACTACAGTACGTCCGTCCTAGCTCGCTCATTAATGTCTTAATCAAAATTACGCATTGACTCTTGTCCGCTTGTCGCCCCTTATGCCATATTTTGTACATCTCAATTGTCAGTAGGAACCACATTTGTTTAAGCAAGTCAGCCATATCAGCTATGTTTTTTTTAAAGACAGTAAATGAGGCTGAATGAACTGTTTCGCTGCCAGACAAGGCTCCGCTGATAGCCAGGTGTAGCAGTGGTAAGGTGTTGGGACTCTGTTGGGACAGCTTTATGTAGGCCCTAACAGTTTGTAGGCACCATTTGTCACCATTATAGTGCAATTAATGTATTGTTTAGTGTTGTGTAATGGCTTTGCTGGCATGCATTCCCCACAAAAACATTTTTTTTGCCCCAACAACATTTAGATGCTAGAATCGCCACTGCGAGTTATACATATTTTAAAACAGCACTTTATCAAATTTGATTTTCATAGAAGACATGAGAAACACTACTCTGTTCATTCTTTCACCATGGAACACTGGTCAGAATAATAATACTTAATAGTATTAAGGAGATGGAGAATAGAACAATTAATTCACCATGTAGTCTTTGGAGTCTTTCTCTCTCTCTCACTTTTTCTCTCTCGCTCTCTCTCTGTCTGTTTGTTTGTTAGAGTGTGAGGAGGGTCGATGGGGTGTGGGCTGCTCAGGCTCCTGTCCTCACTGTCAGAACGGGGGAGTGTGTGACAAACACAATGGAACGTGCCGCTGCCAACCTGGATACATGGGCACCCTTTGTCAGAGTGGTGAGAGACACACGTGCACACACACTCTAGTCTCCACTCCTCAGACTTAGTATAATTGTAGGGGTGGGGGGAAATATGTATACAGTGGAGTATCGCAATATAATTTAATATTGACACTGACCAAGTATCAATTAGTAAAAATAAATAAATAATATAAGAAAAATATTAATATTTTTTGCTAAGTAGTTAAGTTAGTCAGCTGTACCTGTGCTCAAGGTATTTCTCAGCCTATCGCTTGTTCTCAATGTTCTAAATGGTGTGCCAACATGTTTTGAGAACTTAGTAAAAGTATTCTGATCCCTTGAATTTTTCCCCGTTTTGTTCATTCTAAAATGGATTAAATAAATAAAAATTCTCAGCAATCTACACACAACACCCCATAATGACAAAGTGAAAACAGGTTTTTAGAAATGTTAGCAAATTTATTAAAAAATAAAAAACAGAAATACCTTATTTACATAAGTATTCAGACCCTTTGCAATGAGACTCGAAATTGAGCATCCTGTTTCCATTGATCATCCTTAAGATGTTTCTGCAACTTGATTGGAGTCCACCTGTGGTAAATTCAATTGGTTGGACATGATTTCGAATGCCACACACCTGTCTATATATGGTCCCACAGTTGACAATGCATGTCAGAGCAAGCCATGAGGTCGAAGGAATTGTCCGTAGAGTTCTGAGACATGATTGTGTCGAGGCACAGATCTGGGGAAGGGTACCAAAAAATGTCTGCAGCATTTAAGGTCCCCAAGAACACAGTGGTCTCCATCATTCTTAAATGGAAGAAGTTTGGAACCACCAAGACTCTTCCTAGAGCTGGCCGCCCGGCCAAACTGAGAAATCGGGGGAGAAGGGCCTTGGTCAGGGAGGTGACCAAGAACCCGATGGTCACTCTGACAGAGCTCTAGAGTTCCTCTGTGGAGATGGGAGAACCTTCCAGAAGGACAGCCATCTCTGCAGCACTCCCCAAATCAGGCCTTTATGGTAGAGTGGCCAGACGGAAGCCAGACTCAGTAAAGGCACATAATCTCTGGTATGATGAAACCAAGATTGAACTCTTTGGCCTGAATGCCAAGAGTCAAGAGTGGCAGTATCATGCTGTGAGGATGTTTTTCAATGGCATTGACTGGGAGGCTAGTCAAGATCGAGGCAAAGATGAAAGGAGCAAAGTACAGAGATCCTTAATGAAAACCTGATACAGAGCGCTCAGGACCTCAGACTGGGGCGAAGGTTCACCTTCTAACAGGAAAACGACCCTAGGACACAGCCAAGACAACGCAGGAGTGGCTTCGGGACAAGTCTCTGAATGTCCTTGAGTGGCACAGCCAGAGCCCAGGCTTGAACCCGATCGAACATCTCTGGAGAGACCTGAAAATAGCTGTGCAGCAACGCTCCCCATTCAATCTGACAGAGCTCGAGAGGATCTGCAGAGAAGAATTGGAGAAATTTCCCAAATACAGGTGTGTCAAGTTTGTAGTGTCATAATCAAGAAGACTCGAGGCTGTAATCGCTGCCAAAGGTGCTTCAACAAAGTACTGAGTAAGGGGTCTGAATACTTACAGTTGAAGTTTTCACACGCTTAGGTTGGAGTCATTAAAACCTGTTTTTCAACGACTCCAGAAATGTCTTGTTAACAAACTATACTTTTGGCAAGTCGGTTAGGACATCTACTTTGTGCATGATACAAGTAATTTTTCCAACAATTGTTTACAGACAGATTATATCACTTATAATTCACTGTATGACAATTCCAGTGGGTCAGAAGTTTACATACACTAATTTGACTGTGCCTTTAAACAGCTTGGAAAATTCCAGAAAATGATGTCATGGCTTTAGAAGCTTCTGATAGGCTAATTGACATAATTTGAGTCAATTGGAGGTGTACCTGTGGATGTATTTCAAGGCCTACCTTCAAACTCAGTGCCTTTTTGCTTGACATCATGGGAAAATCAAAAGAAATCCGCCAAGACCTCAGAAAAATAATTGTAGACCTCCACAAGTCTGGTTCATCCTTGGGAGCAATTTCCAAATGCCTGAAGGTACTACGTTCATCTGTACAATAGTACGCAAGTATAAACACCATGGGACCACGCAGCCGTCATACCGCTCAGGATGGAGATGCCTTGTGTCTCCTAGAGATGAACGTACTTTGGTGCGAAAAGAGCAAATCAATCCCAGAGTAACAGCAAAGGACCTTGTGAAGATGCTGGAGGAAACGGGGACAAAATAATCTATATCTACAGTAAAACGAGTCCTATATCGAAATAACCTGAAAGGCCGCTCAGCAAGGAAGAAGCCACTGCTCCAAAACCACCATAAAAAAGCCATACTACGTTTTGCAACTGCACATGGTGACAAAGATCGTACTTTTTGGAGAAATTTCATCTGGTCTGATGAAACAGAAATAGAACTGTTTGGCCATAATAACCATCGTTATGTTTGGAGGAAAAGGGGGAGGCTTGCAAGCCCGAAGGTTACCATCCCAACCGTGAAGCACGGGGGTGGCAGCATCAGGTTGTGGGGGTGCTTTGCTGCAGGAGGGACTGGTGCACTTCACAAAATAGATGGCATCATGAGGTAGGAATATTATGTGGATATATTGAAGCAACATCTCAAGACATCAGTCAGGAAGTTAAAGCTTGGTCGCAAATGGGTCTTCCAAATGGACAATGACCCCAAGCATACTTCCAAAGTTGTGACAAAATGGCTTAAGGACAACAAAGTCAAGGTATTGGAGTGGCCATCACAAAGCCCTGACCTCAAACCTATAGAAAATTTGTGGGCAGAACTGAAAAAGCGTGTGCGAGCAAGGAGGCCTACTAACCTGACTCAGTTACACCAGCTCTGACAGGAGGAATGGTCCAAAATTCACCCAACTCATTGTGGGAAGCTTGTGGAAGGCTACCCGAAATGTTTGACCCAAGTTAAACAATTTAAAGGCAATGCTACCAAATACTACTTGAGTGTATGTAAACTTCTGACCCACTGGGAATGTGATGAAAGAAATAAAAGCTGAAATAAATCATTCTCTCCGCTATTATTCTGACATTTCACATTCTTAAAATCAATTGGTGATCCTAACTGACCTAAGACAGGGATTTTTTACTAAGATTAAATTTCAGGAATTGTGAAACTGAGTTTAAATGTATTTGGCTAAGGTGTATGTAAACTTATGACTTCAAATGTATGTAATTGTGATATTTCATTTTTTTTTTTTTTTATAAATTAGCAAAACAAAAATTAAAACTGTTTTTGCTTTGTCATTATGGGGTACTCTGTGTAGATTGATGAGGAAAAAACTCAAATTTAATCCATTTTAGAATAAGGCTGTAAATAAACAAAATGTGTCAAGTCAAGGTGTCTGAATTCTTTCCGAAGGCACTGTATCTCCTAAACTCGTTTCCTCATGTCTCTCTTGTTCCTCTGCAGCAGACATATACAGTAGTGAGCAATATGTTTGGAACATCAAATCACAATAAAATTGCAGTATCGAATTTCAATACGTGATATGTATAGAATCGCAATGTATATCTTATCGGCACCTAAGGAATGTGATAATATCGTATCGTGAGGTCCCTGGTAATTCCCAGCCCTATATATTTTACCATACTATCTCTGTCTCTTAGTCTGCCTGTTGGGTAGATTTGGCCTGGGTTGCCATCTACGCTGTCGGTGCGATAACGGTGGGCGCTGCCACCCGTTGACGGGCCGCTGTGCCTGTCCTGAAGGATGGACTGGACCCAGCTGCAGTAGAGGTAAGGCTGACAGTGTGTGAGCCACAATCAATACTGTAGTACTTTATGATCCCCCCCCCTTACAACTCAGACCTGGGTTCAAATCAAATATTATTTCAATCTGATTGATTTAATTGAGTTTCCCTGGCACAAGGGAACCAATAGAAGAGTCGAAAAATTGTAAACCGTGCACATCTGGCTAAAGCAAACGTATTTGAAAGACTTCATATAGTAGTGAATCCAGGTCTGCTACCACTACGGCTTGCAATTATAGTGATAATAACCCATAAGAGTCTAAACCCTGTCTAATCCGGGGGAGGGCGTTCTACTAAGCTACAGTGCCTTTGGAAAGTATTCAGGCCCCTTGACTTTTTCCACATTTTGTTACGTTTCAGCCGTATTCTAAAATGGATGAAATGAGGAGGGAAAAGAACTCCGCAATCTACACACAATACCCCATAATGAAGCGAAAACAGTTTTAGAAATGTTTACAAATTTATATAAAAGAAAAAACAGAAATACCTTATTTACATCAGTATTCATACCCTTTTCTATTAGACTCAAAATTGAGCTCATGTGCATCCTGTTTCCATTGATCATCTTTGAGATGTTTCTACAACTTGAAGTCCATCTGTGGTAAATGCAATTGATTGGATATGATTTGGAAAGGCACACACCTGTTTATATAAAGTCCCACAGTTGACAGTGCATGTCAGAGGAAAAACCAAGCCATGAGGTCGAAGGAATTGTCCATAGAGCTCCAAGACAAGATTGTGTCGAGGCACAGATCTGGGGAAGGGTACCAAAAAATGTCTGCAGCATTGAAGGTCCCCAAGAACACAGTGCCCTCTCACATTCTTAAATGGAAGAAGTTTGGAACCACCAAGACTCTTCCTAGAGCTGGCCACCTGGCCAAACTGAGCAATCGGGGGAGAAGGGCCTTGGTCAGGGAGGTGACAAAGAACCCGATGGTCACTCTGACAGAGCTAGAGTTCCTCTGTGGAGATGGGAGAACTTTCCAGAAGGACAACCATCTCTGCAGCTCTCCAACAATCAGATATTTACGGTCGAGGGGCCAGACGGAAGCCACTCCTCAGTAAAGGGCACATAACAGCCCTTTTTGAGTTTGCCAAAAGGCACCTGAAGACTCTCAGACCATGAGAAACAAGATTATCTTGTCTGATGAAACCAAGATTGAACTCTTTGGCTGGAATGCCAAGCGTCACTTCTGGAGGAAACCTGGCACCATCCCTACGGTGACTCATGGTGGTGGGAGCATCATGCTTTGGGGAAGTTTTTGAGCAGCAGGGACTTGGAAACTAGTCAGGATCGTGGCAAAGACAAATGGAGCAAAGTACAGAGAGATCCTTGATGAAAACCTGTTCCAGAGCACTCAGGACTGGAGTGAAGGTTCACCTTCCAACAGGACAACGACCCTAAGCACACAGCCAAGACAGCACAGCAGTGGCTTCGGGATAAGTCTCCGAATTTCCCTGAGTTGCCCAGCCAGAGTCCAGACTTGAACCCAATCGAACATCTCTGGAGAGACCTAAAAATAGCTGTGCAGCAACGCTCCTAATCCAACCTGACAGAGCTTGAGAGGATCTGCAAAGAAGAATGGGAGAAACTCCCCAAATACAGGTGTGCCAAGATTGTAGCGTCATACCCTAAAAGATTGGATGCTGTAATCACTGCCAAAGGTGATTCAACAACAATACCGAGTATTTGTCAATATGGGATATTGTGTGTAGATTGATGAGGAAAAAAACAATTTAATACATTTTAGAATGAGGCTGTAACGTAACAAAATGTGGAAAATGTTAAGGGGTGTGAATACTTTCTGAAGGCATTATATGTGGAATTATTTTAAGAAAGTCATACCAAGGATCATTTAGCTATTTGCTTTTGAATTTTAAGACACCTTGAAGTATAATTTATTTTATTATCATTTTTTTATGAAACATTTTATTTGGGCTTAGTGCTATTAGCCAATGCAAATGCATTGAATAACAGATTCACTACATTGAGCAACAGATAGTCCCCCCCAAAAATCTAAAGGAAGTTTGTTCTGAAGTGTCTGTCCTATACATGTATCTGAGAGAAATAAGAAAGACCAGGAAACAGCAGTTATTTTTTTTTTTTACATGTATTTAACCCCTTATTTTTGGCACTAACAAGTGTCCATATGTACACCGAACAAAAATATAAATGCAACATATAAAGTGTTGGTCCCATGTTACATTAGCTGAAATAAAAAATCCTAGAAATGTTCATGCACAAAAAAATTATTTATCTCAAATGTTTGTGTGTTTACATCCCTGTTAGTGAGCATTTCTCCTTTGCCAAGATAATCCGTCCACCTGACAAGTGTGGCATATCAAGAAGTTGATTAAACCGCATGATCATTAGACAGGTGCACCTTGTGTTGGTGACAATATAAGGCCACTTTAAAATGTGCAGTTTAGTCACACAACACCATGCCACAGATGTCTCAAGTTTTGAGGGAGCGTGCAATTGGCAAGCTGACTGCAGGAATGTCCACCAGAGTTGTTGCCAGATAATTGAATGTTCATTTATCTACCTTAATAAGCTGCCTCTAACGTTGTTTTAGAGAATTTGGCAGTACGTCCAACCGGCCTCACAACCACAGACCACGTGTAATCACGCCGGCCCAGGACCTCCACATCCGGCTTCTTCACCTAGGGGATCGTCTGAGTGGGAGTGGGGGGTTGCTGATGACTATCGCTGTCTGGAATAAAGCCCTTTTGTGGAGAAATCCTAATTCTGATTGCCTGGGCCTGGTTCCCCAGTGGGTGGGCCTGACTGCCAAGTGGGCGGACCTACCATAGTCATGTGAAATCCATCGATTAGGACCTTATATGAACTGTACACTGTAATTCCATTTTAGAAAATGAACTAGTCCCCAGGGACCTTCAGACGAGTCTTGTGTAGGCGTGTCCAAGAGCCAACCAACCGACATGTACTGTACGTGTTCGTGAGAGTCTCACCTCTCCACGACGAGACACAAAACGGAGAACACTGTAATGTGTGTGAAAGTCCAATCTTTCCATAGAGGGGTCATAATAGTTTTTTAGGCCAAACCGTTCGGACGCTACAATTTGAGTTGTCTCATGGTCTGACAAGCAGCGCTCTCGCTCTGTCACCTTTCACCGCAGATGTGGAAGTGCGACATAGGCGGGTGTCGTGGATTGAGACGCATCCAATGCAAAAAAACATATCTCTAGCTTTAACTGACAGGTTTTTATGGGAATTTTTATTTAGCTAATAAATTTTCTGCGGTGGCGCAGACATCGACCTCAGGGGATAACACTGTACTTCATTAGTTGGTTACTTTTTTGATCATGTTCACTTTGATTTGGAGAGACATTTGAAATACTGAAAGGTCTTGTGTGTGTGAAATGGCACTCTATTCTCCCTTTAAGCCCCCTACCCAGTTGTGGAGGGCATGACTTTTGACCTCTGACCTCTGTCTCCATGGTAGCGTGTGACGCCGGGCGCTGGGGGGTGGACTGTGCCAACGTGTGTGAGTGCCCGGACAACGATGGCAGCTGCGACCTCATCACGGGACAGTGTCGCTGTGAGACGGGCTACACAGGACCACGCTGCCAACAGAGTACAAACATAAAATATCTCCTTTCTAGTGTGAGTGTGTGTGTGTTAAAGGAGGCTGGTGACTTGGAACATTTAGGAGAATGGGACAAAGCGTGTTTCAAAAATCAAGGGACAGCAACCAACCAAGACTAATAGTTGCAATAGCAAGGTTATTTATCATCCAATATGATTGCGTAATACCTGTATTGACGGTATTTAACTTTCCTAGTTAAATAAAGGTTAAATAAAAACCTTTAAAAGTAAAAAACGTGAGAAGCTAGTTAAGCGAGCTAGCTAGCTAGGCTAATGGAGACTGCATGCGCTTTCTTGTCCTACACAGTTACAAACAACAACAACTCCTTTCAGAATATAAAGAAGCAGCCTACCTGTTCTTAATAGCCTCGTTTCACTGCCACAAATAAAATGATACCGTCTAGCGAAATAACAACACAATGTCAAATACAGGTAGCTTAGTCAAATAATTAACATCCAACCAAATTAACCGTTACTCTCTCGCGGGAATTCCACTAACGGTCCGTATGTAGCCAAACGTAGCTGCTGCTCATTCCGTTTTTTCGAAAATTGATAAATGGTAAAAAATAAAGTAAGGCCCACGTCCATAGAGACACATAACAGCTCTACTGGTAGTACTGCTACTACCAACAGTTCTACATCTGCACCTGTCGATGACACAAGTTGTTCTGCTTCCACGAGCACATCCAATGCTAGCATCAGTAATTCTACATTTGTTGTTAGCCCAGTTAGCATGGACACAGACAGTTGTGAATCTGATGCAGCCGAAGAGCTACTGCCTCCTTACCTGGGAAAGCACCGAACAACAGACATGGACATTGGACCATCGAAGAGGCGCAAATATGATGAGAACTACATTAATTTGGGGTTCACTTACACTACCATTCAAAAGTTTGGGGTCACTTAGAAATGTCCTTGTTTTTGAAAGAAAAGCTAATTTTTTGTACATTAAAATAACATCAAATTGATCAGAAATACAGTGTAGACATTGTTAATGTTGTAAATGACTATTGTAGCTGGAAACGGCAGATTTTTAAAATTGAATATCTGCATAGGTGTACAGAGGCCCATTATCAGCAACCATCACTCCTGCGTTCCAATGGCACATTGTGTTAGCTAATCCAGGTTTATCATTTTAAAAGGCTAATTGATCATTACAAAACCCTTTTGCAATTATGTTAGCACAGCTCTGAAAACTGTTGTCCTGATTAAAGAAGCAATAAAACTGGCATTCTTTAGACTAGTTGAGTATCTGGAACATCAACATTTGTGGGTTTGATTACAGGCTCAAAATGGCCAGAAACAAAGAACTTTCTTCTGAAACTCGTCAGTCTGTTCTTGTTCTGAGAAATGAAGGCTATTCCGTGTGAGAAATTTCCAAGAAACTGAAAATCTTGTACAACGCTGTGTACAACTCCCTTCACAGAACAGCGCAAACTGTCTCTAACCAGAACAGAAAGAGGAGTGGGAGGCCTCGGTGCACCATTGAGCAGGAGGACAAGTACATTAGAGTGACAGCTTCATTAAGTAGTAACCGCAAAACACCAGTCTCAACGTCAACAGTGAAGAGGCGACTCCGGGATGCTGGCCTTCGAGGCAGAGTTGCAAAGAAAAAGCCATATCTCAGACTGGCCAATAAAAAAAAAAGATTAAGATGGGGAAAAGAACACAGACACTGGACAGAGGAACTCTGCCTAGAATGACAGGGAGACATAGTGGAGTGGTAACGTGCGTGCAAGCAGTTGCTTCCGACGCCACTTGGGTACACTGCAGCGCAGCATCCACTGAGAGGCTCTTGCTGCCAAGGGAATGCCTGACAGCTTGAAATACGTTTTGGACTCTACAGTAAAAATGGTTAACTTTGTTATAGCAAGGCCCCTGAACTCTCGTGTATTTTCTGCACTATGCAATGAAATGGGCAGCGACCATGTAATGCTTTTACAACATACCGAAGTGTGCTGGTTATCAAGGGGCAAAGTATTGACACTTTTTTAAATTGAGAGACAAGCTTAAAGTTTTCTTTACTGACCATGATTTTCACTTGTCTGACCGCTTGCATGATGGCGAGTTTCTCACATGACTGGCCTATCTGGGTGATGTTTTTTCTCGCCTGAATGATCTGAATCTAAGATTACAGGGACTCTCCGCAACTAGATTCAATGTGCGGAACAAAATTGAGGCTATGATTAAGAAGTTGGAGCTCTTCTCTGTCTGCATTAACAAGGGCAACACACAAGTCTTTTCATCATTGTATGATTGTTTGTGTGCAGTTTCGCAGGTACTTTCCCGAAGCGGATGACACAAACAACTGGATTCCTTATCCCTTTCATGCCCTGCCTCCAGTCCATTTACTGATATCTGAACAAGAGATCCTCATCGAAATTGCAACAAGCGGTTCTATGAAAATTTTATTTAATCAGAAGCCACTGCCAGATTTCTGGATTGGGCTGCACTCAGAGTATCCTGCCTTGGCAAATCGCGCTGTTAAGACACTGATGACCTTTGCAACCACGTACCTATGTGAGAGTGGATTCTCGGCCCTCACTAGCATGAAAACTAAACACAGGCACAGACTGTGTGTGGAAAATGATTTAAGACTGACTCTCTCCAACACAACCAAACATTGCAGAGTTATGCGCATCCTTTCAAGCACACCCTTCTCATTAACCAGGGGTGAGTTATTCACAATTTTTGATGAACAAATAAAGTTTTATATGTAAGATGGCTAAATAAAGAGCAAAATTATTGATTATTATTATATTATTATTTGTGCCCTTGTCCTATAAGAGCTCTTTGTCACTTCCCACGAGCCGGGTGTGACAACTCACACTCATTCTTATGTTTAATAAATGTATCGTATAGTGTGTGTGTGGCAGCCTTACAATGATGTCAAAAAACAACATTTGAGAGTGCGCTGACCCTGGTGCTGGAGGGGGTACGCAGCTGGAGGTTGAATGTTTGAAGGGGTACGGGACTATAACAAGTTTGGGAACCACTGGTGTAGGCCTATGCAACTGTTGGCCTAGTTAAAAATTCATTCATTCACAGTCTTTGGCATCACTGTTGTGTTGATTGATTAATCCTAGGCAGCCGAGCCAGGCCGAGTTGGAATATAAGCCAAATTTGATCACATTCACATTTTCTACTCACACAAACAAATGGACTTTAAATACATTGTTATGAATTCATTTACCAGATGGACAGGACGTATAGGCTGTATGCAGCTGCTGTTAGTAGCCTACAGTTGATTAGACTGAGAAATTGTCTTGTTTTCATCTCATATAGCATGTCAGTATCACTAATGTTTAGGTGCAGCCTAGGCTGCTATAGCATTTATGTTAAGAGTATTTTCTTGTGTCTGTCGGGAGTCATTCCGTTTGCTAAATAAATATCGGAGCAAAGTGGAAAGCGCCCTCTTCGTCAACCTCCACTGGGCACAGATGTCAATACATTGTCTATTCCATGTTGGTTCAATGTAATTTTCTTGAAATTACGTGGACACAATGTTGATTCAACCAATGTGTGCCCAGTAGGCTTTTTTAAATCTAACTTTTAATGGATTGTGCGATGGAAGCTATGAAATCATTTTGAATTTATTTCTGCATCCCAGAGGAGACATTAGAAACGTCCATATTCTCAGCATGTAAAGCATCGTAACGTGCAATTACCTCTGCAAGCTCCTTGTAGTTGGCCTTGTTTCCCTCTCATTGTGCCAACTCTTACATAGCCAAAAATGCAGCTTTGTCGATAAGCTGCTTGAGAACATCCCTGTTTCACCTTCTCGTAGTTTGAATATGCAGACCTTCATCCATGACATGATCGATGTGGCTTTTTCCCAGAAGTTTGAATCTGATGTGGGCAATGAAAGGGGTTTTTCAACAAAAAATCCACTACGTTGTAGTTGGCGTTCGTCATTCTGGCAGAGAAAACTGCACTCTGCTAGCTAGCTACTTGCTACTGAAGTTGGCAAGGCAAATTTAAATCAATTACACTAATGCGACACAAATATAAAGTTCTAAAACCAAGAAAACAATATATCATCTACCTCCTCCGTCACCTGTAGTGTGAACAAACTAATTTGAATTGAATAATATCCTAAAAACGATCTCAATCTCAATCTATCCAACAATGTCACCAACTCACAAAAATCACATATGCGTAGTGCTAGGTTCATTCTCTGATCCTTTGATTGGATGGACAACATGTTAGTTCATACTGCAAAAGCTTTGATTGGTTGGAGGACGTCCTCTGGAAGTAGGGTCATAGAGGAAGGCTGTGCTTCTCTGGTCTCTCTGGTCTCTTAAACCGCTCACACCTGAGAGAGCTGGACTTGAGTATAGAAAGGAGTGAAGCTTTACCATGTACTGTAGGTCTATGGAAGGGGGTGAGGAGCACGATCCTCCTAGGTTTTGTATTGAAGTCAATGTAGCCATAGAAGGCTAGAAAATAGCTGTGCTGCGGCTACACTATGGTGCTACCCTTGAGGGTACTGTTGAGACTACTGTAAACATTCATTGCAAAAGTGTGTTTTAATCAGGTATTTGGTGACATATTTAGTATAGTTTTATCTAAAGGGATAATTTTTCTAAAATTCCTCCCCTTTCTTCCTCTGAGGAGCCTCCACTGACTTGTGTGAGTTGTGTGTATCAATGTGTGTGACTGTACATAGACTAGCTGGGTTGGGGCCTTCTCTGCCTGACACTGTTTAATAACAAAGTCACTAGCAGGGAAAAGTGTTTTAGTTTCTCTCTAAGCTCTTTCTCTCTGTCTCTACCCTGGCGCTGAAACAGAGTGCCCAGAGGGCTCCTTTGGCGCTGGCTGCAGACGCAGGTGCCAGTGTGCCAATGAGGCGGCCTGTGAGCATATGGGTGGAGCCTGCACCTGCCTGCCTGGTTGGACAGGCACCTACTGTGAAAAACGTAAGTGTGTGTTGGATAACCAATTAGAGTATGGTTGTGTATGTATGTGAAGAATGCACACATGATATGTTTGGAATGTGACTGTCTTTGTGTGTGTGTGTGTGTGCGCGCGCGCGCGCGTACATACGTTTCGATGTGCCGTTTGTGTTTGTGCAGCGTGCCCTGAAGGATTCCATGGGCTGGAGTGTCAGCTGCAGTGTCAGTGTTCTAATGGGGGGAGATGTGATCACCTGACAGGGGCCTGCCACTGTCCAGACGGCTGGGTCGGATCACAATGCAACACCAGTGAGTCCTATTGGCCTATTCACCCATCCATCCATCCATAGAATTTCTGTAGCCGCTCAAAAAAAAGAAAAGAGAAACTGATAAACAGGTGGAAGTAGATTTAATGAAGCGACTACACCCCATTGTGCTATTTCTCTCTGTGTCTGGTGCATTAATACCCATGTTCCCCGTTTGTATGTGGCATTGCATGTTCCCCTGGATCAACATAGTCATTTTTCAGTTCAACTGGTAACGGGGCAGGAGCAGGGCCCATTCCAAAGAAGCGTGTGTATGTTTTTGTGTGTGTGTGTGTGTGTGTGTGTGTGTGTGTGTGTGTGTGTGTGTGTGTGTGTGTGTGTGTGTGTGTGTGTGTGTGTGTGTGTGTGTGTGTGTGTGTGTGTGTGTGTGTGTGTGTGTGTGTGCATACGTATGTGTGTGTTTCCTGCAGTAGTGCCTGTATTGTGTGGAGAGCTGAGCATTTCCAAAACTCTGTCACGACACTCTTTATATCTGTGTACAGTTACGGTACAGTGCCTTCAGAAAGTATTCAGACCCCTTGACTTTTCAATTTTTGTTACGTTACAGCTTTATTCTCAACTTGATGAAATTGTTTTTTTCCTTCCTCAATCTACACACAATACCCCACAATGACATCACAATACCCCATAATGACATCACAATACCCCATAATGACATCACAATACCCCACAATGACAAAGCAAAAACAGGTTTTTAGAAAATGTTGCTAATTTATTAAAAATAAAACAACTGAAATATCACATTTACGGAAGTGTTCAGACACTTTACTCAGTACTTTGTTTAAGCATCTTTGGCAGCGATTACAGCCTTGAGTCTTCTTGGGTATGACGCTACAAGCTGGCACACCTGCATTTGGGGAGTTTCTCCCATTCTTCTCTGCAGATCCTCTCAAGCTCTGTCAGGTTGGATGGGGAGCGTTTCTGCACAGCTTTTTTCAGGTCTCTCCAGAGATGTTCGATTGGCTTAAAGTTCGAACTCTGGCTGGGCCACTCAAGGACATTCAGAGACTTGTCCCGAAGCCACTTCTGCGTTGTCTTGGCTGTGTGCTTAGGGTCGTTGTCCTGTTGGAAGGAGAAACTTCGCCCCAGTTTGAGGTCCTGAGCGCTCTGAAACAGGTTTTCATAAAGGATCTCTCTGTACTTTGCTCCGTTCATCTTTCCCTTGATCCCAACTTGTCTCCTAGTCCCTGCCGCTGAAAAACATCCCACAGCATGATGCTGCCACCACCATGCTTCACCGTAGGGACGGTGCCAGGTTTCCGCCAGACGTGACACTTGGCATTTGGGCCAAAGAGATAAATCTTGGTTTCATTAGACCAGAGAATCTTGTTTCTGATGGTCTGATAGTCTTTAGGTGCTTTTTGGCAAACTCCAAGAGAGCTGTCTTGTGCCTTTTACAGAGGAGTGGCTTCTGTCTGGCCACTCTACCATAAAGGCCTGATTAGTGGAGTGTTGCAGAGATGGTTTTCCTCCTGGAAGGTTCTCCCATCTCCACAGAGGAACTCTAGAGCTCTGTCAGATTGACCATCGGTTTCTTGGTCACCTCCCTGACCAAGCCCCTTCTCCCCTGATTGCTCAGTTTGGCCGGGCGGCCAGCTCTAGGAAGAGTCTTGGTGATTCCAAACTTCTTCCATTTAAGAATGATGGTGTTCTAGGGGACCTAGATCTGTGCCTCGGCACAATCCTGTCTCGGAGCTCTATGGACAATTCCTTTGATCTCATGGCTTGGTTTTTGCTCTGACATGCACTGTCAACTGTTGGACCTTATGTAGACTGTAGCCTTTCTAAGTCATATCCAATCAATTGAATTTACCACAGGTGGACTCCAATCAAGTTGTAGAAACATCTCAAGGATGATCAGTGGAGACAGGATACACCTGAGCTAAATTTCGAGTCTCGTAGCAAAGGATCTGAATACTTATGTAAATAAGGTATTTCTGTTTTTAATTTGTAATACATTTCTAAAAACCTGTTTTCACTTTGTCATTGTAGGGTATTGTGTGTATTGCTGAGGAAATGCTGAGGAACTGTTTTTATTTCATCCATTTTAGATTAAGGCTGTAACGTAACAAAATGTGTATTAAAAGTCAAGGGGTCTGAAAACTTTCCGAAGGCACTGTATCTTATGTCTGTTTTTGTTCCCCCTAACATTCTGCACCCTGCTCCTGTTGTAGCATGCCAGGCGGGGTGGTTTGGAAGTGGGTGTCAACACACCTGTGAGTGCTGTAATAATGCCAGCTGTGACCCTGTGAGCGGGCAGTGCCAGTGTATGCCAGGCTGGACCGGCGCCAGCTGTGAGAAAGGTACTGTCAGTGTGCGTGTGTGAGTGTGAGTGTGCGTGTGAGTGCATGCGCAGCGGTTTTCCCTGTATTCATTTAGCAGCAGTGAACTATTAAATAATGAAACAGGATAAAATATAGCAATGCTAATGATAACCGTCTTCTCGTAGATGGAAAGGCTTTCCCAAATACTTTCTCCATTAAATGTTAACTAGCTACAAAGTAGCGTATGCCTACCTGTCAGAATAATATCATGATTATCTGCATCAATTTAGTGGGCATTAGTTTTGTGAACTCCATCACGTGTGCTACAGAACCGCTGCTAACCAGACAACAGTGCTAGGTGCATGCTCACTTGCGTTAAAGTGTAACTACACTCCAAAATATTTAAAACATTCTTAGATTTTTTCCCACGTCTCAAAAGTGGTCTCCTGATGCCGTTTAAGCATTGTTGTGGACTTAGAACTTCTATACATTTTTACTTTTAGATTCAAACTAGAAGCACAGAGAGCGTCATTTTGAATTCATGAATTTGCATGTTTTATTAATCTACTGTATTTGAAGTCATGTCCCCCAGTCCTTCACCTTTCCTAAATAAGTATATTAACACACGTACAGTGGAGACAAATGATTGGATCCCTTGATAAAGATGAGCAAAAAATTATATATATTTTATACTAATACAATTACTTGGAGAAAAAGACAAGTAATAAATAAAATAAAAACTCCAAAAGATACAGGTCCATATGATTGAATGCCCTGTTTTCAATACTCCAGGTCCCTCACCTTGCAAGGATAACTGAGCCGTCTTCCACGATTCCATGCACTCTACACGTGAGCACTCGCGACACTCAAAGCACAGTAGTCTATTTAAATTCACAATATACCATTCTGATCTTTTGAAATGCATTTTCTTAGTTTCATAATGTTCCGTAAGACATGCCTAAACAAATTAATAATGGATGATCTTTGTGATGGTGTCCATGTTCCGGAACATATTTTTTAAACCTCCCTCTTTGGGCTGGATGTGTGAATGTGTAGTTCATGCATGCATAATCTATGAGCAGAATTTGAGCAGAATTTTACCTCAATTAGCCATGAAATCCCTAGTTTGAAGCAACTGTTTTTCTGGAACCTATTCTGCGCCATTTTACCTACATTTTCCCCCAGGTAGGCCAGCCTAGCAATTCGAGTTCAACCAATGAGTTTCAGCACCTCACCATATGAGTGACAGCTACAGTAACAAGATGCACATGATCCACCCACAGTAGAGAGAGAGAGAGAAATTATGTGGTGCACAGTGCACATATCTCGCAGAGTACACAATTTTCAGGGACCACTTTTGGCTCGTGAGCACTACTTTCTGAACTACTGGCTAAATAGTATACAAAAGTATACTAATAAAATGCTATTGTGTTGAAATACATTTCCTTTCATATTCTAATGTTACCTTCATAACCAACTAAAGCATTATTATTGTGATTAAATGTATTTATTAAACTGCTAGAATGTTAACATCAAAAATATGTTTCATTTGCTTAGAACCGGGGTATCGAGGCCCGGCATTTTAAGTGTTAAAAAAAGTGTGATTTGAGAGCAAAAACCTGAAAAAAATGGGGAAGATCTGTAACCTGAACAACCCACCTCACCTTTCCCTTTCGCGACCCTTTCTACCACTGATAAAATACATTTTTGTGGAAACACTTATGTGTGCATGCATGCATTCATGCACACACTTCCAGGCATGTTTGTGAAAGAGAATGTATTATTTTGCCTCCAGTAACCCACAGGCAAAATTGGGAAGTCCATTGGAAAAGTGGACTATGCTTAACTGCTATTCAATACTCCACATCTGTACACTTCATTCCCTTACCTTCCCTGCAACAAGCCCCATTAAGAAAGAGCATCCCTAATGCTAGGTAATGGTAGCATTTTCCCCCCTTTCTAACCACTGCACTCTGAATCACTACCCTCCCCCTAAAGGAGTGAAAAGGGACAGACTTTTCATACAAAACAGATGGTACACTCTAATTCTCTACCCTACCCCTGAGGTGTGCACTCGACTTGTTCACTCCCCCTCATGGATTGAAATAAAACTGACTGATGTACTGTACGAAATATGGTGAAATCTGTCTCCTGCTCACAGCGATGTGTATCTCTCTTTCAGAATGTCTAGAAGGCTTCTATGGGTCAGACTGCCTGCATCACTGCCTGTGTCAGAATAGTGGTGTGTGTGATCGTTTCTCTGGGGGATGCTCGTGCCCCAACGGGTGGACCGGGGTGGCCTGCGAACTGGGTAAGTGATGGATCAACCAACAGGACCAAAAGGGAAATAAGGGGGGTTAGGAGATTTGCAATGCACTTAGGCCCTGTAACAAAGGTTAATGCGGTAACGCGGTACATTTTTACTGTATAGTGTCATAAAACTGGTTAATGTAATAACTTGACGGAGAACTTGACAGAGAACTTAGCCCCGGTGTTTGACAAATTAATGTAATAAGTTATCACGTTATTGGCAGTTATCCAGTGGTTATGACAATATCAGGTGAGTAACAACATTTTAATGAATTATACAATAACTTTAACAGATCATGTAATAATATACCATAATCACTGTCTTTATGATTCATTTAATTAATTTCAAGCGTCATGGCTTTTCATGTCTTTGGGGCAGAACAAAATGTGTTGGGCAGGTGTTAATATGATTTGGTGTGGAAGAGTCAAGAGAGCCTGGCAACACTGAATAGCTTCTGTTGAGATATTCCTTAGATGAAAAGTGGACAAAAATCGATACTGAATAACCTGGATTCAGGGTAAGGACTTTATTATCATTGTCTCAAGCGCATCAATTAGCTGCATAACAAAAAAACTATGTAGGCACATAAAATGGATAATCTTGATAAAAACGGCTTATTGTTCATAGTTTTGTAATATGAGAGGACAAAGCTCAACACTAATTTGATTATGAAAATGACATTTGCCCGTTTTGTAAATAACTCTACCTACAAAAATGAAAGGCAGCTTTGCAGAAAAAAACATTTAACAAACTGCAAGGTGTAAAGGCTTTATATGGCACATAAAGTCTTCATACACACACTTAACAAATCTTTACATTGAAAAAAGGGTAAGGCTTTTTATCAGTAAGATTAATTTGTCGGTAAATCTTTTGGTATTAGGTAACTACTTCTCACAGTCAGAGCAGTGGTAAGGCTTCTATCCAGGTTGTATCCGCTGGTGTACTTTTGAATGATATTGTCCAGCAAATCTAGCTACAAAATCAGAGCAGTGGTAAGGCTTATCTCATGTGTGTATTTGCTTGTGAAGTTTTGCGTTGTTACGATAAGAGAAACTATTAACGGTGTCAGAGCAGTGGTAAGGCTTCTCTCCTCTGTGCATTTGCTTGGGATGTTTTAAGACGCTCAATTGAGACTTCCCACAATCAGAGCACTTCCCACAATCAGAGCAGGAATAAAGCTTCTCTCCAGAGTGTGTTTTCATGTGTCTTTCAAGATGTGATGAGAACTCTTCTCACAATGTGGGCAGTGGGGAGACCTCTTAGGTTTGTGAATTTCCTGGTTTTGCTCTTTGGATGCAGAAGCTGGCTGAACTTTGTCAGAGGCGTAAGGTTGTTCTCCTGTGGGAATTAAAACAGAAGAATAAGCTGAAACAAGTGGCTAAGAATCAACTTATTTCACTGATTTAATGAATAAAGTCATATGTGTAACATGAGAATTCTACCTCTCAATTTGAAAAGGGAGAGACTAATTTGTGGAAAATGTTAACCCCCTCTTACAATGTGCTCTTACCATGAAAAAACAAAAGACTCAGTCTTCTCTTCATCATCTCCCCCTTTTAATGTTGACGTTCAAATCCAGTGTTGGACTGCATTCTTCCAGCTTCACTGATGCCACCTCTGGATCCTGGACCTGAAGATGTCTCTCCTTTGTGAATGACATCAGAATAGCAAGTCAGTTGGTGCTATGTACAAATCAATGCTTTTAAGTAAGCTGTACATGACAAAAGGGAGAACAAAACCAATCATATGTTGTCATTTCTTACCATGTTCAGTTAGCTAAACACTAATTTCACAAGACTTGATACTGTCTGAGTAAACTCCAGACAGCCATACACTGAATAATACAAATAGTAGCATTGACAATGTTGATGCCGAACCATGCAGGTCTCCATGCTGTGAAATAACATCTCACACAATTGGTCACCTTGACAATTAAACCTTTAGTCTGTCCTAAAACTATGCCATGGAGAATCCAGTAGATGATGGTTCTGGGTTACACAATGAGAGATGAAAACTTGAGAACACCAAACAACTTTAGATGAAACTTGCTCTTACCATGGTCCAATACTCCGATCTTTTCCTCATCCACTTCATCTTTAATGTTAATATTCCAACCCGTTGTGTGACTGCAGAGGTTGCTTTCAGTGTGTTGCTTACATGTGTACTGATGTAGCGCTCTCATAATTGCCTCTTGTGCACAACGTCGTCTTTCATCACTCAAATTTTTCAAGACAGAGACGACATGTTGTTCAAAATGGTCACAATTCTGCTGCAATTCCGTTCTTTCTGAAAAGTCTAGTACGTCGAACATGTTCTCCTGCAAGGCAGCTGAATCAATGACCTTGTCCTCCTGGCGTTTACTTTTGTGGCCTCCTGAACGCTGCTCCTCGTCTTAATTTTTAATGATGACATTCAGCTCCAATGTTTTACTCGTCTTCCAGGTTCACTGATGCCATCTCTGGGACCTGCTGTAAGCCTACACCAAGGGCCCCATTGTCACAATCAGGACTCAGTGACTCAGTTCTCTTTATCTGCTTGCTAGAGCTAGATATAAAAAAGTCTCTAGATAGAATAAGTCCTAAATAGAAGTCAGAGTTCAACCTCCTGGTCTCCCCTGTGTGTGCCACTCCCCCTCCCATTGAACTGTATGTAATGTATGAGCACATTTCGAACAACGTCTGCAATAAGTGCTGTGGGGCTTACACACACACAGAAGGAAAGGTTGTGGTAGATGTAACGCATCTCACAGCTCTTATAATCGGAGCATTTATGTCAACGTCTCTGAACGATCTATTTAGATAATCAACTGACGACTGGATCACCTTTCTCTCTCTCTCGTTTTATCATTCCTCTCTCCCCTACCTATCTTTCTCTCCCTCCTCTTTAGCTCTCCTCCCTTCCTCCTCTCTCTTCCTCCCTCTTTCTCTCAAATCAAATCAAATGTTATTTGTCACTCATTCTTAAACAACAGGTATAAGCTAACAACGAAATGCTTACTTCCCAACAGTATAGAAACATAACAACATGAGGAATAAATACACAATGAGTAAAGATAACTTGGTTAGATACATTGTACCGAGTTGATGTGCTGTGGCACGAGGTAACAGATATGTACATACAGGTAGGGATAAAGTGACTAGGCAACAGCTGTGCAGTAGCAGAGAAAACACTATGACTTATTTTATGATTCCTTCTTGTCTTCCTCCCTCCTGTCTCCCTTTCTCTAGTTCACTCTACCTATTTGTATATAATGTATGTTAACTCTGTGTAAACTCCTGTCTGTATTCTGTCTCTAAATGTTGTCTAGCAGTACCATATCACAAAGTGACATTTTGAGTATGTGTAAATGTACTTGGTGAATAAAGGTGATTCTGATTCTATCCCCAGAGTGTGCCCATGGCTGGTTTGGGGCGGACTGTGCTCAGCCCTGTGCGTGTCTGAACAGTGGTGTGTGTGACCGTCGCAGTGGAGAGTGCAGCTGTGGCCCAGGCTGGGTAGGACAGCACTGTCAGACAGGTAAGGAACAAGAATCTTAAACATGTTGCCCTAAGACCTGTACTTTCTTGTACTCTGACCTGACTAACTAAGTGTGTATGTGTGTGTTTTAGTACGTCGTGTCAATGTTGTTGCATGTGTATGTATATGTGTGATCAGGGTTGGGTTGTAACAGATTATATATAAATCTGGATTACATCATCCGATTACAAAAATGAAGTAACTGTAATCAACCTAGATTACTTTAAAAAAAATGTGTACTCAGATTACAGTTACATTCTTAAAAACATCTGATTTAATCTAAACCTAGTCCGAATTTCAGTTGTTTAGCGCACCCTCAATACTTGTCACATGTTCTCATCTCAGCAAGATTCCATTGTCCTGCTAATCACCCATCAAGGGTGGATGGCTTCTTTTGTATTCAGACTGGTTGAATGAATAGGTGGCTTCCAAGACATTTCTACATGGCCCACTGGTCAATCAGAGAGTTGTCTGGACTCCACAGGGTTCCTTCTTGCTGCTTTGTAGCCTATTTACAGTTCACTTTCTCTCTCCTTTGTGTGCTCGAGTAGTGGGAGAGAAAAATGCTTTCTGATTGCACAACATTTCAAAATGCAAACGTGGGAAAACATTGTTTCAAGCAAACCAATGTTGCTACTGTCTCAGCTTTCTGTAGGTCTATATTTTATTCGTCAACTCTTATTGAGGGAAGGACACTTACGCCGGCCATCCACAGTGAGTTCATAAACCTGTACATAAAATGTATGGTTAGATATCAATTACACAGCTAACTATCAGCCAAATTACTTTCTCAGGTATTGCCAGATGTGATATTCCCACCAACGAGCACTTGGTGGGCAGAGTAATGGCTCTGCGGTGTGACAGCAGATCTGCCTGTCAGCTAAACAGATAGAGGGTTCACAACAGGATGCTTTCACTCATTGAGCAGCCGCTCTCATCCCGCTGGTGAGACATTTGTCACACTACAGCTGCCCCTTGGGGCAATCCGCTTTACTCAGCGTCAAGCCAGGGGCATGCCTGCTCCCCATCACAGATTATTATATTTTCTATATATTGGATGTCATGGCAAAAGCATGAAAACATGTTTTTGGAAAAGTACTTTAAATGATTAGTTGTGGGCAAAATTATTTCAGGATCTGGGTCCACAGGTGACAACAAATAAATGAAATCAAATTGTATTGGTCATACACAACTGGCAGGCTTCTCACACACTGCAATGGTGACAAAAGTGAACAATCAAATAAGTGACAGTAAATATAGTAATACAACAAATAATAAAAAGAAAACACTAAAGAAACATGCTAATAAAATAGAATAAGATCAAAAAAGACAAGGTTTATTCATGCGCATAGTGAGTGGGGTAGAATGAGAAAATACAGTACAGTGCATTAGTAGCAGCATAGTTAAAATGATGAGTATGTACAGGAGTTAAGGTAACATGACTATTGCAGTGGTCTGGTACACTATAGTAATTCCAGTGTGTACAGAATATGAATAAGGCTAAGTGTGTGGTAGAGTGTAGTAGTCAGCCCGGGGGTTCAGCTGTTGAACAGTCTTTTGGCTTGGGAGAAGAAGCTGGCTTTGAGCCTGATGGTCAGACTTGATGCTCCGGTACAGTTCTCCCCTGCACACCTTCTTGGCCCCCTTTACAGACAGAAACCTAACCTACAAAGTGAGATAAGTATGATAAATGACACTGTTAACATATTTCCCTCCCCCACCCCCTATATTTTATATTCATTTATTGTGACAGTTGGTAAAGAAACTGTGAGACAGATCAAAGTTTGTCACGTGCGCCGAATACAACAGGTGTAGACATTACAGTGAAATGCTTACTTTTACAGGCTCTAACCAATATTGCAAAAAGGTATTAGGTGAACAATAGGTAGGTAAAGAAATAAAACAGTAAAAAGACAGGCTATATACAGTAGCGAGGCTATAAAGTAGCGAGGCTACATACAGACACCGGTTAGTCAGGCTGATTGAGGTAGTATGTACATGTAGATATGGTTAAAGTGACTATCCATATATGATGAACAGAGAGTAGCAGTAGCGTAAGAGGGGTTGGCGGGTGATGGGTGGGACACAATGCAGATAGCCCGGTTAGCCAATGTGCGGGAGCACTGGTTGGTCGGCCCAATTGAGGTAGTATGTACATGAATGTATAGTTAAAGTGACTATGCATATATGATAAACAGAGAGTAGCAGCAGCGTAAAAAGAGGGGTTGGGGGGGACACACAATGCAAATAGTCCGGGTAGCCATTTGATTACCTGTTCAGGAGTCTTATGGCTTGGGGGTAAAAACTGTTGAGAAGCCTTTTTGTCCTAGACTTGGCACTCCGGTACCACTTGCCATGCGGTAGTAGAGAGAACAGTCTATGACTGGGTTGGCTGGCGTCTTTGACAATGTCAGATGACAGATATTTAATGTAAATGCCTTTTGTGTTAAAGTTCTGTGTGTGCTTACAAGTTGCTCCTGGACGTCAGCATGGTCTCTAGTAGCTCCAGGTCTTGCCGGTCCTTCAGCAGTAAATGGATGACCTCAGGCAATGACAAATCTCCAACCGACCCATTGGCCTGGAGAACAGTCATTGTCACACTCCTGAAAACAATTGCAGACCATGATGTTTAAGGCTACAGCAAATAGAAATATGCAAGATGTTACGTTCTTAGCTGCTTGCCTACTACAAGCTGGGTCCTTAGCTTTAGGTTTTCCTCAGTCAGTCTTCTCATTTCCAGACAGATACTTTGCATTTCTACCCTGAAAAAAATATAAATAAATAAAAATAAATAAACAGGTTTTACTACATTACACTGGGACTAATACAATTATGTGAGCTGGGTTTTGCCATGGCACTAAATGAAAAACAAATCAGATTACATGAACAAATGGGCATGTTTCTCCTCTCAATGTAGATAGTCATATTCCAACATAATACAGGAAAGAAGATGTTTAAATTGAATCTGTCTCCAGAAGGGTTATTAGGTCTTCAGAAAGGTTTGAATGATCCTTGGAGAGAATTTTCAATAGCTTTGAGAGTGCATTGTGGAAAATGAGGGTAGCCTAGTGGTTAGAGCGTTGGGCTAGTAACTTGAATATGAGAAGCCGCAGTGCAGACGAGAATAAGCACTTTGATGACAGCGGTTAAAAAATGTTCATGTTTTTTGTGCCCTACACAGCATGTGAGGCTGGCCTGTTTGGCCCAGGGTGTGAGGAGCAGTGTCGATGTAAACATGGGCCCGTGTGTGACCACGTCAGCGGAGTGTGTGTGTGTCCTCCTGGCTGGAGGGGACCTCTATGTGACAGAGGTACGGTCAGATTGTTGACCTAGGATCAGATTAGCCTTTTAGATCATAATGAATGAGATTACATGGACATGGGGAGACCTGATCCTACATCAGCACTCCCACTCTGAGGCTACTATAAATGTACTGAACCTATTTATCACAAGGGCCTGTACATACTGTAAATCTTAAGCAACAGACCGCACGCATTGACTTAATTGAATGTACGTGATTTCCACATTCACCACAGCCTGTCTACCTGGCTCCTATGGGGAGGACTGTGTGCTACGTTGTAACTGTCCCCACGGCACTTCCTGCAACCACGTTTCCGGCGAGTGTGGCTGTCCCCCTGGATTCACTGGCAACGGCTGTGAGCAGAGTGAGTGACTTGGAACAGACTAGTCTAGCCTAGAAGCCAGAGGGTCAGGAGAGTAGAGTAACACAGAATGCTTCCTCTCTCCCTTGTTTCCTTGAGGTTAGCACCGATCTATAAGAGTCCTTGTGATACTTTCACCAATCCAACCCTTTCAGATCTGTGATAACCCCAAGGAAGGATATGTTTTTGAACTATTAGTAAAAAGGGCCTGAGGTAGATATGCAGTATATGTATTGGGGTTGCTGAATGAAACTATAGTAAATATACGTACCGTTCCCTTATTACTACTACCCGACATGTAGGCACACCTTTTTGTGTAGCCTACTGACAAAGTCCATATATCAGGATATTGTATGGGAATCAACGTGTGTTATGTGTTTCTCTGCCAGTATGCCAGCCTGGCACATATGGGCTGAACTGTAACCAGGTGTGCCAGTGCTCTGGCACCAACCAGCTATGCCACCCGGACACCGGCCTCTGCTACTGCACCCCTGGTTACCATGGTTACAACTGTGATCAAGGCAAGCACCCCCATCACACACATTAACGCACAGACACACACTTCCTGAACCAATGTCACAAAGGAAGTCCACTGTTGAAAGTTTAACTTAATATAGTCATAGGTAGGCCCAGGAGATTTTCCACAATGTGACCGGATCAGCAAACACCCTTGACCTTAGTTATGACCTCACCGGATTAGAAAATAACGTTGATGTTTAAACACAGCTCTGTGTGTCCTGTGTGTTTGGCTTGACAGAGTGTGACATAGGACGGTACGGCCCAAACTGCGAGCGGCTGTGCCAGTGTAGGAATGCTGGTGTGTGCCAGACCATCACAGGCACCTGCCAGTGCCTGTCTGGTTACATCGGAGCAGACTGCAACATCAGTGAGTGCCATCGTGTGCCAGGGGCATGGGCATATCCATAGGCTACATTTAGTTATTTACCAAGTACTTATTGTAACATTAAAATGGTAATTGTCATTCATTTTTCATCCTATAACACAAGCACTACCAAGTAACGTTTTGTATGGTCTCTCTTTCCCTACTCTTTTCCTCTGGTTCTACCAGCTTGCCCATCAGGGCGTTATGGGCAGGACTGTGCCAGGGTGGCGTTGTGTGGGGAGGGGGCACGGAGTGACCCAGAGACGGGCAGGTGTGTGTGCAAGGTCGGCCAGCGGGGAGAAGACTGTGGACAGGGTAATGCACACACTGTAACACACACAGTTGATTCCTGCTCCACAATGAGTGTCATATGTAGTAATCCATCCAGTCATGTTTTATTGACAATCTATGGTGTTTGTGTGCTTGTGTGCGTGCTGGTGCCTGCGTGTGTTTGTGCCTGTGTGTGTTTCTCAGGTTGTGCCCAGGGTTGGTATGGGGTGGACTGTGGCCAGCGCTGTAACTGCCGTAACAGTGGTGTGTGTGACCCAGTCTCTGGAGGCTGCACCTGCGGACTAGGCTGGACCGGACCCAGCTGTGACAGAGGTGACCTGACCAGACCTGGCTATAAATACTATTCTAAATCTTTAAATGACTTTGAACATTTGCTTTAGCCTGCCTGGAGTGCCAGGTGAGCATGGTTTGCAGTTTTGCTTCAATTCTATAGGTTACATTGCAACAGGCAACCTCAATCAAGCACAGACACATTATTTGAAATGATCTCAAATATTATTTGAACCCAGGTCGTGACAACCATGGTCCTCACATTTCCCATTCTCCTCATTGTGTTGTGAATTGATGTGAAGACTCCATTTAAGTGCCCCTGATATCATGATGAGCCCACGACACGATTCCATTGCTTTCCCATTATACGGTGTGTGTTTCTGTTGCTCTGTCATTCAGAGTGCCCCCTAGGGAGTTACGGGGCCAACTGCAAACTGCGGTGTGATTGCAATAACAATGGGACGTGCAATAGAGTGACGGGAGAGTGCCGGTGTGACCCGGGATACTACGGTCACCTGTGTGAACACGGTAAGTCGGGTCCATTCAGTGCCTGCTGCTTTGAGTGGATCAATGAATCATCAAATTGATCATGTGACATAACTCCATTTTAAGAAATCAATGAATCAATGTATTTCGCTACACCCGCAGTAACATCTGCTGAAATATGTGTATGTGACCAATACAATTTGATTTGAATGTAGATACCACTGTTAGTATCAGAGTTTAGGTTTGAAGGGTTAGGTTCGGAGAGTGAGAAACGATATAAGAAAGCTATTCAAGGCGTTTTTTGAATGCTCTTTCTGATGTTCTAATGTTTTACTATCCTAACTTTCTGTTCTATGTTCTGTCTAGCCTGCCCTGCTGGTTTCCATGGCCACCGCTGTCAGTTCCAGTGTAAGTGTCGAGGCCACTCCCCCTGTGACCCCAGCACAGGGCACTGTCTTTGCCCTCCTGGTTACCATGGATACCGCTGTGAGAAAGGTGAGAAGGATTAAGTTGAGATTTAGTAGATACAATTGCCTAATAATATGGTTGTAACTGCTGATAAAGTGTGACTGTTACATGCCCCAGTCATAATTAAGGCTAAGATGTTGTCTCCTGTGTCATGTGCTCCCCTCCCGCTCATTCCCTGTCACAGAGTGTGAGCAGCGTCGTTTCGGGGTGGGCTGCATCCAGTCATGTGACTGCGAAGGGGACACCCCATGTGACCCCATGACCGGCCGTTGTCTGTGCCCCCCAGGGAAGATGGGCACGCATTGCGACACAGGTAGTTGTTTGCTTCTTTTTATTTATCTAATATCTAAGTAATATGGTTCATCAACATCTGTTTCCTCAACGACTATGGGGCGAGTCCTAACTTCCACTTAGTGTAAGTCCAATTTTCACTTCGTCTCCCACTAACATCAATGCAGTTAGACTTAAGTCAAAGTAAGGATTCACCCCTACAGGCCAAACAGCACCATAGTCTAAAAGTGTTCTCACGGTTCTTGTTTCCCTGTCTGGGCTTTGTCCAGATTGTCCAGTGAACCGCTACGGCCCGGACTGTTCTGAGAGCTGTGAGTGCAGGAACGGGGCGCGGTGTGACCCACGGAACGGCCGTTGCACCTGTCTACATGGCTGGATAGGACCCACCTGTCAGGATGGTACGTGTATTGATAAGGAAGAAGGGACAGAGCATGGACCAAAAGAATGAGGAAGTAGAATACTAGAATGGACATGAACCTTTCTATGATGGGATAAAGGTCAGACATATTGGCCATGTAGTTAGTCAACCATGGTTTGACAGTGCTGTGATAAGACAGAGTAAAATAATGAATTTGAATAATTGATCTGCTATGTGCAAGTTATGTTCTGGTGTGCGACGGGTTTTGTACCCACGTGTATTATTTTGTATGTTTTGGTTTTCAGAGTTTTTTGAGCACTTATTAAACTGCTCCGTTTTATACCAAGTTCGAGCTCCTGTGCCTGACTTCCCTGCCACCAGCACGCACCCTTACACAAGTGCTATACAAACACAATAACATGTAAAGAGACATTTAAGATAATATCAAAGCAAACTTCCAACACACTTTACAATAAAGCAATGAAATGTTAGATAAAAAACAAGCAAGATGTAATAGGCGAAATAGATACTAAAACAAAACAGAGTGAAAGCTGTTTTATAGGAATTCAGTCTAAAGCTAAGAGTGCTCTCTCTTCTCTCTCTGTCTTCTCGTCTGCAGGAGGGTCCCTCACGTCTCCACAGCTGGGCAACAGAAATCAAGAAAGGAATCACTCACACACTGTCCCAGTATAGCACCCCCTACTGACTGACCCCCAGCCTCATACACTGCGGCCTACTGGTCACTTCTAGAGATCACAGAGCTCAAAACTGAACTGAAGCACTCTCAAAACAACAACGGACTGTTTTGTACAGAGAAGGGAGTGCTATGGCAGGGCCTTGATGAACTAAAGGGACTTCTGAGCTGGAGATGCCATTTTGCAGAGTTGTCTAATCGCAGACATTGGAGTTCAAATAACACACTACACTTGACATCACAGGGATGACTGTCCTATATTTCATCTTACAGGGTGGACTCTTAAATGTACTCAAGAGTTAACAGACAGGGCAAATTTATTTTGCAGGCCCTGGATAAGAGGACATTTCCGGGTCAAATGTCAAAAAGGATAAAGTCATGCGAGGTTTACAGAATTATTTACTGTAAAATACAGTTGTTGAATATCATGTACCATGCTTAACAGTTGTGTATTTGTGTGTATGTTGTGTGTATGTAAATGTGTTCATGTCTACAACTCAATCATGTTGTACGTATACTCACGATATGGTAGTACCTCATTGGAAGTAGTTATTTGTTTGAACACTGAGGAGATTTGTTTTACGCTCATACCATTTTTAAAAATGATTGTAGTTGTAGTCATCCTGACTGGCTTCTCCAAAAACAATAGGCTACTCACACCATGGTCCATTTTATTTCTATCTTTGCAGCCACCAATGCACTATACAGACTCTTATGGCACAGTTGATTTATAAATAAGAAACAATTCAGGATCATTTTCATCTGAATGAAATGCTCTACAGTATTTGGAAAACCTGCACCAGGTGATGATGACTTGCACACAGGTCAATATGCCTTAGTCTACACACCTTATTTTACATGTATGTAGATACTATATGAAGTGACAGCTTCTCTGAGAAATGGAGGGAAAACTGTTTCAGTTTTCAATAAAAAAATATTGATTATATGTGTACTGCAAAACACAACGTTAATTACTAAATGTGGTCTAGACCGCATTTGCTACATATCAAGCAAATGTTAGCAAAGAGTAAAGGGGCCAGTCGTATGTCAAACCCTACAGATGCTATAGATTTACCTGATCCCAGATCTTTATGTACATTAGAAGACTCCTCTGACTGTATGGTGTAAGAGTCATTTTTAATGGTTTGCTAAAGCATATACAGGTATCACATTGACCATCTGTATAGAACATATTTAAAAGTGTTAACTTGGTCATCGCCAGCTTGTGTCATCAAACTGCATAGTCAACTCATGTATGAAGTCAAGATATTCTACATTCTTCCCTGCATAAGCCTCTGTCACCATCTTCTGGTGGCTCTCCACATTACATATTGTGATCTGCCCAGCTTCATATATGAGGGCAGTTAGTTGTAGCCATAGTTAGAGGACTCTAGGTGGATATACACTACTGGTAAAAAGTTTTATTTCAAAGCATATTTGAAATCTGACACTTTGGTGGGATTAACAACAAGATTACCTTTAAAATGGTATAAGAAACATGTTTGTCTGAGGAATTTTAATTATGAGATTTCTGTTGTTTTGAATTTGGCGCCCTGCACTTTCACTGGCTGTTGTCATATCATCCCGTTACCGGGATTGCAGCCATATTAATGCAACCACTGTGTCAGATTTAAAAAAAACTTTATGGAAAAAGCACACCATGCTATAATCTGAGTACAGCGCTCAGAGCCCAAACAAGCCATACAGATATCTGCCATGTTGTGGAGTCAACAGAAGTCAGAAATAGTATTACAAATATTCACTTACCTTTGATGATCTTCATCAGAATTCACTCCCAGGAATCCCAGTTCCACAATAAATGTTTGTTTTGTTCGATAACGTCCATAATTTATGTCCAAATACCTCCTTTTTGTTCGCGCGTTTAGTTCCAAAATCCAAATTGATGACGGGCAGGTCAGACGAAAAGTCAAAAAATTCCATTACAGTTCGTAGAAACATGTCAAACGATGTATAGAATCAATCTTTAGGATGTTTTTAACATAAATCTTAAATAATGTTTCAACCTTTGAGAATTCCTTTGTCTTCAGAAATGCGATGGAACGCAGGTCGCTCTCACGGGAGCGCGCATGACCAGCTCATGCCAGACACCTGACTCAAAGAGCTTTCCTTCCCTCATTCTTCACAGTAGAAGCATCAAACAAGGTTCTAAAGACTGTTGACATCTAGTGGAAGCCTTAGGAAGTGCAATATGACCCCAAAGACACTGTATATTGGATAGGCAAACCTACAAACCTCAGATTTCCCACTTCTTGGTTGGATTTTTTTCTCAGGTTTTTGCCTGCCATATGAGTTCTGTTATACTCACAGACATCATTCAAACAGTTTTAGAAACTTCAGAGTGTTTTCTATCCAAATCCACTAATAATATGCATATTTTAGCTTCTGGGACTGAGTAGCAGGCAGTTTACTCTGGGCACCTTATTCATCCAAGCTACTCAATACTGCCCCCAGCCATAAGAAGATATATTAACTATTTATTGAACTGCATTGTTGGTTAAGGGCTAATAAGAAAACATTTCACTTCACACCTGTTGTATTCGGCGCATGTGACAAATAACATTTGATTTGAAATGAGATTGATTTTAGTTGAATGGAAAGCGTTATACACTGCTCAAAAAAATAAAGGGAACACTTAAACAACACAATGTAACTCCAAGTCAATCACACTTCTGTGAAATCAAACTGTCCACTTAGGAAGCAACACTGATTGACAATAAATTTCACAGGCTGTTGTGCAAATGGAAGACAAAAGGTGGAAATTATAGGCAATTAGCAAGACACCCCCAATAAAGGAGTGGTTCTGCAGGTGGTGACCACAGACCACTTCTCAGTTCCTATGCTTCCTGGCTGATGTTTTGGTCACTTTTGAATGCTGGCGGTGCTTTCACTCTAGTGGTAGCATGAGACGGAGTCTACAACCCACACAAGTGGCTCAGGTAGTGCAGCTCATCCAGGATGGCACATCAATGCGAGTTGTGGCAAGAAGGTTTGCTGTGTCTGTCAGCGTAGTGTCCAGAGCATGGAGGCGCTACCAGGAAACAGGCCAGTACATCAGGAGACGTGGAGGAGGCCGTAGGAGGGCAACAACCCAGCAGCAGGACCGCTACCTCCGCCTTTGTGCAAGGAAGAGCACTGCCAGAGCCCTGCAAAATGACCTCCAGCAGGCCAGTTCATAGAAACATGTCAAACGATGTTTATAATCAATCCTCAGGTTGTTTTTGGCCTAAATAATCAATAATATTTCAACCGGACAATAGCGTCGTCAATATAAAAGAAAAACAAGAAAGGCGCGCTCTCGGTCGGGCGCAGAAAACAGGTCTGGCGACTTCCCAGGGTCCACTCACTCAAAGTGGTCTTACTCCCTCATTTTTCAGAATACAAGCCTGAAACAATTTCTAAACACTGTTGACATGTAGTGGAAGCAATTTGAGTCCTAAGTCATGGGATACTGTATAGGCAGTCAATGGAAAACTACAAACATAACAAAATCCCACTTCCTGCCTGTTATACAGTTCTGTTGTACTCACAGACCTTATTTTAACAGTTTTGGAAAATAGTGCCCCCTACCCTAGTGAGGTTAAAAACTATTTTTTTAAGCTGTTGGCTTTCTACATATTTTCTGATGATGTGAAACGTGCCCCCTGCAGGTGAGGAATGATTATGCATTGAGAGAAGGTAGCTATTCAAGCATTGTGACACTCGTCCCAATTTCGATGTCTACACGATCTACGGCCGACTCTGTGATGCTGAGCGGCCATGTGATGGTGCATTGTGCATAACTAGCAATGCAAATGGCTTCTGATTCTAATAATATTACTACACAGATTATACACCTAATATTAGCTAGCGAACAGTACGCTTTAACTTGCAATGAAAAGGACTTTCCGACAAAATTAGGAACGTATTATATCAGAAAATGTAGCTAGACTCTGTATACATGGATACCTGTATACATGGATGAACGCTTCACGGCAGACTGGAACCATTTAATTGCATTGTGTTTGTAGCTACATCTTGTTCTGCCAGCGTTGTGTCAAGTCACTCTGGTTCGCATTGACCATGGCGTGTGCAGAAAGTAAATGATCTGTCTATAGTGCCTGCTAAATTCAGGGCATCAATGTTGTTGAGAAAAGTAGCAAAACTTTTGTAGTTCTTGATGGCTAACTTTATATCTTTCAAAAAAGACATGTTAGAAAGGATTGTCAACACATACTGAGTAGCTCACATTATAGACAGAAGCATGCTACTTGGCAAACCAATCCAAACGAATCTCCCAGCATGTCCAGCCCATCCATTATCTCAGCCAATCATGGCTAGCGGGAAGGTTCCTGACTTTTTCCGTGGCTAAACCAACTAGGCTCGTAATTTAACCATTTTATTCATATTTTCAGATGGAATATAAGTTTGTTATCAAAGCACATGAAAATGAACATGTTCCAGAAGGTATTTCTGGCAAAAAAATCTATTTTGATTTTTTTAAATTAAGACGTTTGATTTAGTGACGTGCGACATACACCTAGCTTCCTGAAACGGGTCACATTTTGAAAATTGGCTGCCACTCCCCTCAGGGTCCAAATCTGGGGTGACTCTATATCTAAACCTTTTCAGGTGGGTCCTCCTCTTTCAGGTGGGTCAGTAGCCTAGCGGTTAAAAGCGTTGGGCCAGAGGTCGCTGGTTTGAATCCCAGAGCAGACTAGCTGAAACATCTATGAGCCCTTGAGCAAGGTACTTAACCCTAATTGCTCTGGATAAGAGTGTATACTAAAATGTTAAGATTTTACATTAATTTATATTTGTGCCTTATTTGGTACTTTTTTCACAAAATGCACAATTGTTCCACATTTTTTTGTTTAGAAGCTTGATGAGAAGAGTCAGGGCCATGCATAGACCTTTTGGGTGGCATGTGCTTGAACCCAAAAAAATGGCACCGCGAAAATCAAATGTCCTGCAACAGTGAACGCAGACTAGTTGAGCAATTACAAAAAAAGGGGAAAGCAGCATCTTACAGTAAAGTATTTATCAAAATTATTTTTAAATTGAATAAATTATGCACTTATTAAAACACAATTCCAGTCAAAAAATAAGATTGTAAGAAATGCTGTAGCCTACCATTAGGCTACTATATCCAACCCAACTCCTGTTATTACAGCCATAAAGGTGATGCATTTTCAAAACTCAAGATAGGCTACAGAAATAAACGTATTTTTACACCTGCATTTGGAGTTGAAAGTCATTCATGTTAGCAGCCAATATGAATTAGGTGTACATCATGTCGTATCTCTGGAATCCGGAGCAAGCTAAATCATACAACCATACGCCCTATACTTGTAGCAGAGGTTGCAGGATCAGGTGGAAAGCATGTTCTGTCTGCACGGCGACATCACGTTGGAGGGCAGCCTGTCTGCGGAGTGCTCGTTGCTCACAAATTTATTACGAATTTATCGTAATAAATTCGCCAGAATATTATTCATAATATTGAAGACAGTGCGATGTTAAAGCTGATTATCTTTAGACATATAGCCAGTCGCCACCCAAAGGGCTATCTGAGATATGAAAATGTTCAATGAAATCGTCAGGTAGCCTATTGTTTTGGCAATCATGAGTCAGTAGTCGATTGATAAATTGTATTTTAGATGGATGATAAACGTAGGCCTAATCTGTTTTTGCCAGGCAAAACTGGAAGAAATGAAACAGGATCTTTATAATCCCTAATCTGGATAAACACGCCAGCCTTTGCGCGCCAATACTGATAACTGGTCATTGACATTGACCAGATATCAAGACGCGCGGTGCAATTTGTGGTTCTAACGCGTAGATTAGAATGCAATGACGATTTTATGGCAGCGGGTTCAGAACAACAACGACAAAAAAAATGTAAATATTTGGGGAGAAATGACACCACCACCGAAAAGGAAACTTTGGAGACTGGAAGGGCTTAAGGGGCATGTGCGCTGCACAGATAGAGCCCAATTTGTTCATGTACCTGAGAATATTCAATATTTTAAGATTTGTTTTACATAATGACGGCGTGAGACCTGTTATTACGTCTGGTTTGAGTCAGTTAGGAAGACGTTAGGCAAAATACATATTTTCTGGTCATATTTTGTGTCAAAAAAAATACGTCTTAAACTGGTCATATGATGTCGCGACCAGAATGTCGTGTGCCCGTTGGGTTATAAGGACCGTCATTGGAACACCCTTTCCCCTGCATAGGACTTCCATCAAATATGATGTTGGAGAGGAGGCCATTCCCCAAACTCTTTCAATAAACTTTGATATTGAAATGTAGTCTCTGTTGTTCATTTAGATTCAAATAACCAACTCATCATCCAGCTTTGATTATTTCAATCAGCTGTGTAGTGCTAGGGCAAAAAACAAAACCTGAACCCAGGGGTGCCCTGGGACTGAGTTTGGGAAACCCTGCATGGTCTAATGAACAAAAGCCATAATTAATGTAGGCCTAATAAATAACTGTATTTGTAAATTGCAAATGTGAAGACACAAAGATCTATATGGGAAAGCTTCATTTGGTTGATTAAAGCTACCTGGGACTGGTAAAAATAATGGTTTAGGCCCCGCCACTGTTTTGGTGTATGGGGATTGGGCCGGGAAAATGTGCGAATAAATGGGTAGGCCTATATATACAGTATAAATAATGGCCATTGAACAGATTTTGAACTGTTAGAACTTCTAGTAAATTATTTTTTTTAGTCAGAGGGACTATGTTCATAAAAGATGTTGAAGCTATGTATTCCAGAAGAAAATGTTTGTTCCCGGTAGGGGGAAGGACACGTTTTTTTTACTTGAACTATACTACATATTGGCTAAAATGTAAGCCTAGCTGTAGCTTGTCTATGACGACTTTACCAACAGGAATATAGATTCCAAGGAGTATTTGAAGGCGGAATACTGGAATACTGTGAAGTACTGGAGACTGTACAGTACACATGCCTTATCCTCACAATAAATGTTTCAAATTTGACCACATGGTGGCACTATATGCACAAATGTGGTAATCTCCATTCACAATGAGTATAATTCTATTCCATGCCATTGTAGCCTGTCTTTTGCCAAGAGGCCCGAGTTTTATGGCACAGGTGGGCCAAGTGCGCACGCACACACACACAGTTTCATAGTAATCAGATCAATCGGCAGAATTATAACATCGGGTAGGTCGAGTATTCGCAATTCCACCATTCTTGCATGATATCAGGATTTGGGTGTCACTAGTCAAGATGATCAATTCCTATTGGTTATCAACCAATACAATCTAAGCACTTATAGGCCAATGAACAGTTAAATTATACATTTTGAAATAAATATATTTATTTGATGGTGACTCAACATACAACATTTCGGTTCCAAGAATTGAAACAGTAGCATTTAGGCCAATGCATAGCCAGACCTCTGGTATTTGGATAGATTAAACACACATTCAATGCACGTGAAAGATTAGTTTATTTGAAACCATGGTTAGTCAATAGGCCTACAGGTTAATCAAAAAATCTCCATGAATTAAAATAATATGCCTGCAATTTGGCAAGAAGGACACATGCACCTCAAATATTACTTTTAAACAGTAGGCTACAATATGTTTTAGCTAATCAAAACATTGGCCTCTTTCCCCATTGTAATAACTTGATCAAACTTATCCCAGCCATGTTTGAAAAACATCGGATCATAGGCCTACATACAGGACATGAAGATTGTTTGTGCAACCCAAAATAGATGAGGCAATATTGATTCAAAAATATCATTTTATTGAAATAAACGAAGATGTTGGATACCACACATTCCACATTCAATGAACTTATAACGAATCCAAATGCCTCGAGTTGAAAATCCAGAGGAAAACTTCAATAATAATTTATTAAACTTTTATACCGGGCATATAAAGGTGTATAGGCCTACACTAGAAAACGGAAAATATATAACATTTACAACAAACACCTACAGGCCTAATAGCCTACCTGTAACAAAGAAGCATGATACATTTTCTTTGAAATTGACTCAATTATTTGGGGAAGAACAGGTCTATCTACATAGTACTACGTGTCACCCCCGGGACAGCAGAATACATGAATGTCCACAGTTAATGTACAATGTTCCCACCTAACGAACACTGTAAATGAATATTTGAATAGCATGAACATCTTAACACAATTCAGCAAATTGACATATTTATTTAGCCAAAAAACGTATTTCGTTGATAAGCTATAAAATATAATAGCACATATCAAAACAACAAGCTGTCTATATTTACACTAACTGGCTATTTTATGAATGACAGCTGAAAAACAGGCGTTCAAGTGCTCGAGTCCAACATTTCTACTCAAACGAGTGCGCGAGTGGCATTTCTGGTTGTCTGGCAAAGGAGAACTGGGGGTAGCACGCTTGGGAAGTCGAGCCACCGCTGGGGCTCAAAGGCTGGGTCGCACAACCACAGGGGCATCCGTTATGTGGCATCAGGACGGACGCATGTCGGTGGTAAGCACTGTAGGTGGCGTGGAACTGATGGTTGTGGTAGTAGGTTACAGGGGAGCTGGCGTATCCATTTGGGGACACTGAGTGCACTTGTCCGTTGATGGGCTGCGACTGGGGGTAGCTGTATGAGGTGGCCTGAGGTGAGTTTGGCTGGGAGAGGGTCCAGGGGTTACTGACAAAAGGCGCCTGTACATAGACAGGTTTCTGTTGCAGGTAGAAGTGCTCCGGATAGTCCATGCAGGTGGTCCCCGCTATGTAAGGAACGATGGCAGGTCTGTAGGGTCTCCTCACCCTTCTTCTGCGTCTGTAGTTCCCTTTCTCAAACATGTTCTCAAATGCAGGATCCAAAGTCCAGAAATTCCCTTTTCTGTCACCTCCGCCCTCCCTGGGTACTTTGAGAAAGCACTCGTTGAGACTGAGGTTGTGCCGAATGCTGTTCTGCCACCCCTTCTTATTTTTCTCGTAGTAGGGAAATTTTGAGATGATGAACTGATAAATCCCGCTCAGGGTCAACCTCTTTTCTCGGCTCTCCTTGATGGCCATGGCAATGAGGGCGACGTAAGAGTATGGGGGCTTCTCCGTTTGACCCACTCTGGCCTTGTCAGCCTCGTCCACAACCTCCGCTGCGCTGTCTGTGCTGTCTGCGGAGCCCTTGCCCTTGGCCATGCCCGAGGACAAGTCGGTTAGATCCAAAATGTCCAATTGCTGCTCATCGTGAAAGTCCTCTTCGTCCATCTTATCACGTAGTTTAAATCTTCCTCAGTTTAGGAGCTGCAGTGTCCAACCACACGGGAAAAGTTTTTGACAATAGTGTTCACAGGTGAGACGCGCATTCCGCTACTGTTTTAAAACCCTCCCATATGGATGTCTGCCCTGGCTGGGACACCCTTTCATATAGCCGCTTTTCCCACACTGTTGCTGGGTTCTTTAGGGTCAACAGTTATTTGTTTAGGTTGAAAATGAGGTCACAGACATGTTGTCTGTCTGTTTATCGATGTTCGTGAAGTTTTACAATACTATTAAGCCCTTTGAAACGCATAGAACAAGGTGAACTATAGATTGTGTGAGTGCGTTCAACTGATCTGTCAAGCGATGTTTGTAAGCATGGATGAGTGATCTGACTTTTCTCTTACTGCAAGCTATTATATGAACTATTTGACGTACAATGACACGCGCACTTTTACCCCAACATAGAGACACATAGACTACCAACCGGCTACATGATGCAGGCCAGACAGCCTTATTTAAAATATTTACACTCTCATTTTATAAATTATATTAATCCTTTTATAAATGTCCTTTATATAAGTCAACGGCATAAATACGAATAGTCCATTAACATTTCACATCATACATTTAGTTTTTGCTTTTCAGGTTTTGTCACCAATTTAATTCGGGAAAAATAAGACATTCAAAAATAAAAATACATGTTTCAAGCACAATTAAGACCAACTTTATAGCTATATAATATTATATTATCAACACGAAATGCGACACGATTCTTTTCAGTAAATGGATTGAACGACAGATTAGTCCTAATGGCCTGACACTAGTGTTGCAACATGGAAATTCCCTTTTATCCACACAGTGCAATCTACAGTTCATCATGAATAGCACATACACATTTTGAAACACACACTGACTTATGCACGCACGCACACACACACACACACACACACACACACACACACACACACACACACACACACACACACACACACACACACACACACACACACACACACACACACACACACACACACACACACACACACACACACACACACACACACACACACACACACACACCTTTACCTGTATTACCTTTCTGTATTCATTCATACATAGACGTTTCTATTCCATCCAGACCTGTAAATAGAACTATTTTCTGGACTATTTCATGGCAGAACATTGTAAATCCACAGGTGACGTGATACCATATCTGCTCACATGCTGGGGGGGAAAAGGAGAGTAGGGGGGCAGGTATAGGGTCACGGATCGAGGATGGGCCGGAAACCATGCCTGAACCACCTCTGACCTTTTCACATTGGGGTGAACTAATCTGGCAGCGTCTGCCATGGTAAGGCCTCCGTTTACCACATGGTCATTGACGATGGCCCGGACTTCATTAGACACAACAGTTCACTGCCATCTGTCTCCCTCTCTTTGATGTCCACCTCTTTGTATTTGTATTTATTATGGATCCCCATTGGGTGCTGCCAAGGCAGCAGCTACTCTTCCTGGGGTCCAGCAAAATTAAGACAGTTTATACATTTTAAATAACAGATTTCACAACATATTAAGTGTGTGCCCTCAAGCCTCTACTCTACTACCACTTGTGTATAGTGCGTATGTTATTGTGTGTTTTTATGCATGTGTCTATGTTTGTGTTGCTTCACAGTCCCCGCTGTTCCATAAGGTGTATTTGTATCGGATTTAAATCTAATTGTACTGCTGGTATGAGTTTCTTGATGTGGAATAGAGTTCCATGTAGTCATGGCTCTATGTAGTACTGTGTGCATCCCATAGTCTGTTCTGGACTTGGGGACTGTAAAGAGACCTTTGGTGGCATGTATTGTGGGGTATCCATGGGTGTCCGAGCTGTGTGCCAGTAGTTCAAACAGGCAGCTCGGTGCATTCAACATGTCAACACCTCTCACAAATACAAGTAGTGATGGGGCCCATGCCCACCTCTCTGACGGGTCCCTTGTCTATGAGCTCTTTGGTTTCTTCCTCTCCCTTGCTGTCTATCCTGCTCCATGTTGAAAGAAATTGTTCACACACACCCTTTTATATGGTGACCAATTGTGGTGAAATCATGTGAAATCAATTAGGAATAATGAGTAGTCCTTATGTATGGTTATCATGTATCATACATGTCATTTAGGTGTTTATACTTTACAAACACACATTTGATTTCTGTAGTTCTCAAAATCCATATATAGTAGACAAACCAGTTTAAAATCTCTAGGTTTACTAAACGGTTAAGTGATCAACCATTAAGCACAGTTGGATTAAGTAATGGTCAAATGTATTTAAACAAATGAGAAGAGAATCATATGAAAAGTATTGTGAGCATTGCATTGTGAAAGGCAATTGCTTTATATGATAGGTATTTCTATATAGATGAAACACGGATTAGGCTTGGTGAAAAAATGACTTTGTGATTGTGTATATCAATTGAAATGGTGCTTAAAGTTAAAGAAAAAACAGCCTTTTTGATGATCTGCTTTGAGTTTTGTACTAAGAGTTTCCACATACTTGTGAAAACAGCACCAAAGCGATAAAAATAACTATAATTTGAATAGGCCTTGATCTAAAATACCATCCCACTTAGGTTAGAAATGAAATTGTCATTGACAGTAACTCTTTGAATTTGAGGTTTGTGCATAAATGCTTCTATAATAGGCTAATGCCCTCGGTGGTGGAGAGACACGGGGGAGAAATGCTGAGTAATACAACATGGCCAGGCGTAGACACCATAGACATCGTAGACACCGTAATCACTGCTACCCATAGAAATAGAATGACCAGAACAAACATTCCCATTCAAGTCGATGTTCCGTGATGGGTGGACCTTCAGCCATATTGAGTGCACCTACAGTCAAGTTGCTGTGGTGTGAAGGGCTCACTCGTTCTAGTCATTTTATTTTTATGCCACCACCCACATACAGTGAGGCATGACCAGCGGACCTGTGGGAGACAGGTGATAATGATCACCTGCTCTCAGGAGACAGACTGTCTCCCCTGAGTGACTGATAGGGAAAGAGACAGATCTCTGAGTGAACTAGCTCACTGTATAAAGGCACCTGTGTGACGCTTCGTTTCAGCTCAAACTAGCTGACTCAAGGCATTGTAGCAGGATGACCATTTGGACAGTTGATACAGATGTAATAGCTAGTGGTACATTGATACATTTAACAACGAACCCAAACTGAAGAAAGTTTTACAGTATCTCAAAAATATGTAGGCTACCTCATAATTCTACTGGGTACATCTACTTGCTTAACAGAAGGAAGTGAAATAAGGTACAATTCTGTAAAATCACCCATGCCCTCAGACTGCAATCTCTACATTCTTACATTCTATAAGAGATAATGTTATTAAAAGGGAGCTCAGAAAGTCTCCCCGTGCTAGATTTACTGACTGATGTCATGAGAGCAAAGCAAGGCGCCAGATAAAATACAATATCTCTACAGAACAACCATGCAGCAGCCTAAGCCATTTGAGACCAAACAAGAATGCAGCACAGGATAGTGCCAAAACCAAAAGAAAGACCAGGCTTAGTGCATGTAACATGATTTGGATTTACAAATGCTCCTGTTCTCTTATATGTAAACAACGAGTTATGTAAAGGATATTTGTTGTGTGTTTACTAGGGCTACCTTTATTAATACTCTACATGGAACTGTCCCTCCAAATTGGCTGTTTTTCCATGATAATTCTGAGGAGATCTATTATTTAAATTTCCACTGTAGGCAACTCTGGTCTCCCATCCTAGATTCCCGGGCCAATTAAGCACCTTTCACAGCCCAGCTTGAAAGGATTATCAGATCAAACGTTTGTATTTGATCCTCTCCAGTTTGTTACATTTGAGGAGAGACAGTTCCAGTTGTAGAGAATGTACATTGTAACAATGTTGCCATAGTTCAGTAGCTGTGAAGGTCTTTGCCTGTGGGAATTGTGGGAATTGTGGGAATTGCATCACATAGGATTAATACAAAAATAACACATTTCATTCTGGAGAAAACAATTCATACATAACTTTTCTGCTAAAAGTTTAATCCAAAACAATAAAAAATATATATAATTAACACTGCTGGTACATAGAGTCAGATCTGGGGCCATATGTATCAAGCATCTCAGATTAGGAGAGATGATCTAGGATCAGTTTGACCTTTTAGATCATAATGAACAAGATCACATGGACGGGGGGGACCAGATTCTAGATCAGCATTTCTACTCTGATACTCTTTATGAATACGGGCTCAGGTGTTCACGGATTCTTAAGATGCATGGAATAGTTGTGAGACGGAGGGTGAACGCCTTTAAAGATGTGGGAATCTGAAGGTGTAATGGATCACAAAGGTGCTCGGTACAGTAGCTACCTCTACCACCTGCATTGGCTATCTGCATGCTGGATGGCATTATGTACATTACATTAGAACAAATGCACAAACTAGCACAGCAGTGCCATTTCTTTTTGTAATATGATCCAGTGAGCATAAAAATATTTGCCATTCATTACAAAATATTTATGAATATGGTTTTAATTTTCTGGGGGGGGGGGATTTCATCAAATGTTTACATTCTGACATAAAGAACACATGTTCAACATAATAAAAAAAATTGTTTTCCAATCTCAAAAATGACTATAAGTGCCAAATAAAATAGCAGGGTGGACTGTAACAGGGTTGACGATATCATCTTAAATATGCCATGAATCCCCTTTTGACAAGAGGAATAGAAGCTTTTTCTGCCAACAGGGAGTGGCAATAAAATGCAAGCTTACATTTTTCTAAATTGTTAAAACACTTCTAGTCTACGGGTAACAGGGTTAACATGTTTTATGCTCGATCCGCATAGTTTTCCATCACAAAGCACCAGAAAATGGCCAAAAAGAGTATAACCACTTCACTTGCTTTTACACTATGATTTGACTATTAGATGTTCAATGTTTCTTAAAAACATTTTTTAAAGGAATAGTTTCACCATATTAAAATGAGAGTTCAGTTCAATTAACAGGATTGACCTTAAAATGAGGGCCAGACATAAACGAATCACTAATCACATAAAATAAATATTAATCAGACATAAAATACTTTGTCAAAGCAACAAAATAACCATGGCTTACAATGATGGTGAAAACTTGGAGAAAATGCAGAATTTTGGCACTTCAAGTCTTTATTCATATTAAAAATCTGATGTATTGAATTCTGTATGTGGTCTATATTAAAGGGTACTTCATTTAATATAGCAGGCTTCTAAAATGCAATATTGGTTCACAATTTCTATTTAAAATATCAGAGGGACGAAAAGGTACTCTTTGTGGAACGACCCTGTTATTTCCATAGAAAGACTTTTAATGTATTATACAGTAGTTCAGGACATATACATTCAATACAAATAACTTTATCAACAAAGTGATATCAATAAACTTATGAAAGCGAAAAAAATAAATATACACTGCTCAAAAAAATAAAGGGAACACTTAAACAACACAATGTAACTCCAAGTCAATCACACTTCTGTGAAATCAAACTGTCCACTTAGTAAGCAACACTGATTGACAATAAATTTCACATGCTGTTGTGCAAATGGAATAGACAAAAGGTGGAAATTATAGGCAATTAGCAAGACACCCCCAATAAAGGAGTGGTTCTGCAGGTGGTGACCACAGACCACTTCTCAGTTCCTATGCTTCCTGGCTGATGTTTTGGTCACTTTTGAATGCTGGCGGTGCTTTCACTCTAGTGGTAGCATGAGACGGAGTCTACAACCCACACAAGTGGCTCAGGTAGTGCAGCTCATCCAGGATGGCACATCAATGCGAGTTGTGGCAAGAAGGTTTGCTGTGTCTGTCAGCGTAGTGTCCAGAGCATGGAGGCGCTACCAGGAAACAGGCCAGTACATCAGGAGACGTGGAGGAGGCCGTAGGAGGGCAACAACCCAGCAGCAGGACCGCTACCTCCGCCTTTGTGCAAGGAGGAGCACTGCCAGAGCCCTGCAAAATGACCTCCAGCAGGCCACAAATGTGCATGTGTCAGCATATGGTCTCACAAGGGGTCTGAGGATCTCATCTCGGTACCTAATGGCAGTCAGGCTACCTCTGGCGAGCACATGGAGGGCTGTGCGGCCCCACAAAGAAATGCCACCCCACACCATGACTGACCCACCGCCAAACCGGTCATGCTGTAGGATGTTGCAGGCAGCAGAACGTTCTCCACGGCGTCTCCAGACTCTGTCACGTCTGTCACATGTGCTCATGTGCTCAGTGTGAACCTGCTTTCATCTGTGTAGAGCACAGGGCGCCAGTGGCGAATTTGCCAATCTTGGTGTTCTCTGGCAAATGCCAAAAGTCCTGCACGGTGTTGGGCTGTAAGCACAACCCCCACCTGTGGACGTCGGGCCCTCATACCACCCTCATGGAGTCTGTTTCTGACCGTTTGAGCAGACACATGCACATTTGTGGCCTGCTGGAGGTCATTTTGCAGGGCTCTGGCAGTGCTCCTCCTTGCACAAAGGCGGAGGTAGCGGTCCTGCTGCTGGGTTGTTGCCCTCCTACGGCCTCCTCCACGTCTCCTGATGTACTGGGCTGTCTCCTGGTAGCGCCTCCATGCTCTGGACACTACGCTGACAGACACAGCAAACCTTCTTGCCACAGCTCGCATTGATGTGCCATCCTGGATGAGCTGCACTACCTGAGCCACTTGTGTGGGTTGTAGACTCCGTCTCATGCTACCACTAGAGTGAAAGCACCGCCAGCATTCAAAAGTGACCAAAACATCAGCCAGGAAGCATAGGAACTGAGAAGTGGTCTGTGGTCACCACCTGCAGAACCACTCCTTTATTGGGGGTGTCTTGCTAATTGCCTATAATTTCCACCTTTTGTCTATTCCATTTGCACAACAGCATGTGAAATTTATTGTCAATCAGTGTTGCTTCCTAAGTGGACCGTTTGATTTCACAGAAGTGTGATTGACTTGGAGTTACATTGTGTTGTTTAAGTGTTCCCTTTATTTTTTTGAGCAGTGTATATATTCCCTGTCCATCATGCATTGACAAAAGTTTAAAACAGTACAGATTGGCCTGTGTTCACTCGAAATGCTAGAACATTTCCCCCACACTAACCTGTTGACAGATGATGCCATTGAATATGCAGAACTGTTTCTATTCTGCCTAAACTGAAAACTATATCCAGAGATCTTCACCAAAATCAGCGTATAATGCAAACGTGTAGAAGTCAAAGGTTGCGAGTTCGAATCTCAACTTTAGCTATTTAGCAACTTTTCAACTACCGACACATTTTTTTGTTACTTTGCAACTTTATACTTAGCATGTTAGCTACCCTTCCCCTAACCCTAACCGTTTTAGCTAACCCTTCACATAACCTTACCCCTTAGCCCTTTAACCTAACTCCTAAAGTTAACCTTAACCCTAAGCGAGCTAGCTAACGTTAACCACCTAGCTAGAATTCGTAACATATCGTACGTTTTACCAATTTATAATATATTGTATGTTATGCAAATTCGTAACATATTGTACATTTTGCCAATTCGTAAAATATTGTACATTTTGCAAATTCGGAACATGTAATATGAATTTTAATTCGTAACATATCACTAAATTGAACGTCTCAGATTTATGTAAAGATGATGATTAACAATGACAAACTTCCGAGATTCTGAAGCAACCATTCCAAGAATACCTTCCGGTTGCAGATTGTGGCAACTAAACTGGACTATTATAAAATGCCCATCCCCTTCTCAACAGCTCAGGTGGCTCAACGCCTTATATCCTATTCCCCTCCTTTAGAGGTGGTATGAGTGTGAAAGTTGTGGAGAGTGTGTTAAATGGCTGCAAACAGGCAGATCTGCTTAAGCTCAATGAGGGTAATATGATTCCATGACGTTTGGAAGTGAGATGAGTGATGTCCAGCTGCTGCTACTGTTTGAACACAATGGTTTCAGTCCTCCAGACCATTTGAGAATGTCACTGAACAGCACACCCGCATGCATGGATTACAGTGCAAGCACACACATCAACCAGAGGAACCAAGAACATGCTAAGCAGCTTTTTATCAAGCATGTGCAATTGTCAACCATGCACTGCAATCATCACCAACAATTCCACCATTCAGTATTATTTGAATACCCTAAATACCGTGAGGAATTGTGCATGGTAAACCTATTTCATAATCCATTTTAATTATGATGATTATTGTTATTTTTTTTTTTTTTTTTTTTTTCTGAGTTGTGGAAGATCGAGATACCTATATTTTTGTGCAAAAGAGTGATACATAAACCACTGTGACTCAACTGAGGCACCTGTCAAGCTGGCATAAGGGATGAAAGGAAACGATGGTGTGTTGTGGCTTTTATCTAAATACAAGTGCATGGAGCAAACCACGGCCCTCTCCCAGCCATACAATACAGCAGTCATTTAGGCACCACTCCCAAATCCCCCTAATCTAGAGATTACAGGACTCCACATCCCCTCTGTTACTGTGTGTTGTATTTCTCTTGCATTGAGGTAGAGTACATACCAGTACTTTACCTCAATGCAAGAGAAATACAACACACCGATATCATTATCAGAAGATATATAAAACAATACCCACAGTATTTCTCAACTATGACCTGGAGAGGATTGCAGGATAGCAATTCCATCAGTAGTGTCCCCCTACCTACACATTTAAGTGGAGAACTATCAACGTGATGATGACTTCTCTGGGTTAGTTCGAGCATTCAGAAATGGAACAGCATAAAACCAAACAAAGAGAGTACGATCATTTGTTTAAATAGAGGACCTAACGACTTCTCTTTGAGTCAGTTTGCCTTGGCTGAATTCTCATGCGAGGTGCAGCTCTGCCTGTCTCAAGTGATGAGAGACTAGAGTTCCCTGTTCAGTTCACAAAGCCAGTGAACCGTGCCTTTTTCCCACAATGCACCGCTTGGCAGGTTCTACATGACAGCACTTGGGCCTGTTCTCTGCCAGTCTGGCCCGCAGCCCACAGCGCTGCAACTCACAGCAGAGCAGCCAGCTGATCCACTCCCAAGACAAGCCTCTCACTCTATTGTTGACTCTTGCAAAATTGTGGGTGTACTATTAGGTTACTGTGTGCCATTGTAGTAATTTCGCCAACACTTAGACACAGTGTTTTCTTAAACTTAAACAGATAAAGTATATTCACATGCTAACCATTATCTGAAAATGACACTCAGTATGTTGTGTGTTGTTGTATGCCCGGGTAGTAAGGATGTAAATTAGCTTTATAGCTTACTCTGGCACATTTACATTGATGTGTAAATGGACATGTTGATTAATGTGAACTGTCAACGTCAAATAAATTGCGTAAATGAAATAAATACATTTTTATTAGTTACTGCCTTCCCTGTAATTTTCATCAATAATCAGTGGCTGATCATTACCATTGAGTGGAGACACTGTCTGGATCACTTCTGTGGTAAGATGGTCAACAACAAGTGTGTACTCAGCAACTGTCAAATGTAGAACTCAGCCCTGCCAAGATAAAGTTAACAAATATGTTTCTGTCACATTTAAAGTTGTTCAGAGACAACTGGTTGTCTTCTCATCTTAATGGATAGTGATGCAGGAGTGGCAGAAATCCCTCATTTGTCATCCACGTATTAGGGTGGCAGGTAGCCTAGCAGTTAGACCAGAAACTAAAAGGTTGCTGGTTTGAATCCCACAGGTCAAAAAATCTGCCGATGTGCCCTTGAGCAAGACACGTAACCCGAATTGCTCCTGTAAGTTGCTCTGAATAAGAGCATGTGCTAAATGACTTTTTTTTTAATGTACAATGTCGTGGACTACATAATGTTAATTTGCTCGTTGGTCCTCATTCAAATGTTATTTTGCACAATGCAAAAGTCTTCCCCTTCTACACAACACTTGGTAAATACAATGCAGGAGCAGATCAGAGATAACAGGCAGGTTTTATATCACGTCAAGTTCAGTGACAAATGATGCAAATCAACCGTGTGGCTTTCCCTGGAACTTTACTAGCTTTGTCATATTGAGGTCAAATGACATGATTGGGAAACAGATCCTTCCACCATTTTGTTTCTAGGCAATGACTTCACTAGATGTTACGCTAGATTTGACTGACTGTGTATTATTTCTTGTTGACTGACTGTTGCAATTATTGCGAAGGTCATATTCATTTCTGAAAAGGGTTACAAACAGAGCCGTTTGGAATTGTTTACCCGTTGTTGTGTCACTAGCCACTCTAGTTTGATCCCAAATCTCATGAAAGCACCTTACAGAGTGCATTGTTGTTTGTGATGGAACACATGTGAAGGCCACAACTAAACAGCAGAGAAAATAGGCTTGTTAGCTTTTCAAATTTAAAATTTGACATTTTGGATTACGCTGGCGAGCCTCACTTTTCACTGTTATTATAGTGGCTAACCTCGTCAAAATGTCCTAATAGCCACTCTAGCACAGATGGGACTGTAAATGTTCATGTACTCTCTTAATTTGACTAGTGGAAATTACAAACTTGAGAAGCCTTTTTAAACCCCAAATACACTACAATTTGCATTTCCTGCTCCTTAGGAAAATTCCCTGTGACAAGAGAGTGATGAAATGAATATAGTACACCTGTAAATATTGAACACATAACTGCTTTCCAGAAGTGGATCTTCAGTTGGGTCTTTTGTCCATTTATAAGCAGCAAAGTTAAAACATACCAATAATTCCATACAGGCTGATGTAATTACCTTATCTTAGTTCCATAGTGAGCATGGTCAAAACGGTATGCTGTCCATAGTGGTAGTTAGAGGACTCAACTTGGATATAACCCATTTTAGCATGGGCACTGCCGTTGAGTGCTTCCACCATTTTAAAGTATTCAAAATGGGTGAGGATTCCTATGGGTTTGGAGCAATCAGCCAATGATCAGAGTATTGTCTTCTTTTTCAAATTGGGTGCTATGGTTTGTAAATGGCTTTAAGCTATATCACAGCCATCTAGTGGCCACAATAAATGAATCACACACAACATTTGGATCAGGACTCCAGCACTGCAGGTGGCGGTAAATCACCAATATTAGCTTGGCACTTTATTCAAACATAACAGAAGAAGAAAATGTACTACTTTAAAATGGAGATAGCCTCAATGGTGCTGCCCATGCTACCACAGATGCCATAACAGCACAGATACAAAGATGATACCTCTTTCCATCTCTATGATGCTGTCCATACCTGTGCATCCCCACTTCCTGGTCACCTGTGTGCCTGTATCATAGACTTAGACAACATATCTTTGTGTCTGTGAACGCATGAGCAGTGCCATTGAGGACTTCCACCATTTTAAAGTAGTCAACTGGGTTTGACCTCCCAGCCATTGAATTACACGTGTGAGCAAACATTCCAAAACTGCAGGTGGCAGTAGGGATCTCTATCTCTATGGGATGTATACGTGTGACCAGTCACACATGACCCAACATATAGTGTGCCCTATAGTGTACAAATTCATTGGAATATACAAAGACAGATACACTGTATAGATAATACAATTTAACAACCACACAAGTAGACCAAATTCTTAATGAGTATGACAGCATATAATGTTATACACACTACCAAATATATATTCACAAAATAATGACCTGAACTTCTATACTTAAGGATAGTAACAATGATTAATTTTACAATTAGCAAATGTCAAAATTATTAGAACACACACAAACATGCTAAATCTCCTAAAACAAATATACAAGGAAAGCTTTCCACAAATAAAATATTATTTCCGAGATATAGAGCTCTCGCTTTGTCATAACAAGTAAATGTGAAGAATTATAATTCTAAAATGTTTACCTTAAAGGGATAGTTTTCTGAAATGTTAACACAATCTTGATTTTTGTTCTTACCTCAAGAGGGTTATTGAGTCTTTCTTTGAATTTTAATACAAGCTTTATGAAAAGCCATTTAAAGTAAGCAATGCATTGAACGCAAGTATGAAAACAAAATAGCTAATGCACTTCAATTCAACTTATATTGCGCCAACATAATTTTACAAAATCTGTGTTTGACTTAGAATTAAAGATTTGTTACTGTTTTTGTTTACTTCACAGAGCTTTCCATAGAGCTTGTATTAAAATTCTCACAAAGACTCATCTCCTATTAAGGTAAGAAAACAATTAAGATTGTGTTTACAGTTTGGAAATCTGCCTTTAGCCATTCGCTGCATATAGAGGTCAAATCTCTCCTTTTTTTAATATCGTTAAGACACATCAGTTAGCTAAAAAACGTCATGTTAAAGTTCAAGATGAAAGTTAATTAATCTCAACTTTGATTGATAAATCAGTTTCGAGAACCCCACTAGAAAAATATAAACCTGTTGAGTTGGTCTGGTCTCTCTCTGGTGTGTCTGCCTGCTTTCATCTTGTTAGTGGTGGCCTCTTTCTTCTTCTTTGAGGTTTATTGGCAGACTACACTCATAAAGTGTGTTGCCGCCACCTACTGTACAGTGTAGTAAAAAAATACCCCCAAAACTAAATATGTTTTGGATGAACAAATTCATGCTAATTACCAAAACACTAACCAAATTCACTCCATTATCCTGAATTTCAAACAAAAACAAAAGCTGTACTATTCAAATCCCTACACAGGCTCAGGAACCAGGAAGGGGGGAACCTCTTCATTCAGTATTCCCTGTAACATTTCGGCTGTAAAGTCCTGGAGATCCAGGAATCTATTTGCCGTCTTCACAGTGTTGTCTAGCTTTTTAGATTTCTTTTTTATTCGTTTGACTAACGCAATTTATCACTTGCACTATAAATGCAACAAAGTCCACCTTCTTCACTATAAGTGTGTCGGGATCCTTCTCCTGCATGGCATTCACTTCAGACTGTGGGACATCCACGACCATCTCCTCTCTACTCACTCCTTCAGCTATTAACCCTGGCTCCACATAGAAGACCTCCTGTGTTGCCCTGATCCTAGCTACCGCGACCTCCTTCATCCGTACAGGGCACTCCGGGAACGTGATTCCCATCACAATTATAACAAGATGCTCCATCTGACTCTTCAACTACTACATATGTATTCCTTCATCAAACACTTGCCACGTGTCCAAACTTTTTACAATTGTAACACTGCAGCGGTTTCTGTACATACAATCTCACCTCATATCTCACATACCCAAGTTTTGCATAAGTTGGGAGAGCCACTTCCTCAAACGACAGTAAAACCAATAGGTTTTGTTCCTTCTTTTTCCGTCTATCATTCGATTCAAGTGACGTGCATCTACCACTCCTGGAATGCTATCCCTAAACCACACAGCCTCTATGTCCAACAAGACACCGGAGATGACACCTTTAACCGGTGCCCTACTTTGAAAATCATAGCTTTCCACATCATACAATGACATCTTGTTGAGCCACAGAGCTTTCTCCTTTTGTGCTTTTGACACACACAAAATCAGCATCATACCGCTCCTGGTCACTCTGACCGATTCCACTTTACCCAATTTGTCCTTCACGATCTTCGAGACAGCAACCGGGTCACCCAAAAAACCATCCTTGCTCGTGAATTGCACTCCAACCATAAACTGCTGTTCATTTCCAACTTTAGCCCTTTTTACTCCACTCTTTTTTTACTCCACTCTTCACCATTGTCCACTCATTCTCACCAACTGAACAAATTCTTATTTACAATGACGGCCTACCCCGGCCAGACCCTAACCCGGACAACGCTGGGCCAATTGTGAGCCACCCTATGGGACTCCCAATCACGGCCAGTTGTGATACAGCCTGGAATCGAACCAGGGTCTGTAGTGACACCTCTTTCTCTGAGATACAGTGCCTTCGGAGCACCATTCCCTCAACCAGTTTCATGAAGTAGTCACCTGGAATGCATTTCAATTGACAGGTGTTCCTTGTTAAAAGTTATTTTGTGGAATTTCTTTCCTTCTTAATGTGTTTGAGCCAATCAGTTGTGTTGTGACAAGGTGGGGTGGTATACAGAAAATAGCCCTATTTGGTAAAAGACGAAGTCCATATTATGGCAAAAACAGATCAAATAAGCAAAGATAAATGACAGTCCATCATTACTTTAAAACATGAAGGTCAGTCAATATGGAACATTTCAAGAACTTTGAAAGTTTCTTCAAGTGCAGTCGCAAAAATGACTAAGCGCTATGATGAAACTGGCTCTCATGAGGACCACCACAGGAATGGAAGACCCAGAGTTACCTCTGCTGCAGAGGATACGTTTATTAGAGTTAACTACAGCCCAAATAAATGCTTTACAGAGTTCAAGTAACAGACACATCTCAACATAAAATGTTCAGAGGAGACTGCGTGAATCAGGCCTTCATGGTCGAATTGCTGCAAAGAAACCGCTACAAAAGGACACCAATAAGAAGAAGAGACTTGCTTGGGCCAAGAAACACGAGCAATAGAAAGGTGGAAATCTGTCCTTTGGTCTGATGAGTCCAAATTTGAGATTTTTGGTTCCAACCGCTGTGGCTTTCTGAGACGCAGAGTAGATGAACGGATGATCTCCGCATGTGTGGTTCTCTCGTGAAGCATGGAGGAAGGAGGGTGTGTGATGGTGTGGGGGTGCTTTGCTGGTGACATTGTCAGTGGTTTATTTAGAATTCAAGGCACACTTAACCAGCATGGCTATCACAGCATTCTGCAGCGATACACCATCCCATCTGGTTTGGGCTTAGTGGGACTATCATTTGTTTTTCAACAGGACAATGACCCAACACACCTCCAGGCTGTGTAAGGGCTATTTGACCAAGAAGGATAGTGATGGAGTGCTCCATCAGATGACCTGGCCTCCACAATCACCCGACCTCAACCCAATTGATATGGTTTGGGATGAGTTGGACCGCAGAGTGAAGGCAAAGCAGCCAACTAGTGCTCAGCATATGTGGGAACTCCTTCAAGACATTTGGGAAAGCTTTCCTCATGAAGCTGGTTGAGAGAATGCCAAGAGTGTGCAGAGCTTTCATTAAGGCAAAGGGTGGCTACTTTGAAGAATCTAAAATATATTTTTGGTTACTACATGATTTCATTTGTGTTATTTCATAGTTTTGATGTCTTGACTATTATTGTAAATGTAGAAAATAAAGAAAACCCTTGAATGAGTAGGTGTGTCCAAACGTTTGACTGCCATTACGGGGTATTGTGTGCAGATTGCTGGGAAACTTTATTTAATCAATTTTAGAATAAGGCTGTAACATAACAAAATGTGGAAAAAGTCAAGGGGTCTGAATACTTTCCGAAGGCTCTGTGTCACGATCGTCAAAGGGAGAGAGAGAGGACCAAGGCGCAGCGCGTGAAAAATACATCTTCTTTAATGAAGGGGAAAAACAACCACTTACAAAATGAACAAAACAAACGATCGTGAAGCTAAACTGAACTAAGTGCACACATGCAACATAGAACATACATAGACAACTACCCACACAAGCCTACTGCCTATGGCTGCCTTAAATATGGCTCCCAATCAGAGACAATGAATGACAGCTGTCTCTGATTGAGAACCAATCCAGGCAGCCATAGACATAACTAGACAACTATACTCTACTCTGCCCCATACACATACAACACCCCATAGACTAGACAAAACACACAAAAACAACCCACCCCAACTCACGCCCTGACCAACTAAATAAATAAAAGAAAAAGGAACAATAGGTCAGGAACGTGACATAACCCCCCCCTTAAGGTGCGAACTCCGGGTGCACCAGCATAAAGTCTAGGGGAGGGTCTGGGTGGGCGTCTGTCCACGGTGGCGGCTCTGGCGCTGGTCGTGGTCCCCACCCCACCATAGTCACTACCCGCTTTCGTAGCCTCCTCCAAATGGCCACCCTCCAAATTAACCCCACTGGATTAAGGGGCAGCACCGGACTAAGGGGCAGCACCGGACTAAGGGGCAGCACCGGACTAAGGGGCAGCACCGGACTAAGGGGCAGCACCGGACTAAGGGGCAGCACCGGACTAAGGGGCAGCACCGGACTAAGGGGCAGCACCAGGATAAGGGACAGCACCAGGATAAGGGTCAGCACCAGGATAAGGGGCAGCTCCGGACTGAGGGACGGCAGCTCCGGACTGAGGGACGGCAGCTCCGGACTGAGGGACGGCAGCTCCGGACTGAGGGACAACACCGGACTGGCTGGCTGACCCTGGCTGGCTGGCGGATCCGGGCTGGCTGGCTCTGGCGGATCCTGGCTGGCTGGCTCTGGCGGATCCTGGCTGGCTGGCTCTGGCGGATCCTGGCTGGCTGGCTCTGGCGGATCCTGGCTGGCTGGCTCTGGCGGATCCTGGCTGGCTGGCTCTGGCGGATCCTGGCTGGCTGGCTCTGGCGGATCCTGGCTGGATGACGGCTCTGGCTGGTCATGGCTGGATGACGGCTCTAGCTGGTCATGGCTGGATGACGGCTCTGGCTGGTCATGCCTCGCTGACGGCTCTGGCTGGTCATGGCTCGCTGATGGCTCTGGCTGGTCATGGCTCGCTGACGGCTCTGGCTGGTCATAGCTCGCTGACGGCTCTGGCTGGTCATGGCTCGCTGACGGCTCTGGCTGATCCGGTCTGGCGGAAGGCTCTGGCTGATCCGGTCTGGCGGAAGGCTCTGGCTGATCCGGTCTGGCGGAAGGCTCTGGCTGATCCGGTCTGGCGGAAGGCTCTGGCTGATCCTGTCTGGCGGAAGGCTTTGGCTGATCCGGTCTGGCGGAAGGCTCTGGCTGATCCTGTCTGGCGGAAGGCTCTAGCGGCTCCTGTCTAGCGGAAGGCTCTGTAGGCTCATGGCAGACGGGCGGCTTTGCAGGCTCATGGCAGACGGGCGGCTTTGAAGGCTCAATACAGACGGGCAGTTCATGCGGCACTTGGCAGACGGACAGTTCAGACGGCGCAGGGCAGACGGGCAGTTCAGGCGCCGTTGGGCAGACGTGCAGTTCAGGCGCCGTTGGGCAGACGGGCAGTTCAGGCGCCGTTGGGCAGACGGGCAGTTCAGGCGCCGCTGGGCAGACGGCAGACTCTGGCCGGCTGAGACGCACTGTAGGCCTGGTGCGTGGTGCCGGAACTGGAGGTACCGGGCTAAGGACATGCACCTTCAGGCTAGTGCGGGGAACAACAACAGGGCACACTGGACTCTGAAGGCGTACTATAGGCCTGGTGCGTGGTACCGGCACTGGTGGTACCGGGCTGAGGGCACGCACATCAGGGCGAGTACGGGGAGAAGGAACAGTGCGTACAGGGCTCTGGAGACGCACAGGAGGCTTAGTGCGTGGTGCCGGAACTGGTGGTACTGGGCTGGAGACACGCACCATAGGGAGAGTGCGTGGAGGAGGAACAGGGCTCTGGAGATGCACTGGAAGCCTGGTGCGTGGTGTAGGCACTGGTGGTACTGGCCTGGAGCGGGGAGGTGGTGCCGGAAATACCGGACCGTGCAGGCGTACTGGCTCCCTTGAGCATTGCGCCTGCCCAACCTTACCTGGTTGAATGCTCCCCGTCGCCCGACCAGTGCGGGGAGGTGGAATAACCCGCACCGGGCTATGTAGGCGAACCGGGGACACCATGCGTAAGGCTGGTGCCATGTAAACCGGCCCGAGGAGACGCACTGGTGGCCAGATATGTAGGGCCGGCTTCATGACATCCGGCTCAATACTCAATCTAGCCCTGCCAGTGCGGGGAGGTGGAATAACCCGCACCGGTTTATGCACACGTACAGGAGACACCGTGCGCTCTACTGCGTAACACGGTGTCTTCCCGTACTCCCGCTCTCCACGGTTAGCCTGGGAAGTGGGAGCAGGTCTCCTACCTGCCCTCGGCCCACTACCTCTTAGCCACCCCCCAAGACATTTTTGGGGTTTACTCACAGGCTTCCTTGCTAGTCGTGTACCCTCATAACTTCGGTTCCTCTCTCCGGTTGCCTCTGCTCTCCTAATCGCCTCCAGCTGTTCCCATGGAAGGCGATCTCTTCCAGCTCGGATCTCCTCCCATGTGTAGCAACCCTTGCCGTCCAATACATCCTCCCATGTCCACGAGTCCTGGTTACTTTGCCGCTGTTGTTGGTTCCGCTCACGCTGCTTGATCCATGGTTGGTGGGTAGTTCTGTCACGATCGTCAAAGGGAGAGAGAGAGGACCAAGGCGCAGGGCGTGAAAAATACATCTTCTTTAATGAAGGGGAAAAACAACCACTTACAAAATGAACAAAACAAACGATCGTGAAGCTAAACTGAACTAAGTGCACACATGCAACATAGAACATACATAGACAACTACCCACACAAGCCTACTGCCTATGGCTGCCTTAAATATGGCTCCCAATCAGAGACAATGAATGACAGCTGTCTCTGATTGAGAACCAATCCAGGCAGCCATAGACATAACTAGACAACTATACTCTACTCTGCCCCATACACATACAACACCCCATAGACTAGACAAAACACACAAAAACAACCCACCCCAACTCACGCCCTGACCAACTAAATAAATAAAAGAAAAAGGAACAATAGGTCAGGAACGTGACACTCTGTTTTGAATTATTTTACATACATGGTTATAATCATTGTCAAACATGATTTATATGGTTGATACATATTTCAAGTTGGATTCTAAAAACAATACAGCAGGCACCCCGGCACTAATTCTGCTTGAGAGCCCATCTGGTGTTCATCCTTCCCAAATTCTCCCACGTCACCCAGCTCCTTCACTCTCCACTGACTCGCAGTAGAAGCTCGCATCCAGTTCAATACCCTGGCGCTGGCTTATGGGGTCCCAAGGGGAACCGAAAACGTCTGAAAACTCTCTTCAAAGAGCACCTTGGTTCATTGTCAAAAATATTATGCCCCTTTTACTTTTAAAAGAAATTTGGTAACTATTTGCATCAGCCTTTTAAGTAAATCCAACAAGGAGGATCTTTTAAGTATAATATACTTTGCTTTTAGTGCATTACAAACTCAAATACATTAAGTGCAAACAACTAACAGGATCTCAAATTCCTTTCATTCAACTTAATTTTATCAGGTTCAGAACATTTTTTTTTTTGTTAACCTGCTTAAGTCCTTCAAGTCCCAGAACTAAAGTTATACGTTTTATATACTTAATGTAATCAGTTACAGAACTAAAGTTGTAAGTTTAATTTGCTGAATTTATTCAGTATCGTAACTGATATTCTATGTTTAATCTACAAATGTATTTTGCTCAGTTACTTATGGTACTCAGGTTAGCAAAATGTTTTTAAATTGGGTTCCTACTACTCAAATATATACTCACAACTAAACTCAGCAAAAAAAGAAATGTCCCTTTTTCAGGACCCTGTCTTTCAAATATAATTCGTAAAAATCCAAATAACTTCACAGATCTTCATTGTAAAGGGTTTAAACACTGTTTCCCATGTTTGTTCAATGAACTTTAAACAATTAATGAACATGCACCTGTGGAACAGTCGTTAAGACACTAACAGCTTACAGACGGTAGGCAATTAAGATCACCGTTATGAAAACTTAGGACACTAAAGAGGCCTTTCTACCGACTCTAAAAAACACCAAAAGAAAGATGCCCAGGGTCCCTGCTCATCTGCGTGAACGTGCCTTAGGCATGCTGCAAGGAGGCATGAGGACTGCAGATGTGGCCAAGGCAATAAATTGCAATGTCCGTACTGTGAGACGCCTAAGACTGCGCAACAGGGAGACAGGACGGACAGCTGATCGTCCTCGCAGTGGCAGATCACATGGAACAACACCTGCACAGGATCGGTACATCCGAACATCACACCTGCGGGACAGGTATAGGATGGCAACAACAACTGCCTGAGTTACACCAGAAACGCACAATCCCTCCATCAGTGCTCAGACTGTCAGCAATAGGCTGAGAGAGGCTGGACTGAGGGCTTGTAGGCCTGTTGTAAGGCAGGTCCTCACCAGACATCACCGGCAACAACGTCGCCTATGGGCACAAACCCACCATCGCTGTACAGTCAGGACTGGCAAAAAGTGCTCTTCACTGACGAGTCGCGGTTTTGTCTCACCAGGGGTGATGGTCGGATTCACGTTTATAGTCGAAGGAATGAGCGTTACACCGAGGCCTGTACTCTGGAGCGGGATCGATTTGGAGGGTCCGTCATGGTCTAGGGCGGTGTGTCACAGCATCATCAGACTGAGCTTGTTGTCATTGCAGGCAATCTCAACGCTGTGCGTTACAGGGAAGACATCCTCCTCCCTCGTGGTAACCTTCCTGCAGGCTCATCCTGACATGACCCTCCAGCATGACAATGCCACCAGCCATACTGCTCGTTCTGTGAGTTATTTCTTGCAAGACAGGAATGTCAGTGTTCTGCCATGGCCAGTGAAGCCCGGATCTCAATCCCATTGAGCACGTCTGGGACCTGTTGGATCGGAGGGTGAGGGCTAGGGCCATTCCCCCCAGAAATGTCCGGGAACTTGCAGGTGCCTTGGTGGAAGAGCGGGGTAACATCTCACAGCAAGAACTGGCAAATCTGGTGCAGTCCATGAGGAGATGCACTGCAGTACTTAATGCAGCTGGTGGCCACACCAAATACTGACTGTTGCTTTTGATTTTGACCCCCCCTTTGTTCAGGGACACATTGCTACATTTATGTTAATCACATGTCTGTTGAACTTGTTCAGTTTATGTCTCAGTTGTTGAATCTTATGTTCATACAAATACTTACACATGTTAAATTCGCTGAAAATAAACGCAGTTGACAGTGAGAGGACATGTCTTTTTTTGCTTAGTTTATACTTAAAAAGCTGATGTAAATAGTTACCTCAATGTTACGTTCCCCAGTTTCTGTGTTGTAGCTTTTGTATTTGAGTGTGTGTGTTTCAGGAGATAGCTTCCTGAGTTCTCCCCAACCAGCTGATTGGAGAGCTGACCCCGCCCCTCGTCAAGAAGCAGCTGACTCTAATCAGCTAATAGCCACCTGAAGATATAAAAGCCAGTGTTCTGTTTAAGAGAAAGAGAAATTATTAGAGAGAGAGGATAGGCAGGGAGAGATCATTGAAGGCTGAGGAATGCAGAGAGTTTGATTGAAAGAGAGATATTTGCTGAGAGAGGAGGCTGATGGCTTTGGAGTAATTTACTGTGTTCGTTGTTGCTGGGAGTAGTTGGTATATTCTGTGAGTTTGTTGCTCAGTCAGACAGAGCCTCATTGATGTCCTGTGTTTCTGAGTGTTTGTGAAATTGTTAATAATCATTCTGTTTCATTTGTTCCCAGGGGGGAAGGAGAAGGCACTTTGGGAGTACTTAGGCAAGAGGCCCGCGGGCATACATATACCCGTAGTATATTTACTGTCTAGGCACACTAGGTAAGACCTGGGCGGACCACCCCCTGTATTTTGGTTAGGGCACCAGGTGGTGCTAAGTTAGGTAAGTTAAGTGGGTAGGCAGGTTAGATAGGAGGGGGAACTTTGATATTTACTTTCTTTGCTTTGGTTCCGTCCAGCCCCTTTTCCCCATATTACCGTGTAGGAAATAAATCCTAGTAAACGGTAAATTCTGCCTTTGTCGTCCTTTCTCGCACCTACAATCCATACCTCTTGCACTTCACAGAGAGTTGAGTTGTAGCAGGGAGTTGCGTTCCCTCTTCTCAGAGGCGTGCGTAACACAATATACTTGGGATAATTTACTAATAATTATTATTATAAGGGAATATGCAAAGAGAAACAACAGTGTTCAACTTCAAACTTCAACACCTTTATTTTGAATAAAGGTTTTCTTCAAACTTCAATCTCATATTGACCCTTAAACCCTACTCCTTAAGCATTTATGGAGAGCTCATTTTTTTGTAATGTGTAAGCATTCTGGGTATAACACCACCTTGCCTCCTTAGGTAAAGTTACATTCAGATAGCTTGCACCTGACTACAAATTATTTCAGATCTTCACAACTGCATAAAGTTTAGGTGATAGTTTGGGATTAGCACTTTGACCTCACATCTTGTACAGTTTGGCAAGAATTCTCTGGTGGTCTGTGTGCCCCTTAACAACAAAGCGATATTTTAACAGAAACGTTAATGAAGGATTTATCTTAATAGACTTTACACAAAGCACAATATGAATTTTAGCTCAAATACAACCTCATTCAAACTGTTTTAGATTCATCAAAACATGGGTTTTCAAAACATACATTGCACATATTGTTACAAAAATATGCCAATATTATTTTGACAGGTATAAGCATTCTGGGTATAAGTCCACCATGCCTCCTTAGGTAAAGTTACATCCAGATAGCTTGCACCTGACTACAAATAATCTCAGAAATCCACTAGTGCATATGGAGTGCATATGGAGAAAGTTTTAAAACAAAGCTGTTTTGTTTTTTTACCAGGAATTGACATTGTCTCTTATGACTTCACCTGAAAAAGAGCATCATGTAAACTGTAGCTCCTATACCACCTAGCAACTAGCTTTTCAGCTTACTGAATAGGGGTTAGACCACAATTTGTGAGTGGCCATTTGAGAGTTCTCATAGATATCTTTAGATATCTCTGAAAACAAGTAAATTCATCTTTTGAGCTTGGACGCGTGGGGAGGTCCTGAGATCATCAAGTTCCAAGAATACTTTTTGGAACACCTCAAAAGGTATATTTCAGATCGTTGGGGTACTTTAGATTTAAGCCATAGATGAGGCCCAAAAGCAAGGTACATGACTGTAACACTGCGAATACCAGCCAGGACCTCTGCTCCTTCGATGCAGATCCCATGCTCTATATTCTGGTGCAGATCCTTCACAGTGAACACCTTCATCACATGCTAAACGAGGTCCTCTCGGATCATGGTGTCGTGAGTGAAAAAATTAAGAAATAACAGACCAGGCTATTACATTAACTGTGCAACTTGAGGATGCGAGGGAAACAAAGGAAGATACCTCATTTAGAGGTAAATATGGATACAGAAATAAAGACCTTTACCTCAACCCTCTTGCCGAGGTATATGACCAGGCCACGGATCACACTGTCTCTTTTGCCCTGGATGGTGTGGTGGTTCATTTCTTCACTATCAAATGAGGAGAGACAAACGTATCACACGAGCCAGTTATACTTAAACTAAATCTTTAATAGTGAGAGCTTTGCAATAGCAATGGCTGGTCGACGAATCACCGTCTCTGATGATTCATTGAAAGCGGCAAGACAAAAGTACATAGGTCTTTTATAGTCAAGATACACCCCTTTCAACCTACGTGACGAACAACAGATATATAGAATGGGTCACATGGTTAAGATTTGAATGAAAGATACCTATAACACATAGCTGACAGTATCTGCTGTGTCAACAGTTGTCATTGTATAGACCAGTGTCTGGCCCTCCGACTCCAAACTGGAACCATCTCTCCCTGGTATGATATAGAACAGAAACATTAACTCACGGTCTGGAATGCTCTTTGGGTTTTATAACCCAAAAGACATCGGAAATCTCCTGTCAGTGTTATCTCCCAGAGGCCCATCCTCAGTAGAAAACACACACAATAGCTATAAGAATACTCTATTCTGTTGAATAAAACAACCATTTGATGCAATAAAAGTATTATAACATAATCTTGCAATTTTTCCTCTCAAATTACCCCATTTTGAGAGTCCTCTCAACTTAAAAGAAAAGTACAAGATTTAAGAACATTCATTCAAAAATGCATATATTCCACATGAACCAAGAAGCATAAAAACAATAGCTCATTGCATGGGGTTCCTGCACGTGACCGGCTGCCATAGCACTGGCTCAGCCTCCTCCCAAGAAACTCAGCACTGTCTCCCATTTCAACCGCCAACACATTTTCTAAGCACTCCAGTAATTTGTCTGGGGAGGTTATGATACACAGTCACCTGCACGAACCCATGAAGAAAAACAAAAAATGCATACAGTTTATGAGATTCAAAGCTATATCTTCATAGACAGTGAAAATCACATATTTAATGCATAATGCAGTGCATGCAACAACGGAGTTTAATAAAATAAGCTTTAGTTATCCATCACACTCCAATGGATCAGCATGGTATGGTGGAAATGACTATTTCCATCCCAGAAACTAAAATCAGCACATCTTGTTGGACAAATCCAGGTAGTGACTCCTAGTTAAAGTACATTTTATTCCATTGGTGCCTAATGAACATGACCCAAGACAAGCATCATGATTCCACTATTTATAAGGCAATGCCTATAGATTAAATAGATTAGGATCAGTTTCACTCTCAGGTACCCCGGTTAGAGGAGTCGAGGAGCGCGTCCAGGAACATTCGGCCATGTTACAACATCTTGGTGCCATGTTGGATCGTGTTGTCCAGACCATGGACCGCTGGGAGAGACAGGAAGTCTCTCCAGTGCCTCGACCAGCACAACCAGGGTTGTCTCCATCCGTTCCATCCGGAGAGAGTTCCATTGGGACACGTCTCTCCCTTCCCAGGGAGTATGATGGGACAGCAGCACAGTGCCAGGGATTCCTGTTATAACTGGACCTCTACCTGGCCACTGTGCACCCAGCTCCCTCAGGAGGGGAGAGAGTGGCCGCCCTCGTCTCCTGCCTCACAGGAAGAGCGCTGGAGTGGGCAAACGCCGTGTGGAGAGAAGGAGACGTGATGCCAGACCACTTCGAGGAGTTCACCCGTCGCTTCAGGGCCGTCTTCGACCATCCACCTGAGGGCAGATACTTTCTGTGGCACACATCAGAGTCAAATACTTTCTATAGAACAAACTTCACGTCAGGATAGGCAACCGAAATGAATAATTAATGTATGTGTGTTATATTAAACAGAGGAGAGAGTGAAATGTTGGCAAGCAATAAACATTTCAGAACAACTATGGCTGAATTGTTATCCTTACACTTTAAAAAATACTAGTCGAATAAGACATGGGAGAGATGACGAACTTTGGCAAAGAGATGTATTTATAGAATAATACAAATCAGTAGCGGATTTAGGTACGGGCGACATGGGTAGCCGCCCAGGGCGGCGTTTTACCGGGGCGCACCCGGGTGCGAGCGACCGCTAAAGGGGGGTTCGCCCAGGGCGTCATATTGAAACAAATAGCCAAACCGAAAACTGCTGACAAAAAATGCTTCTGCTACTAAGATCAGTGAAATGTAGGCTAAACTGACAACGGAGTGAAGAGCAGAATTCTCAACGAACAGATCGCAGCAATGAAGAACGCGAAGGGGAGGAGAATTCTGGCAGGGGGGAGATTTCCGGCACAACACCGGAACACATCGAGAAAAAGTGTCAAACATAACGTAGCAGCCACGTAGCCTACTACCTATGGTGGTGAAACGGACACCACACTCCAAGGTGCTAGTTATTTTCTAAGAATTTTAGACATCACCCCAGTATGGCCACATACTTGAGTATAGCTACGCCATATGCACACATACTCAGCTGTGGGGCTTACAAGACCAGAATTTCATATAATTTGAATGACATCAATGTAGCAGTAGAACAAATATCACAATATCGGAATATACCTTCGAATAAAATAAATCAATGTAGGCTACAGCAGAACACACATATGCTAATATATAGGCCTCCTGTCTATGTGATAATATGAAGCACATATTCAGATTACAAACTTGATCTGTGCTGTGAAGGTAAAGGGGAAAAAAATGTCCTACCTTAGTTTTCAAAACCTCCCACAATGACTCTCCCCATGTCAAATCCATTTAACTCCTGCGAGTCAACCTCCTGCTCAAAGCCTGTTCTGAAGACTGGCTGTAGTGTCCATTTTTTCTTCTTCCTTTTGAGTGTTAACTTGGATGTCCCCTTTAGCCTCATCTACAAGGCTTGCTGCCACCAAATGCGCCTTGGTTCAGGCATGTTCAAAAACCTTTTTTCTGAGGGCTCTTTGTTGTTGTTTTTTTACGCCTGATGCATAGGATGTTAATTTACTGTACATTCCACTCACTCTTTTGCTAGTTTAATACCTCCAGTAATTTCTAGACCCAAGCTCCGTACATTTGTGCATGTTGTACAGCCCAACTTTGAATTCTGCATGAGAAGCCAGGGGTTATGCGTTTGTTTGTTCTTGAAGAGCAAATTGCATCTTCTCCGAGCACTTGTTGGTGGATGCACTGCCCCTCCCCTCCTAGCTAGTGCCTGTTGTGATGCTGAACTGGCGGGATTAGCATCACCATCAGGAATAGTTTGCCCCTCACTCCTCTCCTCCGGCTCTGGCAGTTCTCTGGCTCGTTTTGGGTTTGATTCACCATCTTTCTCTAGATTTTTGGTCTTGAAAAATGAATTTATTTTCTAATATTTTATTTTATTTTGCTTTCCCACGATTCAAATTCACTAGGGAGACGACTAGATTATTACGTAGGGACATCTTCAGTAGCTGACAACCTCTACCAAGACCTGTGTAAAGATCAGTTACTTACCCCACTTGCCCTCTCCATAACCTCTATGTACAAATAAGAGAGCAGGTCAGGAGTCAGTGTGGCAGGATAGGATGATTACACAGAAGGATCACCGCGCTTTTACACAATGGTCTTTCTGGAGGCGGGAGAAATAACGAGGAGGCAATTTGATTTAACGCTGTTCGCTTTTATTAGAATGTCTACAGTGCGAACAGTGAAATAATTTATAAATCATGCCGCGATATGTACCGGATCTGGGCAAATAGGTGCCGGAACAAACAAAGTAAAATCTGAGAGGTGCCAGATCCTGTTCCGGCAGGATCCGGCTCAAATTAAGCACCGCCTAGCAACCCCTAAAAAACTAAACAAAAATACTAACAGCTTACTGTTGTACTTTTTTTGCACTCATACTTGTCTTTTCTTACTAGCACTGATTTAGCTTATAGCTGCTTTATTGAGGAAAGTTTAACTTGCAATGACTGTGATGTGGTTGTCTGACTTACCTTATTTGAACGCACTGACTGTAAGTCACTGGATAAGTGTCTGCTAAATGACCAAAATTGTAATTGAAATGAATAGACAGAGCTTTGAATGCAAAATATGCAATCCATGAGATTGAAGCTATACAGTGTTTGTTTACAACAAGCTTTTGGGGTTCTGATGGGGTTAGACAGTTGAACTCAGCTCATGGGGAATTTAGATGTAGTCTTCTAGCATTTAAAAGTACAAGAATGTATGTGCCAATCACAGACTGCAGCTTTAACCTGCATAATTCATATGGAAATGTTGCGTAATGTCTCAAGTTAGGTTCTGCTCTTTAAATATCAAATTATCATTTTATGAAATGCAGAAAAACCTTTAGAACTACTTTTCAAAAATACTATGTGACAGACACGGCTGTGGTGAGCTGTGGAAATTATTTCCTTTTTGATAAACAAAACATTTATTTTGGATGAATGACAAAAATCAATCAATCATTGATAAATTTATTGATTAACACATCGATTGTCACGTTCCTGACATTATTTCTTTAATTTTTTAATTTTTTTATTTCACCTTTATTTAACCAGGTAGGCAAATTGAGAACACGTTCTCATTTACAATTGCGACCTGGCCAAGATAAAGCAAAGCAGTTCGACACATACAACAACACATAGTTACACATGGAGTAAAACAAACATACAGTCAATAATACAGTGAAAAATAAGTCTATATACAATGTGAGCAAGTGAGGTGAGATAAGGGAGGTGAAGGCAAACAAAATATATAAATAAATAAAAATATAAAAAAGGCCATGGTGGCGAAGTAAATACAATATAGCAAGTAAAAAAACACTGGAATGGTTGGTTTGCAGTGGAAGAAAGTGCAAAGTAGAGATAGAAATAATGGGGTGCAAAGGAGAAAAATAAATAAATAAATACAGTAGGTAAAGAGGTAGTTGTTTGGGCTAAATTATAGATGGGCTATGTACAGGTGCAGTAATCAATGAGCTGCTCTGACAGCTGGTGCTTAAAGCTAGTGAGGGAGATAAGTGTTTCCAGTTTCAGAGATTTTTGTAGTTCGTTCCAGTCATTGGCAGCAGAGAACTGGAAGGAGAGGCGGCCAAAGGAAGAATTGGTTTTGGGGGTGACCAGAGAGATATACCTGCTGGAGCGCGTGCTACAGGTAGGTGCTGCTATGGTGACCAGCGAGCTGAGATAAGGGGGGACTTTACCTAGCAGGGTTTTGTAGATGACCTGGAGCCAGTGGGTTTGGCGACGAGTATGAAGCGAGGGCCAGCCAACGAGAGTGTACAGGTCGCAGTGGCGGGTAGTATATGGGGCTTTGGTGACAAAACGGATGGCACTGTGATAGACTGCATCCAATTTATTGAGTAGGGTTTTGGAGGCTATTTTGTAAATGACATCACCGAAGTCGAGGATTGGTAGGATGGTCAGTTTTACAAGGGCATGTTTGGCAGCATGAGTGAAGGATGCTTTGTTGCGGAATAGGAAGCCAATTCTAGATTTAACTTTGGATTGGAGATGTTTGATGTGAGTCTGGAAGGAGAGTTTACAGTCTAACCAGACACCTAGGTATTTGTAGTTGTCCACATATTCTAAGTCAGATCCGTCCAGAGTAGTGATGTTGGACAGGCGGGCAGGAGCAGGCAGCGATCGGTTGAAGAGCATGCATTTAGTTTTACTTGTATTTAAGAGCAATTGGAGGCCACGGAAGGAGAGTTGTATGGCATTGAAGCTCGCCTGGAGGGTTGTTAACACAGTGTCAAAAGAAGGCCCAGAAGTATACAGAATGGTGTCGTCTGCGTAGAGGTGGATCAGAGACTCACCAGCAGCAAGAGCGACATCATTGATGTATACAGAGAAGAGAGTCGGTCCAAGAATTGAACCCTGTGGCACCCCCATAGAGACTGCCAGAGGTCTGGACAACAGACCCTCCGATTTGACACACTGAACTCGATCAGAGAAGTAGTTGGTGAACCAGGCGAGACAATCATTAGAGAAACCAAGGCTGTCGAGTCTGCCGATGAGGATGTGGTGATTGACAGAGTCAAAAGCCTTGGCCAGGTCAATGAATACGGCTGCACAGTATTGTTTCCTATCGATGGCGGTTAAGATATCGTTTATGACCTTGAGCGTGGCTGAGGTGCACCCATGACCAGCTCTGAAACCAGATTGCATAGCGGAGAAGGTATGGTGGGATTCGAAATGGTCGGTAATCTGTTTGTTGACTTGGCTTTCGAAGACCTTAGAAAGGCAGGGTAGGATAGATATAGGTCTGTAGCTGTTTGGGTCAAGAGTGTCCCCCCCTTTGAAGAGGGGGATAACCGCAGCTGCTTTCCAATCTTTGGGAATCTCAGACGACACGAAAGAGAGGTTGAAAAGGCTAGTAATAGGGGTGGCAACAATTTCAGCAGATAGTTTTAGAAAGAAAGGGTCCAGATTATCTAGCCCGGCTGATTTGTAAGGGTCCAGATTTTGCAGCTCTTTCAGAACATCAGCTGACTGTATTTGGGAGAAAGAGAAATGGGGAAGGCGTGGGCGAGTAGCAGAGGGGAGGGCAGTGCTGTTGACCGGGGTAGGGGTAGCCAGGTGGAAAGCATGGCCAGCCGTAGAAAAATGCTTATTGAAATTCTCAATTATAGTGGATTTGTCGGTGGTGACAGTGTTTCCTATCTTCAGTGCAGTGGGCAGCTGGGAGGAGGTGTTCTTATTCTCCATGAACTTTACAGTGTCCCAGAACTTTTTTGAGTTTGTGTTGCAGGAAGCAAATTTCTGCTTGAAAAAGCTAGCCTTGGCTTTTCTAACTGCCTGTGTATATTGGTTTCTAGCTTCCCTGAAAAGTTGCATATCACGGGGGCTGTTCGATGCTAATGCAGAACGCCATAGGGTGTTTTTCTGTTGGTTAAGGGCATTCAGGTCAGGAGAGAACCAAGGGCTATATCTGTTCCTGGTTCTAAATTTCTTGAATGGGGCATGCTTATTCAAGATGGTGAGGAAGGCATTTAAAAAAAATATCCAGGCATCCTCTACTGACGGGATGAGACCTTTGTTCAGTCTTGTTTAGTTGGTCAGGACATGAGCTGGGTGGGCATTCTATGTTATGTGTTTCTATGTTGGGTTTATTGTTTGGCCTAATATGGTTCTCAATCAGAGGCAGGTGTTTGTCATTGTCTCTGATTGGGAACCATATTAAGGTTGACTGTTTTCACTGTTTGTTTGTGGGTGATTGTTCCTGTTCATTGCGTTCTTCGTTGTCTGTATGTTCACATGTTCACATGTTCAGGTCTGTAGCGTCGTTAGTTTCATTTTCTGTTTATTGTTTTGTTTGTGTTAAGTGTTTCCAATAAATATGGAAACATACCACGCTGCGCTTTGGTCTTCCTCTCTTCCACCTAATGACGAGCGTGACATCTATTTATTTATTCATAGATTTATTTATTCATTTATTGATTGATTGATTCATTCATTTGTTTTCTCCATACAGCAGCTCTTATGCTGACACCTGCTGGCTAAAGATAAGAGTTGTGGACCTGTGAACTTTCCTGTTTTTGGTATCTGTTGTACCTCTGCCAGATGACATTATGTACCTCTGCCAGATGATATTATGAAACTCTGCCAGATGACATTATGTAGTATTTATTGAGTGAATAATAATAGAATGATACTGATTATGTACTATTCTAATGGCACATTGTGAAGATTGTCATTTATGGGCTCTGACAAAGGAAAACAATAAAGTATTACGGTATGATACATGGATGATACCGACAGACCTAGATAAACCATTCTAAAAATGAGTTGCTTAGCAAAACTTGGACTGAAATCATAATAGCAAATTTATCGTTTAGCTTCTAGTCCCAGTTCACATGACGATGCAATCAGAGGAGTGTGGTGGGCAGATATATCCAAGCACGTGCTTATTGGAATGAATGGAAAGATATGAAACACATTACCAGTCCAATTCATTCCATTCCTGTCAATACAAAAAGCCTGTCCTCCGATATATCTAGCCACCACTGGTTGCAATGCTTCATGACATAAGGAAGAACGGAGTGACTGAATTCAAAATACATAAACAATGTATACTTTCTGCTAATTTAATAAATCATATTGAAGTTGTTATAGAGCCGTACATTGAGTACATTGTAGACAGGAAGCTGTATGGCTAATTCCAGAGTATTTGTTTTCTGTTTTGTAAAAATGTGTGTATCCTGTTGTTGTGATATTTTTGTGTATTTGTCCACGACAAAGTCTTCAACCCAATTTTTCTCTGTGATCTGCTTCTTGTCTTGCCCAATAGTCACACTGCACATTTTGTAAACATGCCATATTTAAGTTATACATTTGAAGTTATTTCTGTTGGAGTTTGCATTATAGGCAATAGGCTGGCTTGCTGGGTCCTCCATATTACATCACACCCTGGCAAAACATTTGTCAGAATTCTGATCGGTTTTATGTAATATCTCAGAAATGTGAAAAGTGAGGTGTAACTTTGCATTGGGACTTTTGATAGGTATAGGTGGCAATGGCAGAGTGCAAGCCAAACGTGTCAAAACCTCAGTATCCCCAAAAAAGGTGTAAAAACAACACACTAGAGATGACAGATGACTGGCCTTGACTTTAGTTGTACATGATGCATGTATGTGCGACTTCTCAAGGTCCCTTTTTTCTCCTCTAAAATATATTATCACTTCAATGCTTTAATCATATGTTTTCAATTATGTTTAACTGATATGCACTGTGTGGAACTAACAAACATGTTTAGATGAGCAACTAAAGAAAGGAAAGGGAAAGGGGGATACCTAGTCGATTGTACAACTGAATGCATTCAACTGAAATGTGTCTTCCTCATTTAACCCAACCCCTCTGAATTAGGCTGGTGGAAGTCACGTGGTGGCAAGTGACATATTGGTTTGACAGTTTCAACAGTGTCACTTACAGTAAGTCACAGGGAGCAGACACAGATACTGAGGTACAGACAGTTTGAGCACAACTGTGTCAAGATGTCGGAGGGAATCTATGGAAACTGAGATGGATATGAAGATGACGAACCTAATGAAATGAACACGGACATTGATGGCACATTATATGCCAACGTAAAACCCTTTAAACCCACTCCAAGAGATGGAGTTGTTGCTCAACCTTCATGTAACACACACACACACACACACACACCGCGGCAGACCCGCTCATTAGGCAGATTGACAAAGGCGGCATTTTCTGAGCTGAACTGACCAAGACGGACCTCCAACAACACCACATTAAACCATACATAATTCTGCCCAAAAACAATGACAATTTCTCTCAACCAGTGGCATATGTGATTTTAGGTGAGCGCTGATGGTGCTCTTTGATAAGCGGTGCCGACTTTGTCAAAGGCAGGGGCGCAAAATATTTTGCTTGTCCATTCCCAGCGTGCCTCTCCAGCGTGCTGTTGGAGAGACGCATCTCTGCAGCGCTCCACCAATGTCAAAAAAATAATATAACATAAATCATGTATCAGATATAGGACATGGTAGAAAGAGTATGTGGCCTTTTCTGCAGCAGGAGATAAAATGTATGACAATGTAATGAGACGGACACTTTTTTACATCATGCAGTTTTCTCAGATCAAATAGCCTAACCTAAATTCGCTAAATCAAATAAGAAATGCACTGTCAAGATAACAAAGAACACATCCTAAAAACAGGACAGGTAAAAGTAAAATTGACATTATGGAATGGACAATCACAACAGTTGTCGAGGAGTTTCACCCCATTGTCATGATCAGTGGTTTCAATTTGGCATCCATACATTTTTGACAAGTTGATCATAGTGAAAAAGAAAATACTTATTTTTTCATAGTGAAAAAGATAACTCCTGATAAAGTTGGGTAGCTGATATTTAGAGCTTACATAGCCAAATTGATTAGTCACAGGAATCAGGACTAATAAAGCCAATGTAATGGCCTGTTTTACAAACGGTGGGCCTACCACATAAATGAGCATACATAAAATACATATTTTTTTAACTCCAGAAAAGATGCCTTTTTAACGTTCTGGAAAATATGTATTTTAAATATATAGAAAATACATTTTCACCTTTCATTCAGAACCTGAATTTAACACTATTTGAGCGTCTTTTCAAAGTCATTTTGCTTACTGGGACTATTCTAGTTTTGGGGTGGTGGCATTTTTTGGTCTCTCCTATGACACAATTTTTTGTCTCGTCTAGAGGTGGAGATACCTTAATATAAAGTGACTCAAGTCAAAGTGAAAGTAATCCAGTAAAATACTACTTGAGTAAAAGTCTAAAAGTATAAGATTTTAAATGTACTTAAGTACAGTGAGGGAGAAAGTACAAAATTGTCATACTTGTGTCACGTAGCTAGGAGTGATAGTGCATTTATGTTTAGTTGGTCCACCAGATCAAAGGCAGTAGGGATGACCCGGGATGTTCTCTTGATAAGTGTGTGAATTTGACATTTTTCCTGTACTGCTAAGCATTCAAATTGTAACTACTCTTTTGGATGTCAGGGAAAAGTATGGAGTAAAAAGTACATACTTTTCTTTAGGAATGTAGTGAAGTAAAAGTAAAAGTAGTCAAAAATATAAATAGTAAAGTAAAGTACAGACACCCCAAAAAACTACTTAAGTAGTACTTTAAAGTATTTTTACTTAAGTACTTTACACCACTGAATATAATATCTACTCTGTAAGTCCCTAACTTGTGGAGTTTACCTGGTTATTCCTGTGCTTAAGCTGTTTTTGTTTCTATTTGTAAATCTATTAAATACACTGTGTGTATTAAATACACTGTGTGTACAAAACAATAACGCCTCCTCTTTCCATGACATAGACTGACCAGGTGAATCCAGGTGAAAGCTATGATCCCTTATTGATGTCACTTGTTAAATCCACTTCAAATCAGTGTAGATGAAGGGTAGGAGACAGGTTAAATAAAGATTGTTAAGCCTTGAGACATTGAGACATGGATTGTGTACGTGTGCCATTCAGAGGGTGAATGGGCCAGACAAAAATATTTAAGTGCCTTTGAACAGGGTATGGTAGTAGGTGCCAGGCACACCGGTTTGTGTCAAAAACTGCAACACTGCAGTTTTTTTCCCACACTCAACAGTTTGTGTCAAGAATGGTAAACCACCCAAAGGACATCCAGCCAACTTGACACAACTGTGGGAAGCACTGGAGTTAACATGGGCCAGCATTCCTGTGCAACGCTTTCGACACCTTGTAGAGTCCATGGCCCAAATGAATTTAAGCCCTTCTGAAGGCAAAAGGCGGTGCAACTCAATATTAGGAAAGTGTTCTTAATGTTTTGTACACTCAGTGTATGTAGTTGATGTCTGAAGAGACTACAGTTTGTCCACCGTTCATCAGGCCCAGGGAGTGGAACTGTGGTGTAATAGGCTCACTAAATATCTATATTTGTTAACAAACAATTGGAGATCACTTACAAGTCATACTGTTTTCCTTTAAGTTTCATTTACGTTTTTACAGTTAAATAATACATTTTAAATGACAGCAGTTTTCTATTTCTGCTTCCATTCTGTTGTGTACTGTATCCCATGTGTTCATTGTACTTATTAAATAAATCTATAAAATGTGATTAAATGCTGTACTACTAATAGTAACTCCAGTGTTTCCCTTAAGTTGTAAACTGGTATAGCTAGCATAGTTTAAATAGATTGAAACTATTTCTCATCAGGAAAGTTATAGCAGCACCAGAATTTACCCCTAGATGGCAGTGTCTTTGTGCCCGATTCAGACTAAGGAAGTGTACGCCTTTCCTACGCACTTCTCAGTAGTTGGTTTTCAGACTTACCTTATGCAGGTCGGTAACGAGCTTTGCAGGCATGGTTCCCTTGTGCGTGCTGAATAAATGTAATTCAACTGCTGAAAACCCTCCCACTTGCTGGCCATTTTTCATTCAATAGGGTTTTCAGTACATTTATCTAAAGCCATCCCTTTAAATTTGGTGTACCTTTAGTTAGAATGTTCTTGACAGACTCAAATATTATGGGGAGAACGGTTCAGAATATTAGGGATCAATGAAAGAAAGCCATGTAAATACATACATATTCGTCTCCTTTTCAGTTCGTAGATTTTAAAATACTCTGATCTTGTCCGTTTTTACGGTCAGTAAAGAATTTATGAATGACACAAAAACAGGTTTGGAGAGCCTTTACGCACGAAATATATTGGTGAATCGAAAATACAGTGGTTTGATTCAACCCGGAAGTTGCCATATTCAATTGTTCAAACCATGAAATATAGGAATGTGAGAAAAGTGTATAATAGAACAGTAGTCCTATCAATCTACCATAATAATGTTCACTAATCATGGAACTGTGATAACGGTCCAGACGTCGTGAACCGTGTGCCAGGCTCCAGGTTTAAACTGCTATGTGTGGTCTGCGTTCCATCATGATTCAAATAGGCTACCTGTCCCAAGTTATTGCACAACTTGTAATACGTTAGCCTAATATGATACACTATTTCTAGGGATCCGCAGGAACAACCACACGAACGTGACAGAGGAAAGAAAGGGAAACTAACGATTTAATGGTATGATGCAAAATGTAAGGAAACTAACACTGAAGTCACTGACAGTTTTAAATGTACGTGAGTGAAATAGTGGGTAATAATTAACACAATACAAATTGTAATAAAAAATATAAACAGGAAAAAGTCTGGGCATATAATTGAAACATTCTATGCAAACGGCTTGCTCATTTAACTAGCTCTTATGAATAGCTCTTCTGAAAATAAATATTACAGTGCATGGAGAATGGTTTTATTTCTATCGGAAAAAGAAAGATGTTGTTCCACTTGGAACCAACACGTTGCTAAACCTTATTAATACTATCATTGAGCGTAAAGGTGGTGAAATTATGAGGGAATTAAGTGAAGGTCAGAATACGGTGAAGGTCAGAATACACCTCTGCCACACCTTCCTTTCTTTGATCTACACCCCCCAAAAATAGGGTGAATAGCATGCTATTCTCATGCTTAAATTCAAGGTCAGAATACGGGTAGAGAAAAGTGCTTTAAAAGGGAATTATGTTCCATTTACGCTTAACTCGCGTCAGAATTCCCCCCCATATGAGTACCAGGCCAGGGCTCTTTCTCAATTGTCAAAACATCCATCCTCTGATACATAGCCATTGATCCTGAAATTATCAAGGCGATACCCAAATGCAGACACAGGAGGCTGTCACGTTCCTGACCTGTTTTCTGTTGTTTTTGTATGTGTATGATGGTCAGGGCGTGAGTTTTGGGTGGGCAGTCTATGTTTTCTGTTTCTATGTTGGTTTTGGTTTGCCTGGTATGGCTCTTAATTAGAGGCAGGTGTTTTGCGTTTTCCTCTAATTGAGAGTCATATTTAGGTAGGGTGTTCTCACTGTTTGTTTGTGGGTGATTGTCTCCTGTTTCGTCCATGTCTGTACCATACGGGACTGTTTGGCTGTTCGTTCGTTTTGATGTAGTCTGTTCCTGTCCGTGAGTTCTACGTTTAGTTATGTAAGTTCATGTTCAGGTTTCGTCTACGTCGTTTTCTTGTTTTGTAATTTTGTAAGTGTTTTGTTTTCGTGTTGCCGTCGTATTCAAATAAAGAGATGGCTTATTTCCCTACTGCTGCGTATTGGTCCACTGATCCTTCTCTCCTCTCCTCATCTGAGGAGGAGGAGGACAACAGCCCTTACAGAATCACCCACCAAACTAGGACCAAGCGGCAAGGGAAAGCTCAACAGAGCAACCAGGACTCCTGGACTTGGGAGGAGATCCTGGACGGTAAAGGACCCTGGGCTCAGCCAGGGGAATATCGCCGTCCCAAGGCGGAGTTGGAAGCAGCGAAGGCAGAGAGGCGCTGGTATGAGGAGGCAGCGCGGCGACGCGGTTGGGAGCCCGTGAGTCAGACCCAAAAATTTCTTGGGGGGAGGCACACGAGGAGTGTGGCAAAGCCGGGTAGGATACCTGAGCCAACTCCCCGTGCTTACCGTGGAGGTAGAAGGCGTCGTACTGGTAAGACACCGTGTTATGCGGTAAAGCGCACGGTGTCCCCAGTACGCGTGCTTAGCCCAGTGCGGGCTATTCCACCTTGCCGCACTGGGAGGGCTAAGTTGGGCATCGAGCTGGATGTCATGAAGCCGGCCCAACGCATCTGGCCACCAGTGCGTCTCCTCGGGCCGGCATACATGGCACCAGCCTTACGAATGGTGTCCCCGGTTTGCCAGTATAGCCCAGTGCGGGCTATTCCACCTCGCCGCACTGGCAGGGCTACGGGCACCATTCAACCTGGTAAGGTTGGGCAGGCTCGGTGCTCAAGAGCACGTGTCCTCCTTCACGGCCCGGTATACCCGGTGCCACCCATGTACCAGTCCTCCGGTGGCAGCCCCCCGTACCAGGCTGTCTCTCCGGGTTCTCTCTCCAGCTGTTTCCTCCTCTCCAGCGCAGCCAGTGCCTATACCACGCACCAGGCTGTCTCTCCGTCTCCTCCCTACAGAGCCGTCCTGCCATGACCAGCCAGAGCCGTCCTGCCATGACCAGCCAGAGCCGTCCTGCCATGACCAGCCAGAGCCGTCCTGCCATGACCAGCCAGAGCCGTCCTGCCATGACCTGCCAGAGCCGTCCAGCCAGGACCTGCCAGAGCCGTCCAGCCAGGACCTGCCAGAGCCGTCCAGCCAGGACCTGCCAGAGCCGTCCAGCCAGGACCTGCCAGAGCCGTCCAGCCAGGACCTGCCAGAGTCCCTCAGCCGGGACCTGCCAGAGTCCCTCAGCCGGGACCTGCCAGAGTCCCTCAGCCGGGACCTGCCAGAGTCCCTCAGCCGGGACCTGCCAGAGTCCCTCAGCCGGGACCTGCCAGAGTCCCTCAGCCGGGACCTGCCAGAGTCCCTCAGCCGGGACCTGCCAGAGTCCCTCAGCCGGGATCTGCCGCCCCTTATCCCGGTGCTGCCCCTTGTCCCGGTGCTGCCCCTTATCCCGGTGCTGCCCCTTATCCCGGTGCTGCCCCTTATCCCGGTGCTGCCCCTTGTCCCGGTGCTGCCCCTTGTCCCGGTGCTGCCCCTTGTCCCGGTGCTGCCCCTTGTCCCGGTGCTGCCCCTTGTCCCGGTGCTGCCCCTTGTCCCGGTGCTGCCCCTTCTCCCGGTGCTGGCCGTTCATTTAGGGGGTTTTAGTTGGAGGGTGGTCATTGGGAGGGGTATACAGAAGCGGGGAGTGACTATGGTGGTGTGGGGACAGCGTCCGGAGCCTGAGCCACCACCGTGGTCAACTGCCCACCCAAACCCTCCCCTGGACTTTGTGCTGGTGCGCCCGGCGTTCTCACCTTGAGGGGGGGGTTCTGTCACGTTCCTGACCTGTTTTCTGTTGTTTTTGTATGTGTATGATGGTCAGGGCGTGAGTTTTGGGTGGGCAGTCTATGTTTTCTGTTTCTATGTTGGTTTTGGGTTGCCTGGTATGGCTCTTAATTAGAGGCAGGTGTTTTGCGTTTTCCTCTAATTGAGAGTCATATTTAGGTAGGGTGTTCTCACTGTTTGTTTGTGGGTGATTGTCTCCTGTTTCGTCCATGTCTGTACCATACGGGACTGTTTGGCTGTTCGTTCGTTTTGATATAGTCTGTTCCTGTCCGTGAGTTCTACGTTTAGTTATGTAAGTTCATGTTCAGGTTTCGTCTACGTCGTTTTCTTGTTTTGTAATTTTGTAAGTGTTTTGTTTTCGTGTTGCCGTCGTATTCAAATAAAGAGATGGCTTATTTCCCTACTGCTGCGTATTGGTCCACTGATCCTTCTCTCCTCTCCTCATCTGAGGAGGAGGAGGACAACAGCCCTTACAGAGGCAGAAGGTTGGAGTCTTACAATGTTTATTAATCCAAAGGGGTAGGCAAGAGAATGGTCGTGGACAGGCAAAAGGGTCAAAACCAGATCAGAGTCCAGGAGGTACAGAGTGGCAGACAGGCTCGTGGTCAAGGCAGGCAGAAAGGTCAGGCAGGCGGGTACAAAGTCCAGAAACAGGCAAGGGTTAAAACCGGGAGGACTAGAAAAAGGAGAATGCAGGAGAACGGAAAACAGCTGGTTGACTTGGAAACATACAAGACGAACGAGCACAGAGAGACAGGAAACAGGGATAAATACACTGGGAAAAACAAGCGACACCTGGAGGGGGTGGAGACAATAACGTGGACAGGTAAAACTGATCAGGGTGTGACAGAAATATAACTTATAAAAGCTTCCTGGGTAGGGTTGCACATTTTGGTGAATATTCAGAGGTGGAAACTTTCCGTGGGAATTAACGGGAATATGTGGGAATTTACGGAAATATATGCAAATTAATATTAATACCATTTAAATGTAGATGTTTTTTCATTGGATATATTTACCATATCATATGGAGACAGAAACATAAACCTTTTACCTAATCATAAGTAGACATAATTGCACATGTTTAAATCCTTCCAATAGAAAAAATATATACATCATTTAGTTACGAATTGAACTTTAATTAACCTGTGAGTTGACTCTTCACATGGGATGATTTCACTGAACAACAAAAGAAAGGGAATATTGAATGACCCCCAATGATCCATCGCATCTGCCAAAAATGTTTTCAACATACATCTGTAAAATGATAGTCTAGAAACTAAAGCTTTGGTTGTCTTCCTCCCAGGCCTCCATGTCTTCTCCCTGGACCTCCTCAATGTCCACCTCTTAAACATCAGACTCTGAGGCCTCATCTTCACTGTCACTTTCCAACCTTGTTGAGGATGGCTCGTTGTCAGGCTCAAAAAGCCTCAAATTTGCCCAGATGGCCACCAATTTTTCAACCCTTGTATTGGTCAGCCTGTTGCATGCTATGGTGTGTGTGTTCCCAAACAAGGACCAGTTGTGCTCTGAGGCGTCTGATGTTGGTGGGATTTGAAGGATGGAGGCAACGGGGAAAGAGCCTCAGATTCACAAAGTCCCTTCTACCAGGTGGCTGATGAGATATGTTGGCACGACTGCCATATTGCATCTCCATCCCAAAGCCCTTGCTTGGAAGTGTACTTTGCCAGACTGCCAAGAACCTTGCCCTCATCCAGGCCAAGGTGGAGAGACATAGTAGTGATGACACCATAGGCCTTGTTGATCTCTGCACCAGACATGATGCTCTTGCCTATATACTTGAGGTCTAACATGTACGCTGTGGCGTGTATGGGCTTCAGGCAGAAGTCTTCATGCTTTTGATGTATTTCAGAATTGCATTTTCCTCTGCTTGGAGCAACAGTGAAGTGGGCAGGGCAGTACGGATTTCTTCTCTTACATCTGCAAGCAGAGTCTGAACATCAGACAGGATGGCATTATCTCCCTCAATCAGTGCAATGGCTACTGCTATAGGTTTCAGGAGTTTCAGGCTGCTTACCACTCTTTCCCAAAATACATCATCCAGGAGGATCCTCTTGATGGGGCTGTCCATATCGGCAGACTGTGAAATGGCCATTTCTTGTTGACTCCTTCCCCTCCAGGAGACTGTCAAACATGATGACAACACCACCCCAACAGATGTTGCTGGGCAGCTTCAATGTGGTGCTCTTATTCTTCTCACTTTGCTTGGTGAGGTAGATTGTTGCTATAACTTGATGACCCTTCACATACCTAAACATTTCCTTGGCTCTCTTGTAGAGTGTATCCATTGTTTTCAGTGCCATGATGTCCTTGAGGAGCAGATTCAATGCATGAGCATCACAGCCAATGGTTGTGATGTGAGGGCAGGACTCCTCCACTTTAGACCAAGCAGCCTTCATGTTCGCAGCATTGTCTGTCACCAGTACAAATACCTTCTGTGATTCAAGGTCATTGATGACTGCATTCAGCTCATCTGAAATGTAGAGACCGGTGTGTCTGTTGTCCCTTGTGTCTGTGCTCTTGTAGAATACTGGTTGAGGGGTTGAGATGATGTAGTTAATTATTCCTTGCTGACGAACATTTGACCACTCAGAGATGATTGCAATACAGTCTGCTTTCTCTATGATTTTCTTGACCTTCACTGGAACTCTGTAGAACTCTGCATCCAGCAAATGAGTAGATGAAGCATGTCTGGTTGGAGGGGTGTATGCTGTGCGAAAAACATTCAGAAATCTCTTCCAATACACATTGCCTGTGAGCATCAGAGGTGAACCAGGTGCATGCACAGCTCGAGCAAGACATTCATCAGCATTTCTCTGACTACATTCCTTCATTGAGTCAAAAAAACTTCTGATTCTAGGAGGACCATGAGCTGTTGTTATCAATAAGGTGTCTGATTCATCATTTTCACCTCGATTAGAAGTAGAGGGACTTTTGTCAGAGATTGCTTGTTGTGAGTGCTGAGGGAACTTTATGCACTTGGCCAGATGATTCTGCATCTTTGTTGCATTCTTCACATATGATTTGGCACAGTATTTGCAAATGTACACAGCTCTTCCTTCTACATTAGCTGCAGTGAAATTTCTTCACACATCAGATTGTGCCTGTGGCATTTTCCTGTAAATATTATTTTAAAAATTGTTTAAAAAAACAACAACAATACAATTCCATGTACAGATAAATAGTTAAGCAGTTAGATTAAACAACTCCTTCGTAAGATAAATGTTTTAAAATGAAACAAGCTAAAGCCCACATGGTAGCTAACTAGCAGAAATTGTTAACAAGTTAGAAATCATTTAAACACACTTTGCTGTAGGCTACTATTTACTAGTTAACAAAAAATCATGTATGTCATATAAAATATATTCACCCCACCCAGTGTTGTAATCAAAACTTACCAGAAAGCATGTAGTCCTTGGCTCAGACAGTGTAGTACCGTGGGCTCAATAGCATCTCATTAGTGTGCAAGATCTTGAGAATCAGCTGTACATGTGATGGAAGAATGCACTGTGCATGCAGAGGGTTGCAATTCCATTGAATTGGGGATAGTTTAACCAAAATAAGCCACAATACCTAGAATTGCCTTATGTGCATCCCACAAAAAAGGTTCACTGTTATAAGCTAACTTTTTGATGAATTTAAGCAAAATTCCCCAAATTCCCGGGCTTAACTTCCCATAGAAGATTTCCAGAAAAATTCCGGAAATTTCCTGGAAAGTTTCTGACCCTTTGCAACCCTACTCATGGGCTTAGTCTTTTACCCCATATTGTTTGACTACATTTTCAGTACACTTTTAGAAAACAAGGTTCCAAAAGGTTGTCCCCATAAGAGAACCCTTATTGGTTCCAGGTAGAATCTTTTTTGTTCCAAGTAGAACCCTCTGTGGAAAAGATTTTACATGGAACGCAAAAAGGTTCTACCTTGAACCAAAAGGGTTATTCAAAGGGCTCGCTTATGGGGACAGCCGAAGAACCCTTTTAGGTTCTAGATAGCACCTTTTTTCCTAAAGGTGTAGGTACTTGCACACACGACTCTGATATGAATTTGTGAGTAGTTACATTTCTCAAGCCCCATCCCTAAGCTATTTACCAAAACAAGTGGTGGAGTGGTGCTTTGTTGTTTTTTAAATCCCAGATTGTCTCTTTAAGACAACAGAGTACTGGGAAGGGAATAAAACATTTACTTATAGAAACGCCCAACACAGTGCATCTTAACCTGCAGTGGTCTAAATCAGGGTCACACAGAGTGATTCTTTGTAGTCTTAATTTTACAATTTTTGAAACAAAAGTACACACCTCACATACATGGTTATGGGCTTAAAAAAAAGTAAATACTTGTACCATGTCAGATATAGAGTTGAAATGTATTCAATTTTGAGTTTGCATCCCAATATTACACTTTTTATACGTCACAGAAGACTGAAATAAAACAAAATTGTTTGACACAGAAACACCGGAAACACCATGGTCGGTAAAAAAATTATGATCTTTATTCATTATGAAAAATATTAATAACATTCCACACGAGGCCAAAGAGGGCGCTTTTGGTCATTGACTGCAGGAAAGGGCCACAACTTTGCTCATGTCTTTAAGACATGACTTTTGACTTGCAAATGATCTCCAATTGTTTGTGACAAATTCTATGTATTTTTCCATACCTATGTATTTGTATGTGAGACATATGATGGTGAACCGGTGTCCTAAAGACAATACAAACTGCCACAAATGGGAAATACATTTCCCTATGCAAATGATCAACATGCAAGTTACAGGAAGTTGTTTGCCTTTTTTACAATAAGAAGCATGTCACACACTCTGTCTCACTCACACACGTAGCCGTTTTCACATTCATTCACCAAACTTTAGTTTGTGTCACCATATGCCACGCATGCACGCACTCACACACACACACACACAAAACATGTGCACACACACACACACACACACTCTACACACACATTATTATTTAGTTGTACTGTTTGTGTATTGTTGCATTTAAAATGTGTGAATGTTTTTGGCGATTAGTGTGTCAGTGTTTGGTTACTTAATGTGTTTTATGGTCATTTCTGTTGGATTGTACATTTTTTACTAGTAGTATAAGTATTTCTAGTAGAAACTAGTATAATTATTTCTGTGCCTCCTTATGTTTATTTTGTTTGTCTTGTTTGACAGATTTCAGCTCATTGAAGTTTTGCAGAGTGAAAACTCCAAACCCTTTCAGAACGCCATGGACATGGATGGATCAGATTCCAGCTTGAAAGAAAGTGCAAAGACAGTGCCTGTGTCTTCCAGCCCCAAACCCACTATAAGTGAACTTGAATGATGGCCACAGTCCATCGTTGATCCCCCTTTAAATTGTCCATCAGCCCAACCCCCTGTTATTATAGCCCTAGTGTATTAACCTAGATCAGGGCTTGTGTCTCCCCCTCTTCAAAGGGGGAGACACTAGACGCAAACTGCTACGGACCTATATATATCCTACCCTGCCTTTCTAAGGTCTTCGAAAGCCAAGTTAACAAACAGATCACCAACCATTTCGAATCCCACTGTACTTTCTCCGCTATGCAATCTGGTTTCCGAGCTGGTCACGGGTGCACCTCAGCCACGCTCAAGGTCCTAAACGATGTCATAACCACCATCAATAAGAGACAATACTGTGCAGCTGTATTCATCGACCTGGCCAAGGCTTTCGACTCTGTCAATCACCATATTCTTATCGGCAGACTCAGCAGTCTTGGTTTCTCAAATGTCTGCCTAGCCTGGTTCACCAACTACTTCTCTGACAGAGTTCAGTGTGTCAAATCAGAGGGCCTGTTGTCCGGACCTCTGGCAGTCTCTATGGGAGTGCCACAGGGTCCAATCCTCGGGCCGACTTTTTTCTCTGTATACATCAATGATGTCGCTCTTGCTGCTGGTGATTCTCTGATCCACCTCTACGCAGACAACACCATTCTGTATACTTCTGGCCCTTCTTTGGACACTGTGTTAACTAACCTCCAGACGAGCTTCAATGCTACAACTCTCCTTCCGTGACCTCCAAATGCTCTTAAATGCAAGCAAAACTAAATGCATGCTATTCAACCGATTGCTGCCCACACCTACCCACCTGTCCAGCATCACTACTCTGGAAGGTTCTGACTTAGAATATGTGGACAACTATAAATACCTAGGTGTCTGGTTAGACTGTAAACTCTCCTTCCATACTCACATTAAGCATCTCCAATCCAAAATTAAATCTAGAAAATCCTATTTCGCAACAAATTATCCTTCACTCATGCTGCCAAACATACCCTAGTAAAACTGAGTATCCTACCGATCCTTGACTTCGGCGATGTCATTTACAAAATAGCCTCCAACACTCTACTCGGCAAATTGGACGCAGTCTAAACAGTGCCATTCATTTTGTTACCAAAGCCCCATATACTACCTACCACTGCGACCTGTATGCTCTTGTTGGCTGGTCCTTGCTACATATCCGTCGCCAAACCCACTGGCTCCAGGTCATCTATAAGTCGTTGCTAGGTAAAGCCCCACCTTATCTCAGCTCACTGGTCACCATAGCAGCACACGCCTGCAGCACGAGCTCCAGCAGGTATATTTCACTGGTTATCCCCAAAGCCAATTCCTCCTTCGGCCGCCTTTCCTTCCAGTTCTCTGCTGCCAATGACTGGAACGAATTGCAAAAATCACTGAAGCTGGAGACTCATATCTCCCTCACTAACTTTAAGCACCAGATGTCAGAGCAGCTCACAGATTACTGCACCTGTACATAGCCAATCTGTAAATAGCCCATCCAACTACCTCATCACCATATTGTTATTTATTTTATTTTGCACCTTTGCACCTCAGTACCGCTACTTGCACACTCATCTTCTGCACATATATCACCCCAGTGTTTAATTTGCCATACTGTAATAATTTCGCCACTATGGCCTATTTATTGCCTCACCCCCCTTATCCTACCTCATTTGCACGCACTGTATATAGACTTTCTCTATTGTTTGATTAACTGTATGTTTGTTTATTCCATGTGTAACTCTGTGTTGTTGTTTGTGTCGCACTGCTTTGCTTTATCTTGGCCAGGTCGCAGTTGTAAATGAGAACTTGTTCTCAACTAGCCTACCTGGTTAAATAAAGGTGAAATAAAAAAAAATAATAATAAAAAGCGCTGCACTGTATTGAAGAACACAGGCCCCACCAAAGCAAGATCTGCTCCTAAAGATGGCCCAAACAATACCTATAGATACCTAGAAATACTGAGTTTGACACCTCTGTGCAAGAATCCACAAGTTCACTTGAAGTCATACACATTACAAAGACCAAAGATGGCTCAAGAATATACACAAAAAAACCATTACTGTCTCTTTTGTGAGAAACCACAATCAAAAATTGCCCGGCATCTGGAAATGATTCATCAAGGTGAAGCTGAAGTCGCAAAAGCCCTTTCTTTCCCGAAGAACTCCAAAGAGCAAAAGCTCCAACTGACCATACTGAGAAAACACAGGGGACAGAGCACACAACATGCAAGTCATAAGAGAAGGCAAAGGTGTTACAGTTCCCTGTAAACAAACCAGTTCCCCAAATGGAAACCCAAAAGATCTATTGCACTGTGCAAACTGCCAAGGACTCTTTCAAAGACAATCCCTATGGAAACACATGAAAAGGTGCAGACTGAGTGGTGTACGACTGAAACCTGCAGGCTATTTGTTCCCATGCACAACCTGTGACAGATGGGATAAGATGAGGTGGTAGATGTCATAAAGGGAGACAAATGTCTCATCCAGTTTGGGCAGGAACATTACAACATCATGGGACAGACGTGCCAAATATGAATTGATACGGCAGAAAATGCAGCTGTCACATCTTTCGAGATTGGAGGAATGTACTGATCCATCCAACTTCCAGCCACACAATCAGTGCAGTGGAAGCAGATTGTGGCTTTGACGTTGATAAGAATACACTAAAGACACCTTCGCCAGCCTTAAAACTTGGCCATAACCTTCAGAAGGTCACAGATGTAATTAGTTGTGAGGCTCGAGTCTCCAGTAACAAGAAAACAGCTCAGAAGGTGGAGGACTTCAGACATATCTATAAGACATGCTGGGAAGAGCGCATCTCATGCACACAAAACACTGGAAGAAGAATAAGTACAATGCTCCACTGATGTTGACATTTGCTGAAGATGTCAAGAAACTGCATATCCACCTTCAACAAAAACTGAAAACACGCTACAGACAACTTTCCAAAGAACCGAACAGGAAGACGTGGGCACAGCTGGCTAAAGTCACGGTGTGGTCTTTAACCGACAAAAGACAAGGTGAAGCCTCCCTGACGACAGTGGCCTCATTCATGTCTCGAGACAAAACTGATTTACACCATGATGTCGGGAACTCACTCTCAGATGTTGAACGGACACTATGCTGACATTTTAGACGCATAAAATACATGGAAAGCGACCGTGAAATGTTGCAGTGCTTCTAGCACCGACAATGATCACATCAATGGAGGTGCTTGTGGAGAGGTGCGAACGTTGTGGCGTTCTGAAGGAGAACATATCTACATGTTCGCCATTCTAGGCTGTCCAACATCATTCTGCAGATCAGACTGCCTGCGTCTCTTTGCCAAGAAGTGTGGGGCCAAATGAATCCCTCTCATCCACCAAGTTGCGTAAACACATCACCACGATGTACACAGTGCTCAACTTAAATGACACTGACATGGACCAGCTAGCAGATTTCCTGGGACATGATATACAGTGGGGCAAAAAAGTATTTAGTCAGCCACCAATTGTGCAAGTTCTCCCACTTAAAAATATGAGAGAGGCCTGTAATTTTCATCATAGGTACACTTCAACTATGACAGACAAAATGAGGAAAAAAAATCCAGAAAATCACATTGTAGGATTTTTTATGAATTTATTTGCAAATTATGGTGGAAAATAAGTATTTGGTCACCTACAAACAAGCAAGATTTCTGGCTCTCACAGACCTGTAACTTCTTCTTTAAGAGGCTCCTCTGTCCTCCACTCGTTACCTGTATTAATGGCACCTGTTTGAACTTGTTATCAGTATAAAAGACACCTGTCCACAACCTCAAACAGTCACACTCCAAACTCCACTATTGCCAAGACCAAAGAGCTGTCAAAGGACACCAGAAACAAAATTCTAGACCTGCACCAGGCTGGGAAGACTGAATCTGCCATAGGTAAGCAGCTTGGTTTGAAGAAATCAACTGTGGGAGCAATTATTAGGAAATGGAAGACATACAAGACCACTGATAATCTCCCTCGATCTGGGGCTCCACGCAAGATCTCACCCCGTGGGGTCAAAATGATCACAAGAACGGTGAGCAAAAATCCCAGAACCACACGGGGGGACCTAGTGAATGACCTGCAGAGAGCTGGGACCAAAGTAACAAAGCCTACCATCAGTAACACACTACGCCGCCAGGGACTCAAATCCTGCAGTGCCAGACGTGTCCCCCTGCTTAAGCCAGTACATGTCCAGGCCCGTCTGAAGTTTGCTAGAGAGCATTTGGATGATCCAGAAGAAGATTGGGAGAATGTCATATGGTCAGATGAAACCAAAATAGAACTTTTTGGTAAAAACTCAACTCGTCGTGTTTGGAGGACAAAGAATGCTGAGTTGCATCCAAAGAACACCATATCTACTGTGAAGCATGGGGGTGGAAACATCATGCTTTGGGGCTGTTTTTCTGCAAAGGGACCAGGACGACTGATCCGTGTAAAGGAAAGAATGAATGGGGCCATGTATCGTGAGATTTTGAGTGAAAACCTCCTTCCATCAGCAAGGGCATTGAAGATGAAACGTGGCTGGGTCTTTCAGCATGACAATGATCCCAAACACACCGCCCGGGCAACGAAGGAGTGGCTTCGTAAGAAGCATTTCAAGGTCCTGGAGTGGCCTAGCCAGTCTCCAGATCTCAACCCCATAGAAAATCTTTGGAGGGAGTTGAAAGTCCGTGTTGCCCAGCAACAGCCCCAAAACATCACTGCTCTAGAGGAGATCTGCATGGAGGAATGGGCCAAAATACCAGCAACAGTGTGTGAAAACCTTGTGAAGACTTACAGAAAACGTTTGACCTCTGTCATTGCCAACAAAGGGTATATAACAAAGTATTGAGATAAACTTTTGTTATTGACCAAATACTTATTTTCCACCATAATTTGCAAATAAATTCATAAAAAATCCTACAATGTGATTTTCTGGATTTTTTCTTCTCATTTTGTCTGTCATAGCTGAAGTGTACCTATGATGAAAATTACAGGCCTCTTTCATCTTTTTAAGTGGGAGAACTTGCACAATTGGTGGCTGACTAAATACTTTTTTGCCCCACTGTATACGGATACACAGGAAATATTGCAGGTTACCCGAGGGAACACTTCAGCTGGTTAAAATCACCAAAGTCCTCATGGCGATGGAGCAGGGAAGGCTAAACAAATTCAAGGGGAATTGACCAGATCAACATCAGTCCAGCGGCTATGTGAGAATCTGTAAATCAAATTGAATCTGGTACCTCAACCACATCATGGTGACTTAATCTGAGCAACCTGCCTATTTCTCCCTCCCTGCTAAGAGACATTCTTGCTTGCTTGTATTTCAGAGTGTGTTGAGCCAGATGAAGAGAGTGATACAGACTACTGGAAAGTCATGTGAGCCACAAGGTAAAAATGTAAATGTGGAATGAAAGAACTTAAGGCACAGCTGATTTAGGAACCTGTTCAATTGTAATTTTCAGCCAGAACATACTAATGAATGACACACAAATACCTTTTGAACAAACAGTTTAATAGATACTATATAGGCAAACAGCATGTTGTAGGATTTTAGTACTGATCAGTGTAATTGTATATAAATGTATTTCCATTGGCTCACCAGAGATGATACGGGAGGCCATGGCAGGAAGATCAGTAAAGAAACCTGCCCAGATAAATCTTATTGATGTGCTTGTTCCTTGAGCAAAGCACTTAACCCTCGTTGCTCTGGATGAGTGTCTACTAAAAATGTAAACATCACTTAGTATCCAGTTATAACACAAGACTTTAGTTTAGCAACAAAAATACATGTATAGAACATGTATGGACATGTGTTTCAGCGGCTTCAGGAGTGGAGAACAACACAACAGACAACACAGACAATGGTTCTGCAGGTAAGAAATTTGACTAGACTTTTAAATAGATCCGGTATATGCAAACATCATGTCATAGGACACCAGAGATGGTACAGGAGGCCATGGCAGGAAGATCAGTTAAGGAACCCAGATAAATCTTATTGATGTGTTTGTTCCGGTCTCCACTTGCCTCCTCTTTAGTCTCTCCTATTCTGAAATCTCTATAACTCTCTAAAGGGTCTGAAACTGAATTGTTTGTAAGGGTAATTCACAGAGAAGATTTGGCCATTTAACAATTTTATTCAATAAAATTCCTTTCGGAATACTCCTTAACCCAAAAGCATAATAACAAAGTACACAATTAAACAAAACAATGGGTTGGGAATGTAATAATCTACATTCCCCATAGAGATAGAACAGACACAAAGCAGATGGAGGCTGGGGTGGAGGTGGGGGCGGAAGAACAAAAAGGGTGGCAAGTAGCCTAGCGATTAAAGCATTGGGCCAGTAAACAAAAGGTTGTGCGTTTGAGTCACAGAGCCAACCACTAACTCAACAAGTTTGACAAAAAATATTTCTCTGCTTGTCAAATCCGAAAGCGGTTTAGAAATCATGTCGAACAATCTCGAGGTAGAGCAATTTTAGTAACCCCTCACCTGCTCTATTCTAACAACAGCTCTGTGTCATTATTCAGATTCCAAAACGGAACCGTTGCTAAGATACTCACTGACACTGAGGGCCAAAATCATGAGGAGAGAGAAGAGAGTGACTACAACCACACATCTTTTGACCTCAACTGCACAACTTCTGACAGTCACCACTCAACTGCTTACCATATCTAGTGATCACAACCAAACAATGACATTCCACAACCACACAACACAACTTCTGATCACACATTTAACTACTGACCATATCCACACAACTACTGACCACAACTACTGAACCACATAACTACTGACAACAACTTCTGACCTCAACCACATAACTTTTGACCGCAACCACACAAGTATTGAGCACAACCACACAACTTCTTACCACATCTAGTTACCACAACCGCACAACTACTGACAACAACCGTACAACTTCTGAACACAACCACACAACTTCTGGCCACATCTATTGAACTACTGACCATATCCACACAACGTATGACCACAACTATTGAACCACATAACTACTGACCACTACTTTTGACCAAATCTTCTGACCATCGATGGCAATTTAAAATGATTTCACAATATGAAGTGCAACTTTTTAAACTTCTTTCATTACCACAAAAAATTTAAAGAGCTTTAGCAAGCCGCACATCTTTACTTGTAAAGTTACCATCTAGTTAAAGATACATAATTGTACCCCAGTTCATAACTCAGATAGTACCTATGCACAGGTACAAAAGCAAAAGTATATAGTACTACCACAGCGACAAAGCCATTTGTGCCTTGTAAGTAGGGGTGTAACGGTTCACCAAACCCACGGTTAGGTATGTTTTGGGGTCACAGTTTGATTTCGGTACAGCGGGAAAATGAAATGCCATTCACAATGTTCAGCATTCGTTGCTGCATTTAACTGCCAAAAATGCTGTTATAGATACTATTTCCTTAGTCGGTGACGTCAGAGGTCACCATGTGGGAGAAGTGGGAGCTCAGGATGATAGATGAGTTTCCCACTAGTAATTGCCAGTTGGAGGGCCATTCAAGTGGATTTTTTCCAGCCTTATGTAGTAAATTCCTACTTGGTAACAAACGCACCATGACACTGCTTCCTTCAGTGCCTGATGCATACTTGAGACTCTCATAAAGGGGGCTTGTCTGTAGCACGGTACATCTCCCACTATGGGTTATTGTGAAAGCCTTTCTCCCACTAAGCCATGCCTCCTAAATCATTTCCCAGTGTGCCTTGGCTTTTGTAGTGAATTGTAACGTTACCACCCATGAGTGTATTTGTTAGTGACAGAGATATGGTTGTTGAATTCGTTCATTTTCAGTCCTGTGGCTTCACATCAATTTCCCTGGCTGACAAGTTGATTGCAAAGAAGACAAGCCTGCTCGGGAACAGTGAACAAACAAAGGCGGGAGCTAGCCCCCTTAGCGCAAAACAACATACCAGCGGATCTGTACTCCGTGATGGAGAGTGGTAAAGCAACACTCACAGAGTACAGGTGTAAAATAAATAACAGTGTTTGCATCCTCAGCACCATGCGTCCCACTGGATCTGGCATGTGAGCTTCATGAGAACCACATGAACGCCAAGAAAGAAGCTACAGGCACCAAGCAGGCTGCAGGTCCTGCTCTCCCTCTTCCCCAAGCAGCACAGCTCCAAGCAGGCTGCAGGTCTTGCTCTCCCTCTTCCCCAAGCAGCACAGCTCCAAGCAGGCAGCAGGTCCTGCCCTCCCTCTTCCCCAAGCAGCACAGCTCCAAGCAGGCAGCAGGTCCTGCTCTCCCTCTTCCCCAAGCAGCACAGCTCCAAGCAGGCAGCAGGTCCTGCTCTCCCTTTTCCCCAAGCAGCACAGCTCCAAGCAGGCAGCAGGTCCCGCTCTCCCTCTTCCCCAAGCACCACAGCTCCAAGCAGGCAGCAGGTCCTGCTCTCCCTCTTCCCCAAGCAGCACAGCTCCAAGCAGGCAGCAGGTCCTGCTCTCCCTCTTCCCCAAGCAGCACAGCTCCAAGCAGGCAGCAGGTCCTGCTCTCCCTTTTCCCCAAGCACCACAGCTCCAAGCAGGCTGCAGGTCCTGCTCTCCCTTTTCCCCAAGCAGCACAGCTCCAAGCAGGCAGCAGGTCCTGCTCTCCCTCTTCCCCAAGCAGCACAGCTCCAAGCAGGCAGCAGGTCCTGCTCTCCCTTTTCCCCAAGCACCACAGCTCCAAGCAGGCTGCAGGTCCTGCTCTCCCTCTTCCCCAAGCAGCACAGCTCCAAGCAGGCAGCAGGTCCTGCTCTCCCTTTTCCCCAAGCACCACAGCTCCAAGCAGGCAGCAGGTCCTGCTCTCCCTCTTCCCCAAGCACCACAGCACCAAGCAGTCAGCATGTCCTGCTCTCCCTCTTCCCCAAGCACCACAGCTCCAAGCAGGCTGCAGGTCCTGCTCTCCCTCTTCCCCAAGCAGCACAGCTCCAAGCAGGCAACAGGTCCTGCTCTCCCTCTTCCCCAAGCACCACAGCTCCAAGCAGGCTGCAGGTCCTGCTCTCCCTCTTCCCCAAGCACCACAGCTCCAAGCAGGCTGCAGGTCCTGCTCTTCCTCTTCCCCAAGCACCACAGCTCCCACTTGGGAAAAATAAGATACAATGTCAAGTAGGCAGGTGCACGGAAACGAAGGCCCATGAAAACTGTGTTCAGTGCAACTGATTTGTTTGAGGGGATTGCTCACACAAATCCCAGATGCTGTGTGCTGACTGTGGAACCAAACCATAAGGAGAAGACGCGATTGATTAATGTGTAAAGGCACAGGTATAATGGCACTACAGTGTCTGATACAATCAACAATTTACCGTTTTTATATCTATATCATGAATATATTTCCACAAATATTTCTTTATGCAATTAATCCTTTACAATTGTTCATGCACTGGTGCTTTTGTTCAGGAATACAGCAAATTAATTCACCTGAGCACCTGGCTGGTTATATTATTATTATTATTATATTTTTTTGTTTCTGTAAGAAGCTGTAACTGGACTTTATTAATTACTATAACTCTATTACTAATTAAATCTACAAATAAAGTTGATCAAATGGATTACACTGTTGTGTTTTTATTGTAAGGGAAATAAAAATGTTCCTATGACTTTGTAGAATTATACAAAACATATCCTTGACTCTCTGAGCAAATAGCTATTGTTATTTTTTTTATTGATATATTTCCATGAATATTTCTTCATGCAGTTCATAATTTACAATAATGTATGCACTATTTATCAATAATTTATTTATCAAACACATTGCACACCTTGCATGTTGATATGTATCTGATGCATATGCTAAAGAGGATGCCCGGCAACGTTCTGTGGATGTCGATTAAGGCACCGTTTTGATTCAGAGGGGTTGGGTTAAATGCGGAAGACACATTTCAGTTGAATGCATTCAGTTGTACAACTGACTAGTATCCCCCTTTCCTTTCCCTTCCCTTTATTTATATTCTGAATGGCCAGACGGTTCTACCATTACAAACTTATCGAGATTAGAATCCATCTCCCCCTTGTGCCCTCAACAATAGCCTACACTTGTCCCTAGATGGCACTAGTTGATTGGAACTTGGAACTTGATTGGAACCAGATGGGACTTCCTGTTGATGCAAAATAAGGAGTTTCCTCTTGGGTCCCCACATTGATCACCTGCCCAGTCCCCACAATGTCATCTACCCTTAATTAAATTAAATAATTACATTTGAAGGGTGTATTTATTATTTATTTTTCGTCTTGTCTCTAGGTTGCCAGGAAAGTGGTGTCCCCAGAATGTGATGCCAGAACAGGTGTCCCCAGTAGGTAGTATAAACACATATGCGTGTGTGGACATGTTTAATTAGGGCTAGGCCCCTTTTTTCTCCATTTCCGCCTGAACGACTTGCCCAAAGTAAACTGCCTGTAGCTCAGGCCCTGAAGCCAGGATATGCATATAATTGGAAAGAAAACACTTTAAATAATGTAGGAGAGTATAACACAATAGATATGGTAGGAGAAAATCCAAAGAAAAAACAACCGGAATTCTTTTTTCTTTGAGAGACCATCCTCTTAGAAATGCAAGAGAAAGGTCAAATTGTAAATTAGCTCCCTGGATGGAATTATTACGGCTTCCACAGGGTGTCAGCAGTCTATGGTCAAGGTCTCAGGCTTGTAACTTCAAAAACAAATAAGAAATAACAGTTTTTGTAGAAGGACACAGTCCTGGAAATATATGTTTGCGCGCGCCACGAAGAAATTATGCACCTGCTAAAATCGGTTTCCTATTGAACATACTTATAAATAAATATTATAGTTTGATTACATTTTAGGGTATCTTAGGAGTTCATAGAAACTTATTTTGACTTGTTGAAACAAAGTTAAGGGGTAGATTTTTGGATTCCTTTCTCTGCAAGTTGAACGAGTGGATTACTCAAATGGATGGCGCCAACTAAACAGACTTTTTGGGATATAAAGAAGGATTTTATTTAACAAAACGACACTACATGTTATAGCTGGGACCCTTTGGATGACAAATCAGAGGAAGATTTTGAAAAAGTAAGTGAATATTTAATTTTTATATGTGAATGTATGAAACCTGTGCCGGTGGAAAAATATGTTGATGTGGGGTGCCATCCTCAAACAATCGCATGACATGTTTTCACTGTAATAGCTACTGTAAATCAGACAGCGCAGTTAGATTAACAAGAATTTAAGCTTTCAGCCGATATAAGACACTTATATGTACCTAAAGATAAAATCCATAATATTTATGATTATTTATTTGAATTACGCGCCCTCCAGTGTCACTGGAAGTTGTCCCGCTAGCGGGACCCCGATCCTTAAGAAGTTTTAACTATACTTGTGGGGACCACACTGTAAAAAAGTAAAACAAATCAATTGATTAGCAACTAGAAATATGTTTGCATTATATTAATCGTGTTTATGTTCATTAAGTGATTCATTCTTGTTTGTTGTACATGACTCAAAGAAAATTCTGATGAATTAAATTCATTCATGTCAATGCAATGAGAATGAGGTCCCTCAAAACAATGACTCTGATATGGTTAGCTATTGCGCATGCTCCATGCCCACCGGATGCAGAAAAAGTTTGTAGAAGCAGGAGTGGGACGTTTCATGGAAGACTAACCAACACGTGCAAGAGTACTCTCACCTAATTGTGTGGCATCCTTGATATTAAGGGTAAGTAATTCAGATATATCTACATTAATTTATTTAGTTCAATAGGGTGAGTGATAAATAGTTATTAGACATTTGAGACACATTTCTCAGTTGGATATTTTTCTCTAAAACATGAATTTTATCACTCATGTTTCTCACAGTTAATGCTAGCTCAAGTTTGCTATGGCTAGGTTGTATTTATTTATACCCTGGGTACATTATTTCTCAAAATTGCTTTTTTGTGCTCCATGTAAAACTCCTGCCACTGAACCGCGGTGCGGAAAAATAAACCTGCAACCTGCAGTGTAACTCAATCAATTTAAATTCAAAGCCTCCCCAACTAACAACGATCTGGATGATGTTGCAGAAACCCTTGTGAAAAAGCATCCTTCAATGAGGGAGCAGGGATCCTTCAATGGCTGTTACGGGTAGAAGATTAGCCTTAAGTATAAAATGGCCAACTTCCGGACCAAACTAAGAGGCCTGAGATGTGCTGAGGTGACGATAAATTCATTAAAGAACAAGGCCCAAGACAAATGTCTGCCAGTGTTGAATGTGAAAAAGCCTAGAAGGGCAGAAGTCAATTACTGTCCGCAACATCCCAAAGGAGAAACCACTGAGAGTCTGGAAAAAGAGAGAATTGCACTGCTTTCAGAGATTAAGAAGAGAAACAATGACCAATGACCACACACACAAGAACAGGAAGATAATGACAAATCAAATATAGTGTTCACCAGTTGTTTCTCACCTCACTGATATTCATATAATATATTTTATTTATTTATTTTATTTAACCATTATTTAACCAGGTAGGCAAATTGAGAACACGTTCTCATTTACAATTGCGACCTGGCCAAGATAAAGCAAAGCAGTTCTACACATACAACAACACATAGTTACACATGGAGTAAAACAAACATATAGTCAATAATACAGTGAAAAAAAATAAGTCTATATACAATGTGAGCAAGTGAGGTGAGATAAGGGAGGTGAAGGCAAACAAATATATGTTTAAATAAATAAAAATATAAAAAGGCCATGGAGGCGAAGTGAGTACAACACAGCAAGTAAAATAAAAACTAAAAAACACTGGAATGGTTGGTTTGCAGTGGAAGAAAGTGCAAAGTAGAGACAGAAATAATGGGGTGCAAAGGAGCAAAATAAATTAATAAATAATACAGTAGGTAAAGAGGTAGTTGTTTGGGCTAAATTGTAGATGGGTTATGTACAGGTGCAGTAATCTATGAGCTGCTCTGACAGCTGGTGCTTAAAGCTAGTGAGGGAGATAGGTGTTTCCAGTTTCAGAGATTTTTGTAGTTCGTTCCAGTCATTGGCAGCAGAGAACTGGAAGGAGAGGCGTCCAAAGGAAGAATTGGTTTTGGGGGTGACTAGAGAGATATACCTGCTGGAGCGCGTGCTACAGGTAGGTGCTGCTATGGTGACCAGCGAGCTGAGATAAGGGGGGACTTTACCTAGCAGGGTCTTGTAGATGACCTGGAACCAGTGGGTTTGGCGACGAGTATGAAGCGAGGGCCAGCCAACGAGAGTGTACAGGTCGCAGTGGTGGGTAGAATATGGGGCTTTGGTGACAAAACGGATGGCACTGTGATAGACTGCATCCAATTTATTGAGTAGGGTTTTGGAGGCTATTTTGTAAATGACATCACCGAAGTCGAGGATTGGTAGGATGGACAGTTTTACAAGGGTATGTTTGGCAGCATGAGTAAAGGATGCTTTGTTGCGGAATAGGAAGCCAATTCTAGATTTGACTTTGGATTGGAGATGTTTGATGTGGGTCTGGAAGGAGAGTTTACAGTCTAACCAGACACCTAGGTATTTGTAGTTGTCCACATATTCTAAGTCAGAGCCGTCCAAAGTAGTGATGTTGGACAGGCGGGCAGGAGCAGGCAGCGATCGGTTGAAGAGCATGCATTTGGTTTTACTTGTATTTAAGAGCAGTTGGAGGCCACGGAAGGAGAGTTGTATGGCATTGAAGCTCGCCTGGAGGGTTGTTAACACAGTGTCAAAAGAAGGGCCAGAAGTATACAGAATAGTGTCGTCTGCGTAGAGGTGGATCAGAGAATCACCAGCAGCAAGAGCGACATCATTGATGTAAACAGAGAAGAGAGTCGGTCCAAGAATTGAACCCTGTGGCACCCCCATAGAGACTGCCAGAGGCCCGGACAACAGACCCTCCGATTTGACACACTGAACTCGATCAGAGAAGTAGTTGGTGAACCAGGCGAGGCAATCATTAGAGAAACCAAGGCTGTCGAGTCTGCCAATGAGGATGTGGTGATTGACAGAGTCAAAAGCCTTGGCCAGGTCAATGAATACGGCTGCACAGTATTGTTTCCTATCGATGGCGGTTACGATATCGTTTATGACCTTGAGCGTGGCTGAGGTGCACCCATGACCAGCTCTGAAACCAGATTGCATAGCGGAGAAGGTGTGGTGTGATTCGAAATGGTCGGTAATCTGTTTGTTGACTTGGCTTTCGAAGACCTTAGAAAGGCAGGGTAGGATAGATATAGGTCTGTAGCAGTTAGGGTCAAGGGTGTCCCCCCCTTTGAAGAGGGGGATAACCGCAGCTGCTTTCCAATCTTTGGGGATCTCAGACGACACGAAAGAGAGGTTGAAGAGGCTAGTAATAGGGGTGGCAACAATTTCAGCAGATAGTTTTAGAAAGAAAGGGTCCAGATTATCTAGCCCGGCTGATTTGTAAGGGTCCAGATTTTGCAGCTCATTTAGAACATCAGCTGACTGTATTTGGGAGAAAGAGAAATGGGGAAGGCTTGGGCGAGTAGCAGAGGGGAGGGCAGTGCTGTTGTCCGGGGTAGGGTTAGCCAGGTGGAAAGCATGGCCAGCCGTAGAAAAATGCTTATTGAAATTCTCAATTATAGTGGATTTGTCGGTGGTGACAGTGTTTCCTATCTTCAGAGCGGTTGGAAGCTGGGAGGAGGTGTTCTTATTCTCCATGGACTTTACGGTGTCCCAGAACTTTTTTGAATTTGTGTTGCAGGAAGCAAATTTCTGCTTGAAAAAGCTAGCCTTGGCTGTTCTAACTGCCTGTGTATATTGGTTTCTGGCTTCCCTGAAAAGTTGCATATCACGGGGGCTGTTCGATGCTAATGCAGAACGCCATAGGATGTTTTTCTGTTGGTTAAGGGCAGTCAGGTCAGGAGAGAACCAAGGGCTATATCTGTTCCTGGTTCTAAATTTCTTGAATGGGGCATGCTTATTCAAGATGGTGAGGAAGGCATTTAAAAAAAATGACCAGGCATCCTCTACTGACGGGATGAGATCAATATCCTTCCAGGATACCCCGGCCAGGTCGATTAGAAAGGCCTGCTCGCTGAAGTGTTTCAGGGAGCGTTTGACAGTGATGAGTGGAGGTCGTTTGACCGCTGACCCATTACGGATGCAGGCAATGAGGCAGTGATCGCTGAGATCTTGGTTGAAAACAGCAGAGGTGTATTTGGAGGGCAAGTTTGTTAGGATGATATCTATGAGGGTACCCGTGTTTACGGAATTGGGGTGGTACCTGGTAGGTTCATTGATAATTTGTGTGAGATTGAGGGCATCAAGCTTAGATTGTAGGGTGGCTGGGGTGTTGAGCATGTTCAAATTTAGGTCGCCTAGCAGCACGAGCTCTGAAGATAGATGGGGGGCAATCAGTTCGCATATAGTGTCCAGAGCACAGCTGGGGGCAGAGGGTGGTCTATAGCAGGCGGCAACGGTGAGAGACTTGTTTTTAGAGAGGTGGATTTTTAAAAGTAGAAGTTCAAATTGTTTGGGAACAGACCTGGATAGTATAACAGAACTCTGCAGGCAGTCTTTGCAGTAGATTGCAACACCGCCCCCTTTGGCCGTTCTATCTTGTCTGAAAATCTTGTAATTGGGGATGAAAATGTCTGAATTTTTGGTGGTCTTTCTAAGCCAGGATTCAGACACGGCTAAAACATCCGGGTTGGTAGAGTGTGCTAAAGCAGTGAACAAAACAAACTTAGGGAGGAGGCTTCTAATGTTAACATGCATGAAGCCAAGGCTATTACGGTTACAGAAGTCATCAAAAGAGAGCGCCTGGGGAATAGGAGTGGAGCCAGGTACTGCAGGGCCTGGATTCACCTCTACATCACCAGAGGAACAGAGGAGGAGTAGGATAAGGGTGCGGCTAAAAGCTATGAGAATTGGTCGCCTAGAGCTACTAGAGCAGAGAGTAAAAGGAAGTTTCTGGGGGCGATAAAATAGTTTAAAGGAATAATGTACAGACAAAGGTATGGTAGGATGTGAATACAGTGGAGGTAAACCTAGGTATTGAGTGATGATGAGAGAGATATTGTCTCTAGAAACATCATTGAAACCAGGTGATGTCATCGCATATGTGGGTGGTGGAACTGAGAGGTTGGATATGGTATAGAGAGCAGGGCTAGAATCTCTACAGTGAAATAAGCCAATAAACACTAACCAGAACAGCAATGGACAAGGCATATTTACATTAAGGAGAGGCATGCTTAATCGAGTGATCAATAAGGGTCCAGTGAGTAGAGGTTGGTTGGGGTCGTGGCGATCCAGACAGCTGGCCGGGTATATGGCTATCGGTAGCAGCATAGGATGGAGGTCTGTTTGTAGATACCTCGTGCGTTTCCGTCGGTAGGTTAGTGGGGTTCCGTGTAGTGGGGTTTTGTTCAGATAGCAGCCGATAAGACAGCTAACGATTAGCGGGCCTCAGATGAGCGTTCAGGTAACGTCGGGACGGAGGTGCCGGTTGGATAAATCCCTCGGGCAGATAACGTCGGCAGTCAGTCGCGGCAGTCAGTCGTGAAGGCCCGGTGGGGTTCCGTATCTGCAGCAGCAACAAAAGAAACGGGTCCGGATGGTGATGGAACTCCTCAGCTGGCTAGCTCCAGCATGATTTGAGTTTGCTCCGGGGTCGACGTAAGCCAATAGTCACACGGTTTGCAGCTAGCTAGCTGCGAAATCAAGGTGCAAGTGTCCAGAGCCTGCGGCTGGAATCCGGGGAAACTGAGAGAAAAAAAGTCCCGGAATGCTCCGGTCCGAGTCGCGTTGCACAAAAGTGCCGGTAGATTATCGAGCTAAAGGAATAGCTGATGACCACAAAACGTGGGCAGCTGAAACACCAACGCTAGCCAGCAAACCTGGCTAATTTCGGGGCAGCTACAGATTAGCTTCTGGCTAGCTATCGGAGTAGCTTCTGGTTAGCTTTCAGGCTAGCTTCTGAATTAGCCCCTGGCTAGCTTCCACGATGGATTTTCAGATTGAGGTAAATAATACTTTTTGTAATTGGTGAAGCGGGTTGCAGGAAAGCTTTTGCAGGAAAGCTTTTGTAGTTGAGTTCTTGGATAATAAAATAAATAAAAGATATGCGAAGAAAAGGTGTAAATATATATATATACAGGACACGACACGACAATACGGAAAAAGACGTCTGAACTGCTAAGCCACCTTGGAAGACCTTGGAAGATATAGTGATCAAACAGCTAGTAATTCATTGTTCCTCCTTCCTGTGTTGTATATTATTGTGATGTTCTGATAGGGTGAGTAACAAGTGCATTGTTAATGTTTTTCAGATCGATAAGGAGTTGCGCATATCAACTGTACCTCTGCTACCTACATTCTTTGCTGAGCTCGACCGGTACTCTCCACGTATGATGGAGATCCTTCGATGCAAAGGTGGGGCGACTGGAAGAAAAATTAGACATCTCATGGTGGCCATGTCCAAGGTTTGTATTAAAATGGGTAGACCTATGCTTATAAAATACTTTTTATGTCCCTGTCATGACAATTGCATGAGCATAATTCTCTATACATATGGTAGGCAAAAGTGCCAAGAGTATGCAGGTTTTAACTTAATCAAAATACTTAATCATGTGATTTTACTGACTATATCAGCTTTAGCCAGAGATGAGGAAGTAATTGGTCAAATCACATGGTGAACTTTTTGGGCAGAATGAAAAACCACCCTGTGTGTGTATGGTTGCCTCATTTCATGTCTGATTTGGTTGAGATCTTGTATAGATGTTGAGTACTTGCCTTTTGGGCTCCTGAGACCTGAGCATTATCTACAGTGCTTCATCCTTTAAAAGTTGCAGTGTACTACGGAACAGCTTGCATGGAGCCGCAGAATTCTACTGCACGTTATTTAAGTGCCAACCACTAATTAATGCTAGTTAGTGCTAGTTTGACCACCAGAGGGCATCTTTAAGAAGCATTTGATAGCCTTCAATAGTGGCTGTACTAGAGAATTTAAAACCTTTTTTTGTAAGAACATTGTAGATGGGACTGATTTTAAGGCATTTTGCTTAATTCATTTGATTAATATTATGGTGTTTCTATTCCAAGAAAAACGAAAAACCCTCTGGGTTTCCGTTAGGATGGAATGGAAAATATGGCGCTGTACAACGTGACGGTAGGCTACAGTACTGGGCTATTTAGCTAAAGAATCCCTGTGTCGTACAGGCACGCGGGAGACCAGGGTTCAATTCCCCGTCGGGGAGGAAGGAGTAGGCTGTCCTTGTAAATAAGAATTTGTTCTTAACCTGTCTAGGACTGGGATTCCGCTAGCGGAACCCCTCGCCAACAGCCAATGAAATTGCAGGGCGCCAAATACAAATCAACAGAAATCTCATAAATCAAATTTCTCAAACATACAAGTATTAGGCACCATTTTAAAGATAAAATTCTCGTTAATCCAGCCAGTGTCTGATTTAAAAAATGCTTTACAGCGAAAGCTCCACAAACGATTATGTTAGGTAACCACCAAGTCACAGAAAAACCCAGCCATTTTTCTCGCCAAAGAGAGGAGTCACAAAAAGCACAAATAGAGATAGAATTAATCACTAACCGTTGATGATCTTCATCAGATGACACTCATAGGACTTCATGTTACACAATACATGTATGTTTTGTTCGATAAAGTGCATATTTATATCCAAAAATCTCATTTTACATTGGTGTGTTATGTTCAGTAGTTCAAAAACATGCTATGATTTTGCAGAGAGCCACATGAATTCACAGAAATACTCATTATAAATGTTGATGAAAATTCAATTGTTATGCATGGGACTTTAGATACACTTCTCCTTAATGCAACCGCTGCGTCAGATTTCAATTTTTTTTCTTCGTAAAAGCATAATCTGAGAACGGCGCTCAGAGCCCAAACCAGCCAAAAGAAATATCCGCCATGTTGCGCCGTCAACATTAGTCTGAAATAGCATTATAAATATTCACTTACCTTTGAAGATCTTCATCAGAATGCACTCCCAGGAATCGCAGTTCCACAATAAATGTTTGTTTTGTTCGATAATGTCCATAATTTATGTCAAAATAGCTTCTCAACACAACGGATTGGCTCAAACACATTAAGGAAAGAAATTCCACAAATTAACTTTTAAGAAGGCACACCTGTTAATTGAAATGCATTCCAGGTGACTACCTCATGAAGCTGGTTGAGAGAATGCCAAGAGTGTGCAAAGCTGTCATCAAGGCAAAGGGTGGTGTCGTGTCTTTGATATGACATGCTATTCTATAAAATAATTTCTCTGTAATTAATATTACCTGATTAAGTTAATCAGGTAGATCAAGGTGTGACGATTAACTTAATCAAGTTAACCTGATTAAGTTAATCAGGTAGATAATTAACTAGAAAGTCGGGGCACCACGAAATAATGTTTATAGAGCTGTTATCTTCTGAATAAACTCTTAAAGACCTAGTAATCTTTTACATCAATAGCAGTCAATATTTAATCGTCACCTTGTTTAGTCTCATCTGAAAGTGGTAAATTCTTGGTTATCTTCACGAACCCTGGCTAACAAGTTCATTCAGCAATACAACATTTGGTTTAATTATTTATTTACTAAATACCTAAATAATCACATAGAATGGATCATACATTGATTACAAATTATGCCATAAAGAAAACGTCCCTGGTGGACGGAACAGATACGACGGCTGGTTACACAAAGAGAGGGGGATGGGTTTGAGTGAAAGAGCGGGAAGACTGAGTAACAAAGGGAGAAGCTATGCTATTGTAAATACAGAATCTTATGCATTCTAAATATCCGCCCATTTGAAAAAGGAGAATGCAATAAATATTTACTCTGAGCTGCGCTTCGGTAGATTGGTCATCAATGGAAGGCCGGTTTGTCCTTTATGGATCTCTGGTCCTCTGAAGAATGTCTAGTGGTGAACTGTAGCGTGGTGGAATGGATACTCTGTCTGTCCTCTCCTAGCCCACGTTTAGCGACTGCTGCTAACTCAACGGCTAGGAGGTTCTGGAGTGAATGAGAGTTCAAAGTTCATACCAAGTTGCCATACTTTTAAGCTCATGCTATATTCTGGCTGGTATAGTCGAAATTCATCCTTCCGGGGTGTTGGTCGTCACCTTCACATTGAAATTCGATGCTAATTTCATTAGGTTCTCAAAGGTTGGCTTAGTTCTGTAGGTGGTCTTTGTCCTTTCAACGTGGGGACCTCAAGTCCACACGTCCTTGGAACAGCTTATTATCTTTGCCCTTATAATGTAGGACTGTCGCCCTAACGTCCTCGGAACAGAAAGTTACATTTTGTCAAGGGCTTTATATAGGAGGGGAGAGAAGGGCGTGTTTCATAGTTTATAACCAATGTCTGTTCACATGGGCAGGGCCACTGAGTTGAGCATAGTTTACTCTATGACAAACCATTCTCTCATTTGGAAGCTAAAATACATTTAATCTTTTCACAAATAGTTTCATATTTAAACATTTAAATTGCACAACAATTCCATGTGAATCTGATAACTATAATGTGTAGACTTTCCAAGATACAGTTTGTCGTCCTATCATCAGTAATCATGTCTCAGACGCCAACTGAACTGAAATCATATTCATTAAGTCCCAACACATATTTTCAACTGGTTGGATTACCGAAATATGGTTCCGTTTCCCATCTTTTGATGTCACCAGACTCTCTCAATGTTAACCAAGGGATTTTCAATAGTCACATCGATAGAGTAGAGAGAGGAAAAAGGGGAAAGGCATTTATTGGGGTCATAAACCTCCCCCACTCAGGCCAACGTCATGACAGTGGCTATTTGAAGAATCTCAAATGTAAAATATGTTTTCATTTGTTTAACACTTTTTTGATTACTACATGATTCCATATGTGTTATTTCATAGTTTTGATGTCTTCACTGTTATTCTACAATGTAGAAAATAGTAAAAATAAAGAAAAACCCTTGAATCACTAGGTGGTCTAAAACATTTACCGGTACTGTGTGTGTGTGTATATATATATACTGTATATATATATATATATATATAGAGACATATGTTCTGGTGAGGCTCAGTCTCTCTAGGTAAGCTGTTATCGGTATGAGGTGTACTGTAAGTGTGTACTAGGGATTAGTGCAGCCTCCCATTCAGGGAGAGGCCAGCACTGGTGTGTTGTTGTTCATACTAGTTCTCCTCAATGTGAATGCATGTTATTTAAAAAAAAAAAAAAATTCAATTATAACCACTATTATTTCTTAGTATTTTTTATTGTATTTTCTTCCCCACCTCCCTGTCCCCCTTGCAGAGGTTTTCAAAGGTTTTAAATAGGCTTACTCTTAACTATAGGCTACGCAGGGCAGCAACAAAATTTGTCAGTTGGAACACGCACGGTTTGAACCACCCAGTCAAATGTGGTATTTTCCCATTTACAGTAATTAAAGGTGGATATAGTGTATCTCCAGAAAACACATCTACGCATGCCGGATCATTCTCACAGATATTCCATTCTAAATTTCATGCTAAATGCCATGGCTCTGCTATTTTGATTCATCGAGATGTTCAGTTCGTAGAGTCAAAGGAGATATCGGACAAAAATGTCCGTTTTGTTATTGTGCAGGGCAAACTATTCAACATGCCAGTTGTATTAGCCAGTATTTATGCTCCTATTTGGGAATGTGACCAGTTTTTCTGTGAGTTTTTCTCACTCCGCCCCAAATCTGAACACCAACTTATACTAGCGGGGAATTTTAACTGTGTCCTTCACCCCACATTAGACCGCTCTAAAGCATTATCAGGGTCCCTTTCTAAATCATCATGTGTTATTAATTCTTTTAACCAGGCATATGGTGTAACAGACCCCTGGAAATTTACAAATCCTACATCTAAACAATATTCTTTATTTTCCCCAGTCATAATCCAGAATACATATTTTTTGCCTAGACAACAAGTCGCTCCCGATACTAAAGTCCACTGATTATGAGGTTATTGTCGTCACAGCCCAGTGGTAATGGTACTGTGTTTTCCTGATAATGTTCTCCCACAACGCACTTGGCAACTCAGTCCACATCTCTTCTCAGATGAAGAATTGAACACGTATAACGACCCAAATAGATTTTTTTCCTAGAGGTCAATCGGCTACCAGAGACAAGTGTGTGCACCCTATGGGAATCTCTGAAAGCATACCTACGTGGCCAGATCATATAATATAATGCAGGCGTGAATAAGAAGAGGTCAGCGCATCGTACAGAACTAACTAACCTTTATAAACAACATTGATCAGACGCACTCAACCACGCTATCTACAGACCTCTATAAGGAGAGAATCGCATTACAGACTGAATTTGATATTACTTTGACTGGTTTAGCAGAGGACCTCCACTTAAAATCCAGACGAAACCACTATGAATATGGAGAACGGGTCAGTAAACTTCTTTGCCATCACTGAGGCAATCGGCAGCGACTGGCCTAATACCTAAAATCACAACCTCGGCAGGTGTAACCACCTCAGACCGAAAGTATATTAATGATCCATTCAGACATTTCTACGAGGACTTTTACTCATCAGAAACAAATGATAGATCTCTAACCACACAATTTTTAATGACCTTGTGATTCCTGAACTAGATCCGGAAAACAAATCAGATCTTGAGAAGCCCCTCTCTGTAGCAGATTTGATTATTTTTGGTCTTACAGGGCCGACAGACACGTTCCTTAATTTCTCCCCTTTTCCACTTGACTCTTCCATTTTTTGCGGTAATGCTGCAATTAGTTGGTTGTAATTTTGGGTAGAGCAGACATTTCCATATATTTTTGTTAGCTGCATGTGTGTATGTGTGACATAACTCCACCAGTCCTCTTTATGATATGATTAACATTTTATTTTCAAATAACTGAATGTGAGAGGTTGTAATCTGAATAAAGGGAAAAAGGCCATTCCTGAACATGGGGTGAGACTTTCATGCTAGCCAAACAAATTGAATGGCGGTTTAGCCCAGAGGTTGCTAGCTAAAACACCAGTGGTGCCGTTAGCCCACTAACTAGCCAAGACACTTTAAAGGTTTCTGCTAGACAAACAGTTTTAGTGAGAGTGTAACGATCTGGGTGTAGTGGGTGCGAAGTCAGGCGCAGGAAGCAGAGAGTTCAGTGGTAGTGGTATTTAATGCACAAAACGGCGAACATAAGCCACCCCACAAAACACAGGGCGCACACAAAACAACTGCCCCAAAACCGGGGACTGAAACAGTCCAGCAAAACCCACGAAATGAGAAACATGTAAACCTCAAACGTGCACCCTAGTCACACAAACAATCCCGCACAAATAGCAGGCGGGCCTACTGGTTAATATAGCCCGACTAATCAACCAAACACAAAACAGGTGAAACCAATAAACAGAAAAGGGGAAAAAAGTATCAGTGGCAGCTAGTAGGCCGGTGACGACGACCGCCGAGCGACACCCGAACAGGAAGGGGAGCCACCTTCCGTAGGAATCGTGACAGAGAGGTCTAATGCTTTAATATTTAATAATTTCTGCTCTCCGAATCCATATACAATGGGGAACAGAGGGAACATATAAACACATACTAATCAGGGGGAATGGGAACCAGGTGTGCGTAATGAGAAGACAGTCCAGGGTTGGTGGTAATGAATCCAGTTCAGTGATGCCTAGAAGGACGGTGACGTAGACCTCTGGAGCTGGTGAACGGAATGAACAGCAGTACCGGGGGGATCCGTGACATAGACAGTTATTTTCTTTTCCACAGAAGCAAGATCTTATCTATTTTTGCCAACTTTCTATTAAAATGTATTGTAGTGAGATCATTTCTTTCTTTCGGATATGAATATTGAGTTTTTCCACTTCACCGTCAGACCTACAAAAGGTATATTTTTTTTGTGATCCAATTCGTAATATAGTAAACTTAGCACAATTTGGTTGTATTCCAGAGAGGTCAGAACAATTATCTAGATTGACATTGTGGATTTAAAAGAAAACATGAATCACCAACGTACAATGACCAGCGTACAATGACACCTTTATTGTTAGGCTCTTGATATTATTGTTGGATCTGGTTTTAATAGCTAACATTTCGATGGCCATACAAAATAGATATGCCGATAGTGGACAACCGTTTTTAGCAGTATTACTTTAGTGTCTTATTGCAATCAGGATGCATGTTTTGGAATATTTATCTTCTGTACAGGCTTCCTTCTTTTCACTCAGTCAATTAGGTTAGTATTGCAGAGTAACTATGATGTTGTTGAGCCATCCTCAGTTTTCTACTGTTACAGCCATTCAACTCTGTAACTTTTTTAAAGTCACCATTCGTCTCATGGTGAAATCCCTGAGCGGTTTCTTTCCTCTACGGCAACTGAGTTAGGAAGGACACCTGTATCTTTGTAGTGACTGGGTGTAATGATACACCATCCAAAGTGTAAATAAAATCTTCACCATCACCACCAATAGGTGCCCTACTTTGTCTGGCATTGGAAAACCTCCCTGGTTTTTGTGGTTGAATCTGTGTTTGAAATTCATTGTTCGAATGAGGGACCTTACAATTTATCTGTATGTGTGGGGTACAGCGATGAGGAAGTCGTTCAAAAATCATATTAAACACTATTTTTACTCCTGAACTTATTTAATCTTGTCACGACAAAGGGGTTGAATATTTCTTGACTCAAGACATTTCAGCTTTTCATTTTTTTATTAATTTGTAAAAATGTCAAAAAAACGAATTCCACGTTGACATTATGGGGTATTATGTTTAGGCCAATAACAAAAAATATAAACTTCAGGCTGTAACACAACAAAGTGTGAAAAAAGTCAAGGGGTTGCCTTCTGAAGGCACTATGGGTGTCATAACCAGCCATAAAATAATGCAATATATTTCACAACAGGTCTAAATATGTGTCATGACAGTGTTATGACCATATTGTGACAGGTTATATCAGCTGTTATGACATCAAATCAAATCAAATTTATTAGTCACATACACATGGTTAGCAGATGTTAATGCGAGTGTAGCGAAATGCTTGTGCTTCTAGTTCCGACAATGCAGTAATAACAACAAGTAATCTAACCTAACAATTCCGCAACTACTACCTTATACACGCAAGTGTAAAGGGATAAAGAATATGTACATAAAGATATATGAATGAGTGATGGTACAGACGGCATAGGCAAGGTGCAGTAGATGGTATAGAGTACGGTATATACCTATGAGATGAGTACTGTAGGGTATGTAAACATAAAGTGGCATAGTTTAAAGTGGCTAGTGGTCCATGTATTACATAAGATGGCAAGATGCAGTAGATGATATAGAGTACAGTATATACATATACATAAGAGATGTGTAATGTAGGGTATGTAAACATTATATTAGGTGGCATTGTTTAAAGTGGCTGGTGGTACATTTTTACATAATTTCCATCAATTCCCATTTTTAAGGTGGCTGGAGCTGAGTCAGTTTGTTGGCAGCGGCCGCTAAATGTTAGTGGTGGCTGTTTAACAGTCTGATGGCCTTGAGATAGAAGCTGTTTTTCAGTCTCTCGGTCCCTGCTTGGATGCACCTGTACTGACCTCGCCTTCTGGATGATAGCGGGGTGAACAGGTAGTGGCTTGGGTGGTTGTTGTCCTTGATGATCTTTATGGCCTTCCTGTGACATCGGGTGGTGTAGGTGTCCTGGAGGGCAGGTAGTTTGCCCCGGGTGATGCGTTCTGCCGACCTCACTACCCTCTGGAGAGCCTTACGGTTGTGTGCGGAGCAGTTGCCGTACCAGGCGGTGATACAGCCCGACAGGATGCTCTCGATTGTGCATCTGTAGAAGTTTGTGAGTGCTTTTGGTGACAAGCCGAATTTCTTCAGCCTCCTGAGGTTGAAGAGGCGCTGCTGCGCCTTCTTCACAACGCTGTCTGTGTGGGTGGACCAATTCAGTTTGTCCGTGATGTGTACACCGAGGAACTTAAAACTTTCCACCTTCTCCACTACTGACCCGTCGATGTGGATAGGGGGGAGCTCCCTCTGCTGTTTCCTGAAGTCCACAATCATCTCCTTTGTTTTGTTGACGTTGAGTGTGAGGTTATTTTCCTGACACCACACTCCGAGGGCCCTCACCTCCTCCCTGTAGGCCGTCTCGTCGTTGTTGGTAATCAAGCCTACCACTGTAGTGTCGTCCGCAAACTTGATGATTGAGTTGGAGGCGTGCATGGCCACGCAGTCGTGGGTGAACAGGGAGTACAGGAGAGGGCTCAGAACGCACCCTTGTGGGGCCCCAGTGTTGAGGATCAGCGGGGTGGAGATGTTGTTACCTACCCTCACCACCTGGGGGCGGCCCGTCAGGAAGTCCAGGACCCAGTTGCACAGGGCGGGGTCGAGGCCCAGGGTCTCGAGCTTGATGACGAGTTTGGAGGGTACTATGGTGTTAAATGCTGAGCTGTAGTTGATGAACAGCATTCTCACATAGGTATTCCTCTTGTCCAGATGGGTTAGGGCAGTGTGCAGTGTGGTTGCGATTGCGTCGTCTGTGGACCTATTGGGTCGGTAAGCAAATTGGAGTGGGTCTAGGGTGTCCGGTAGGGTGGAGGTGATATGGTCCTTGACTAGTCTCTCAAAGCACTTCATGATGACGGAAGTGAGTGCTACGGGGCGGTAGTCGTTTAGCTCAGTTACCTTAGCTTTCTTGGGAACAGGAACAATGGTGGCCCTCTTGAAGCATGTGGGAACAGCAGACTGGGCTAAGGATTGATTTAATATGTCCGTAAACACACCAGCCAGCTGGTCTGCGCATGCTCTGAGGACGCGGCTGGGAATGCCGTCTGGGCCTGCAGCCTTGCGAGGGTTAACACGTTTAAATGTTTTACTCACCTCGGCTGCAGTGAAGGAGAGCCCGCAGGTTTTGGTAGTGGGCCGTGTCAGTGGCACTGTATTATCCTCAAAGCGGGCAAAAAAGGTATTTAGCCTGTCTGGGAGCAAGACATCCTGATCCGCGACGGGGCTGCTTTTCTTTTTGTAATCCGTGATAGACTGTAGACCCTGCCACATACCCCTTGTGTCTGAGCTGTTGAATTGCGATTCAATTTTGTCTCTGTACTGGGACTTAGCCTGTTTGATAGCCTTGCGGAGAGAATAGCTACACTGTGTGTATTCGGTCATGTTTCCGGTCACCTTGCCCTGGTTAAAAGCAGTGGTTCGCGCTTTCAGTTTCACGCGAATGCTGCCGTTAATCCACGGTTTCTGGTTTGGGAATGTTTTAATCGTTGCTCTGGGTACGACATCGTCAATGCACTTCCTAATGAACTCGCTCACCGAATCTGCATATTCATCATTGTTGTTGTTGGACTCCGTGCGGAACATATTCCAATCCGCGTGATCAAAGCAGTCTTGAAGCGTGGATTCAGATTGGTCGGACCAGCGTTGAACAGACCTGAGCGCGGGAGCTTGTAGTTTTAATTTCTGTTTGTAGGCTGGAATCAACAAAATGGAGTCGTGGTCAGCTTTTCCGAAAGGAGGGCGGGGGAGGGCCTTATATGCGTCGCGGAAGTTAGTATAACAATGGTCCAGAGTTCTGCCAGCCCTGGTTGGACAATCGATGTGCTGATAGAATTTAGGGAGTTTTGTTTTTAGATTAGCCTTGTTAAAATCCCCAGCTACGATGAATGCAGCCTCAGGGTGTGTGGTTTCCAGTTTACAGAGAGTCAGATAGAGTTCGTTCAGGGCCATCGATGTGTCTGCTTGGGGGGGAATATATACGGCTGTGATTATGACCGAAGTGAATTCCCTTGGTAGATAATGCGGTCTACATTTGATTGTGAGGAGTTCTAGATCAGGTGAACAGAATGACTTTAGTTCCTGAGTGTTGTTATGATGGTCACACCACGTCTCGTTAATCATGAGGCATACCCCCCCGCCCCTCTTCTTACCAGAAAGATGTATGTTTCTATCTGCGCGATGCGTGAAGAAACCAGCTGGCTGCACCGACTCCGTTAGCGTCTTTTCAGTTAGCCATGTTTCCGTGAAGCAGAGCACGTTGCAATCCCTGATGTCTCTCTCGAATGTTACCCGTGCTCGGATTTCATCGACCTTATTCTCAAGAGACTGGACATTGGCGAGTAGTATGCTAGGGAGTGGAGCGCGATGTGCTCGTCTCCGAAGCCTGACCAGGAGACCGCTACGTTTGCCCCTTTTTCGGCGTCGTGTAGCTTCGCCGGCTGGGATCAGGTCCATTGTATTGGGTGGAAGGCAAGACACTGGATCCGTTTCGGGAAAGTCATATTCCTGGTAGGAAGGGTGGTTAGTTGACGTTAATCGTATATTCAGTAGTTCCTCCCGGCTGTATGTAATGAAACTTAAGATCACCCGGGGTACCAATGTAAGAAATAACACATAGAAAAACAAAATACTGCATATTTTCCAAGGAACGCGAAGCGAGGCAGCCATCCTGTTCGGCGCCGGAAGTCCGGTTGTGAATGGTTGTGACCTTGTCATAATGTGTTATGATGCTGGGTGTCAAGTAAAGTGTTACCAAAAAAGTTACATGAAAGTGATAAAGTAAGATGACAAATTAGCAAAATAACAAATACAAAAAATATAAAGTGTATGCGCTCACTACCAGTTAAACTGCCTAGTTAAATAAAGGTTAAATAAATAAATGCATTAAATAAAATAAATAAACTACTGTAAATAGCTCTGGATAAAAGCTTCTGCTAAATGAATAAATTGTCATGTTAAATGTAAATTAATTCAGGGGTAGAATGTGGCGGTTCGATTCGGTTGCGCTGCCTTGGCCAATGAAGAATACCATGGTACAAATACATTTATCCATGACCCTCCATTGCCACCTACTGGATAAAGTAAAAGACATGGTGCAAATAAGCTGAAAATGAGATGTGTTGTGTAGGTAAGGAGGGTTAGTGGGGCAGAAAAAGAGAAGAAGAATATATCACGTGGAAGAAAAAGGTAATCTTTCCATGCAAGACCTTGGCTCAATTCATTTTTACCTTGATTCATCTCATCTCTCCTCACCTTCTCAAAACACATTTGAGGAGAAGGCCTTAGGAGAGGGGATATGATTCAAGGAATTGCAGACAAATGAATTGAGATGGGCCCGTAAGTTGTCAGTCACTCCACTTGTAGTTCAGAACAACAACAGTAGAAGGCAGCAGAGGAACATGTCCAGAGCAGACTTGAAAATGAATGAACCTTCTGAGCTCATAACTCCCCATTTAACAGCTTTATTAAAACAAATTCTTATTTAAAACTGTGCCACTCATTTCATATGACCACACCATCACTGTCATAATCAGTTGTACATTGTACATGTCTATTGTAAAATATTATAATTTAAGCCTACAGACTGTCCTATAGAGACAGTGAGAAAAACATCCCTCTGGAAACTCTCCACTGTAAAATCAATAATTAAGGTTGTCCCTCTTTATTAGGTGTTGATGTGATGATTATGTTAGCTACAGTGTACAGCGTAGTTACACATTGTTATAGTACTAACAACTGTTATAGCCAAGCAATTTGATAATTTAGGATATTATATATGTATGTACATTAATATAATAACATGGCATTAATACACAAATTATAATAATATACAATTAAATCCCCCGTAACCTTGCTGGAGTCAATGGTATACTATTGTATACCTAAAATGCTAATCCACTGTTTTATTAAAGTAATGACTCTCCACAGCCTACATGTATATATGGTCTGTCCTGTACTGCAGGGCTTCCAGAACTCGGTTCTGGGGCCCCCCTGGGTGAATGTTTTTGTTTTTTGCTAGACAGCTGATTCAAATAATTGACGCTTGATGATGAGTTGGTTATTTGAATCAGCTGTGTAGTGCATTGGCAAAAACCAAAACGCACACCCAAGGGGGCTCCAGGAAAGAGTTTGGGGAAACCCTGCTCTGCTGGACTGTATCCATTGGAGCTCAAAACTGAGCGGCACGCCTAGCCCTTAACTGCACATACAGAACTAACATCAACAACATGCATGCCAGTCGCTCCTGGTTGAGGGTTGACGAGAGACTTACTGCTTCTCTTCTAGTTTTTAGGAGAGTGTTACTGTGATGAAAATTCCAGATTGTCTGCATAATCAAATAACATTCAGCTCAGACACCCATACATACCCCACAAGATATGCCACCAAGGGTCTCTTCACAGTCCCCAAGACCGAAACAGATTCACTGCAATGCACAGTATTATACAGATGACTGCAGGGAACTCCCTTCCATCTCCAACTACTCAAGCAAACAGCAAAATGACCTTTATAGTGTGTGAGGGGACACACACATAAACACACAGAAACACTCCAACACACACACATACTTTTTTAGTTGTATTGTTTGTATTCTTTTTTGTTGTTTTGTTTGCATATCGTTGTATTTAACATTTGCGTGGCTGTTCTTGTCTATCATGTTTTGTGTTTTTTTTGTGGACCCCAGGAAGTGTAGCTCCTGTTTCTGCAAAAGTTAAATGGGGAAGGGATCAAAATAAACAAAAACTAAACAGGCCAATTTACAACTGTTTGGTAGCTGTGCAGATGCAGCCAGTTTTTGAGCCAGTTTTCTACAGGAGCAACAGGAAATGTGAATTAGCATGTGTATTATAATGAACGGACATTTTTTTAGGGGTCAATACAATTTCAAATGGGAAATTACAAACCTCAGAAGCCTTTTTAAACCATTAAATATACTACATGTTTGACATTTTTGCATTTCATGATTTAAATAACTCATAAAATAAGGGGATAATCCAAACTGAAGGCCTTCTTTTTAATACAGATAGGATCTCTATGGCAATCACTTAAACCACCAACACAAAACACTTGAAGAATACATGTTATGCCCCATGGTGATTCCATAGTGTCATAGTCCATGATTGGTGGGCTGTTTGGTTGGTAAACACATATTGGACTTGATGACCCCATGATTCCTCAGTCACTGCGACACATTCCATCCCAAATAACTTTGATGTCAAAGACAAAGGGGAAAATGTATCCCTTGGGCTTTGGAACTCAAGTGTGGGGACCACAATAACAACACTTAATCAGAACCACCATTCAGACTGGTGATCAGCAATATATGTGGGAATTCAAATGAGAGGCATTGTGTGGAGAAAGACCGGAGAGATTTGTCTGGTCCCTGGCCCCTTCCTCCTTTTTACATCTTCTCAGGAGTGACTTTGATGTAGACAAAATGATTGAAAAACAGAGCAGCGTGGCTCGATTGAATTAAGTGTAGAATAGGTTAGTGGGAAGGAGGAGGGGTCGGGGTGCGGTTTCATTAAAAAAAGTCAATTCACAGAGAACTCTGAAACAAACAATTCCGTTTCAGCGAGTGTATCAATCTGCCATCCCTGAGAAGAACGAGAGAAGGTGGTGTGGGTAAATGAGAGGGAGAGAGAGAGAGATGTGGAGGGAGAGAGAAAGCAGGGTGTGAGAAAGAGAGCTCCAGTTGGCTCAATCTTTAGAAAAGGCCTCTCCTCTCCTGCTGGGCCCCACTCGGCTCCTGTCCCCTCCGCACAATGCTGGTGGGGCGGTGACTCCCCCCATGCCCCCCGACTGCCCTCCATGTGCTGGGGCTAACACTGACAGCCTGGATCCAGAGTTCCAGCATATGGAGGCAAGACCAAGGGGGCTCCTCTCCTCTGTGGACCCCAGCTGGAGGTCCGGTGGATGGGGCAGTATAGTACAGAGACACCCCGCCCCTCCTCTCTATCTCACTCTCCTCTCTATTTCTCTCTCTCTCTGTCAGACACACATATACTGTGCCTTCAGAAAGTATTCACACCCTTGCCTTTTTCCACATTTTGTTGTGTTACTGCCTGAATTTAAAATAGAGATTTTTTTGTCACTGGCATACACACATAATGTCAAAGTGGAATTATGTTATTAGATTATTTTAAATAAATTCATTCAAAATGAGAAGTTGAAATGTCTTGAGTCAATAAATATTCATCCCCTTTGTTATGGCGAGCCTAAATAAGTTCATTAGTCAAAATGTGTGGCAAAGAAATTAACTTTATGTCCTGAATACAAAGCGTTATGTTTGGGGCAAAACCAACATAACACATCACTGAGTACCACTTTTCATATTTTCAAGCATGGTGGTGGCTGCATCATGTTATGGGTATGCTTGTCATCGGCATGGACTAGGAAGTTTTTTAGGGAACCTGGTATGTCTGCTTTTCAATGGACACTGGGAAACAAATTCACCTTTCAGCAGGACAATAACCTAAAACACAAGGCCAAATATACATTGGAGTTGCTTACCAAGTTTGCTTACCAAATTGGCTTGAAAATCTATGGCAATATTTGAAAATGTCTGTCTAGTAATGATCAACAGCCAACTTTACAGAGCTTGAAGATTTTTTTAAAAGAATAATGGGCAAATATTGTACAATACAGGTGTGCAAAGCTCTTAGAGACTTACCCAGGAAGACTCACAGCTGTAATCACTGCAAAATGTGATTCTAACATGTATTGACTCAGGGGTGTGAATACTTATATAAATGTGATATTTCTGTATTTCATGTTCAATACATTTGCAAACACTTCTAAAAACATGTTTTGATTTTGTCATTATTGGGTATTGTGTGTAGATGGGTGATAAAAAATATATATTTAATACATTTTGAATTCACGCTGTAAAACAACAAAATGTGGAATAGGTCAAGAGGTATGAATACTTTCTGAAGGCACTGTACACACACACTCTCATAACCAATGTGATGGACAAGAGGTGTGGTGCAAAAGTGCAATGGGATGGCTACAGCTGTTATAAAAGTGAAAAATGGGAAAGGTTAGTGGTGTATTCTTTGTACATATATTGTTTTATAAATTTCTATTTAATATTTGAATAGTCTGCTGTTTAATTAGCGCTCATCTGTACTGGTCTTTAATGGTTTTAAGCACGTGTCAAACTCCTGAGGGCCGAGTATCTGCGGGTTAGCGTTGAGGAATTAAGGTCACTAATTAGTAAGGAACGCCCCTCACCTGATTGTCTAGGTCTTAATTGAAAGGAAAAAACAAAAACCAGCAGACACTCGGCCCTCCATGGAATGAGTATGACACCCTGGTGTTAAGAATGAACAAAGAACAAACAAAAACATTCAGGAGAGGACCAGACTTGAACGCAACCACTTTAACTAGTTGCCTAGAACGCAGCTCCCTAGCAACTCAACAAGCATCAGCTGCTACTAATTGCCAATCAGCCTCCTCGCTTGTTTGCAACGTTTTTAGCTAGTTGGCTTGACCGCTGCTCCTCAACAAGCATCAGCTGCAACTCATTGCTAATCAGCCTCCACACCTGTCCTCACTATCCTTAGTCATGTTAGGATTTATGTTTATGCATAATAGCCTGTTAGCATATTGGTTGAAGAGGAATATTGTTTTGTTACACATACACAAACTATACAGAGGGGGGGTGTGTGTGTAGGTGTAAGGACTGACCAACACAGGCCATAAAAGTTGTGGACAGTCTGGAGAGGGGAGGGGTGCATCTCTCTAGACCAACCAGGAGGTTAGAATACTGGACAATACCATATTAGGAACTGTTTTAGTGTAGAATCGACCGACCCAAGACGGAGCTAATCTACCCAGCAACCAGATGTGGACAAAGGAACGCGCCAAGGGGCTTGGACAAAGGGCCAGCAAAGGGGGGCAAAGTCTAAACCAAGCCCAGCCTCTACTGTGATAGGCTAACAGACGCGTTGAAACTACATCATCACGGTATAAGAACAGCTGTTTACGTACTTCTTGCGAGTTCCCTGTTCATCCTGCGCGGTGATACAGCGAACCCGTATATACGAAAATTGCATTTGCCATTCATTGTTTGCGGTAATTAAACATAATTAAAGAAAGTTAGCAGACCTTGCATTTTATTTATCCTGACACCAGATGTGTTACACGCAGCGTTCACAATCACCACTGCCACCCTACTTAAACCTGACCAAACTAACATTACTCCTCTTTGTTCTGCAGTGCATGTCACGTTGAACAAGACTGTGGGCTACTAGCCTTATCAAGTCCTCCGCTCAGCAAGTCCTCTGCTCAGCAAGTTAATTGTAATCTTTATTTGCATCTCACACCTGCTCCTGTTAGGTCTCGTTCACTAACCTCTATTCTGTCTTTCAACCTTGCTGTTGAAGTAATTTGGCTCTTGATTTTTCATGCTTTGGTTTTATTTTCTATCACAGCGTATTGGGTGACTGTCGGTCGTATTTCATTCAACCAGCTCAATGTAACATCGATAAGTTTAGGCTACTACATGATACTCAAATTGTCCCTTTACCCATCATGAGGTTGCTACAACCTAGCTAGCCTATGCATGAAAGTTTACAATGAAGGTGCACAGGTCAAGAGAAATGTGCGTGATCAAGGTGACAGACATTCAATACAGTCTTGCACTCTCTTGCCTCCATCTAGCTGATCTAGGGTGTAATCATTAGTCCAACAGTTGCAAACGAGTTTCTATTACACAAATTCAGGTATGTTTATTCCCGTTTTGTTCGGCTTGCTTCCATTGGAAACTAGGATGGGAACTAGCTGTCCTCCAGCTACACCATGTTGCTACCCTACAGAGTGATGTTGAGGCTACTGTAAACATTCATTGCAAAACAGTGTTTTAATTATTTGGTAACGTGAATATATTTAGTATAGTTTTATCTAAAAAGGATAACTTTTTAAATGTTTCACAATTTTACATTTGCTGAAATTCACTGAGGATGGTCCTCCCCTTCCTCCTCTGAGGAGCCTCCACTGCCGACTATCCACAGCCCTGCTTCACTGAACGCACAAGAGCATCTCCTGGCCACATGCAAGCGGCATGTCCTGCTCCTCGTTGGACCTGTGAGGCTGTGCCACCAATCATCACTTCCTTATTCCCGGCTATTCAATCACCGCCGGTACAGTAATTCATTTTCAATGCATTCTGTATTCATTTCAATTCATGGTAAGAGGAATTGATGACAGTTTCTTGGCACTCTTCACTATGCCACAGTCCATGTGACGGAAGGCCACACAGAGCATCAGAATGCATTAGTTTGTTGCAAATTGACCATATATTGGCATCATCCTGCAGACCGGCCTTCTCAGTCATGAAATGCCATCTTCATGTCATTGCAAGGCATCTGTCCAGCCATGATTGTTCTCTCACTTGTTATTTCGCCGGCAGTACACTCCCTGCAGCCAACAGCTCTGGCCCCCCGGCTCCCTTGCATCTTGCTACTACTTTTCTTTCTGGCCCCTGGCTCACCCTCTCTATGCCAGTATCGACCCCTCTTTCCCTCAGGTCCCGCTGCCACCACTGCAGCCTCTCTCTGCCCGCGACAACCTCTCACATCCCCACCTACTCAGCCAGTTACGTGCCCGCCATTCCCCGCAGCGGTCTGGCCCGTGGCCTTCCCAGGTGCGACCCTGTCCCAGTTCAGTGAACCCGACTTCCTCTCTGTTCCAGTTTTCACTACCGGTCACTCTGGCCTCCCGGCTACCTAGTCTGCGCTATCTTCACAGCCTCTAGCAGCTCTCCCCCTTTCAGGTCCCGCTGGCCCCGTGACCGCTGCTCCCCCTATCTCTGCCAGTTATGATCTCTCCTCACCTCAGGTCCCTCTGGCCCCGTGCAGCAGCTCATCCCCTCTCTCTGCCAGTGACATCCTCCCCACTTCAGGCCTGTGACCGCTGCTCCCATGGTGACACACCCTCCCTCTCCACCAGTGACGACCTCAATCTTTGGCTCAGACAGCTACGTGTATGTTCCTGCTGCTCCAGCTTTGGCTCGGCCCCTGTTCTTCACAGCTGTGACCTTCTCTCAGTTCAATGAGCAGATTGCCTCGATGTTCCAGTTTTCACTGCTGTCCGCAGACCAGCCCCGCCCTCCGGCTCACCATTACCTCTCGACAGCCGCTCTGGCTCTTCATCCACTCAACATACTTCACTTCCAGTCTCTTCCTCGCTTTGCCAGCAAATCTTACAAGGTCCCGGTGGCCCCTCTCCCCACCGCAGGTCCCGCTAGCCCCGTCCTTGGCCTTCTCATACTATATAGACGTAATCTGCTCGGCTCGCCCTTCTCGCCGATAAATTGGATGTCTAGCACGCCATTGTTATGGATCAGGCCATTTTGTTTTGGTGGTGCAACAATCTACGACTGCCTTTGTCTGTTTTCAGCTTTTACTGCCTTTTACTGACGTACTACCAAATTCTCTAAAACTACGTTGGAGGTGGCTTATGGTAGAGAAATGAACATTGAATTCTCTGGCAACAGCTCTGGTTGACATTCTTGCAGTCATCATGACAATTGCAAGCGGCATCAAAAGCTACAGAGGGTAGTGTGTACGGCCCAGTACATCACTGGGGCCAAACTCCCTGCCATCCAGGACCTCTATAACAGGCGGTGTCAGAGGAAGGCTCTACAAATTTTCAAAGATTCCAGCCGGTCTCTCTGGGTAGCAATTTAGACTGTTCTCTCTGCTACCACATGACAAGTGATACGATGTATCAAGTCTTGAACCAACAGGACCTTGAACAGCTTCTACCCCCAAGTCATAAGACTGCTAACTAGCTGGGTAGCAATTTAGTTAACTATTTAACTACCTGCATTGACCCTTTTTGCACTACATTCTGTATATAGCTGTATACTGCCAAGTTATCTTTACTCACTGTGTATCTATTAGTACTTTCATTATTACGTGTTTTAATGTTCTATTATTTCTCTAGGAAAGGGCCAGTAGGTAAGCATTTCACTGTTAGTCCATACCTGTTTACGAAACGTGACAAATAAAATACAATTTGATCCCTTGTTTGACAATTGCAAGCTGCATCAAAAGCTACAGAGGGTAGTGTGTACGGCCCAGTACATCACTGGGGCCAAACTCCCTGCCATCCAGGACCTCTATAACAGGCGGTGTCAGCAGAAGGCTCTACAAATTTTCAAAGATTCCAGCCGGTCACTCTGGGTAGCAATTTAGAATTTATGAATTTTGATGAATTTATGTTGCTTGCTTGAGAGTGCAGATACAGGCTCCCTAAGATTAAAACGAACAGGTCTAAACTCTCCTTCGTGCCAGCTGCTATTAGCTTTCTCAATAAGCAGTAGTAGTACTGTTAGCTGTGTACATATTGCTGTATACCCTGCCTTCACAAAGTATTCACACCCCCTTTTCCCAATTTATTGTGTTTCAAAGGGGATTCAAATTGATTTAATTGTCTTTTTTGGCAATGGTCTACACAGAATACTCTGTAATTTCAAGTGTTTTTCTGGCAGCAATTACAGCTGTGAGTCTTTCTGGGTAAGTCTAAGAGCTTTGCACACCTGACAGAGTGAACAAGGGAGCCTGTACAGAAGAAAAATATTCAAAAAAATGCATCCTGTTTGCAAAAAGGATTTTTGTACTGAATGCAATGCATTATGTTGGGGCCTAATCCAACAGAACACGTCACTGAGTACCACCCTTCATATTGTCAAGCATGGTGGTGGCTGCATCATGTTATGGGTATGCTTGCCATCGGCTAGGACCAGTTTTTTTTTTGTTGATTAAAATAAACAGAATAACGCTAAACACAGGCAAAATCGTACAGGAAAACCTGGTTGAGTTTGCTTTCCAACAGACACAGGGAGATAAATTCACCTTTCAGCAAGAGAACCTAAAACATGAGACCAAATATACACTGAAGTTTCTTACCAAGACAACATTGAATGTTCCTGAATTGCCTAGTTACAGTTTTGACTGAAATCAGCTTGAAAAACTATGGACCTGAAAGTGTCTGTCTAGCAATGATCGACAATCAACTTGACAGAGAATGAAGAATTCACAAATATTGTACAATCCAGGTGTGCAAAGCTCTTAGAGTTACCCAAAAACTCACAGCTGTAATCACTGCCAACGGTGATTCCACTTGAAGGGTTGAATACTTATCTAATCAAGATATGTGTTTTATTTTCCATAAAAAAATGTTTTATTCTATTTGACATTACAGATGATTGTGTATAGATCGTTGATCCCGCAACAAAATGTCGGAAAATTCAAGGGATGTGAATACTTTCTGAAGGCACTCTGTCTCCAGCTACAGTTTAAGTCTGAAGTTTACATACACCTTAGCCAAATACATTTAAAATCAGTTCTTCACAGTTCCTGATATTTAATCCTAGTAAAAAATCCCTGTCTTAGGTCAGTTAGGATACCCACTTTATTTTAAGAATGTGAAATGTCAGAATAATGGTAGAGAGACTGATTTATTTCAGCTTTTATTTCTTTCATCACATTCCCAGTGGGTCAGAAGTTTACATACACTCAATTAGTAATTGGTAGCATTGCCTTAACTTGGGTCAAATGTTTTGGGTAGCCTTCCACAAGCTTCCCACAATAAGTTAGGTGAATTTTGGCCCATTCCTCCTGACAGAGCTGGTGTAACTGAGTCAGGTTTGTAGGCCTCCTTGCTCGCACACGCTTTTTCAGTTCTGCCCACATATTTTCAATAGGATTGAGGTCAGGGCTTTGTGATGGCCACTCCAATACCTTGACTTTGATGTCCTTACGCCATTTTGTCACAACTTTGGAAGTATGCTTGGGGTCATTGTCCATTTGGAAGACCCATTTGCAACCAAGCTTTAACTTCCTGACTGATGTCTTGAGATGTTGCTTCAATATATCCACATAATATTCCTACCTCATGATGCCATCTATTTTGTGAAGTGCGCCAGTCCCTCCTGCAGCAAAGCACCCCCACAACATGATGCTGCCACCCCCGTGCTTCACGGTTGGGGTGGTGCTCTTCGGCTTGCCAGCCTCCCCCTTTTTCCTCCAAACATAATGATGGTCATTATGGCCAAACAGTTTTATTTTTGTTTCATCAGACCAGAGGACATTTCTCCAAAAAGTACAATCTTTGTCCCCATGTGCAGTTGCAAACCGTAGTCTGACTTTTTTTTGTTGGCGGTTTTGGAGCAGTGGCTTCTTCCTTGCTGAGCGGCCTTTCAGGTAATGTCGATATAGGACTCGTTTTACTGTGGATATAGATATTTTTGTACCTGTTTCCTCCAGCATCTTTGCTGTTGTTCTGGGATTGATTTTCACTTTTTGCACCAAAGTACGTTCATCTCTAGGAGACAGAACGCATCTTCTTCCTGAGCGGTATGACGGCTGTGTGGTCCCATGGTGTTTATACTTGTGTACTATTGTTTGTACAGATGAAAGTGGTACCTTCAGGCATTTGGAAATTGCTCCCAAGGATGAACCAGACTTGTGGAGGTTTACCATTTTTTTTCTGAGGTCTTGGCTAATTTCTTTTGATTTTCCCATGATGTCAAGCAAAGAGGCACTGAGTTTGAAGGTAGGCCTTGAAATACATCCACAGGTACACCTGCAACTGACTCAAATTATGTCAATTAGCCTATCAGAAGCTTTTAAAGCCATGACATCATATTCTGGAATTTTCCAAGCTGTTTAAAGGCACAGTCAACTTAGTGTATGTACACTTCTGAACCACTGGAATTGTGATACAGGAAATTATAAGTGAAATAATCTGTCTGTAAACAATTGTTGGAAAAATGACTTGTGTCATGCACAAAGTAGATGTCCTAACCAACTTACCAAAACTATAGTTTGTTAACAAGAAATGTGTGGAGTGGTTGAAAAACAAGTTTTAATGACTCCAACCTAAGTGTACAGTCGTGGCCAAAAGTTTTGAGAATGACACAAATATTAATTTTCACAAAGTTTCTATGATGGCAATTTGCATATACTCCAGAATGTTATTAAGAGTGATCAGATGAATTGCAATTAATTGCAAAGTCCCTCTTTGCCATGCAAATTAACTGAATCCCATATAAACATTTCCACTGCATTTCAGCCCTGCCACAAAAGGACCAGCTGACATGTCAGTGATTCTCTCGTTAACACAGGTGTGTGTTGACGAGGACAAGGCTGGAGATCACTCTGTCATGCTGATTGAGTTCGAATAACAGACTGGAAGCTTCAAAAGAAGGGTGGAGCTTGGAATCATTGTTCTTCCTCTATCAAATATGGTTACCTGCAAGGAAACACGTGCCGTCATCATTGCTTTGCACAAAAAGGGCTTCACAGGCAAGGATATTGCTGCCAGTAAGATTGCACCTAAATCAACCATTTATCGGATCATCATGAACTTCAAGGAGAGCGGTTCAATTGTTGTGAAGAAGGCTTCAGGGCACCCAAGAAAGTCCTGCAAGCGCCAGGACCGTCTCCTAAAGTTGATTCAGCTGCGGGATCGGGGCACCACCAGTACAGAGCTTGCTCAGGAATGGCAGCAGGCAGGTGTGAGTGCATCTGCACGCACAGTGGGGCAAAGACTTTTTGAGGATGGCCTGGTGTCAAGAAGGGCAGCAAAGAAGCCACTTCTCTCCAGGAAAAACATCAGGGACAGACTGATATTCTGCAAAAGGTACAGGGATTGGACTGCTGAGGACTGGGGTATTGTCAATTTGTCTGATGAATCCCCTTTCCGATTGTTTGGGGCATCAGGTAAAAGCTTGTCCGGAGAGGACAAGGTGAGCGCTACCATCAGTCCTGTGTCATGCCAACAGTAAAGCATCCTGAGACCATTCATGTGTGGAGTTGCTTCTCAGCCAAGGCAGTGGGCTCACTCACAATTTTGCCTAAGAACACAGCCATGAATAAAGAATGGTACCAACACATCCTCCGAGAGCAACTTCTCCCAACCATCCATGATAGTGACGAACAATGCCTTTTCCAGCATGTTGGAGCACCTTGCCATAAGGCAAAAGTGATAAGTAAGTGGCTCGGGGAACAAACATCGATATTTTGGGTCCATGGCCAGGAAACTCCCCAGACCTTAATCCCATTGAGAACTTGTGGTCAATCCTCAAGAGGCGGGTGGACAAACAAAAACCCACAAATTCTGACAATCTCCAAGCATTGATTATGCAAGAATGGGCTGCCATCAGTTAGGTTGGGCCCAGAAATGAATTGACAGCATGCCAGGGCGGATTGCAGAGGTCTTGAAAAAGAAGGGTCTACACTGCAAATATTGACTCTTTGCATCAAGTTCATGTAATTGTCAATAAAAGCCTTTGACAGTTATGAAGTGCTTGTAATTATACTTCAGTATTCCATAGTAACATCTGATAAAAAAAATATCTAAAGACACTGAGGCAGCAGACTTTGTGAAAATTAATATTTGTGTCATTCTCAAAACTTTTGGCCACGACTGTATGTAAACTTCCGACTTCAACTGTATCTGTCTATCTGTCTTTCTACCTGTCTACCTGTCTTATCAGATGATGTGTCACAATGACACAGGACGCTGAGGAACAATGCCATTCCTTGTAGTAAAGCCAACTTTGTTTTGACAGCAGGTCCATGTTCAGTAGCCAAACATTGTCCTACATTGCAGATAGATATGCCACCAATAGAGCCAACGTAATTCCATATTATGCATGTCAGAGAGGGGTGTTTGTTCTACATAGCAGATTTCTATATGAACGTTCCAAAGCGTTGCATCCTGCTGAATGCACCCTTGGTCTGTTTGCGATCAGTGGACCACTAGTTTGAGCCCAGTAGGGGGACGGGGACAGTGGAGGAAGCGAAGCTGCTACCAGCACACCAACACCAAGCAGCATCTTCAGACTTCTTGGCATAACGGTTAATTAAGGTGTTGCCTTGACAGCCGCTGGACCAAAGTTCAAGTCCCAGTTGGTTCTACCCCCTGAATTCGCTGCATTGGTGTGAGAAGTGCCCGTGAGGCCATCGGAGAGGTGTATAACACGTGAGAGACTTGGTATGGAGAAGTGTAGGAACATGCTATCCTGAAGGAAGGGGGTAATGTAGCGACCTTAACCCAACACCTAGCAACCTCTTAAAGGGGTTCAGACCTCTTGGCGTAACTACTAAGGCGTTTGCTTGATAGTCATTCGACCAGGGTTCAAGTCCCGGTCAGCACTACCCCCTGAATTCGCTAAAATATGCACACATTTCTTTCTTAGAAAATGAAGACCGTATGAATTATATGATGGATCATGCTAATGGTGTGGTTACATGTAGGCTACTCCTGTTCTTGCTGAAAAGAGTTGTACACTTTGACATGCATGTTAGATAATTATCGCCTTCATATTGGAGAAATGTGCATAAAGTGTGCATTGGCAGTTGTCAGTCTGCACCTCTGTAAACTGAGCCCCTAGATTGAATCTGAGAATATGGACATTGTACACTGCCACCCCATGTAACCATAGCTTCATGCAGATTCCCCCAAGTCCAAGTCCAACTGGCATGTCACTAAACAACTGGCCTCTCACTAAAACCAATAGGGGAAGAGAATGAATGGAAGGAAAGGAGGAAGGGAAACAGAGTTAGGATAGGAGGAAAGGAAACGGATCTAGGAAAGAAAAGGAAGTAGGAAAGGAACTTAAAAAACGATGAAAGGAAAGGGAGTTCCGATAGAAGGATAGGATGCAAGGGAACAAGAAGAGTCTTTGAGGAAATGTCTACTTCGGCTGACTTAACTCCTACTGAGACTGACTTAACTCCTACTGAGACTGACTTAACTCCTACTGAGACTGACTTAACTTCTACTGAGGCTGACTTAACTTCTACTGAGGCTGACTTAACTCCTACTGAGACTGACTTAACTCCTACTGAGGCTGACTTAACTCCTACTGAGGCTGACTCAACTCCTACTGAGGCTGATTTAACTCCTACTGAGGCTGACTTAACTCCTACTGAGACTGACTTAACTCCTACTGAGACTGACTTAACTCCTACTGAGACTGACTTAACTCCTACCGAGGCTGACTTAACTCCTACCGAGGCTGACTTAACTCCTACCGAGACTGACTTAACTCCTACCGAGACTGACTTAACTCCTACCGAGACTGACTTAACTCCTACTGAGACTGACTTAACTGCTACTGAGACTGACTTAACTCCTACTGAGACTGACTCAACTCTTGCTGACTCAACTCCTTGTGAGTCTGACTGAACTGTGAGTCTGACTAAAATGACGTGGAAACAATGTTGATTCAACCAGTGTGTGCCCACTGGGTTTTATTTACTTCTTATGGCTTGGCTACACTTGAAAGTGTTTTGCTTGGTCAAATCCACAAAGACCTGAAATGTCACTTAACTATAGAGCGATACATGCCAAGCCATATAATGTTATATAATGTATAATGTAATATTATAGGATCTAAGATTTATTGAGCAAAAAACTGCTTGTGATTTGAGCTGACCATAATGGATTTAAAACAATGGAAAGTTGCTATCATACTGCCCATTAACTGTTACATAACCATAGACATAGAATCTAGATTTATGTCTATGAACATAACACCTAGGGCGGCATTTTTGTAATGCAAAAGAAATATGCAAAGTGCACAAATTACCATACACCTCATCATAATCTTGCAGTGTGGTTTGATTTGAAATGTTCTACAACAATGTGTGATAATATTAAGGAGTTAATTATTTAACTTGAGTTCAGGAAACTGACCAATACATAAATAATTGCCTATTCATAGCGCACATTAATGAAGAAAAGTTTCAAATTGATTCACACTGCCAGATTACGAGGTACAGTATATGTTCATTTTTGCACTTTGCACAAGGCAAAAGGAATTTTGTCCCCCTTATTTTAAGGCAGTTTGTGTCATGTTAAGCCCAGTATTACTCACACCCCTTTGAAATACTAAAACATTGACAAACTCTTGGTTTCATTTGCACACTTTCTTCATCACACAAGAGAAGCTGTAGCCTATGCAACGACCGGGTTGGCTAAATGGATGGATGACTGTAAATAATAAAGTTAACTATGACCACACCACCTATCTGGGAGGCAGTGCCCGTCAGGTTTGTGATGGCGGAGACAAGGGTCAGTAGTCAGTCTATGACCCTTTAAAACCAGAGGGATCCTAGAGCTGCTCAGCCCTACACTGCACAATACAGTGCAGGAGAAAGGGCAGGTGGTCATTAAAACTGCTGTAATCCCTTCCATGAATAGCTCAGGACTTTTCTCACTCTGTGAGCCATGGTCATGGGCAGAGAGAGAGAGCGAGAGAGAGAGGGAGGGGGCTCGACTGAAGAGAGAGAAGGGAAGAGGGGGGGAGTGGCCCCCGTCGTTTGATGTCCCGGACCGCGGGACTCTTTAGCATAGTTCTGCGGGCCGCGCTTCAGAGCGGATGTGTTAACAGTTACGGGCTCAATGGAGGGAGAAATCCCCACAAAGGGAGGTGTACAAATATTGTGGGAAATCCGTCCGCTCTTTAATATTTCATGAGGGCCCGCCATCTATTCATGGGACTTCATTCCTCTGGAGGGGCCCACATTCAGGCTCACTCCGCAGGCTCAATGGGCAGCCCTTAATTGAGTGCCCGCTCATTCTTCGGGCTCCCTGGCAGATTGTTCCCAGTGAAAGGCCCCTGCCTCTTCATCCTCCTCCTCTTCTCCCTGAGAGCGGCCCGAGAAGAGAGGGCATGTGTTGCTGGTGGTGTGTGTGGGAGGGTGAGGTAGGGGGGGTAGTTGTGGATCAGATATGATAATAGGGGGTGGGGGGTGTAGTGGGGGGATTGGTGCCCAGCGATGTGGGGGTAGGGGGCTAATCCCCACCAGGGCAGGGGGGCTGCATTCCCCTGGATGGATGGATGGATGGATGGAGTGTGTGCGTGCGTGTCTGCGGGAGCTTGTGGTGTGTGCATGCGCACAACAGGAGTTACACATAAGCCTAAGGAGGTTTTGGCTGTAAATGCTCCTGAGCACAGAAAAAGCAGATCCATGCCATCTAGCACAAGGCTAACTGCTGCGGTGGATGGAGAGGTTACTCTAGTGCCGTGCTGCCTCCCTGTCAGTGAGGCTTTCAGTATTTCTATTGCCTCTACTCCACAGCCCCTGCTGTCTCTAACTATGGAATGCCGTTTGGATCTTTGCATGTCGAAACAGACACACGTCAAATAACACTATTAGACGCGTCAAATAAGCTTTTAATTTGACACGTCAAATAACACAATTCTGTTATAGAATGTTGCACGTGCTGAATTTGCAAGTGCAAACCAAGTGTCACCACCACGATCAGTAGCACTGTCAAAGCTGTACAACAACAAAAAGACTGCAAACAAGCGCACACACTGGTCACAATGTGTTTACAATACCGCGTTAGTAAACATTCATTATTTGTTTGACCCGAATGGGAAAACATCTGTGTGAGCATTTGAAATATGATTAGGATCAAACGAGCAGAATAAAAAAAGTGCTAATATCTTTGATACAGATGTTATTTCAAAACCTTCTGGGGTAGCTAGCTTGCTTTAGCTGGGTACCTACCTAGCTAGCACCAACGCAAGCAGCCTGAAAACAATGACCTGTAGAAACTGCAGTCATTTTCAATATTCTTAGTAATGATTTAGGAATCCATGTGAGTAAGTATTAGCTAGGTAACCAGTTGTTGTTCTCCTTTTGAAATCGAACTTCAGTTCATGAAAATAACTAGCTAGCCAGCTACTTAATTAACCCTGTTGCCCAATGCTAACCTTATACGTAGCTAGCTAGCTTCATCTGGCTAGTGTGGCTTGACCGGTTCACCTAGCTTCACATAGATGGGTCCGACCATCATTAATCAAATAAGAATTGTCCTATAAATGATGGGTATTTTAGCTAGCTAACTATAGCTACTGAAACAGATTGTGTCGTTTTGCTATGTTTATGGGGAAGAACTTAGTTTGAATCCATCAGCTAGCTAGCTTTTTTTGATGATCAGCACTGTACCAGAGTGCGGCAGGTGTGCGAGACAAAACTTTACCATCATCATAGCATACGTATTTGTGAATCGCTGTGACATATGAAATACCACTGATATTGTAATCAATGTGTGATAACTAATGAACGTGTTAAATTATTATGTGATGTTGTGCAGCAGTGGCGGTCAGTGCCGTTTAAGATGAGGGAGGATGATTTTTTTGTTATTTTAGTGAGCATGGCCTCATTTCTTTTACAGCATATTAGATGACTGTCATTCATATTCCATTCACCCAGTTCAATGTAACAGTGATACGTTTAGGCTACTACATGATACTTGAATTTTCCCTATACCAATCATGAGGTTGCTACAACCTAGCCTATGAATGAAAGTTTACGACGTAGGTGCACACAGGTCGAGACAAAATTTGAGGTGACAGACAGTGACACATGGTTAGACAGTGACATATTCAATACCGCCTTGCACACTCTTGCCTGCATCTAGCTGATATAGGGTGTAATAATTAGTCCAACAGTTGCAAATAAGAGTTTATTTTGGGCAAACTCAGGTATGTTTATCCCAGTTTTGTTCCGTTTGCTTCCGTTTAAGAATTGTTTTCAACAGAATCGGCGGAATGAATACACCCCTGATCATATGTAAACACAGTTCAATTTCATAGCAGCCACGTTGTTCTCCTTCTTGCGTCTATGCGCTCTCCTCCTCTCACCTTTTCCCTTTGCTTGTGGACTTCAATGCACAACACATCAGCTGTATGTTACCACGTGGAAAAAACTTTTCAAGTCAAACCATATCATAACCGCTAAACACAGCCTACATCGTTGTCACCATATTAGCTAAAGTAAAATCATATTCAACATAGCTAATAGAACCTCCTCGTTAGTAAACCCGCTACAATCATGTAGTAATCTTATAGTGTACAGTCAGTAAGCAGTTTAGCACTTACACCGGCAGGCACCAGTGGCAATAAATTAGTTAGAACCAAAAGCTTACCTTGACTTGGAAGAGTTCAGGTGTTGTGTTGGATAGTCATAGCCAGCTAGCTAATATAGCATCCCTTTGTTTGAGCAGAGTGTTTGAGTAGGCTAAACTAGCTAGCTGCATTTGCTAGCTAATTAAGTGAAACTGAAAGTGAAAAAAAAATATGAAATATATATCTCTCTCTCTCTCTCTCTCTCTTGCTTCTCCTTCCATTTTGGAAGAAATTCATTTTTTCAAAACTCTTAAACTTTTGTCTTTCCCTCTCTTTGAGTCAAATACTCACCACATTTTATGCACTGCAGTGCTAGCTAGCTGTAGCTTATGTTTCAGTACTAGATTAATTATCTGATCATTTGATTGGGTGGACAACATGTCAGTTCATGCTGCAAGAGCTCTGGTAGGTTGGAGGATGCCCTCCGGAAGTTGTCATAATTACTGTGTAAGTCTATGGAAGGTGGTGAGAACCATGAGCCTCCTAGGTTTTATATTGAAGTCAATGTACCGGGAGGAGGATGGAAACTAGGTGTCCTCCGCCTATACCATGGTGCCACCCTAAAGAGTGCTGTTGAGGCTACTGTAGACTTTCATTGCAAAATAGTGTGTTTTAACCAATTATTTGGTGACGTAATTATATTTAGCATAGTTTTATCTAATAACTTTTTTAATGTTTTACAATTTTTATGAAATTCACTGAGGAGGATGGTCCACTGAGGTGCAGTCATATCCAGGTCCTGATTGGTCAACAAGTTTATATGACGTGTCAAATAGTGTTCTTTGACGTGTATCTTTTATGAAACGCAAAGACCCAAACCACGTTCCATGTCCACGACTGCGTGGCCATGCACGCCTCCAACTCAATCATCAAGTTTGCAGACGACACTACAGTGGTAGACTTGACTACCAACAACGACAAGACGGCCTACAGGGAGGAGGTGAGGGCCCTCGGAGTGTGGTGTCAGGAAAATAACCTCACACTCAACGTCAACAAAACAAAGGAGATGATCGTGGACTTCAGGAAACAGCAGAGGGAGCAGCCCCCTATCCACATTGACGGGACAGTAGTGGAGAGGGTGGAAAGTTTTAAGTTCCTTGGCGTACACATCACGAACAAACTGAAATGGTCCACCCACACAGACAGCTTGGTGAAGAAGGCACAGGTTGCGATTGCGTCGTCTGTGGACCTATTGGGTCGGTAAGCAAATTGGAGTGGGTCTAGGGTGTCAGGTAGGGTGGAGGTGATATGGTCCTTGACTAGTCTCTCAAAGCACTTCATGATGACGGAAGTGAGTGCTACGGGGCGGTAGTCGTTTAGCTCAGTTACCTTAGCTTTCTTGGGAACAGGAACAATGGTGGCCCTCTTGAAGCATGTGGGAACAGCAGACTGGGATAAGGATTGATTGAATATGTCCGTAAACACACCAGCCAGCTGGTCTGCGCATGCTCTGAGGACGCGGCGGGGAATGCCGTCTGGGCCTGCAGCCTTGCGAGGGTTAACACGTTTAAATGTTTTACTCACCTCGGCTGCAGTGAAGGAGAGCCCGCAGGTTTTGGTAGAGGGCCGTGTCAGAGGCACTGTATTGTCCTCAAAGCGAGCAAAAAAGTTATTTAGTCTGTCTGGGAGCAAGACATCCTGGTCCGCGACGGGGCAGGTTTTCTTTTTGTAATCCGTGATTGACTGTAGACCCTGCCACATACCTCTTCTGTCTGAGCTGTTGAATTGCGACTCTACTTTGTCTCTATACTGGCACTTAGCACAGTCACTGGTGCTTTGTGCTTTCATTTTTACTTTTAAGCAGGATAGAATTATGGTCAGATTTGCCAAATGGCGGGCGAAGGAGAGCTTTGTACTTGTCTTTGTGTGTGGAGTAAAGGTGGTCTAGAGTTTTTTTCCTCTGGTTGCACATTTAACATGGTGGTAGAAATTTGGTAAAACAGATTTAAGTTTCCCTGCATTAAAGTCCCCGGCCACTAGGAGCGCCGCCTCTGGATGAGTGTTTTCCTGTCTGCTTATGGCAGTATACAGCTCATTGAGTGCATTCTTAGTGGCAGCATCGGGCACAAACTCTCTAGGTAGATAGTGTGGACTACAGCTCATATCATGAGATACTCTACCTCAGGCGAGCAAAACCTCGAGACTTCCTTAGATATCGTGCACCAGCTGTTTACAAATATATATAGACCGCCACCCCTTGTTTTACCAGAGGCTGTTGTTCTATCCTGCCAATATGGTGTATAACCCGCCAGCTGTATGTTATTCATGTCGTTCAGCAACGACTCGGTGAAACATAAGATATTACAGTTTTAATGTCCCGTCGTTGGTAGTTTAATCTTATTCGTAGGTCATCGATTTTATTTTCCAATGATTGCACGTTGGCCAATAGAACGGATGGCAGTGAGGGTTTACTCGCTCGCTTATGAATTCTCAGAAGGCAGCCGACCTCCGCCCCCTTTTTCTCCATCTTCTCTTCATGCAAATGACATAGATTTGGGCTTGTTCCTGGGAAAGCAGTATATCCTTCACGTCGGACTCGTTCAAGAAAAAAAGCTTATTCCAGTTTGTGGTGAGTAATTTCTGTTCTGATGTCCAGAAGTTATTTTCGGTCATAAGAGACGTTAGCAGTAACATTATGTACAAAATAAGTAAAAAATAAGTTACAAAAAACAAACAAAAAAACCCTCTCTGGTGCCATTCCACCTCTTCTTACTTCTATTTTTTGTAGTTTTGTGTGATTTATGCCAACATTAGTATTTTTTCCCATAATATCAGACTATTTTATGTCTGCTGTATATCGCCACAGTTAAACCAAGTTGTAACTCCTGTAACTTTCATTGCTAGCTTGCCTTGCTAACTTATCCCTGTTAGCCTATGCAAGTTCCCTCTTAATGTAGCCTTGCTACTCACCTTTATATATTGTCTATTATGAATTAATATATCAGTATTATGTTTACATGTGTAGTTCACATTACTTGTATAGCTGCGTATTATGTAGGCTCCATTACACTCTTCGAAAAAAAGGTGTTATCTAGAACCTAAAATGGTTCTTTGGTTGTCACTGTAAGAGAACTCATTGACGAACCCTTTTTGGTTAAAAGGTAATACCCTTTTGATTTCAGGAAGAACTCCTTTGGGTTCCATGTAAAACCCTTTCCACAGAGGGTTCTACATGGAACCCCAAATAGTTCTACCTGGAACCAAAAAGGGTTGTACCTGGAACCAATATGTGTCCTATGTGAACAATCGAAAACCCCTTTTTTCTAAGAGTGTACTGTTCTCCCGATGGGTATATTTGCAGCTGCGGTAAGCTGCCGTTAGGACATGATTTTGTCAGTCAGTCAGCCTTACAGAGCTGTTAGTGCTCTCCTGCAGCCTAGTGATGCAGTTAATTATGCCATTGAGTATATTTATATTGTTTATGTTTATCATTCCTTATGTACTGTATATACATCAGTCATATTATTCTGTATGCATATTGTTTATAATGTTAACCATTGTATTCTGTGTACATTCCATATGATTATTATGCATATTCTGACTATTACGTTTATGCATATTTCCTATTGTACAATGTCATTACTATTGGTGATCCATTGTACATTCCTAATTGTATTCCTATTTCCTTTTATCATATAGAAGCCACATGTAACTAGGATTATAAACCACACACACACACATACTTATGCTACAATCTCATGTACTTCTGACTACATCTGGAATTAAAGGGCGACTGCACTTCCTGATTTGGTCACGTTTTAGATTTGTTTGAGTAGGAAATGCCAGTGGCCCTGACTGAATTCAAGCGTGAGTTAGTTTCGGGTGTGGTTTAGTTTAGTTTCGGGTGTGCACAATCTCTAATGTTAAGGAAGTCTCAAGTTTTTTCTCGCCTGAGTTAAAATACCCCTGCAGACCATACTATATACAAAGATAGTTTATCTATATTTTTTCGTCGCTTTTTATTTACCACCAAAAAACGATTTTGGCAGTAAGACCGCACTCAACAAGCTGTATAGGATCATAAGCAAACAAGAAAATGCACTTTCAGAGGTAGTGTTTCACTTGGATTTTAATGCAGGGAAACTGAAATCCGTTTTGCCACATTTTTATCAGCATGTCACCTGTGAAACTTGAGGCTCTATATCACCTTTACTCCACACACAGACAAGGCCTTCCCTTGCCCTCCATTTGGCAAATCAGACCATAACTCTATCCTGATCTTGAAGATCAGTCAATATGGAACATTTCAAGAACTTTGAAAGTTTCTTCAAGTGCAGTTGCAAAATCCATGAAGCTGGCTCTCATGAGGACCGCCGCAGGAATGGAAGACCCAGAGTTACCTCTGCTGCAGAGGATAAGACTTACCAGCTTCAGAAAATGCAGCCCAAATAAATGCTTCACAGAGTTCAAGTAACAGACACATCTCAACATCAACTGTTCAGAGGAGACTGTGTGAATCAGTCCTTCATGGTCGAATTGCTGCAAAGAAACCACTACTAAAGGACACCAATAAGAAGAAGTGACTTGCTTGGGCCAAGAAACACAAGCAATGGACCGGTGAAAATGTACCGGTGAAAATGTGTCCTTTGGTCTGGAGTCCAAATTGGTGAGTTTTGGTTCCAATCGCTGTGTCTTTGTGAGACGGTGTGGGTGAACGGATGATCTCTGTGTATTTCCCACCGTAAAGCATGGAGGAGGAGGTGTTATGGTGTGGAGATGCTTTGCTGGTGACACTGTCTGTCATTTATTTAGAATTCAAGGCACACTTAAAAAGCATGGCTACCACAGCATTCTGCTGTGATATCCCATCTGGTTTGGGCTTTGTGGGACTATCATTTGTTTTTCATCAGGACAATGACCCAAAACACCTCCAGGCTGTGTAAACACTATTTTACCAAGAAAGAGAGTGATGGAGTGCTGCATCAAATGACCTGGCCTCCACAATCACCTGACCTCAACCAAATTGAGATGGTTTGGGATTAGTTGGACCACAAAGTGAAGGAAAAACAGCCAACAAGTGCTCAGCGTATGTGGGAACTCCTTCAAGACTATTCGAAAAGCATTCCAGGTGAAGCTGGTGGATAAAATGCCAAGAGTGGCTATTTGAAGAATAATCAGCATAACATTTTTTTTGATTTGTTTAAGACTTTTGTGGTTACTACATGATTCCAAATGTGTTATTTCATAGTTTTGATGTCTTCACAATTTTCCACAATATAGAAAATAGTAAAAATAAAGAAAAACCCTTGAATGAGTTGGTGTTCTAAAACTTTTGACTGGTAGTGTATGTACATAGCTACCTCAATTACCTCATACCTCTGCACATGGACTCAGTACTGGTACTCCCTGTATATAGCCATGTTATTTATCCTCATCATTGTTATTCGTTATTCACTGTGTATTTATTCCTCGTATCACTATTTCAATTTTGTTATTCTTTTTTTTATCTTTAACTCTGCATTGTTGAAAAAGGACCCTTATTAAGTAAGCATTTCACTGTTTTGTCTATGTGTAACGGTGGTCCTCCTCCTCTTCAACCGAAAAGGAGGAGTATTGAGGGAACCAAGGCGCAGCGGGTTGTGAACACATAATATTTATTAAAGACAAGACGAAAACACGAACTTCACTATAAACTAACAAAACAACAAACGGAGTAGACAGACCTGAACGACGAACTTACATAAACACGAGAACGCACGAACAGGGAAAATAGCCTACACATAAAAATGACGATGTACAACACAAACCGAACAGTCCCGTATGGTGCGACAAACACTGACACAGGAGACAACCACCCACAACGAACACAGTGAAACAACCTACCTAAATATGACTCTTAATTAGAGGAACGCAAAACACCTGCCTCTAATTAAGAGCCATACCAGGCAACCCTAAACCAACATAGAAACACACAACATAGAATGCCCACCCAAACTCACGTCCTGACCAACTAACACATACAACAAACTAACCGAAATAGGTCAGGAACGTGACACTATGCCTGTTGTTTACGAAGCATGTGACAAATAAAATGTGATATGATTTGATGTGAGTGTTTCTTGTGTGTTCGAAGGTGGGAAGAGTTAGCGAAATTATTTAGCAATTTAGCTTAAGCCAGCTTGTGTGAATTGGTTTGGATAGCCTATCTCCGGGGCTAGTCAATAAAATACACCATGTAAATGAGACAATATTTTCATGTTGCACACCTTTTAGTTTTTTCATTAAATGCTTTCAATATTTGTATATGAATTTGGTTTGAGGTTTTTAAAACAAATTTGGAGCTTTTGGAATTTTAGCATATTGTCTCATGTACATTGTGTAATTTACCCATTGTTCGTAACTAGCCCCATAGGGATATTCAAAGTCAGCCCAAATTTACCACAGGCATTACGATTGGGTTGTGTGCAGCTGCACTCCGAATTGATGATTACTTGTGTTCTGCCAACTGTGGGCATGTGGGCAGGATTGAAACAAACCCAACCTTAATTTATGTTGTAATGCACGAGACTGACTTTAAGACCAAAATTATCCTATTTACACTTTGATGTAAATTTTGACGGTAGAATAAATGTTTCTGATTCATATCGATGCCACATAGACTGTTTTCTAAATGAGAAGTGAGTTTTTAGGGGCAGTTGCTCTTTAAAGTGTTAACATTGGATCACCTGCTTGCATCACCTGCTTGTCTTTCTAGCAGAAGACACAGGGGCATAACACACATAGTATTCTACAACCCCTATGTACTTTAAGGGTCCCAGTTCTGACACCATTTGTATTTCATGGCCAATCCAAATCCAATCCATGTACTTGTCCATGTACACTCACAAAAATCACTTGGGAATATCTATTCGTCAGGGACAACTACAGTGTTTGGGAAGCACATTGCAGTTTTTTGTTTTTCGAGTTGGTGATGATGAGCAGGCCAAACCTGCAGACAGTAAAGATCTGAAGAGTGGGGAATATGTTGTTGGAATATGAAATTGATGAATGCATGTGGATGAGGTCCTAACTTTTACGAATTAAGATTCAGCCGTAGTGTCATATACCTCGTGGTTGCGCTGACCACTTCATCTCGACCTGTGCTGATGCTCACTGGCGGCGGTGGCTCGCTGTGAGCATGACCCGGGGCGGTGGTGTAATCGGGGCTCCTGGAGGACTCCAGCTGCAGGCCTGGCTCCTGATCCCTGATTAAAGGTCATCCCACTCCCTCTAAGGGCCTGTAAAGCCCCTGGGAGCCCCAGCCACTCCCGACAAGTCTCCTTCACCAGGACTGATGTGTGTCCAACAGGCTTAACTCAGCTCATGAGGGATGGAGAGAGGGCTTGCCGAGAGAATTCCCAGGGAGAGGAAAATCCTCAACAACCGTTCCAACCTCCATCCCCCGTCCCCATCACTCCCCCACACCTTCTCCTGTTGTCCCTGTACCATGGACCGTTCTCTGGACCAGTGTGGCAGCATGCAAAACGGATTCCACAGAGGAAGAGATTTAAAGCTTTCATAGCACATACATTGTTCCAGGCCGCTGCATTTAAGAGCAGCAAGGCTTTGATGGATTGTTCTCTAGTCCATTTGTGGACTTTTAATCACATTTAGTTTCCTCAGTAGCAATGATTCCTGGCTGTTGCTTTGTGGAGACATAAAAAAAGAGCTCCTACACACACAATTTGACCACTGCACATTTATTTTAGTTGACGTTTCGGTACAATACCTTTTTACCAGGCTGTTGCCTTGCCTTGTTTCCTTTTGGAAAGTTTTATAACGCTCACTTATATAAACTTCCATGACCTTTGACTCGCAAGCCCTAACCTTGGATACTCTACAAGCTTCTGAAAATCATTGTTTGCTAACTAAAGCTGGCTAACGAGTTGAGTTGTTGACTGCTTGAATCAAAGATTTCACTGGAAGGTTGAAATAGTTATCTGAAATCTGAATCAAAAAACTGTTCTAAAGCATAACATTTATCTCCCACTGGTATAATCACCATGGCCAACAAATTTGACATTTTACACCACTCAACACCCTAGTCCAGAGATTCCCAGATAGATTTAGAATTGACTGTCGAATGTTAAGAGGTAAGAAAAAGAGGCAGAAGTCAGGACGGATCCAGTAATATGATTTCACCTTGTTAACCTAACAACTACTAGATGATTAATTCAGTGAGTTAATCCCTGGCGACCCATGAGGTCAGGGGGGAAGTAGCCCCGGCAGTCTAATCCAAGCCTCACCACTCACCACGCCACTCCACCGGGGCTTTGTGTGAGCAGGTATTAGCACCACAAGTGCCGACCGAGACAGCGGTGGGCACAAGATTGGGAAGGTCCGGGACTCAAAGGCGGGGAGGGATGGGAGGTGGAGGGGGCAGGGGGCAGGGAGAGATTGGGGTCACTCATCAAGGCGAGACTTTTTCCATCCCAGATGAAAGCAAAATAATAACTTTTTCCCCATAGCTTTACTGGGGAGAGATTCTGATGTAGAGAGTCTCTAGTGGATTTCTATGTCTCTGTTCTGAGCGGTCCTTGCGATGCTAAGTGATTTGGTCTGGTATTGAAACCCTGATGGGAACAAGCCCATTCTCTTTTTGAGTAGAAAACATAAGAGAGAAATGGTTTAGAATGCTCCTCTATGGAACGTCCTCATGTGCATCCACGAGCTGAACGGGTTTGTTAAAGAGTTTGACCCAACAAGTCTAGGTCTATAAATTAATTCTGTTAAGTGGCAGCATTCAGGCCCCAAAATTATTTATACCCTTATTATTGGCCGAGGAGTCACTTAGATAAACACTGCGGAGGTTCATCTCATCTGGCCCACAAAGAGCCTGAGTGTGCCGCTGCCAAAGGCTGAGCTGAACTCTGACCTCAGCGGGTCACGGGAGCATTTGTCCCCTCAGTAATTGGACAGAAGGGCCCTTTCGCTCTTCATTTAACCTTTTGGGACTGATTCTTTCTTCCCCAGCTACCACAAAGGCCCTGGTCCCGACCCAGTGTTTTCAGGCCTATCTTTCCACCCCCAGCACAGGCCTTTGAAAGCTGGAGTGTGCTTGCCCTGTCAGGGACAATGGCAGAGTTAGTGACCCCTGACCTCCCCAGCCTCTGAGCATTCTTCCTGGATCAGGGGCATCCATTCGCTACGGTAGGTTATTGCACCACAGCTCAGCAACAGAATGAGGGTAAACACTTGTTAAGAGGTGATTCTTCTTCCCAGGGCTGCACCCCCGACTCCTTCTTTTCTCTCTCTCTTTCTCCTTTTCTTTTCAGGGTCTGTGTGTTAAGGATGGACAGGAGTTAAGGCAGGTCCCTTGTTTGAAATGCAGGCAACAGCTCCACAGTCCATCATTGTGACAGTTCTTTGTCACTCGTCCAGAAGGGACAGGATAGGACCCACTGTTAGTCAGGGACAAACACTGAACAGTATAAATAATTCAGATATTCACATCTGCACAAAACAAATTCTGGAAGAAACATATCAATGTATAAAGTAAAGGGGAAGTTTGTTACAACATACTGTACATACATACTTACACATACCCATATACAGTTGAAGTCCGAAGTTTACGTACACCTTAGCCAAATACATTTAAACTCAGTTTTTCAAGTCAAGGTATTGGAGTGGCCATCACAAAGCCTTGAAAATTTGTGTGCAGAACTGAAAAAGCATGTGCGAGCAAGGAGGCCTACAAACCTGACTCAGTTACACCAACCAGCTTTGTCAGGAGGAATGGGCCAAAATTCATCCAATTTATTGTGGGAAGCTTGTGGAAGGCTACCTGAAATGTTTGACCCAAGTTAAGCTATTTAAAGGCAATGCTACCAAATACCAATTGAGTGTATGTAAACTTCTGACCCACTGGGAATGTGATGAAAGAAATAAAAGCTGAAATATATAATTCTCTTGTCACGACTCCTACCAAAGGTGGCTCCTCATCCTGTTCGGGTGGCACTCGGCAGTCGTCGTCACCGGCCTACTAGCTGCCATCGATCCCTTTTCCCTTTTCTGTTGGTTTTGTCTGATTTGTTTCACCTGTTTCTTGTTTAGATTTTGAGTTGGGCTATTTAAGCCGGTAGGCCCGCCTGCTCTTTGTGCGGGCTTGATTATTTTTCCCACTGTGTTGACGTGTGGTAGTGCGTGTTGTTTAGTTATCTGTTTTGGGCATTTGTTTGATTACGCCCAGTTTCGTGGAGAGTACTACTTTTCCCTGTGCGTAATAAAGCGCTATTCTGAACTTTTTGCCTCCTGCACCTGACTCCGCACCCACTACGCCTAGTGTGTTACATCTCTCTACTATTATTCTGACATTTCACATTCTTAAAATAAAGTGGTGATCCTAAATGACCTATGACAGGGAATTTTTACTAGGATTAAATGTCAAGAATTGTGAAAAACTGAGTTTAAATGTATTTGGCTAAGGTGTACGTAAACTTCCGACTTCAACTGTATATACATATACTGTACATATGGTAATGTTCTGTGTTTATTTTCTTAGTCAACCTTGTGTTCTGTTTCGTTGTGTTCTTGAACGTAGCCCTGTCTTTCATTTTTGTTCATTGATTTCACCTGTGTTAGTGACTCACCTGGTCTCATCAGCTCCTTATTTAGTTCAGTTCATTCTGTTTGTGCCTTTGTGAGGTATTGTTCCTTTTGACTCTACTGAGCCTTTTCCTAGCTCGTTTGTGAGAACCAGTTATAGCCTTGAGTCCTGGTTTTGATTCACCTGCCTGTTTGCCTACCTGTGTATGACCATTGCCTGCCTGTGACCACGATTCCTGCCTTCTGCGAAAGCAATATAAACACCTGCCGTGCTCTGCACGTGAATCTACACCTTTTTCTCCCTGAGTATTCATTACACATACACACTTTTAGAATATACCTTTATTATTTCCCACAAACCCTTCCACCCCTCCCCAAATTGGAGCAAACTAATAACAATAGCATTTAGGCTTCTACCTTCAGTTTATACGTACTATACACATTTTACAGGCACAATCTATTTTACAATAGTTATATTTTGTTTATTTTTGGTCCGGCCCTTCCTCGATTTCTGATGTCCATTTGGTTTGTTTTCTATTTGTAACTGTGCTATAACATTTGTTATCTTGTTGCTACTTAACAGTATTTTTTGTAGTCCTACAACCAATTCTAACAGGTAGGTAACCAGTAGCATATATAACCCATTGGCGATATACCCTTCAGTCTCTCCAGAACTTGGGACTTTCTTTGGGACCATCCGCAGACGGGGTTTATCAGCTTTCACAGGTCTCTGTATCTGACGTTATAAAACATAGAAATTATACCAGGACATGCTTAGCTAGCTACTAGCTAACTTGTTTTTAGCAGATCAAGCTAATGTTTGTGTCATTAAATAAACAAATATTGGATGGCTGTCTATCCTATTTATATGTAGCTAGCTAGCTACCCGACATGACCTAGAATAGATGGTTAACTTGATAAACAACTTACCCGTGTGCTACACATCATCCTGACGCCGCCACCTCCTGCTGCCGCTAACGTTACTATCCATGCAGGCAATGTAGCCCGCTGCAATGCTTCTTTGGGAAATCTAGCTATAAACGTATTTTATTTCCCCCGGAAGTAAGGACCATCCCACCGACGAATACAATGGTAAAAAAAACAACTAGACTAAGTTAGCTTAGCTAGCTAGCTGTTTACAGCCACAATGGAACAGCTGTTTACAAATGCACCGGAAGGTCTTTGGGGTTCCAGTGTTCACTTCCGCTCCTCCTCAAAAAGCTGTTAAAAATGTCTATAATGACACCAATGTGTTGTCCATATCATGTACAGTTCACGGATCGTAAGGCCTTACAGGAGGTATGTATAGGTCTGAAAAGTACCTAACATTTAAACTTTCATCATTAATTAATACAAGTTTAAAAAGCATATCAAGCATTTTTCCTTCCATTGAAGTTTATATGTGGGAATTGCCAGACCAATCTGAGATACCAAAAAGTATTTTCCGCTCCCGCTGGCGTGGAATCACTCTTTAATGAAAGTGAATAACTACACTACATTATCAAAAGTATGTGGACATCGAACACATGTGGAGTATGTGGACATACATGTTCGACATCGACCTGCTCGTCGAACATCTCATTCCAAAATCATGGGCTTTAATATGGAGTTGGTCCCCCCTTTGCTGCTATCAGCCTCCACTCTTCTAGGAAGGCTTTCCACTAGATGTTCTAGTGCATGGACTTGCTTCCATTCAGCCACGAGCATTAGTGAGGTCGGGCACTGATGTTGGGCAATTAGGCCTGGCTCGCAGTCAGCGTTCCAATTCATCACTAAGGTGTTCGATGGGGTTTAGGTCAGGGCTCTGTACAAGTCAGTCAAGTTCTTCCACACTGATCTCGACAAAACATTTTAAATGGACCTCGCTTTGTGAATGGGGGCATTGTCATGCTGAAAGGAAAGGGCCTTCCACAAACTGTTGCCACAAAGTTGGAAGCACAGAATCGTCTAGAATGTCATTGTATGGTGTAGCATTAAGATTTCCCTTCACTGGAACTAAGGGGCCTAGCCCGAACCATGAAAAACAGCCCCAGATCATTATTCCTCCTCCACCAAACTTTACAGTTGGCACTATGCTTTGGGGCAGGTAGCATTCTCCTGGCATCCGTCAAACCCAGATTCGTCCGTGATTCGCAGCCTGATTAATCTCTCCAGAGAACGCGTTTCCACTGCTCCATAGTCCAATGGAGACTATGCTCCATAGTCCAATAGCATTGCACCACTTCAGCCGATTGCGCACCATGATCTTAGGCTTGTGTGCAGATGCTCGGCCATTTAAAGCAATTTCATGAAGCTCTTGTGCTAATGTTGCTTCCAGAGGAAGTCTGGAACTCGGTAGTGAGTGTTGCAACCGAGGACAGACGATTTTAACGCACTACTCTCTTCGGCAGTCAGGTTCTGTGAGCTTGTGCGGCCAACCACTTCGTGGCTGAAGCGTTGTTGCTTCTTGACGTTTCCACTTCACAATAACAGCACTTACAGTTGACCGGGGCATTTCTAGCAGGGCAGTAATTTGACTAACTGACTTGTTGGAAAGATGGCATCCTATAACGGTGCCACGTTGAAAGTCGCTGAGCTCTTCAGTATGGCTATTCTACTGCCAATGTTTGTCTATGGAGATTGCATGGGTGTGGCTGAAATTGCCGAATCCACTCATTTGAAAGGGTGTCCACATACTTTTGTATATATAGTGCATGACTCCAAAAAATGTACTGACATACTTTTGTATATATAGTGTATGTCTCCAAAAAATACACTGAATACTGAATACACTCATGATATCGCCTTACACTTACAAGGGGTCATACATTAGAAGTTTGTGCAGCCACTTTACTCATGTTTCAGGGAAAGTATCTAAACCATAAATACAAAAAATCAGTATATCTAATCTGAAAACTACAGTAGATTAGCCTTTATTGTGTTCCTGAAGTGCATCCTCTCCTTAATCTCTCTGAGTGTTGATCAACAGAATCCTAGTGTATCGCTGTGCCATTACTGGAGAGCCCCCTGTCGCCCTTCCTCTACCACCCTCCCCTCTCCCTGGTCACTGAGGTGACCGCAGACCTTATGTGTCCAGATGCCAAACATGCGGCCGTGGCGGCAGGAGCGTCCTGGAAGGCGGCCAGAAAGCATATGGGCTGAAAGGGACAGATTCTCTGGAGCTGCTGTCCCCCTCCCTCTGGGGACATAAGCCTCATTGTCCCTGTCCTGTCCTCCATGCCACTTAATGGTGCAGAACATAATTGTACAGTATTGTCAACTGTTCCTTGTCTTTTTCCCTCTAGCTCAGTAGGTGTTTTAGTGCCCCCTCCTCTTTCATCTCTTTCTTCTTCCGATGCCTCGCTTTCGTACTTTTCGCTAGATTGCTTAATGTGCCTCTTGAGCGATGGGCTAATTGTGAGAGAACAACTAAACCATCTGATTCCTCCCCCCTTTAGGGTGTTGTCACTTGAGTACAGGAAAAGACTTGAGGTCAGTCCAATGTCCCACTGGGCCTAAAACTGGTTGAATCAAAGTTGTTTACATGTCATGTCAACCCCCAAAATAAATGCTATGACATTGAGTCAACATGGAAAACTAATTGGATTTGCAAAAAGTCACCAACGTAAGGGCTTTTCATTTTAGATTTTTCATTTTCCTAAATCCAGTGACACGGTGACATTTTTTGTTGATTTCATGTTGAATTCACGTTAGTTGACAACTCAACTTAATGTACATCAAAACTAGACGTTGAACTGACTGACGTCTGTTTCCAGTGGGATCTGTCTAGGGGCCTTAAATCATGAACAGCTCATGGTCCGCTTAAAGAAAAATGCCAGAATCCTCTGTCCTCTTAGTGATTTGTTTACATTTTGTATTTGTGTGTGTGTGTGTCAGTCACCAGATCTCAACCCAATTGAACACTTATGGGAGATTCTGCAGCGCTACTACTTCAAGAAAGGAAAATCCCTCACTGAAATATTCTGTACGTTTTCATGTTGTTTTTTTTTAGCAGAGGTCAGAACAAATTAACGCTTTTGTCAGCAGCCTTCGTCAGCGTTTGGAGAACAATTGACACCCACCCATAGTTTTTTATTTTTTTATTTAACCTTTATTTAACCAGGAAGGGCTCATTGAGATTTAAAATCTCTTTTTCAAGAGCGTCCTGGCCAAGATAGGCAGCACCAAGTCATTACAAAAAATTACAGACAGACAACATGAAAAACTACAAGTAATCTAGTAAAAACCATTGAGTTCACAAGAGTATAACAATATCAAAAACAGCAAATTAAAAACATTGACAGGTCAGGGAATCAGCCTCAAAATCCTTCATCAGTGATTTAAAAACACCAATCGGGACAAGTTCTTCCAGTTTAAAATTATTTTGTAAGGTGTTCCAAGACGATGGCGCAGAGTACATAAAAGCCCTTTTACCAAATTAAGTTCGGACATTTGGAACAGTTAGCAGGATAAAGTCTAGCGAACGAAGAGAGTACCCACCACATTTCTGAACAATAAAAATGCCCAAATAAAAAGGTAGTAAACCCAAAATGGCTTTGTAAATAAAAGTATACCAGTGACTGAGCCTACGAGTGACTAGAGAAGGCCAGCCAACCCTGGTATACAAAGTGCAGTGGTGCGTAAGGGTTTTGCAGTTTAAAATAAATCTCAAAGTGCCATGGTAAAGAGTGTCAATTGATCTCAAACACTGAGCAGAAGCATTCATATATAAAATATCCCCATATTCTAGTAAAGGCATAAATGTAGCTGATACTAGCCTCCTTCTGGCTTCAAAAGAAAAACAGGCCTTATTCCTAAAATAAAATCCCAATTTCAGCTTCAATTTTTTTGTAAGTTGTTGAATATGCAATTTAAAAGAGAGGCCGTCATCAATTAGAATTCCAAGATATTTATATGAGGTTACAACCTCAATCTCCTTGCCCTGACAGGTAGTAATGGGTGAAAGGTTCAGAGGTCTATTTCTTGCATTAGAAAACACCATTAGTTTAGTTTTGTCAGTATTGAGGATAAGCTTCAATTGACACAAGGTATGTTGAACAGTATAAAAAGCAGTTTGCAAGTTCTGGAAAGCTTTTGTAAGAGATGAGGCACAACAGTAAATAACAGTATCATCAGCATAAAAATGAAGTTGTGCATTTTGGACATTTTTGTCTAAATCATTTATATAAATAGTGAATAAGAGAGGACCAAGTACAGAGCCTTGGGGCACACCATTCAGGACAGACAATTTAACAGACATAAGCCCATCAAATTGAGTGCACTGAGTTCTATCAGACAGATAGTTAGCAAACCATGCAACTGTATGCTCCGAAAGACCTACACTCAATAATCTCTGCCTTAGTATAGCATGATCAACTGTATCAAAAGCCTTAGAGAGATCAATAAAAAGTGAAACACAGTGCTGTTTTTTGTCAAAGGCTTCAGTGTTAGTTAGTTCTGTAATACGAACTTTCAATTCTCTCTTAGACTTTCCAACATAATAATAATGACATGGACACTTATTTAAATAGACAACACATTTCAATTACAATACATTTTACCCCTGACATACATTTTCTTTCCTGCATGAGGTTGAGGAGAGACATTTTCCTTATTATTGGATTTGTCCGTGGTAGGCTGTCATTGTAAATAAGAATTTGTTCTTAACTGACTTGCCTAGTTAAATAAAGGTTCAATATATATTTTTTTATACAAATAATAATAATAATTATGACATGGAAAATTGCCTGAGGGGAGGGTAGATCCCTCAGCATTTCCTATTAATCTGCTCTAATTCATCTGATTCTGGCCCGGCGCCTGAGTCAGTGTTTTTCACCATCAACAAAACACCAAATGATGGAATTTGTTGTGTGAAGAAAGGTGTTGCATCCCTCCTGTCACGTTCCTGACCTTATTTCCTTTGTTCAGTCTTTGTTTAGTTGGTCAGGACGTGAGCTGGGTGGGCATTCTATGTTATGTGTTTCTATGTTTGGTTTAGGGCTGTCTAACTAGCCTGATATGGTTCTCAATCAGAGGCAGGTGTTTTACGTTGTCTCTGATTGGGAACCATATTTAGGTAGGCTGTTCTCACTGTTTGTTTGTGGGTGATTGTTCCTGTTCGCGCGTTCATTGTTTTTCATTTGTTCACATGTTCAGGACTGTTAGCGTCGTTGGTTTCGTTTTGTTTATTGTTTTGTTCGTCTAGAAAAGTATTCTAATAAATATGGATACATACCACGCTGCGTTTTGCTCCTCCGATCCTTCTAACTTATCCTCCTCAGACGAGGAGGGTTACGACGAGCGTTACACCTCCAAAAGAGTTCCAGACACTATTGAAGCTGTTTTGGCAATGCCCTATTAAGACGCTCCATGTTGGTGGTTCCTTTATTTTGGCAGTTATCTGTGTCTCTCCTATGCACTGTGCATATGGCATATGTACTGTATTTGTGACACATGTATGCTTCCAGTTTTCACAAAATCCTCCACTCAATATTGTAGATATCTATCCCTATCTCCAGGTCTAACAAGCTTGTCCAGTCCGGGCGTCCAAATCGAAAGGAAAAAGTGTTATAATCCAATCACTTAAAGGCCTATCTCCCTTGTCGGCCCTATAAAGCTGTCTCTCCTTCTGTGTGCGCAGAGAAATACGTTCCCCTTTAATAGACAGGTGATCAAACCAGCTGGGAGACAGCTTTGGCCAAGATGGGTTGTCTACACACTTTTACCCAGTCTCCCCTATTGTCTTGGTAATGTCACAGCTGTGACCCTGTCTGGACCCTACCCTCATTTGGGCTGTCATCCTCTTTTCTTTGCCCATACCTTCCGCCCCATTTCATACTGTCTGGATCCCGGTCTACACGTGGTGGACTCTAGGAACAGCATCCTGCTCCCACCCCCGACCTTGGGCGATAAAGCACCCCCCAGCTCCTCACATCTAATCCTGTTTTAATTTGGCTTCTTTTCCACACTCCGCTACTTCAGAGAGAGAGAGAGAGAGAGAGAGAGAGAGAGAGAGAGAGAGAGAGAGAGAGATACAGAGAGAGAGATACAGAGAGAGAGATACAGAGAGAGAGAGGGATACAGAGAGAGAGAGAGATACAGAGAGAGAGAGATCCAGAGAGAGAGAGAGAGAGAGAGAGAGATACAGATACAGAGAGAGATACAGATACAGAGAGAGAGAGATCCAAGGTCTGAGGTCATCTGCCATTTGTAATGTCTTTATTGTTTTGAAACTTCTGTATGTGTAATGTTTACTGTTAATTTGTATTGTTTATTTCACTTTTGTATAATATCTACCTCACTTGCTTTGGCAATGTTAACACATGTTTCCCATGCCAATAAAGCCCCTTGAATTGAATTGAATTGAATTGAGAGATACAGAGAGATACAGAGAGAGAGAGAGATACAGAGAGAGAGAGATACAGAGAGAGAGAGAGATACAGATACAGAGAGAGATACAGAGAGAGAGAGAGATACAGAGAGAGAGAGAGATACAGAGAGAGAGAGAGATACAGAGAGAGAGAGAGAGAGAGATACAGATACAGAGAGAGATACAGAGAGAGAGAGAGATACAGAGAGAGAGAGAGATACAGAGAGAGAGATACAGAGAGAGAGAGATACAGAGAGAGAGAGAGAGATACAGAGAGAGAGAGAGAGAGAGAGATACAGAGAGAGAGAGAGAGAGATACAGATACAGATACAGATACAGAGAGAGATACATATACAGATACAGAGAGAGAGAGGGTTATGTAACTGTTAGTTTTACTCCACTGACCTGCCTTCTTTTCTCTCATGTAGGTTTACAGTCTTCTCTTCTTCGTCACTTAGTACAGAAGTATACTGTTGAGTTCATTGCTTGCTCACTTACTACCTATAGCTTTGTTCACTAGTGCAAACATAAGTTAGCTACTAATGCTGCCAGCAAACTGCTATCAACATTTCTAACAACATTTGCTTAAACATCATTTTGACATGCAGTTGCCCCGCAGCAGGTCCAAGGTTATACTTGGAGGGATACCATTCCCAGAAGGCCACAAGAGAACAAGCTCTAAATAACTAGATGGCTATAATGGTGACAATGTGCTATGAACGTAGGGTAGAGTAGTAATACCAATGAGAGTGTGCTCACATACCTTTTTCACTCTATCTACTAATGCCGACCTGAAGCGTACTCGTCCAGCATGGTTCCAGCTACTACGGTGGATGCACCATCACACCAGCCTGATTGGCTGAACTTGTCTCAGTAGTGTGAAAAAAGGCTACAGTCCAGATTGGGTCCGAACTCATTGGTATGAGCCAATTTGGTTTGAGGATGAGCCTTTTGCCCATTAGCAGTCATTAGCGCCCTCGGCCTTTAGCACACCATAGTGGTGGTTAATCATCAGCCAGTGAGGTGTGTGACGCTAGCTAGCGAAGGGAGGGCACTATGGTGCTAATGAGAGGAGGGGACAGCCAGACCTTTCCCTCTCTTTTGTCTCCCTCTCTCCCACCATCATTATCTTAATGTGTACTCCTCTCTCCCCACTTAAAGACCTCTGCCAATTTGGTATGAGGTATACAGATACAAATCTGAAGCCCTGTGATAATGGTGGTGAATGCAAATGAATTGATTCCGTCTCCTTGTCAGTTTGCTGTTCTCTGCCCATGTGTTTTATTAATATGCAAACCGTGGCTGTTGAACGATAAGTGCTAACCACAGGAGGTTGGTGGCACCTTAATTGGGGAGGACGGGGTCGTGGTAATGGCTGGAGTGGAATGGTTTTAAACACATGGTTTCTTTGTGTTTGATGCCATTCCATTTTGCTCCGTTCAAGCCATTATTATGAGCCGTTCTCCCCTCAGCAGCCACTGGCGCTAACACCTCCCCAATTAAAACACACGGAAATGTACTTGCCATTGCTAGGCAGGCTGAATGGCACAAAAGAGAGAGAGAATGTAACGTTTTGACACCTAGGTATGTATGAGATGTATGTACAGTACCAGTCAAAAGTTGACACACCTACCCATTCCAGGGTTTTTCTTTATTTGTACTATTTTCTACATTGTAGAATAATAGAAAATACATCAAAACTATTAAATAACATATATGGAATCATGTAGTAACCAAAAAAGTGTTAAACAAATATATTTTATATTTGAGATTCTTCAAAGTAGCCACCCTTTGCCTTGGCATTCTCTCAACCAGCTTCATGAGGTGGTCACGTGGAATGCATTTCAATTAATAGGTATGCCTTGTTAAAAGTTAATTTGTGGAATTTCTTTCCTTCTTAATCTGTTTTAGCCAATCAGTTGGGTTGTGACAAGGTAGGGGTGGTATACAGAAGATAGCCCTATTTGGTAAAAGACCAAGTCCATATTATGGCAAGAACAGCTCAAATAAGCAAAGAGAAACGACAGTCCATCATTACTTTAAAACATGAAGGTCAGTCAATACAAAAAAATTCAAGAACTTTGATAATTTCTTCAAGTGCAGTCGCAAAAAAACATCAAGCGCTATGATGAAACTGGCTCTCATTAGGACCGCCACTGGAATGAAAGACCCAGAGTTACCTCAGAGTTACCTCTGCTGCAGAGGATAAGTTCATTCAAGTTACCAGCCTCAGAAATTGTAACAGACACATCTCAACATCAACTGTCAAGAGGAGACTGCATGAATCAGGCCATCATGGTCGAATTTCTGCAAAGAAACCACTACTAATGGACACCAATAATAAGAAGAGACTTGCTTGGGAGGAGAAACACGAGCAATGAACATTAGACCGGTGGAAATCTGTCCTTTGGTCTGGAGTCCAATTTTGAGATTTTTGGTTCTAACCGCCGTATCTTTGTGAGACGCAGAGTAGGTGAACGGATGATCTCCGGATATGTGGCTCCCACCGTGAAGCATGGAGGAGGAGGTGTGATGGTGTTGGGTGCTTTGCTGGTGACACTGTCTGTCATTCATTTAGAATTCAAGGCACACTTAACCAGCATGGCTACCACAGTATTCTGCAGCGATACGCCATCCCATCTGGTTTGCGCTTAGTGGGACTATCATTTGTTTTTCAACAGGACAATGACCCAACACACTTCCAGACTGCGTAAGGGCTATTTCATCAAGAAGGAGAGTGGTGGAGTGCTGCATCACAAGACCTGGCCTCTACAATCACCCGACCTCAACCCAATTGAGATGGTTTGGGATGAGATGGACCGCAGAGCAGAACAGCCTACGCAGTACTCAGGATATGTGGGAACTCCTTCAAGACTGTTGGATAATAATTCCTCATGAAGCTGATTGAGAGAATGCCAAGAGTGTGCAAAACTGTCGTCAAGGCAAAGGGTGGCTACTTTGAAGTATCTCAAATATAAAATATATATGGATTTATTTAACACTTTTTTGATTACTACATGATTCCATATGTGTTATTTCATAGTTTTGATGTCTGCACTATTATTTATTTGACTGGTACTGTACATTGACTCTTTGACCCTTCACAGGTCATTAATCATGCAGACATGCAGTCACCTTTTTCTATGTATAAATCATATTGACTAATGAAATTATTGCACAGTGTAAAGATAACCTAGATATTGGCCCAAATGTTGACCAAAGCCAAAGGAGCCAAATTCCATTCTGAGAACCATTCACTAAACTGTAATACAGGAATGGCCAACTTTGATGAGGGTGGGGGCCAAAATAAATCTGAACTCCTCATGAGGGACCGCAGTTGCTCACGGGTCTGTGTACCACATCCCCCCCCCCCCCCCCCCCCCCACCCCCCACACACACACACACTGCGGGGAAAAATGTGTAGCTGCCCTCTTGACAGTGAAGACAAAAACATATATTTTAGAGTCAATATTGTGCAATTCTACACACTTTGCCATGGGGTGTAGAGAAAGATTTTACAATGTTATAACACATTGTTTGTTTGCAATTTTTAATATGATATCTGAGTGAGACTGACTAACAGAATCAATGGGGGCCCCCGGTTGGTAATTCGACCATGATAACAAGTTTAGATAGCTGGCTGCTAAACTATATTAAAAACATGTTAGCTGACATGGGCCAATTGACTGACTATGAGTGACTCACATAACAAAAAGAAAAACTGCTGATGCACAACCAAATTCCGAATTTGAACCCTGTGTATTCTATTACTCTAACTTGCAACAGTAAGACCCCCCCCCTCTCCAAAAATACATATTTTTGTTGTTGTTGCGGATATTGATCCAAGGGCCTTCAAAAGGGCCCATCCCTGGACTAGAGCAATGAGCTGTGACCAATTGTTGTGTCACAGGTACTAGAGCAGAAGTACAACCTCCCCTCTCAACTCCCCAACTCTTCCCTCCAGTCCCTTCTGCTCTGCCGTATTGTCCATCCTGTTTGTGTTCAAATCAATCGAACACCTTTCATTTTCAATTTTTTCGTGAAAACCAAGCCACTCCTCCTTTTCTTCTCCCCCCAGGGTCCGATGCGTCAAAATGGAGGACTGGGCTCAGGTGACGCTGATGGAGTGAGGCTAGAGGGTGATGCCAATGGGACGATTGTTCCTGTCCCTGTAACTGCTCTCGCAGGTCACTGTGGGGATCAGAGTGGGCCTCCAGGGATGGATGTGGGGGGCATTGGTGCTCATTACTCACATGTATGAGACCATATTATAGAGATATTTTGCCGGGCCTGCACAAAAAAAGTGTTTAAGACAGAGGGGGCTGTTGCGAGTAGCTATTGGAGGATGGGCTCATTGTAATGGCTGGAATGGAATGAATGGAACGGAGTAAATGTGGTTTCCATATATTGATCTGTTTGATACTGTTCCATTAATTCCATACCAGCCATTACAATGAGCCCATTCTCCTATAGCTCCTGCTGGAGGGTCATGTCAGAATGAGCCTGCAGGAAGGGTACCACATGAGGGAGGAGGATGTCATCCCTGTAATGCACAGCTTTGAGATTGTCTGCAATGACAACAAGCTCAATCCGATGATGCTGTGACACACCACCCCAGACTATGACGGGCCCTCCACCTCCAAATCAATCCCGCTCCAGAGTACAAGCCTCGGTGTAACGCACATTCCTTCGACGATAAATGCGAATCCGACCATCACCCCTGGTGAGACAAAACCGCGACTCGTCAGTATAGAGCACTTTTTGCCAGTCCTGTCTGGTCCATCGACGGTGGGTTTGTGCCCATAGGCGACTTTGTTGCCGGTGATGTCTGGTGAGGACCTGCCTTACAACAGGCCTACAAGCCCTCAGTCCAGCCTCTCTCAGCCTATTGCGGACAGTCTGAGCACTGATGGAGGGATTGTGGGTTCCTGGTGTAACTCAGGCAGTTGTTGTTGCCATCTTGTATCTGTCCCGCAGGTGTGATGTTCAGATGTACCGATCCTGTGCAGGTGTTGTTACACGTGCTCTGCCACTGTGAGGACAATCAGCTGTCTGTCCTGTCTCCCTGTAGCGCTGTCTTAGGCGTCTCACAGTAAGGACATTGCAATTTATTGCCCTGGCCACATCTGCAGTCCTCGTGCTTCCTTGCAGCATGCCTAAGGCACGTTCACGCAGATGAGCAGGGACCCTGGGCATCTTTCTTTTGGTGTTTTTCAGAGTAAGTAGAAAGGCCTCTTTAGTGTCCTAAGTTTTCATAACTGTGACCTTAATTGCCTACCGTCTGTAAGCTGTTAGTGTCTTAACGACCGTTCCACAGGTGCATGTTCATTAATTGTTTGTGGTTCATTGAATAAGCATGAGAAACAGTGTTTAAACCCTTTACAATGAAGATCTGTGAAGTTATTTTGATTTTTAAGATTTATCTTTGAAAGACAGGGTCCTGAAAAAGGGACGTTTCTTTTTTTGCTGAGTTTAGTGCTGGTTTTTCTTTCAAATAATTTGAGCATGTGATTGGGCCTGTCTTGAGGGGCGGAGGGGCGGGGCTTAAACGTTTGTCACTATTCCATTGGTTCCATTGTGCCAGGTAAGCCCAATCAAACACAACTTACATATTTGGAAGAAAACATTACTATTTGAACCCAGGTCTGACATATTGCCATGAACATAGCAGCCACATCAAACCTATTTTATGGTTGTGGTTATGATTTGCTATGACAATGTGCTTGAACAATTATCCATAAGATCTTCTCAAGATCTTATCCACACATAATTCTACAGAATGCCAAATGTCAAGGACAAAAATGTATACAAGTAAACACAATTTATTCATGTTGAGGTTGTTATTGCGGCATCTGGTAGAATTTTTGGAATGTCACACATGGCGTTTATCTCACTGGGATGAAAAACATCAAGACCTCCCAGGAAGGCCCTTTCAGAGGGAAACCAATCACATTCAGTCCCTTAGTCGATGACAGATAGCTTTACACCGTCCCACAGACCCTACCGTGAGAATACTGAGCTCACCCACTTAACACACAGAAATGTACCACACAAAAAAGCAGAAAAATCAGACAAAAAGTAACATTTCAGAATCTCTAACCAATCAAATCCAATAAAAAAACACAATGCTTTGCTATGTTTTGGGAGTGTGAAAGAAAAACGAGTGATGGCTCGCAATGAAAGCCAATGAAAGGAGGGCCATTTGCTAAGCTATCATTCATGAGCTAGGGTCCCATGCCTGCACAAGCTTGCTCCCAGCTCCACACACTTGTTGCCATTGTGACACACTGGCAGGGAGAAGCCTCTGTGGTCCCAGGGATCAATTCAAATCCTGACAACACCACACTAAACCAGGCTGCCATTTGTCCCAAGCAACCCCCCAAGAACCCCCTCTCTCCCCATCTGTCAGGGGGCCCCCAAGGCACATTGTGTGTGTGTGTGTGTGTGAATGTGTGTGGGAGGGAAAGGGGGTGTATGAGAGGAGGTTAATCAGTATTTGGATGAGGAAGAGAGAAGAGAGGAGGAGGTGGAGGAAAGTGTGTGTGTGTGTGTGTGTGTGTGTGTGTGTGTGTGTGTGTGTGTGTGTGTGTGTGTGTGTGTGTGTGTGTGTGTGTGTGTGTGGGTGTGGGTGTGGGTGTGCGTGCGTGCATGCGTGTGTGTGCGAGAGGAGGAGTTTGTCATTATGTTGATTTTCCTGTTTTCTTTTCAATGCCATTAGAAGAATACATTATTTTATGTTCCTTTCTGGTCAGGCAGTCTCTGTCACCTATGCTGCCCATTTTTATGTTGCAGCAAGGGTGGTCACAGAGGGAACTAGGAATCTGAGAATTAGGTCAATTATAGATGATGGCTTGCTGATAAGAAAGAAAGGAAGTGAGAGAGAGACAGGGAGGGAAAGAGAGGGAGTCTGCTGGTTTATAATAAACAGTTAGAATACCTCCAGGTCAACTTACAGACAGAGTGGAGCTTGACCTGGCTGCCTGGTTTTGTCCAGCCTGTTGTGATGCTCCTAACAAGATCCGTTCTCACACAGACCTCCCCCTCAGGAGCCACGTAAACTTTAGGTTTTCGCATGGCAGCGCTTTCTCACCGAGCTGCTTCACACGCATCTATGCACACCTGCAAATTCTCAGCCACCGCTTTTTCTCCCTCTCTATTTGGTGCTGCGGCATTGACGGTGCATAAAGGAACGACAAAGCCACACAACTATTTGTTCTTCCCTTAATTAGGAAATCTGAGCGATCCCTTTCAACTCCTTCCATTCGGCAGACCATGTCAAAGCAACAACCTCTGTTAAGTTTTCATCTCGGTGGACCTGAAACAACCCGGGTGCTCTTCCCTGCCTACGGCAGCATTGGATTGAGGTTCATGTTGGCTCTAGGCCACAATAGAACAAGTACTGACCTCTGACCTTTGTAGCGACCTGTTCTCTTCCAGGGGTTAGGGGCTGGGGCAGATGTGGGTAAACTTCCAGTGAACTAGAGAATGGAGCACACTTGTTAAAAGAGCGTCAGTTTTCTCCCTGGCTTTTGAGTAAGTAAATCCCAAGTGGAAGATGGTTCTAATTGGGAAAAGGTTAGAATGTGCGGTTCAAATAGCAGCAGACCAGCTGAAGCGCACAATGGCTATCAGTAGAAGAGCGGGAGACTCAGTGGATGAAAGGTGCTTGTTCGGGCATGGTCCTAATTGGGAGATGAATGTGTCATAGGTATCAAAAGAAGCCCTCGGAAACATCACTGCACACCAATTTAATTGGGATAGGTGTACATATTAAGAAAATACTCAATTGATAGAACGAGGGTTAGGGTTATTCCTAGGATTAAAATAACTAGCTAGCATTTCATGTAATAATCAACCTAGTTTCTGCCTTCTCATTGGTGACAAATGTCAAATGTATTTTTAGAGTAGGCTTAACCTATTACAGAGACATTACCGGTGGCTGCAGACAATCCGACTTAACCTACTAGATATGACAGAACATTATCACCTACACAAACCGTATACACAGTGGCGATTTTAGCATGTAAATCTTGGTGGGGCAAAGAAAAACACATTTTAATTTTTTTTCATTTAACCTTTATTTAACCAGGTAGGCAAGTTGAGAACACGTTCTCATTTACAATTGCGACCTGGCCAAGATAAAGCAAAGCAGTTCGACACATACAACACATAGTTACACATGGAGTAAAACAAACATACAGTCAATAATACAGTGAAAAATAAGTCTATATACAATGTGAGCAAGTGAGGTGAGATAAGGGAGGTGAAGGCAAACAAAATATATAAATAAATAAAAAATTTAAAAAAGGCCATGGTGGCGAAGTAAATATAATATAGCAAGTAAAAACACTGGAATGGTTGGTTTGCAGTGGAAGAATGTGCAAAGTAGAGATAGAAATAATGGGGTGCAAAGGAGCAAAATAAATCAATAAATACAATAGGTGTAACGGTTGCTTTCCTCCTCTTCGTCTGAAGAGGAGGAGTAGGGATCGGACCAAAACGCAGCGTTGTATGAAGACATAAATGAATTTATTTAGACAAGACGAACACGAAATACACTTGAGAAATTACAAAACAAAAAACGACGTAGACCGACCTGAACATGAGAACTTACGTACATATAAACGAAGAACGCACGAACAGGAACAGACTAGACAAACGAAACAGTCCCGTGTGGTAACAAACACTGACACGGAAGACAATCACCCACAAACAAACAGTGAGAACAGCCTACCTTAATATGGTTCTCAATCAGAGGAAACGTAAAACACCTGTCCCTGATTGAGAACCATATCAGGCCAATAGACAATGAACCTAAACATAGAAACACATAACATAGAATACCCACCCCAACTCACGCCCTGACCAACTAAACACATACAAAAACAAGGAAAACAGGTCAGGAACGTGACAGTAGGTAAAGAGGTAGTTGTTTGGGCTAAATTATAGATGGGCTATGTACAGGTGCAGTAATCTATGAGCTGCTCTGACAGCTGGTGCTTAAAGCTAGTGAGGGAGATAAGTGTTTCCAGTTTCAGAGATTTTTGTAGTTCGTTCCAGTCATTGGCAGCAGAGAACTGGAAGGAGAGGCGGCCAAAGGAAGAATTGGTTTTGGGGGTGACCAGAGAGATATACCTGCTGGAGCGCGTGCTACAGGTAGGTGCTGCTATGGTGACCAGCGAGCTGAGATAAGGGGGGACTTTACCTAGCAGGGTTTTGTAGATGACCTGGAGCCAGTGGGTTTGGCGACGAGTATGAAGCGAGGGCCAGCCAACGAGAGTGTACAGGTCGCAGTGGTGGGTAGTATATGGGGCTTTGGTGACAAAACGGATGGCACTGTGATAGACTGCATCCAATTTATTGAGTAGGGTTTTGGAGGCTATTTTGTAAATGACATCACCGAAGTCGAGGATTGGTAGGATGGTCAGTTTTACAAGGGTATGTTTGGCAGCACGAGTGAAGGATGCTTTGTTGCGGAATAGGAAGCCAATTCTAGATTTAACTTTGGATTGGAGATGTTTGATGTGAGTCTGGAAGGAGAGTTTACAGTCTAACCAGACACCTAGGTATTTGTAGTTGTCCACATATTCTAAGTCAGAGCCGTCCAGAGTAGTGATGTTGGACAGGTGGGCAGGTGCAGGCAGCGATCGGTTGAAGAGCATGCATTTAGTTTTACTTGTATTTAAGAGCAATTGGAGGCCACGGAAGGAGAGTTGTATGGCACTGAAGCTCGCCTGGAGGGTTGTTAACACAGTGTCAAAAGAAGGGCCAGAAGTATACAGAATAGTGTCGTCTGCGTAGAGGTGGATCAGAGACTCACCAGCAGCAAGAGCGACATCATTGATGTATACAGAGAAGAGAGTCGGTCCAAGAATTGAACCCTGTGAAACCCCCATAGAGACTGCCAGAGGCCCGGACAACAGACCCTCCGATTTGACACACTGAACTCGATCAGAGAAGTAGTTGGTGAACCAGGCGAGGCAATCATTAGAGAAACCAAGGCTGTCGAGTCTGCCGATGAGGATGTGGTGATTGACAGAGTCAAAAGCCTTGGCCAGGTCAATGAATACGGCTGCACAGTATTGTTTCTTATCGATGGCGGTTAAGATATCGTTTATGACCTTGAGTGTGGCTGAGGTGCACCCATGACCAGCTCTGAAACCAGATTGCATAGCGGAGAAGGTATGGTGGGATTCGAAATGGTCGGTAATCTGTTTGTTGACTTGGCTTTCGAAGACCTTAGAAAGGCAGGGTAGGATAGATATAGGTCTGTAGCTGTTTGGGTCAAGAGTGTCCCCCCCTTTGAAGAGGGGGATGACCGCAGCTGCTTTCCAATCTTTGGGAATCTCAGACGACACGAAAGAGAGGTTGAAAAGGCTAGTAATAGGGGTGGCAACAATTTCAGCAGATAGTTTTAGAAAGAAAGGGTCCAGATTACCTAGCCCGGCTGATTTGTAAGGGTCCATATTTTACAGCTCTTTCAGAACATCAGCTGACTGTATTTGGGAGAAAGAGAAATGGGAGTAGCTGAGGGGAGGGCAGAGCTGTTGACCGGGGTAGGGGTAGCCAGGTGGAAAGCATGGCCAGCCGTAGAAAAATGCTTATTGAAATTCTCAATTATAGTGGATTTGTCGGTGGTGACAGTGTTTCCTATCTTCAGTGCAGTTGGAAGCTGGGAGGAGGTGTTCTTATTCTCCATGGACTTTACAGTGTCCCAGAACTTTTTTGAGTTTGTGTTGCAGGAAGCAAATTTCTGCTTGAAAAAGCTAGCCTTGGCTTTTCTAACTGCCTGTGTATATTGGTTTCTAGCTTCCCTGAAAAGTTGCATATCACGGGGGCTGTTTGATGCTAATGCAGAACGCCATAGGATGTTTTTGTGTTGGTTAAGGGCAGTCAGGTCTGGAGAGAACCTACATTTCTTGAATGGGGCATGCTTATTTAAGATGGTGAGGAAGGCATTTAAAAAAAAAAAACAGGCATCCTCTACTGACGGGATGAGATCAATATCCTTCCAGGATACCCCGGCCAGGTCGATTAGAAAGGCCTGCTCGCTGAAGTGTTTCAGGGAGCGTTTGACAGTGATGAGTGGAGGTCGTTTGACCGCTGACCCATTACGGATGCAGGCAATGAGGCAGTGATCGCTGAGATCTTGGTTGAAAACAGCAGAGGTGTATTTGGAGGGCAAGTTGGTCAGGATGATATCTATGAGGGTACCCGTGTTTACAGATTTGGGGTGGTACCTGGTAGGTTCATTGATAATTTGTGTGAGATTGAGGGCATCAAGCTTAGATTGTAGGATGGCTGGGGTGTTAAGCATGTTCCAATTTAGGTCGCCTAGCAGCACGAGCTCTGAAGATAGATGGGGGGCAATCAGTTCACATATGGTATCCAGAGCACAGCTGGGGGCAGAGTGTGGTCTATAGCAGGCGGCAACGGTGAGAGATTTGTTTTTAGAGAGGTGGATTTTTAAAAGTAGGAGTTCAAATTGTTTGGGAACAGACCTGGATAGTAAAACAGAACTCTGTAGGCAAACTTTGCAGTAGATTGCAACACCGCCCCCTTTGGCCGTTCTATCTTGTCTGAAAATCTTGTAGTTAGGGATGAAAATGTCAGAATTTTTGGTGGTCTTCCTAAGCCAGGATTCAGACACGGCTAAAACATCCGGGTTGGCAGAGTGTGCTAAAGCAGTGAACAAAACAAACTTAGGGAGGAGGCTTCTAATGTTAACATGCATGAAACCAAGGCTATTACGGTTACAGAAGTCATCAAAAGAGAGCGCCTGGGGAATAGGAGTGGAGCTAGGTACTGCAGGGCCTGGATTCACCTCTACATCACCAGAGGAACAGAGGAGGAGTAGGATAAGGGTACGGCTAAAAGCTATGAGAATTGGTCGTCTAGAACATCTAGAACAGAGAGTAAAAGGAAGTTTCTGGGGGCGATAAAATAGCTTCATGGAATAATGTACAGACAAAGGTATGGTAGGATGTGAATACAGTGGAGGTAAACCTAGGTATTGAGTGATGATGAGAGAGATATTGTCTCTAGAAACATCATTGAAACCAGGTGATGTCATCGCATATGTGGGTGGTGGAACTGAAAGGTTGGATATGGTATAGTGAGCAGGGCTAGAGGCTCTACAGTGAAATAAGCCAATAAACACTAACCAGAACAGCAATGGACAAGGCATATTGACATTAAGGAGAGGCATGCTTAATCGAGTGATCATAAGGGTCCAGTGAGTAGAGGTTGGTTGGGGTCACGGCGATCCAGACAGCTGGCCGGGTAGCTGGCTATCGGTAGCAAGATAGCATAGGATGGAGGTCTATTTTTAGTCACCTCGTGCGTTTTCGTCGGTAGATTAGTGGGGTTCCGTGTGGTAGAGGGGATCAATCCAATTGGCAAAATAGATATAGTTATAGTGACCCAAGAAAAATTGTCCGATATACTTATTCAGATAACAGCCGATAAGACAGCTAACAATTAGCGGGCCCCAGATGAGCGTTCAGGTAAAGTCGCGACGGAGGTGCCAGTTGGATAACTCCCTCGGGCAGATAACGTCGGTAGTCAGTCGTGAAGGCCCGGTGGGGCTCCGCATTTGTAGTAAAACGGGTCCGGATAGGTGATTGTAGCCCACGAATGGCTGATGGAACTCTTCAGCTGGCTAGCTCCGGAATAATTTAAGTTTGCTCCGGGATCGACGTAAGCCAATAGACACACGGTTTGCAGCTAGCTAGCTGCGAAATCAAGGTGTAAATATCCGGAGCTTGCGGTTGAAATCCGGGGATATTGAGAAAAATAGGTCCGGTATGTTCTGGTCTGAGTCGCGTTGTACAAAAGTGCCGATAGATTATCGAGCTAAAGGAATAGCTGATGACCACAAAACGTGGTTAGCTGAAATACTAACGTTAGCCAGTAAACCGGCTAACTTCTGGGTAGCTTCAGGTTAGCTTCTGGCTAGCTTCTGGTTAACTTCTGGGTAGCTTCTGGCTAGCTTCTGGCTAGTTTCTGGCTAGCTTCTGGTTAGCTTCTGGCTAGCTTCTATTGTGGATTTTCAGATTTGAGGTAAATAATACTTTTTTTTTGTAATTGGTGAGGCGGGTTGCAGGAAAGCTTTTTGTAGTTGAGTTCTTGGATAATAAAATATATAAAAGATATGCGAAGAAAGGTGTAAATATATATACATACAGGACACGACAATACGAGGACAAAATGACGTCTGACTGCTATGCCATCTTGGATCAAATAATGAGAGAATCACTGACATGATGTCAGCTGGTCCTTTTGTGGCAGGGCTGAAATGCAGTGGAAATGATTTTTGGGGATTCAGTTCATTTGCATGGCAAAATGGGACTTTGCAATTAATTGCAATTCATCTGATCACTCTTAACAACTTCTTGTCAATAGGGGGGCGCTGTTTTCACTTTGGAAAAAATTGTGCCCAAATGAAACGGCGTCGTACTCTTTTCTAGATCATACAATATGCATATTATTATTACCATTGGATAGAAAACACTCAGAAGTTTCTAAAACTGTTTGAAATATGTCTGTGAGTAAAACAGAACTCATTTTGCAGCAAACTTCCATGTAGGAAGTGAAAAATCTGAAAACGAGGCTCTGTTTCAGGGCCTGCCTATTCAATTGCCTTATATTTATCGATATGCATGCACTTCATACGCCTTCCACTAGATGTCAACAGGCAGTGGAAGGTGGAATGGAGTGTCTAGCTTGATCTGAGGCCGAACAAGAGCTTTTGGAGTGGCAGGTCAGGAATTTTCTTTGTCTACCAAGGCACTCGACATTGGCTTCTGAAAAGCGTTACGTATACACGGCGAATATCTCCGGCTCTGATTTTATTTGATACATGTGATAATAACATCATAAAGTAGGTTTTTTCAACCGAGTTTTATCAGTTTATTCAACGTTTATTGGGACTTTTGGAATTTTCCGTTCTTTGCGCCAAGAGTTGATGGGCATGTTCGCGCCACATGGCTAGCCAAGGTTGCTAATTCGACAGAAGAAATGGACATTCTAAAACCAAACAATGATTTATTCTGGACCAAGGACTCCTTGTACAACATTCTGATGGAAGCTCAACAAAAGTAAGAAAACATTTATGATGTTATTTCGTATTTCTGTTTAAAATGTTGAGTCCTATTCTCCGCCGTTTTGGTGAGGGCTGTCTCGCAATAACGCAAGCTGTATGTTATGGTAAAGTTATTTTTTTAAATCTAACACAGCGGTTGCATTAAGAACCAGTGTATCTTTCATTTGCCATACAACAAGTATTTTTATGTCAAGTTTATGATGAGTTCTTTGGTCAGATTAGGTGAGTGTCCAAAATATCTCTGGAGATTCTGGTGAATCGATGCTACGTATTCACAATGTATAATCAGGATTTGTAGCTCTAAATATGCACATTTTCGAACAAAACATAATTGTATTGTATAACATGATGTTATAAGACTGTCATCTGATGAATTTGTTCAAGGTTAGTGATTAATTTTATATCTTTTGCTGGTTTTTGCGAAAGCTACCTTTTGCGGTGAATAAATGCGTTTGTGTGTTTGGCTATTGTGGTAAGCTAATATAATTCTAGATTGTGTTTTCGCTGTAAACCACTTAAAAAATCGGAAATATTGGCTGGATTCACAAGATGTTTATCTTTCATTTGCTGTACACCATGTATTTTTCATAAATGTTTTATGATGAGTATTTAGGTATTTCACGTTGCTCTCTGTAATTATTCTGGCTGCTTTGGTGATATTTTTGATGGTAGCTGCAATGTAAAACTATGATTTATACCTCAAATATGCAAATTTTCGAACAAAACATAAATGTATTGTATAACATGTTATAAGACTGTCATCTGATGAAGTTGTTTCTTGGTTAGTGACTAATTTTATCTCTATTTGGTCGGTTTTGTGATAGCTACCTATGCGGTAGAAACATGGTGAAAATATGCGGTTGAGTCTGTGGTTAGCTAATAGAAATACATATTGTGTTTTCGCTGTAAAACATTTTAAAAATCGGAAATGATGGCTGGATTCACAAGCTGTTTATCTTTCATTTGCTCTATTGGACTTGTGATTTCATGAAAATTATATTATATGATATCCCTGTCCCGTTAGGCTAGGCTATGCTAGTCAGCTTTTTTGATGAGGAGGATCCCGGATCCAGTAGAGAGAAATGGTAGAGGTTAATAACATTCTGGAGTATATGCAAATTGCCATCATAAAAAATGAGGCAGCAGACTTTGTGAAAATTTATATTTGTGGTCATTCTCAAACTTTTGGCCACGACTGTACACCAAGTCAGAAACTTAGGATAAATGAAGGGGGCATTTAAGCAGACAATGAAAACTCTTACAATATTTGATGATTACATTTCTCTAAAACAGGCTATAGGCTACATGTGCACCACCAAGTCAGAACAGTAGGCAAAATGAAGAGGGGGGTAAAGGACCAAATTATTAGGGAGAGGCACATAGCCTACTAACAGCTTACTACACAACATACACTTCATATTACTTTATTAGCTGCAGTATACATGTCTCCCTGGCATATTACATAATTTATACATTAGCATACAATACATTTTTGGACTCACCTTGCTGTGCTGTGCTCACTTGAACAGGAAGGTGGCGCAGCGGTCCTTCGTGGGCCATTTTTGTCATCAAAGTCTGGCATTCTCTGGATTTATGGTGCTTTCAAGACAACTAGGAACTCTGAAAAAAACAAGGTTGAATCATGAAAACGTCAGTGATCTTCAGGTCGTAGGTCTAGAAAGAGGCCCCAGTTCCTTACAATTCCAAGTTGGATGACCGTTCAAAACGTATTTTCCCAGTCGTAGTTATTTTCTTTCCCCGAGTTCCCAGTTTTCTTTGGAGTAAACAGTTATTTTGAGTGAGGCAGAAATCATGCTGGATTGACAAGGCCAATGTTGACTGTTTATAATTTTAAGCTTGGAAAAGAGACCCTTAAACCCAGACTTGGGATTACACGCCCACGCCACTGAATAGCAGGCTGGTGATTGCTTTGCAATCCTTGCAGTTAGTCACTAATTCCTTCCAAACCACTCATTCTTGAATTTGCGATTTCCAACTTGTTGTATAATGTTTGTCCAATGGCCGATGAGCACCAATACGTTTTGTCTATCATTTCTATTCATTATTTCTCTTCATATGACAAGGATTAAAACGCATTTGCCCGTAGATTGTCGACTTGACTCACGATGATGACTGCTAGCTTGCTAGCTAAGATTTTGAAAGTATGATGTTGATCAGTCCAATCAAAGCTACTGTAGATAATGTGATTTAACGTAATTTTATCTGTGGCCAATAACCTTGAGGCTTCTTGGATGGGCACTTCTAATGTAACTGTATGGCAGCACCCAAGGGGCTTGAATTTTCGAGCTCTACCCTTAGATTAGGCAGTGAGGTAGTGTCCCCATGAGTGACAAAACAATGAGCCAATCCCGGCGCAACTGGAGAACATTACTCAATCGCGGTGCAACTGGAGAACATTACTCAATCACGGTGCAACTGGAAAACATTACCAACCCCTATGCTCCGTATTATCCATTGGCTTTCCCACCACTACAGAAAGCACTGAGCAAGGCTGAAACACCTGTATTTTGGAGCTGCCTTACTCAAGAAAGCAAAAAAGAGACCATGTTTGTATGCGTCTTTATTAACTCAATTATTATTATTATATATATATTTTTTAATATATACAGGCAACCCCCCAATTAAAAAAATAAATAATAATAATTGGGGGGGGGGGGGCGGGGTAAAATGTTGGGCTCAAAACAGGTGGGGCAGTGAATGATTGGTCGCCACTGCTTATACCATAAGTTGAACATAAATTAAACCTGTTTCCAATTGACAGAAATTCTATTTACAAAGATAATGAAAAAAATGTATATTTAAAGATGTTTCAAGAAGATCTCAATATCCCAGAGCCATGTATAGTCAGTCGTATATTCTCCTCTGCCTGCTACACCAGTTTCTCTCAGTTGCTGATTGTACGTTTTCTGAATATTGAATGCTTTTCGATTCTTGATCTATAGCCTATTTGAACAATAGCCTGTGTCTACCTCTATTAGATTGTATTGCTTGCTTTTATTATTTAGCATCAATAAAGCATTTTAACAGATAGAACTATGCATTTTAATAAGATGCTTATTTGGGAGCTTGCAAAAGGGGAAAAATAGGGCATTCTGACAGACATCATGTCAAGGGAATTTTTTCCACACGAACTAAGCGCACAAAAAAGTCCTACTATTTCCAAGCAAGATGTGATGTCGCTTTAACGCAGGTAGGTGGCAATCATAAACAACTTCAGACTCGTGATGCCGGTGATGGAAGTTTGACCGTCGCAGACTATCCAGCAGCCAGAGCACGCCAATCGGTAATTCAAACCTTGCTGCTTCGAATCAAATGTTTAGATAGTAACTTCCAGTGTCGATTTTAGCATGTAAATCTTGGTGGGGCAAAAAAAATCAATGTTTTTATGCATGCCAGCAAAGCCACTACACAACACTAAACAATACATTAATTACACTATAACGGTGACAAACGACGCCCACAAACTGTTAGGGCCTACATAAAGCTGTCTCAACAGCAGAGTCCCAAAACCTTACCACCGCTACACCTGGCTATCAGGTGTAGCAGCAAAACAGTTAATTCAGCCTCATTTACTGCCTTTAAAAAAACGTAGCTGATATGGCCGACTTGCTTAAACAAATGTGGTTTCTACTGACAATTGGGATGTACAAACTATGGCATAAGGGGATGACGAGCGAATAAGAGGCAATCCTTAACTTCGATGAAGACATTAATGAGCGAGCTAAGACGGACGTAGTCAATATAACTATTTGTTCAGTACTTTTGAAATGTACAGCGACACAATTCAGAACATGGGCCATTCTTACAGTATTCTCCCTGTACACCAAGTCAGAACCATAGGATAAATGAAGGGGACATATAAGCAGACAATGAAATCTCTTACAATATTCGATTATGACATTTCAATAAAACAGGCTACATGTGCACCACCAACATCTAACAGCTTACTACATAACATACACTTAGTATTACTTTTATAGCTACAGTATACATATCTCCCTGGCATTATACATAATTTATGCAGAAGCATACAATAAATTTTTGGATTCACCTCGTTGTGCTGTGCTCACTTGAACAGGAAGGTGGCGCGTCACTCCTTCGTGGGCAAATTTCGTCAGCAAACTTTGTCATCAAATTCTGCCATTCTCTGGATTTATGGTGCTTTCAAGACAACTGGGAACTCTGAAAAATCAAGGTTGAATCATGATGACGTCATTGATCTTCAGATCGGCGTTCTAGAAAGAGGCCAGAGTTCCCGACTTGTAATTCCAAGTTGGATAACCGTTCAAACAGTTGTTTTGAACGAACTGTAGTCAGATTTCCCTGTTCCGAGTTTCCAGTTGTTTTGAGCTAGCAGAAGTCATGCTGGATTGACAGTATGGCCAATGTTGAATGTTTATCCTTTTAAGAGTGGAAAAGAGATCCTTAAACCCAGACTTGGGACCACACGCCCACTCCACTGAATAGCAGGGTAGTGATTGCTTTGCAATGAACTGAAAAAACTGATACGTCTACCTTTGACTCATTCCTCTCTGCCTCCTTCTTTCCACTCCTCTCCTCTTTTGACCTCACCCTCTCACCTTCCCACCCTACTCACAAGGCAGGCAATACGCTTGACCTCATCTTTACTAGATGCTGTTCTTCCACTAATCTCATTGCAACTCCCCTCCAAGTCTCCGACCACTACCTTGTATCCTTTTCCCTCTCGCTCTCATCCAACACTTCCCACACTGCCCCTACTCGGATGGTATCGCGCCGTCCCAACCTTCGCTCTCTCTCCCCCGCTACTCTCTCCTCTTCCATCCTATCATCTCTTCCCTCTGCTCAAACCTTCTCCAACCTATCTCCTGATTCTGCCTCCTCAACCCTCCTCTCCTCCCTTTCTGCATCCTTTGACTCTCTATGTCCCCTATCCTCCAGGCCGGCTCGGTCCTCCCCTCCTGCTCCGTGGCTCGACGACTCATTGCGAGCTCACAGAACAGGGCTCCGGGCAGCCGAGCGGAAATGGAGGAAAACTCGCCTCCCTGCGGACCTGGCATCCTTTCACTCCCTCCTCTCTACATTCTCCTCTTCTGTCTCTGCTGCTAAAGCCAATTTCTACCACTCTAAATTCCAAGCATCTGCCTCTAACCCTAGGAAGCTCTTTGCCACCTTCTCCTCCCTCCTGAATCCTCCTCCCCCTCCTCCCCCCTCCTCCCTCTCTGCTGATGACTTCGTCAACCATTTTGAAAAGAAGGTCGACGACATCCGATCCTCGTTTGCTAAGTCAAACGACACCGCTGGTTCTGCTCACACTGCCCTACCCTGTGCTTTGACCTCTTTCTCCCCTCTCTCTCCAGATGAAATCTCGCGTCTTGTGACGGCCGGCCGCCCAACAACCTGCCCGCTTGACCCTATCCCCTCCTCTCTTCTCCAGACCATTTCCGGAGACCTTCTCCCTTACCTCACCTCGCTCATCAACTCATCCTTGACCGCTGGCTACGTCCCTTCCGTCTTCAAGAGAGCGAGAGTTGCACCCCTTCTGAAAAAACCTACACTCGATCCCTCCGATGTCAACAACTACAGACCAGTATCCCTTCTTTCTTTTCTCTCCAAAACTCTTGAACGTGCCGTCCTTGGCCAGCTCTCCTGCTATCTCTCTCAGAATGACCTTCTTGATCCAAATCAGTCAGGTTTCAAGACTAGTCATTCAACTGAGACTGCTCTTCTCTGTGTCACGGAGGCGCTCCGCACTGCTAAAGCTAACTCTCTCTCCTCTGCTCTCATCCTTCTAGACCTATCGGCTGCCTTTGATACTGTGAACCATCAGATCCTCCTCTCCACCCTCTCCGAGCTGGGCATCTCCGGCGCGGCCCACGCTTGGATTGCGTCCTACCTGACAGGTCGCTCCTACCAGGTGGCGTGGCGAGAATCTGTCTCCGCACCACGTGCTCTCACCACTGATGTCCCCCAGGGCTCTGTTCTAGGCCCTCTCCTATTCTCGCTATACACCAAGTCACTTGGCTCTGTCATATCCTCACATGGTCTCTCCTATCATTGCTATGCAGACGACACACAATTAATCTACTCCTTTCCCCCCTCTGATAACCAGGTGGTGAATCGCATCTCTGCATGTCTGGCAGACATATCAGTGTGGATGACGGATCACCACCTCAAGCTGAACCTCGGCAAGACGGAGCTGCTCTTCCTCCCGGGGAAGGACTGCCCGTTCCATGATCTCGCCATCACGGTTGACAACTCCATTGTGTCCTCCTCCCAGAGTGCTAAGAACCTTGGCGTGATCCTGGACAACACCCTGTCGTTCTCAACTAACATCAAGGCGGTGACCCGTTCCTGTAGGTTCATGCTCTACAACATTCGCAGAGTACGACCCTGCCTCACGCAGGAAGCGGCGCAGGTCCTAATCCAGGCACTTGTCATCTCCCGTCTGGATTACTGCAACTCGCTGTTGGCTGGGCTCCCTGCCTGTGCCATTAAACCCCTACAACTCATCCAGAACGCCGCAGCCCGTCTGGTGTTCAACTTTCCCAAGTTCTCTCACGTCACCCCGCTCCTCCGCTCTCTCCACTGGCTTCCAGTTGAAGCTCGCATCCGCTACAAGACCATGGTGCTTGCCTACGGAGCTGTGAGGGGAACGGCACCTCCGTACCTTCAGGCTCTGATCAGGCCCTACACCCAAACAAGGGCACTGCGTTCATCCAACTCTGGCCTGCTCGCCTCCCTACCTCTGAGGAAGTACAGTTCCCGCTCAGCCCAGTCAAAACTGTTCGCTGCTCTGGCACCCCAATGGTGGAACAAACTCCCTCACGACGCCAGGTCAGCGGAGTCAATCACCACCTTCCGGAGACACCTGAAACCCCACCTCTTTAAGGAATACCTAGGATAGGATAAAGTAATCCTTCTAACCCCCCCCCCCTTAAAAGAGTTAGATGCACTATTGTAAAGTGGTTGTTCCACTGGATATCATAAGGTGAATGCACCAATTTGTAAGTCGCTCTGGATAAGAGCGTCTGCTAAATGACTTAAATGTAAATGTAAATGTAAATGTAATGCAATGCTTGCAGTTAGCCACTGATTCCTTCCAAACCGCTCATTGTTGAATTGGCAGTTTCCAACTTGTTGTATAATGTTTATGTCCAATGGCCGATGAGCACCGATACGTTTTATCTATCACTTCTCTTCATTATTTCTCTTCATTATTTCTCTTCATATGACAAGGATTGAAAAGGATTTGCCAGCAGATTGCCGACTTGATTCATGATGATGACTGCTAGCTTGCTAGCTATGATAATGAAATGACGATGTTGACATGATCAGTCCAATCAAAGCTACTGTAGCTATAACGTGAGTTGATGTCCTTTTATCTGTGGCCAATGACCTTGAGCCTTCTTGGACAGGCACTTCCAATGTAACTCTATGGCAGCACCCAAGGTGCTTGAATTTTCGAACTCTACACTTAGATTTGGCGGTGACGTAATGTCCCCATGAGTGACAGAACACTGAGGCAATCATGGCGCAACTAGAGAACATTACTAACCCCTACGGTCTGTGTTTTCTGCGGGCTGCCCCACCACTACAGAAAGCACTGAGCAAGGCTGAAACACCTGCATTTTGGAGCTGCCTTACTCAAGAAAGCAAAAAAGAGACCAAGTCGTATCCGGCTTTATTAACTTTTTACATTGATTGCAAACTGATATGTGACACGTATTAATGCCAAAATAACATGCAAAAGGCCCTGAATGACGGATCGCTACTAGTAACTTTGAATACTTTCTCGTGTAAGACAGCAGTGCATGTTGCATTGTAGGCTACTCAATCAAAGGTTCTCAATGCGCCCTCACCATAAACTATTTACAATTGCGACAAACCAGAAGCACTCATGTTATGTTGTTGTTTTGAGAACGAACAAAGTAAACAAAATTACCTGCATTGTTACCCACAGTTATCATTTGTCTGCATTTGCCATCAAATTACTATCTTGCTTTTCTCTCGCAGACAACTTGCAAAGAATAAATAGTCCTACAATGTTAATTGCCCATAGGCTCTACTGAAATGTAGGCCTGAAGCCTATGCCTACGAGGTTTGTGGTAATGTCGCATATGGGGTACAATTTGGGGGATAGTCTGAAATATGTTTGTGGGAAAGTTTTATGGGGTTATCAATTCATTTGAAGTGGAATATCCTAGACATTTTAATTTGGGTTGCCTAGTTTCCGGTTTGTCGTTTTCACATGCCACATGCCAGTAGAATAATGCCATACAGAAATTCTGCTGACTGCAACCTAATGAGTGTTGAGGCTAATGATTAAAGGCAGTGGCCTATAGTTGCCTATAAGAGCAGAGACAATGGCTGGGAAAGGTAATAACCGGCCACTTAAATCACCCCAAATGGGACAGGCTCGTTGGGCACTGTGGGGAGACCCTTTCTCCAGCCCTGTAAACTCATCTCCTCTGCTCAAAAATGTCAGGGTATCAAGCAGAGCAGCCCCATTCCAGTGGTGTCGGCGGGGTTACAGCACCGGTGTGTCCCGAGTGTGAACCACTCTCATTTTTTCCACGGCCAAAGAGTCATAAATGTCTTGTTCCTATTGTGAGGGAACTCATCATGAACATTGTCTCGGTGGCTCTGCCCACCAGTAGCCAATCAGGGGAACATGGTATCCTATCGAGCTGCAGTCTAGCATTCCTGGCATTTCCAGTCGGCTGTCTGGCATGAGGTCGGCAGAGACATGGTCAAGCCGTGGAACGTTGTTTTGGTCCTTTAACCAGGTATGGAGACTGTGGTTGTCTCCTGGTTGGAATGTCATTGTCTCCCAAACATGTTGCCCCAGAGTGATGGTCAGAACAGGACCCAAACAAAATAATATGGATCTGCATATAGAAACTGTCAGAGTTGCTACATAATTCTGACATAAGTATATATTAATATATTTCACTTCTCTATCTGAGGAAATTTATGATTTGTTTCTTGATTGCGCCACTTCTGGCTTAATCATTTTTTTTATTTTTTATTTATCCGTTATTTTACCAGGTAAGTTGACTGAGAACACGTTCTCATTTGCAGCAACGACCTGGGGAATAGTTACAGGGGAGAGGAGGGGGATGAATGAGCCAATTGTAAACTGCAAAATTGTAAATCATGATCCAGTAATAATCTTTTGGCTGCTGTTTTGTAATTTGAGTGTGTGCAGAACACTAGCAATAGCCTATATAAGCCTATGGTCATCTTTCTCAATCACATAAAACTTGCTTGACTGACACCAAATTCACTTTCCAACACGTCTCTGAATGTGTCAGCACTCTCCTTTCTTCTTATGGTGCTAGCTGCATGCAATGGTAGAGCGGTGTGGTAAAACCCTGTCTAGCCTTAAAAATCTGCCTTCAAATCCCCCCCCCCCCCCCCCACCCTTCACCATGTAATATCTTTAATCTCTGGGGTTCCTTCCTGCCTCTGCTGCTAGAGCTCCACATAAATGAGAGGAGAGTGTGCAAGATCTCAGCCTTTCCGGGGTCAGTGTTGTGTTACAGTGAATGACTTCAGTCCTGCAGGGACGAAAACTGTGCTGACGTGTGGTCTAGCAGTCTCATAGCCAAGGCATCTCGTCCTAATCACCGCTCCAGCAGGAGTCCCTGCTTCATTATGAGCCTGGCACTACTTTCCCAGGAAGGTAACCAGGGGCATCCTCCACAATATGCTGTTGGGGGGAAATGCAACCTTCAACAATGGTGTCATTTTTCCTGGTTTTAATCAAAAGCGTGCCCATGCTGAGAGAGATGGTATCCTGGTTACAGTTAGCTAACACTGTTTTACGTAGTTCAGTGGTTGTTTGGTTTGAATACATAGTCAAAATGTATTAACAAGCAGATCACTGTAGTCTGTACTGATTCATCACTATTTAGGAATGCATCTGTTGTAATACTGAACTCTCTAACTGCTTTTGGTTGAAATGAGTCAGTTGGCTGGGTGGGACTTTGACATGGGACATTAGCTCAGAATTATATTCTGTGAAAGAGGTCACAGCCATTGGCTCTGTGAGTGGAGAGAGATATCGTGTGTGTTAGCTTGCGCTTTGTGGCTAGTCGCTGGGGTCCTTCACCGGCTACTTTGTGTGTAAGAGGCAAAATAGCAGAGACAGAAGGGCTCAATGAGTGGAGAGATGAAAGGGATATTGCGTATGTGTGTTAGCCTGCACTTTGTGGCTAGTCACTAAGAGTCTGTGTGTCTGTCTGTCTGTCTGTATTTGTATGTAAGCAAGAGAGAGAGACACACAAACTAGCAGAGAGAGCAGAGCCTTCATCTGGTGACCTTTAGCTGGGTAATTTAGTCTTTGTCAGGACTTTCATTTCGTGTAATTAGAAGTGGATCTGCTAGGAACTAGGGGTCCTGCTGTGCTGTCCAACACAGTGCTGTGTAACAAACTACTGTACCAGCTGAGCATTGCAGACAAACACACCTCCAAAATATCTCTTCTCCACTCATACCAGATAGACTCTCTGAGATATTCCCACTCATGTTCATCAATCAATGGCTGTATATCTGAAAATGTACTAATAATCAATATCCTCTTTAATTTGTGCATTAATTGTTAAATCCAGCTAGTAACTTCCAAGTACAGATGTGTCATATACTTAAAAAGTACCCATTTGCTGACAAATGATTAGGGGAAAGTTGGGGGAGGAACTTTGACTGTTACTTGCAGTCATAAAATAAGTCAGCAAGACAAAAAGGCCAAAACACAGTGGAACCAACCCCCGAGGACTGCCTGTTTTACACTCCTGTTGTAAAGTCTCGTTATTGAGAGATTATTAGCTCTAATCTAGTAAAGAGGGAGCGTGACGTCCCAATCCCCCTCCAGGCCTTGGGGAGTCTTCAAACAGTAGGGGGATTGATGCAGAGCTGACCATATGCTACTGCTCCCCTCGTGCTCTCTGTCAGAGGCCAGAGCTGTGGCTAATGCGAATGCTAAGGTGACGGCCATTTGAATATTACCTAAGGCCAGTGGCTATTTTAGCATATAAATCTTGGTGAGGCAAACTCAACCAGTTCTTTTTAGATGCATGCCAGCAAAGCCACTACACAACGAAACACTAAACAGTACATTAGTTGCACTATAATGGTGACAAACGGTGCCCACAAACTGTTAGGGCCTACATAAAGCTGTCCCGACAGAGGAGCTTTCTTTGCAGCACCGTGAAGTGAATCCTTACCATTGCTCCACCTGGCTATCAGCGGAGCCTCATCTGGCAGCGAAAAAGTTCATTCAGTCTCATTTACTGCCTTTTTAAAAAACCAGAGCTGATATGGCTGACTTGCTTAAATAAATATGGTTTCTACTGACTCCTTGTGGATTTGTGTAACTCGATAAAAAAACGCATTCTCCTTCAGTAATAACAAACACCAAGATGAGTTTTGACTTTTGAACCATACAGAAACATTATTCCATTTCTGTTCGGTAGATTCATAATGTTTGTTCTGATATCAACGCGCTAAGTTCTAAGTATAAGCAAGTGCAAGCAAACGAGATGCGACGAGGTAGGACTTTTTTGTTCAGCACTTTTAAAATGGATACCGACAGAAATGAAGTTAGGTGTTAGTTCAGATAAATTCAGCAATATGTTGAGGCGTTAAGTTTACTCTTCTTGAGAGAGAGAGAGAGACCATTTGAAGTATTTTATTTGGCCTACTTGGTCTAAAAAGGAAGGAAAATACAATCACGAGGATCCACTTTTTTAGACAATAGGCCTATACAAACTATACAGACAACGCATTGCGAAAACAAAACAACCCTCGTAATATCAACTGGAATTATATGGGTCTATTACTGAACTTTCACTGGCAAACATGGATACAGACCCAACAACATTATAGTATCCCCTCCACATGGAGAAAAGCACATGAGCTAATTATAATACACAAAGTACGCAAAACAAAGAAATGGATCATTCCAACATTGTCTAAAATGATGAATAAGATACTAATGAGAGAGACCTATATAATCAATAAAACAATGGAGATGTACAAACTATGGCATAAGGGAACGATGAGTGGATAAGAGGCAAGCTGTAATTTCGATTAAGACATTAATGAGCGAGCTCGGACGGACAATATACCTATTTGTTCAGTACTTTTGAAATGGACAGCGACAGAATTCAGAACAAGGGCAGTTCTTACAGTATTCTCCCTGTACACCAAGTCAGAACCGTAGGATTAATAAAGGAGGCATATAAGCAGACAATGAAAGCTTTTATAATATTCGATTATGACATTTCTCTAAAACAGGCTATAGGCTACATGGGTACCACCATGACAGAACAGTATAGGCTAAGTTCTGTGGGGGAGAGGGACCAAATTCTTAGGGTGAGACACATGGGCTACTAACAGCTTACCCCACAACATACACTTAGTATTACTTTCTTAGTTACAGTATACATACAGTAAATATAGGGAGTACCAGTACCAGATCAATGTGCAGAAGTACGAGGTACTTGAGGTAGATATGTACATCAAGGCAGGGTAAAGTGAACAGGCATCAAGTTAGATAATAATAAGAGTAAAATAAAGGGCAGAGTAGTAGCAAATGATGAGTGTAAAAGTGTGTGTGTATGTATGTTTGTGTTGTGTCGGTATGCGTACGTGTGTGTGCATGTATTGTTTGAATGTGTGAGGGATTTGTGTGGGAGTGACAGTGTAGTGTGTGTGACAGTAGAGGCTGTCGAGGGGAAGACGGCCACTGCGGTGTGAAAATGGGTTAGCTGTAGCCAGGTTTGCCCCAGGGCTGGTGGTGGTGGTGCATGGCCAGCCGGCTGCGGGGCACTGCTGAGGTGCAGCAGAGGGAGATCATGGGAGCCCTTTCAACAGCAGGTGGAATGTGCTTAGTCAGCCTTTCAGAAGGGTCTTATTGAAGGAGAAAGCCTGGGGAGTCATGCTAATGCTAATAGCCATTGATGTGCTAGCCCTGGACTGAGATGTTTGTGTACACTTTTTCTACTGCTTTAACGTCAGTGTTGCCTAGACTTTATCTAGAATTAATGATGTGATGATGTGATGATTATATCCACATGGAACAGCAATATATAGGCCTAGGCAGGAACCAATCCAAACCACTTTTGTTTGGTTGTCATTGAGATCTTCAGTGGTGTCATTATATTATATTGTGCTATTTAATGAAGTTAACCTGCTCTTGAATGCAGTTAACCATTTCGTTGACTAAATTCAACCTTTTCTTTGTTTAAGTCAGTCATGAAAGATTTACCATTCAGCTACAGTAGATTTGTCCTGCCCTGATCATTGTTAGCTAGTGTATTGACATGGTCTAGTGAAACTTCAGAGGCTCTCACCTGAGGCTGTGACATGGTAGGACATTGAGCCTGGGGGGCACCAGATGCCTGGGGGGCATAGCTGCTGTGTTTGCTAACTGACTAAACCGTAATGTCCTCCCTGCTGTTACTTTAAACTCAAATCTGTCATTAGGTTGCAAACACTGAGCCAGAGGGCACCTGTGGGGTTTAAAGGGTGGTTTAAATTTTAAAGGGAATTATCCTCTTTTCAGGAACCTAGATAGGTGAACTACATTTGAAAATCCGAGTGAAAGAAGTGATGTGCTATCAGTAACCTATTTGGATATGTTTCTGGCTATATCAGTATTAGCCTGTAGTATACTTCAGGAAATATACATGCTTATTGAGATGAGATGAGGAATCGATGGCCCTGTCCAGCAAAGGAACCTACCCCCTAAACACTTGAGGGGATTAGAGAGAATTTAATAGATTTAAGCAATATGGTAATTGGTAATAGCTCCACTTTGCTCTCTGATAGGCTGGGTGGAATTATTGCCATATTGCTTACTCCTGTCCAATCCTCTCAGATCTCCATAAGCTAGAGGCTAGGGGTTGTTTCCAAGGAATCAGGGATGTGAGGAATCAAGGAAAGATATTTAAGATTCACCCAGGGAGTCAGAGCACCACTAACACACAGCAAACACATAGTAAACAATGTTTGGAAAATGTTTGGTCGAAGAGGATGGAGTGGAAGGTGGGTGAAAGGGAGTGGAGGGTGGAGTAAAAAGAGAGAGAGAGTAGATTGGCTTGTTTTTGCTGTAGGCACAATTCGAGTGATTTGGCTGCACTTGGCTGAAAGCTGGAGGGGGCTCTTTATTCCACAGGCTGGGTGCTGCTGGGCTGGGTTGGGCTATGGTGTTAGCCCAGCGGGCCAACCCCAGCCAGACAGTATGTCACACCGCTGCTCATAGACCACAGATCAAGTGCTGGGCCCTCTCCTGGCCCCTGGCCAGCTGGGAGGTGTGTGAACCTTCACTTCTGAGGGAGTGAGGAAGTAAGGGATGGGAGGGTTGGTTTGAGGGCATTTTTGGTGACAGTATGGTCCCAGAATTGACTGCGAACACTAAAATAAGATCTCAGACAGACCAGGGAGACTGCTACTGACTGCAGCAGTCAGTAGGAGTCTGCTGGTTGTCTGCTGCAATCTTTTTTTTTTAAGAATTAAAATATTCACTAAAACACACTGCCTCCTAGACTCTAGCCGATTGTGGATGGAAAGTGCTCTCCCACTCTGATTGGCTGATTTGGTTCAAGGATGTGATGACGAAAAAGGAATCAGTGATGTAAGGAATCAAGGAGAGAGATTTAAGATTTACCCAGGGAGTAAGAGCTCCACTAACACATAGCAAACACAATGTTGGAAAACGTTTGTCAATGAGGACAGAAAGAGTATAGCCGAAAAGCTGTTAAGCATTCCTAAGCTGCCAAAACATGAAAAGGAATTACACAAAACACAACAATTTTCACCAGTATGTCATGCAAATCTGTAACAATGAGATCACTAACAACAACAGTTGAAAACCAAAGCCAAATTCATGTCCTGTATTTCCTCTTAACAGTTTGTGTTTGAGGTGGGTGAAAGGGAGCTCTGGGTGGAGTAAAAAGAGAGAGCGAGTAGGGTGGCTTGTTTTGGGTGTAGGGACAATTAAAGTGATTTGGCTGCAGTTGGCTGAAGGCTGGAGGGGGATCTTTATTCCACAGGATGTGTGCTGTGTTGGGTTGGGCTATGGTGTTAGTCCAGTAGGCCAGCCCCAGTCAGGCAGTATGTCACACCGCTGCTCATAGACCACAGATCAAGGGCCCGGGCCCTCTGCCGGCCCCCGGCAAGCCTCCAGGTGGGCCCCGCTAATGAGCCCGAATCGCAACTCCAACGTGGGCCTCCCTGGCCTGGGAGAGGACCCACAGGGGGCCCGACGGCCGGGTACACACAGGGTCAGCCGCAGGCAGGGGGCTGGAGATGGGAGAGGCAGGGATCACAGGGAGAGGAGGACGGCTGTGACGCTGCTTATTGAGGATCACACATTTGAGTCTGAACTTTGGTAGGAGTGTGTGCATGTGTGGGAAAGAGGAGCTGGGAGAGGGGGTGTTGCTTCATTACAAGATTAAAAAAGAAGCACATTTTGGGTTTCTGGACTCCTATTCTTTTACAGTGACTATAGCCTACTATTTTTTCTTGCCTATTTTTGAATGACCAAAACCCCCATTCCTTGTTCACTAACAGTCTACAGTGGGCCTAATTTATCATCATATACAGTACCAGTCAAAAGTTTGGACACACCTACTCATGCAAAGGTATTTCTTTATTTGTACTATTTTCTACATTGTAGAATAATAGCGGAGACTTTAAAACTATTACACATATGGAATCATGTAGTAACCAAAAAAGTGTTAAACAAATCAAAATGTATGTAATATTTTAGATTCTTCAAAGTAGCCACCCTTTGCCTTGATGACAGCTTTGCACACTCTTGGCATTCTCTCAAACAGCTTCATGAGGAATGCTATTCCAACAGTCTTGAAGGAGTACCCACATATACTGAGCACTTGTTGGCTGCTTTTCCTGCACTCTGCGGTTCAACTCATCCCAAACCATCTCAATTGGGTTGAGGTCGGGTCATCTGATGCAGCACTCCATCACTCTCATTCTTGGTCAAATAGCCCTTACACAGCCTGGAGGTGTGTTTTTGGTCATTGCCCTGTTGAAAAATAATTGATAGTCCCACTAAGCCCAAACCAGATGGGATGGTGTATCACAGCAGAATGCTGTTGTAGCCATGCTGGTTAAGTGTGCCTTGAATTCTAAATAAATGACAGACAGTGTCACCAGCAAAGCAACCCCACACCATAACACCTCCTCCTCCATGCTTTACGGTGGGAAATACACAAATACACAGAGATCATCCGTTCACCCACACCATCTCACAAAGACACAGCGATTGGAACCAAAACTCGCCAATTTGGACTCCAGACCAAAGGACACATTTTCACTGGTACATTTTCACCGGTCCATTGCTTGTGTTTCTTGGCCCAAGCAAGTCTCTTGTTATTACTGGTGTCCTTTAGTAGTGGTTTCTTTGCAGCAATTCGACCATGAAGGACTGATTCACACAGTCACATGTGTATCGCTGCAGAATGCTGTGGTAGCCATGCTGGTTAAGTGTGCCTTGAATTCTAAATAATCCACTGACAGTGTCACCAACAAAGCACCATCACACCTCCTCCTCCATGCTTCACAGTGGGAACCATACATATGGAGATCATCCGTTCACCTACTCTGCGTCTCACAAAGACATGGCGGTTGGAACCAAAAATCTCAAATTTGGACTCATCGGACCAAAGGACAGATTTCCACTGGTCTAATGTCCATTGCTCATGTTTCTTGGCCCAAGCAAGTCTCTTCTTATTATTGGTTTGTTTCTTTGCAGCAATTCGACCATGAAGCCCTGATTCACGCAGTCTCCAATGAACAGTTGATGTTGAGATATGTCTGTTACTTGAACTCTGTGAAGCATTTATTTGGTCTGCAATCTGAGGTGCAGTTAACTCTAATGAACGTATCCTCTGCAGCAGAGGTAACTCTTTTTTGCATCTGCACTTGAAGAAACTTTCAAAGTTCTTGAAATGTTCCGGATTGACTGACCTTCTGTCACTCCCTGACCATAGAGAGATTTTTATTCTCTATGTTGGTTAGGTCGGGGTGTGACTAGGGTGGGTCATCTAGGTGATTATGTGTCTATGTTGGCCAGGTATGGTTCCCAATCAGAGGCAGCTGTTTGTCATTGTCTCTGATTGGGGATCATATTTAGGCAGCCATTTCCCCTTTGTGCTTTGGTGGGATCTTGACTATGTATAGTTGCCTGTTAGCACTATTGTTAGCTTCACATTTCGTTTTGAGATTTATTGTTTTGTTTTGCTGTGAGTTTCACCTAGTAATAAAAAGATGTGGAACCCAGATCACGCTGCGCTTTGGTCCACTCATTATAACGATCGTGACACCTTCATGTCTTAAATTAATGATGGACTGTTGTTTCTCTCTGCTTTTTTGAGCTGTTCTTGCCATAATATGGACTTGGTCTTTTGCCAAAATAAGGCTATCTTCTGCATACCACCCTACCTTGTCACAACCCAACTGATTGGCTCAAACATAATAAGAAGGAAAGAAATTCCACAAATTAACTTTTAACAAGGCACACCTGTTAATTTAAATGCATTCCAGGTGACTACCTCATGAAGCTGGTTGAGAGAATGCCAAGAGTGTGCAAAGTTGTCATCAAGGCAAAGGGTGGCTAATTTGAAGAACATCATACATAAAATATATTTTGATTTGTTTAACACTTTTTTTGGTTACAAATGATCCATGTGTTATTTCATAGTTTGGATGTCTTCCCTATTATTCTACAATGTAGAAAATAAGAACATTTAAGAAAAACCCTGTAATGAGTAGGTGTGTCCAAACCTTTTGACTGGTACTTATGTAAAATTAGCATATTTGTAATTATGAAAAAGGCATAAACAAACCCCATGGGAGATTTTCTGAACATTTCTATACCTTTTAAAATTGTATGTTTACTGGTTCAAGCTACTAAATCTTCTGTAAATCTGAATTAAAAAAATATTGACTAACGATTTACACACATTTGTGTTGCTCACAATTGCTGAATGAGGCCCATTATTTCCAGTGTAAACATCTCCGTCCATATACACAGGGCTGTGACATGCGTATACGGGAAGAGATGACTAATGAGAGCATTTGTCGGACTCTGCCAGCCTCTGCTTTTGTGTCTTAGGCTTTTGATCCGATTGATACATAGTGTTTGTAGGAACACAAATCGTCTCCCCTCCAGTGTTTGGCCCAAAATAAAATTAAAGGTACAGTACAGACTGGGAAGTGTGTGAACCTTCACTTCAGAGGGATTGAGTGAAGAAGTAAGGGAGGGGATGGTTTATTTGAGGGCGTCTTTGGTGACCATATGGTCGCAGAATTGACTGCAAACACTAAAATACATGAAGAGCTCAGACAGACCATGGTGACTTCTACTGACTGCCTCTGATTGGGTTGTCAACTAACAAAAATATAAACGCAACATGTAAAGTGTTGGTCCCATGTTTCATGAGCTGAAATAAAAGGTCCCAGAAATGTTCCATACGCACAAAAAGCTTATTTCTCTCATTGTGCACAAATCTGTTTACATTCCTTTAAGTGAAAATTTCTCATTTGCTAAGATAATCCATCCACCTGACAGGTGTGGCATATCAAGAAGCTGATTAAACAGCATGATTATTACACAGGTGCACCTTGTGCTGGGGACAATGAATGGCCAGTTTTGTCTCACAACACAATGCCACAGCTGTCTCAAATTGAGGGAGTGTACAATTGGCAGACTGCAGCAATGTCCACCAGAGCTGTTGCCAGATAATTTAACGTTAATTTCTCTACCATAAGCTGACTCCAATGTCGTTTTAGAGAATTTGTCAGTACGTCGTGTGGGCGAGTGCCCCATGGTGGCTGTGGGGTTATGGTACGGGATGTCATAAGCTATGGACAACGAACACAATTGCATTTTATCAATGGCAATTTGAATGCAGAGATATTGTGACGAGATCCTGAGGCCCATTGTCATGTCATTCATCCACCACCATCACCTCATGTTTCAGAATGATAATGCACGGCCCCATGTCGCAAGGATCTGTACACAATTCCTGGAAGCTGAAAATGTCCCAGTTCTTCCATGGCGTGCATTCTGGATCAACGTGTACGACAGCATGTTCCTGTTCCCGCCAATATCCAGAAACCTCCCACAGCCATTGAAGAGGAGTGGAACAACAATTCCACAGGCCACACTCAAAATCCTGATCAACTCTATGCAAAGGAAATGTGCTGCATTGCATGAGGCAAATGGTGGTCACACCAGATACTCAATGGTTTTCTGATCCATGCCTGTACCATTTTATAAGGTTTCTCTGAACCAAAAGAAGCATATCTGTATTCCCAGTCATGTGAAATCCATAGATTAGGGCCTAATGAATGTATTTCAATTGACTGATTCCCTTATATGAGCTGTAACTCAGTAAAATCTTTGAAATTGTTGCATGCTGCATTTATATTTTTGTTATTTTTATATATATATATTTATTTTTATCAAAATATGCAGTAAAACCTGAACTTGTACTGTTAGTTAGTATGGCCTTGGTTTTACCTCAGTGGGAGAGCATAGAGGCCAATATTTTACCTCAGTGGGATAGCATAGAGGCCAAGATCGAAGAGAGGGATTCAGGGATTGTTATTTCTGTAGTCTCTTGGTAAACTTTACATTTCCAGTTAACCTCATTGTCAACAGTGATTCCTTTAGTGAGCCATCTCTCATGGCTGCCATTTTTATGAATGCACTCAACAATACAGTAATGTCTGCCAGCAAATCTGCATCCTGTCCTCTGTCCTTCTAGTTCTGGCCTGTCAGATTGTCTGATTGTCCCTGAGAATATTGGCCATAGATGTGGTTGGTTGGTTTTCCTTTCCCTTTATGTGAGTAAATAGAACTGATTCTGCTGAGGGCACCATTCGCACGTGTTGGGGTCTCCTGTGGTGTTGGTCAGTCAGGGTGGAATAGCCATGCTTCATAGAAACACTTGGCCGTCATAAAGGACTCTTTGTCAACCCAAGAGCAGGGTCATCTCTCTCCTCCACTGGCCGATAAACGCTCGCATTCTCCACCTTTTCTTATGATTTTGTTTAGCTAGAGGCGGGCGCCAATCAGAAGTGCAAAGACTTTAAATTATTCACAGGGACATGCATAAAGGATTAATTTGCATTGATTTAGCCTCTTGACAAAAGGAGTCACCCCCCCCCCCAAAAAAAAAAAACTAGAGGGCAAAGCATTTCTCCAAACAACCAAATGGAACAAAACGATCAATGGACAACTTTAATATGGTCCTTTGCGTATTATTAATTTTAGAGGATTTTCCACTTGGTCTGTAGCCATAGCTTGTCTGTGACTTTTCTATGGAATGTGCACGTTTAATCACAAGACGAGGAACATCAGTCTAAATTTGAATAATTTGGCTTGTGAAGTTCTCTAGTTTTTTTTTTTTATAAATCAAACGCATTGGAATGGTATTCAGCCTGGTAATGCAATTTTTCTGCTATGTGTTCATTTGTCTGACTTAACCAACACCATTAGCCACAGCCTGTGAAAAGTCCTGTTTTGTCTTTTACATCTGTTTGGTTTGGCCAAATGGATTCGACACGATGTCAATTCAAGCCAAATTATGAAAGATTTGCATTTTCTGCCTTATTTTTTTCCCGGTATTTCATTCAAAACCATTTCATTACAAGTTTGAAAGGAATTACCTTTTTCACTAAAGGAATGGAGAAAGCATGTTAAAATAAAGAAATGAGACCTGCTTAAATACAATTGGTGTAATCTGCATTTCTGGCAATTACGTCAGAGGCCATCTCTTCACTAAAGGGGTTTTAAATTTAAAAAGATCCAAAACAAATGTAAAGGAAGAAGGCTATGCATAGCACACCCTTAGATTAATAGCAGATTGGCAAAATGTTCACAACAAAAAGTTGTACTGCAATAAATATTTTTACAGTAAATCCCAAAATGTATGAATGGTGTCAATGGAGTTACAGTTCTCTAGTTTCATTCCTGTATCTTTCAGCATTTCTCTCAGCATCTACAAAGATTTTGCCATTATTTAGTATGTTCCCCTTTATTTCAGGCCTATGTTTTTTTGGGGGGGGGGGGGGGGTTAGATGAAATCTGTAGATGTAATTTTTTTGTCTGGTCCTTATTGAATCAATCTCGGGACATGTCATGGGTTTGTAGTGCACTAGTATTTCAACAATATAAACACTTCTTTTATTTTTTTATTTACCAATTTTTTTCTCCCCAATTTCGTGGTATCCAATTTGTATTTACGGTCTTGTCCCATCGCTGCAACTCACGCACGGACTCGGGAGAGGCGAAGGTCGAGAGCCATGCGTCCACCGAAACACGACCCTGCCAAGCCGCACTGCTTCTTGACACACTGCTCGCTTAACCCGGAAGTCAGCCTCACCAATGTGTCGGAGAAAACACATACAGCTGGCGACCGAACTCAACGTGCATGCGCTCGGCCGCCACAACGAGTCGCAAAAGCGAGATGGGACAAGGACCTCCCAGCCGGCCAAACCCTCCCCTAACCCGGACGAAGCTAGGCCAATTGTGCGCCACCTCATGGGTCTCCCGGTCACAGCCGGCTGCGATACTGCCCGGGATCGAACCCAGATGTGTAGTGACGCCTCTAGTGCTTAAGACCACTGTGACACTCAGGAGGCCCCAACAATATAAACACTTCTACATTAATGTGGATGCTACCATGATTAGAAATTACAGGAGGCATTTTGCCTTTTGGTAGGCCGTCATTGTAAACAAGATTTGGTCTTAACTGACTTGCCTAGTTAAATAAAGTTTATTTTTTATTTTTACGGATAATCCTGAATAAACCGTGAATAATGATGAGTGAGAAAGTTGCACAAATATCATACTCCCCCAAAATGCTAACCTCAACTGTTATTGTAATGGTGAGAGGTTAGCATGTCTTTGGGGTATGATATTTGTGCATCTGTTACTTTCTCACTCTGTAATAGTAGCATCCACATGTATGTAGACGTGTTTAGAAACATACTATATTGTTATTTACAATAAAAGTGACTCAAGTGACACAATACATTATTTACCATTCATTTCTACTTGGCACAAAATAATCTGAAACATAACCAAAACAGACTGGAAATGCATCCAACAAATTTGTAATCTCACAAGCTTTATGTAGTCATTGCGTGCTAGGAATATGGAACCAAATACTACACTCTGTACTACTTTAATACACATATAAGTGAATTTGTAGCCAATACTTTTGCTCCCCTAAAATGGGGGGTACTATGTACAAAAAGTGCTGTAATTTCTAAACGTTCACCTGATATGGATGAAAATACACTCAGATTAAAGCTGACAATCTTCACTTTAACTTCATAGTCTTTGTTTGATTTTAAATCCAAACTTTGGGAGTATAGAACCAAAAGAAGAAAAAACGCTTCACTGTCCCAATAATTACTGAGTGCACTGTATATGCCTCCTCACAATTTTGACTCGGAGATCTATGGACAGTTCTTTGAACTTCCTGGTATAGCTTCTCCCCTGACATTGACTGTCAACTGTGGTACCTTATATAGACAGTTGTTTCTTTCTAAATCATGTCCAAACAATTGAATTGGCCACAGGTGGATCGTCTCAAGGATGATCTAAGAAACTTGGATGCCCCTGAGCTCAATTTACAGTGTCACAGCAAATGGGCGTGAATTCTTATGTAAATGTGAGATTTCTGTATTTCATTTTCAATAAATCTGCAAAAATGTCAAAAAACATGTTTTCATTTTGTCGTTATGGGGTTTTGTGTGTAGATGGGTGAGGGGAAAAATAAATGTAATCCATTTTGAATTTAGGCTCTAACACAACAAAATGTGGAATATGTCCAGGTATGAAAACTTTCTGAAGGCACTGTGTACATATTATCGTATAAACAGCTGCACATATAGTTTTGATAGACATTGTAATAGTAGTAGTAGTAGTAGTAGTAAACTTTATCATCAAAATAAACATTTTAACAATAGTATCCTGAAACGTATTGCCCAGTAACATGTGTAGAAACAGCATTGCGTAAAGGCAGTCCATGTACTGTAGCTGGCCTTCATAATAATTCAATTTCAGATGTGCTTTTCCCTCTGATTTGGATACATTGTCTGTGCCGTGCCTACACTCTGTTTTAAGCCTAGGAATTTGCAGGTGGGAGGGAGAGGGGGACCTTGTTCAACAGTGCTTGAGAGGGCCATATCTGTCATAGTGAATTCCAGTGCTGAGCGCTGATATGAATGAAGGGCACTAGTGTGCCCAAGTTGTAAGTGTGGAACTCAAAGGCCTGCTGAAACCCTATAATGCAATTATGGCGACAGACTCTCAGATCCATTAACTTTAAATGGTTCGACAGCCCCCATTCAGTCAGTGTGCTGCCATGTCTTTTCTCAAAGGAGGCCTCTTAAGTCACATGAAAAGGCCTCTTCTGTACTCATTGTGCTCATTGTCTTTGTAAGCCTGTTATTAGGGGGAGAATCAAGTTACGGCACACCACCAATGAGAACTGCAGAGATTGTTCAGTTATAGGTGGGGAAATGTCTGTTCAAATGGGAATCTCTGCTCAGGGTTCAAATACCAGGAATACCTCTTCTAATAATGATCAATGTTAAAGTTAAATTGTTGAAAAGACATATATTGCAATGTATTTTCCTAGAGAAAGATTCAGATTTTAGAGGCATATTGGACTGAGGAGATTCACACTGCTTTTGCAAGAATTGTTTTATTTATAAAATTGACATTGGTGTAATAAAGGAAAATAATAGATAACAAGTACATTATTTTGATTTATTTTAACACACATTATTGCATTTTGCTGACCTTAATCAAGATACTTGTTTAGTGTCCAGGTTGTCCAGTCCACAACAATAGCCTACGTGCCTATTTAAGTGGTATATCTTTGTCATATAGGCCTATAAAAAAATATTGTAAAAACAAATTGAAGAAAAGTTTACTGTAATGGTAACATGACTGCAATGAACAGAAACAAATGTAGTACATACCATGTTGTGTAAAAAGAACTTGGTTATCATCCTTTCTTTGCAGAATAAAGAACAAAAAAACATGTGCATCTCATTTTACTCTTTCACATTAGTAGAATTGGCAAGTGTTGACAGGAATACTTTTCTACTTTCTTCCCAGTGAAAGTTTACAACTTAGATCAAGTTCCTAAAGGATTTAAAATGTCCAACAAAAATCATGAATGATGAATTGGATAATTGTGGCCGTTTAAATTCAGTTGGTGTAGTATTTACATCTATTAATGCACTCTAAACAATGGATGCTTATTGCACTAAAAGACTAGTTAACAACCAGCATTGAAAACGTTGGTCCTCTCTCTGTGTCTTGAAATCAGGGGAAATTGCGTTAAGTATTGTAGTTAATACAACATCCTTCAAACATTTATTTGGGAATCAAATTAAAGGTTCCAGCGATTTCCAGAATTTAATTTGGTGTTTTGTATATTCCTAATGTGTGCTGTTCAGCCTCTTTACACAAACACCAGTGGAAATGTCCAAATCCGTCATTGCACAACTTTAAAGCGCTCCCCCAAAGTATTGCAGTGTAGTGACCCATTCTAAATAACCTATATCATTGGGGTACTGAGGTTTATAAAGGAGTCCATTGGAAGCTGCGCTCAAAAGATTTGGTGGAATTGGTTGGAAGCCTTGATGAAAAGTGCACAAAAAAAAAGCAGGATGGAGGATAAAGAAAACGTATAGGAGATGTCAGGACGCCTTTGGAAGCAAAACAAACTGCGGCGACCAATGTGAGTTGACTTAATCTGATTAGGCTAACCTCATCAACAGCCCACTTAAAAGGGAGAAGAAAGCCATGAATTGGGCTGAGAAGCGAGAGAAAGGAGTCGCCCTCTGCTCAGAAAACCAAGGAAGCTCTGTGAATGCATCACATTGTTCTGGGACATGCTGGTCTGCAGATGGCAGAATGACAACAAACTGCTTGAAAAGCGAAGCAAATATAATTGAGGCAAGTTTCTTTTTTTTTTGCAGGTACGAGAACAATACAGGGAGTAATGAGATTAAGAAAGAATAAAGTGAAAGTCCATGGAAAATACCACTCTCTCGCACGTTTGTGGTGCTAACATTCAGCTTTGAAGTCTTTGAATGCAGTCACCCCCCGTCACGCTATGAGAAATATCACCCACTTTTTATTAATGAATTCAAATTTTTACATCTTATAAAACACCCAACAGAGCTGGTAATACATCAAACAAGAACAGCTAGACCAGGGAAATAAGATGTTTTAATACCAATACAAAGAGGGATGTAAAAAAAAAAAACTTTAATACATCAAGTTATGCCTAGTCTTAAGAAATCCCTAGCAACAATACATATTATATATCTTACCCTGCCAAGAGAAAATCTCTTTACATCTTTAGCCAATATCTTAGGTGAGAAATAGCTGTTGCTTACTCTTAAATGTTTACTCAATTGAATTTGATTCGTAAGGATTCCAGACGTGCATATTTTGATATTCTGCATAATCCAATACTTAATTCAGGGGTGAATGCAGCAACCACAGGAGTTCTTATTCAGCTGTGTCTGGTTGGAGAAAAGGATCCAACTCAAGAAACTTGTTGCTGCACTGCAGTAGTGGGCTAAGTTTGGCTGGTTCAAGCCCTTTGTATATGAGTAATGCTGTCATTTGTTATTCCCCTGTCTGGTTCTAAAACCGAAAATATAATCACTCATAGTAAAAGCACATTTGGATATTAGTTTAAGAATTCTGTTAGTAGTTGAAAGAAATTAAGCCTACTGTCTGAACTGTTTTGTTGATGGTTCAAAGTTTTGTTGAAAGGACACTTCTGTCTGCACCCAATTTTGGCACATTTCCTCACCTATCAACCACAGCATAAAACACTTACCAAGATACTGCTGTCAAAATGTATTTATTTTGAGAAAACGTGAGCATCTTTACTTTCTATGGACTGTCTAAAAAACGTTTTTTTTTGTTTTGTTTTTTAGTCCTATTTCATACGGATAGTTTTTTTCAATTTCCGCCTAAAATGACATAGACAAATCTGCCAGAGACAGCAGTGGGGTCAAACTGTAGAACCCAGTTCCTACATTTGAATATAGAAATAGATTTTTTCAAACAAAACTACACTACATTTTATCTCTGGGACCCTCAGGATGACAAATCAGAGCAAGATTACTGAATGTAAGTACATTATTACCTTCAGAGGTGAATGTATCAAACCACTTGCCGTGATAAAAGTGTTTTGTTGTTGTGCACTATCCTCAAACAATAGCATGGTATTTTTTTTGTAATAATAGCTACTGTAAATTGGACAGTTCAGTTAGATTAACAAGAATTTAAGCTTTCTGCCCATATAAGACATGTCCATGTCCCGGAATTGGCTGTTGTTTACAACGTCATTCTTGTCACATTATTGCATATTGAGCAACAACTGTCCCGGTTTAGGGACACCGATCCCGTAGAGGATTACAAACCTCAAGGTAATGAGCTACACCTGCACTCTCAAAGCCAATGTGTCAGCATTTCCAGCAGCAAGTACTCACTCTGCCAATCATATTCTATAAACACAAGGGAACAGTTCATCATTACTTTTTCCTAAAAGCGGAGAAATTGGCCCAGGAAGTTATCTAACATTAGACACCTGGAGGGTAATAATCTTTGTTTTTTGTAGTTTTATAAAGTTCCGGTGCATTTTTTCCCCTCTCTCGTTCTGCCTTGGTTGGACCCTGTAAAGTAGCCACAGTAGGCAATCTGGATGAAGAACATACACAAGTCCCCTTTGCATGCATCGTTACTACAATAGTTTGAGGATAGATCATAGTTAACACAAGTACGAGCACTGCAATTAAAGAGTTGATCAACGTCAGCTAATACAGATATAATTTACTACATTTTCTGCATTCTGCACACAGAATTGTCATGCAACAACATTCAAACAGTAAAATCCCTAAACATGCTAATGCAGTAGGCCTAGTGGGCAGTGGTCTGCCAACAATGACTGATATGCCACCAGGTCCTAGGCAGGAGTAAAGCTTAACAAACTCTTATTACATTTGGTGCTTGTCAACAGAATTGTGGTGAACTCTGGACCATGAACTCAGACAGGGGTTTTAAGATTCCTCTTTTGTATATACTGAACAAAAATATAAATGCAACATGCAATCTCCATAGAGAAACATTGGTAGTAGAATGGCCTGTACTGAAGAGCTCAGTGACATTCAAAGTGGCACCGTCAAATATCTGCCCTGCTAGAGCTGCCCCAGTCAACTGTAAGTGCTGTTATTGTGAAGTGGACATCTAGGAGCAACAACGGCTCAGCCGTGAAGTGGTAGGCCACACAAGCTCACAGAACGGGACCGCAGAGTGCTGAAGTGCGTAGCGCAAAAGATCGTCTGTCCTCGGTTGCAACACTGCCTCTGAAAGCAATGTCGGCACAAGAACTTATTGTCAGGAGCTTCATGAAATGGGTTTCCATAGCCGACAAGCTGCACACGAGCCTAAGATGTTCACTATGCACAATGCCAAGCATCGGCTGGAGTGGTGTAAAACTCGCCACCATTGGAATCTGGAGCAGTGAAAACGTGTTCTCTGGGTGATGAATCACGCTTCACCATCTGGCAGTCCGAATCTGGGTTTGGTGGATGCCAGGAGAACAGTAACTGCCTGAAAGCATAGTGCCAACTGTAAAGTTTGGTTTGGTGGAGGAGGAATAATGGTCTGTGGCTGTTTTTTTATGGTTCGGACTAGGCCCCTTAGTTCCAGTGAAGGGAAATTTTAACGCTACGGCATATAATGACATTCAAGACGCTTCTGTGCTTCCAACTTTGTGGCAACAGTTTGGGGAAGGCCCTTTCCTGTTTCACCATGACAATGTCCTCGTGCACAAAGTGAGGTCCATACAGAAATGGTTTGTTGAGATCGGTGTGGAAGAACTTGACTGGCCTGCACAGAGCCCATCGAACACCTTTGGGATGAATTAGAATGCCGACTGCGAGCCAGGCCTAATCGCCCAACATCAGTGCCCGACCTCACTAATGCTCTTGTGGCTGAATGGAAGCAAGTCCCTGCAGCAATAGTCCAAAATCTAGTGGAATTTCTTCCCAGAAGAGTGGAGGCTGGTATAGTGGCAAAGGGGGACCAACTCCATATTAATGCCCATGATTTTAGAATAAGATGTTTCGAAGAGCAGGTGTCCACATACTTTTGTCCATGTAGTGTGTATATATATATATATATATATATATATATATATCGATAGATAGATAGATAGATAGATAGATAGATAGATAGATAGATAGATAGATAGATAGATAGATAGATAGATAGATAGATAGATAGATAGATAGACTCCTCACAAGTTATAATACATCCATTGTGACCTGGACTTAAATGTGGCGATATGCCATTCATTCTTTGAGCCATTTCCTTTTTTCTGTTACATGTATTTTTCTGTTCCTAAAGGTACTATCCTGGAACTAAATAATGTTAAAACCACACATAAATCTAGGTCTATTATCTGTTAGATATGAAACTGTTTCTTCATTTGATTGAAGTACTACAGTGTGTGTTTCTATTTTAATTGATAGTTGAGAAAATTAATTGATTGTTACATTTTTGGGGATAAATGGCTGTTTCTGTACTGAATGTGGAGCTTTCATTCTGCCATGATTAAGCACACATGACTTTTTCCTTAATTCAAATGTTCATTCATGTCAGTTTGACTTTTAACAAAAACATGTATGAAAATATTCCAGTGCAGCAGAAGACAAAGTTCTTAACATTAAACCATTTAATTTCAATGATTCAATTTGTGAGGTGGGCTACAGTGTGCCACCTTGTGGCCAATTTATGCAGAAATACATCCTCTCTGATCATGTGTGTAGACGGTCAGAAATACAGCGTTAAATACATGCACTGGAGACAAGTGACAGGCTTACTTGTCCACATCAAATAGGTTATTTTTTTCCCGTCTTGCCTTCACTTCTCGATGAATTCACAATGCATCGAATGCACTCAAAGATGTTGTCCTCCCCAGCTATGAAACGTTTGGCATGAGAATGATGTGTTATTTTTTAACAATCATTCATGATTAGGCGTACACTACTTTTGAGAGGTAAACCGCTGAACACCTTAGGTAGAAAGCACATAGCTCACTGTTCTGGATGTGAAAAGTGAGAATAATTTTTCCAATAGATGGCGCCCTTTTCCTAAACTCAGGCTCTCTCATGCCATTCTCCTAGTCAATCACAAAATGCATATTATTTATGCTATTATGTTAGGCTATTACATTACATTATTATATTTCTGCTTTCAATGTGTTGTGTGCCCTGCATTGTATTGTAGCCTAATGGCATACTGAAATTGCAATAGTATAGGCTAGGCTACTGTTGTAACTAACCTACATTAGGTATACATGTCCGAAATTAAGACAACTCATCAGTTTTCATTTAGGATCTTCCGGGCCCTGGCACAAAACTAATTTACACTTCAAGGGATTACCAACATTTTACAGCTGTGGCTGTCATTGTTGCTACAAGTGATAATGTTGCAAGTTGCAACACTTTGTAAAGTGAAAAACATTTTCCAAGGACTTGTAGCCTATAGGCCTATCGTTTTAAAAGTATGCTATATTTGGAAGATAACATTATATAACACATGGCCTTATCATCCTGTTAATTTTAAATGTTTCCATACAAATATGTTTTCTGTTGCATTATCTTTGACCAACTAATGACCTGTTGGTTTATATGGATAGCTATGAGAATAAGACATACCATAGTTATTATAATCTACGTGCCGGAAGACTGTGAGAAAATGCTTCCATTCTCTAGAGAAATTAACGAGTTTGAGAGAAAAGTCCCTCAGGGAAGCCAGTTTCGGCACGTGCTCAGTGGATGCTGAAGTGCATGGAGCAGGCGCACACAGTGCGACTGGCACGCGGACAGATGTCGCATCGCTCTTCCCCCGCCCGTTCACAGCTCCCGCGCAGGAATTATTGACACATGGATGTTCACCCAGCCAATAAGACCTAGCTCAGTTAGATTTGCATAAAGTGGACGCCTGCCATTGGTTTACTGCGTGCTGCTCCAAACCGTCTCGCGTGTCATTACAGCTGTTTTTCTCCTTAGAGTCACATACTGAAATGTTAAACTATGTCATTGAAGTATTAAGGTATAGTTATTACAATTTCCCCTTACATTTATCAAATACAAAGGCATATTTGCGTAAAATTTCCTTGAACATTAAAATAGTAGGCAAAACATGTATTTATTGGGTACTTTAGAATAAAGCCCACACACACTTTTTTGAATGTAGGCTATATTCTTACCTTCAAAAACACTTAAGAAAAAAACGTTATAGACTATTTAAAATATAATTGAAATTAAACATTCAAAACTCGGAATGATATGAATAAAACGCACGCTATTTATAGCAACATAATATTAAAAGCATGGTGAGGCTTTGTAGTTATATAGTATCTCAAAGCATCGATAATCTTTGCGAACACAAAAAGCATACATTCTTGAAGGGTATGAAAAAGTTGGAAGCAAACCGCCAGCGCGTTTCCCCAATTCCCCTTATCACTTCACAGCCAGACCGACTGCACTCGCCGCTTTGTTGCCTGTCCCTCCAGGGCTGATTGAGCAGCGCGTGACTGACAGCCCGCGGGGGTGTTGTCCAATCAGCGGTCTGCCCCGCGCCCAATGGGTGAGTCCGCATGCCCATTGGCTGAGACGAGTGTGGGAAAGAATGCAGAGAGGGTTTCACACGAACTGGGAGCATGCGAACCACCTATAAGTACCGCTGGCGTGTGTCGGCGGTAGAGCAGACTCGACCTGCCCAACGGAGCCTGAACCTAAGCACGTTCTTATACTCCAATGACAGTTCGGTGATAACAAGTGATATAGCTGATCAGTGGGACTTGCTCACTTCTGCGTGACTATCGTAGGATATATTTCACACTGGTTACGATTTGATCTAAAGATAAGGGCGCAGTGATATTGCAACTTTTTTCCACCTTTTCCAACGTCTCCAAAAGGATATACCTTTTCTATAATTTAATCCAAAATGCCAGCCGACACCATGGAGAAGCAAACGGCATCCCCTATTGCTGGTGCCCCTGCAAATGGATCCCATACTCCAGACAAACCTAAGAATGCCAGCGAGCACAGAAAGGTAACGTTAGGCTAAATGTCTATAACTAGCGATGGATTTAAAATGAATCTGATATGCCTCCTAGGCTAACGTTGTTGCTAATTAAACTTTACCCCAGTAGGCCTACCAAATTGTACTTGTGAGATAAAAGAAAGGCTTTACACTCGGACTTATCCATGAACATGCAATTAATATGAAGCATTTATTTTGCAGTCCTCAAAGCCCATCATGGAGAAACGTCGGAGAGCGAGGATAAACGAAAGCCTTGGCCAACTCAAGACACTCATTCTCGATGCACTTAAAAAAGATGTAAGTCTAAATAATTGAAATGATTTAACAATTTAAAATCACTGTTGCGTTCATTTTTCCTGGCATTTAATTTTGTGTCAATGCACGGCCTTTACCTTTTGCTATGTTGTTATCCACAGAGTTCTAGACATTCAAAATTGGAGAAAGCCGATATTCTGGAGATGACAGTGAAGCATTTACGAAATTTACAGCGTGTGCAGATGACTGGTAAGTTAAATTGCAAATATCTAATTTGACAACATCTGCCCTACACTTTATTTAGAAGGGTTTTATATTTCCATCGAATATACACCATTTCTAATGTTCTCTCTTGTCTCGGCAGCGCTGTCAGCAGACACTACCGTCCTCAGTAAATACCGGGCGGGATTCAACGAATGCATGAACGAGGTCACTCGCTTCTTATCAACCAGCGAAGGAGTGAACACGGAGGTGAGGTCGCGGCTTCTCAACCACCTGTCTGGCTGCCTAGGGCAGTTGATCGCCATGAACTACCCCCAGCCAACCCCAAATCAACAGGCCCACCTCGCGCAGCCCCTTCACGTTCAGCTACCCTCTACCTTGCCCAACAGTGCCTCTATGGGCTCCAAACTCAGCCCCACCGAAGCCATGTCACCTAAAGTCTTCGGCGGGTTCCAGCTTGTGCCCGCCACCGATGGACAGTTTGCTTTCCTGATTCCCAACCCTTCTTTCGCCTCAGCATCAACCCCGGTCATCCCTCTGTACGCTAACGCAGGTGTGCCTGTGACAGTCAACGCCAGCCCCGTCCATGGCAGCTCTGCGCCAGTAGTGGGATCCCCTGTCCATGGGATGACATCATTCATCGGTGTGCCTCAGGCGGTCAGCCCTGTTGGTGTCTGCACTGGTTCGGAGAGCAATGAGCCTGTTTGGCGACCCTGGTAGTTTGGTTGAAATGGACTCTACAATAAAGAAGGTTATTTTTATGAAGTAAATAGTTCCGTTCTAGGGGACATCATTTCCTTTGTTGGACATGGTAAAAGTTTGTTTATTTATTGGCTGATTCCAACATTTGGATGTTGGTGATAAATATTGTGTCCATGCAATGGAAGATTTATTCAAATGTTTGTGATTAAGTACTTTTTATGGAACGATTTAGTTTTGTACAAAGTTGATATGGATTGTTATACCAAAGCTGTGTGTTTTTATATTGTTTGTCATTTTATGTTTGGAAATTGAAGTTGGACAATGGCCCATTGACCTAATAAATCAGTTTGAATAATTCAGAAATTAATAATTTTGTCTTTACTTCTATAACACACTTAGAGCATAGTTATATAGGCTTAGGATATATTTTTGTTATATAAGCTTAGGATATATTTTTGTTTCTATAAGGCCCATGCGTAAAAGTTAATATTAAGTATATTTTGGGGATCCCAAGTGTCGCAGCGGTCTAAGACACTGCATCTCAGTGCTAGAGGTGTCACTACAGACACCCTGGTTCGAATCCAGGCTGTATCACAACCTGCCCGGATTGGGAGTCCTATAGGTCGGCGCACAATTGGCCCAGCGTCAGGGTTTGGCCGGTGTAGGCCGTCATTATAAATAAGAATTTGTTCTTAACTGACTTGCCTAGTTAAATAAAGGTTACTCAAAAAAGTGTCTTCTTGTTTAGTCTTGTGCGTAAAAGTTAAAATGGCCATTTGAAAGTCAGACATAGACCTACTTTTTTTCAGGGGTCTAGGCTCATATCAGAGCAGGCTTAAAGGGCCTACTAATAATTTGTAGTTCTATTATAGCCCAAAAACTAACCTGGAATCAAATCCCTAGTGAAATAGGATATTAAAAAGTCCTGACATTTCACTTGTTTACACCTTTTCTCAAGTTTGGCGGGAAGTTAGTCATCCCGGTGTCCTCTAAAATGCAGAATGGGTTGGAAAGGCAATGGCGGGGGTGTATTTTTTATTTAGCAAAAAAGGTAATTAAACATTTGAAAGGGTTCTCATCCTGTATGCAGCGGGATCTTTAAGACATCTTAAATCCTATTCATGAGCCTGGGAAATGCGCTTTGGGGTTAAAGTCACTAACAGATTGCTTCACTGAAAGGAGAATATGGAAGACTCCTTGCTTTCTTTTGTGCAACCGATTGTTCAGTTATTTCCAAGGCATATCTGAATAGAAGGAAAACGAGCATAGAAAGAAAACGAGTTTCGTGCCTTGGCAGGTACATTTTATGGGATAGTGGAATTGATCAAAGCTGTTCTCCTGGACCCCATGACTTTGAATTGATTAAATACATTTTAAATTAGAAATGTCCTTTGAAGTATTGGGTTTATGCTCCAAATGATTTATGAATAAAACAAAGTAGGGTATACCTTAATCTCTCAATCCAATCACCCCGTCCCTCTCTCTCGCTTTCTCTCTCTCTCTCTCTCTCTCTCTTCCTCCCTCCCCATCAGAACTCCCTCTCCCCCTCTCTCTATGTTATCCCTGACTGTAAACTTATCTTTCCAGGGAGTGCGCTCCGGAACTGGGGGATGTGTTGCTGTGGCAGGCGGCGTGGTGCTTGCCGTGTGTCAGCCACTTGCGGTCAGAGGGCCCCCTTTACTTGGGATTAGGTTACACCCTTGTGACCGCTGGTCAGAAAGGTTCCCCATGTAGTCAACAAACGCCAGTGCGAGCGCACACACAGTGCACACAGACCAAGATTATGTTCATAAAGGAATGAATGTGTGCAGCGTGCACTTTTTTGGACACAAAAAAAATTGTCCTGGAGGCACATAAAAAGTTTTTAAATATAGCCTATAATAACATTATTACCACACCCATTTTGCCAATTTGTAAATGTTCCCGGATAGCATAATGAGAAGATGTAATTTGTCATTTGATAGATGACAACAATCATCAGTTTAGTATGTTGTTAATTTGTGTAGTTTATTTTAGAAATGTAACCTTTGGTACCCTGAGAATGACTAAAAATGGTATTCTGAAACTTCCAGCCAGCAGTGTATAAAAGGCTGCTTCTGCACAGAGGCATAATTCAAACACTAGTTGGCAGTGTGTGGGCTCTGCGGCTGTTTCATGTGCCTGCGTGTCTGAGTTAATAATTCAGAGATGCCTTCGTGGTGCTGAGGTCGTGAGAACCGAGTGAACTAGACTGCTTGTGGCTGGGCAGAGCGCCAATCAGTAAATCCCCACTGGCAGGCCAGGTCCTGCATTGGACCACTCCGCCAAATCTCCGGAGGTGAGGTGGCTGACACGCGCATGCCTCCAAGAAGTGAGCATGGACTGGTGTAAACAGACGAGATTCTGGACTTAGCTAGAGAACACACCCACCCGCGCGCCCCAGAGGCAGTTTACTGAGTCCTTCCTATTTTTATATGGCCATGATTTCAACAGCAGCTGCTATAACTAGGCAGGCCTATAGGCTATGTTATGTTTGTATATTGAGGGAGTTATTAAAGGGGAAGTTCAACATTTTTACATGTGGCCTTATTTTCATTCTTTCTGTGCTTCTTAGTTTATCGGTCAAACAGTTTTTTTTAATACATTTTGTTTCCTTATAGAGATAATTGGTTGTCACATTTTGCTGAGTCATCACTTGCCACTGATTATAATGCAATATGCAAATACAGTGTACAAAACATTAGGAACATCTTCCTAATATTGAAGTGTACCCCCTTTTGCCACCAGAATGGCCTCAATTTGTCCGGGGCATGGACTCTACAACGTGTCAAGCGTTCCACAGGGATGCTGGTCCATGTTTACTTTAGTGCTTCCCACAGTTGTGTCAAGTTGGCCTGATGTCTTTTGGGTGGCGGACCATTCTTTATACACACGGGAAACTATTGAGCGTGAAAAACCCAGCACCGTTGCAGTTCTTGACACACTCAAACCGGTGCGCCTGCTGGCACCTACTACCATACAACCGTTCAAAGGCACTTAAGTCTTTTGTCTTGCCCATTCACCCTCTGAATGGCACACATACACAATCCTTGTCTCAATTGCATCAAGGCTTAAAAATCATTCTTTAACCTGTCCCCTCCCCTTCATCTATACTGATTTGAAGTGGATTTAACAAGTGACATCAATAAGGGATCATAGCTTTCACCTGGATTCACCTGGTCAGTCTGTGTCATAGAAAGAGCAAGTGTTCCTAATGTTCTGTACACTCAGTATATGTCTAAAGCATATAAGAAAACACGAAAACACTCCACCAACTCATTTTACATCAGAATCCTATTCTGAATGATGCATCTGCATAATTTTTTTTTCAATGTTTTCCATTGTGCCATAAATCCATGTTTGAATGATGCTGTTTATAACAACAATATGCAAATATGGATTTATGGGATAGTAAATACAAAATAAATAAAAACGTTTGCAGAGGTCATTTAGAATGGGATTCTGGTGAAATATGAGTGTTTTGGAGTGTTTTCTAACACATTTTCATAATGCATTGTAGGTATCGGCATGTGATGAGGACACAATTTTTTTTTATCTTTGTAACGAAACAAAAAATTAAAACAACAGTTTGGGGATCAACTACAAGCAGAGAAAGCGTGAAAAGAAGGTCACATGGAAAGATTGATGAACTTCCCCAGAAAGCATCAAACTTTCATTAACAATATCAAATGTCACATATTATTCATGCTTTATTTACAATAAAACAGCAGCCAGTCTTAAATGCAAGTTTTTAAAAAATAGGCCTACGCAGGAATTCACCCTATTTTTTTGTGTGTGTTTAGTGATCAATAGCATTTTAATAGAAGATAGAGCTCCCTTCCGGAAGTAGTGCAATGGCGTCTCTTGGGAGATGATGCTATTGAAGGGGCAGGGTTGCCTTCTTGGAGCTGGTAAATTATAATTCTCATTAATTTAACATTGTCGATCGCCCACATAAACACCATCTCTACCTACAAACGCCCAATAATAGAAATGCTATTTTGTATTAGAAACAAAGGTTTGATTTTGTTGCTTTTTTAATAACACTTACCTACTTTTTACAATTTTCGAACAGGCTACCTTCTATTACTTTATTAAACATTTTATGGCCACATGAGTCTTATCTAGGCCCAACCCTTAGTTGTTCTGTCAACATTCTCTTTGATAAAGAAGAATACTTGAATGTTTAACATTATTCAGTAGTTTGACATTGAGTTAGGCAACTGACGTGTGCATTTTATACAAAAAACGTAAATGTGCTTATTACGCTAGACATGATTTTGACAGATTTCCTTTGGGGTGGGGGAAATGAGCTTCTGTCAGTCCATCCTGATTTCAGCTCTTAAACAACCATGATGATGATGATAGGGCATAGCGAATTAGAGATATGATACAATTCATATCTCCACAAGGAGATATATAACCCGTTGTCCAATCCCCTTGTTGCATGCATGAACCCATGTATTACTTACCCGCCAGTATTGTGATTGGCTGGGATATTCGCCTGTTGATTTCCTAGTGCTGTCGCAATTCACCTGGCATCCACATAGGGGAGAAATTCTAGGTGTAGCACCTTTAACTTTGCGTTTGAGCCAGCTCAAGTACAAAATATAAGAATAGCCTCGTTTTTTATTTTTTTATTTCTGTATTCTATGGGATAGATCTGTTGGTGTGCAAATAAGTCTTTATAAAATAGTTCAATTGCACTTTAAATGGCATGAGTACATTTGCATATACATGTACAAATGGCATGAGTACATTTGCATATACATGCTTATTGTTTTTTACATTGAGTATTGCCTTCAACTAGCCAGGCCTAGTCGGTGGTAGATATCAGCATTTACAGGAAATGGCTGAAGAATGGCCTGGTATAGAACTGTACAGGGCAGAACTGGGTTCAAATACTGTTTAAAATCATGTCAAATACTTTATCTGAGCTTGATTGAGCTTGCCTCTCTTAAAGAACCAACAGAATAGTCTCAAAAGGGCAAACCCGCCCATCTGGCACTCCTGGCAGGGTAGGAGTCAGGTTGAGGGAATGGGAGGATTGTGACTGAGCTAGACCACATTCATTATCACATGGAGGTCTGGTTAAATTTGCTTTCCAGACCGAAGACGCATTCATGGGGACAGGAGGAAATGCTCTGCATGCTTGGCTATGGAGACCGGTTAAGGGAAGGTGGGGGTGGAGGGTGGAGAGGAGGAGGGGTTGTTCCAGAAAAGAGAGGGCGACACTCCTTCTCCTTGCACCTGTTTTCCTGAGAAGAGAGAGTGAGAGAGAGGGAGAGGGAGAGGCTGGGAGAAAGGGAGGGAGGGAGAGAGAGAGCGTGAACGGCGAAGAGAAAGTTATTGTGCAACAATAAACCACAGATTGTTTGTATGATCGATTTGCTTACTATCATGAAGCAATATAACAGAGAAAAAGTGTTCTCTTATTTGCGTGATTTTAGTCTAGAGAACCATTGTCCTTGTTACGGCCATAGGTTAATCAGATACAGTCATTAGGGTATTTTGGGACGAGAGCTGTTCATCTACTGATGAGACGCTGAAAAAGTAATTGTCAGTGTCATTAGATTCATAATGTCTGAGCTGTAGAATTATAGCAAAGTCAATATTAGTGAAATTAGCATGTGCAATCTTGAGAACAGCGACATTTTTAGGAGTGTACTGTACTTCTTTATACATATACTGCCTTCAATACACATTGAAGTGGCCATTGTAGTTTCCACTGCACTTCTAAAGTTCTCTCCCGAAGGTTCTGGTCTGTCTGTTAGAAAAGCATTAACAACAGCAACCGTCCCAAACGTTGAGAGATGCACTGTCCCAGGTGCCACGGTTAGCAATGTCTGTAGCAACACATTAACAAACAGTGTTGATTACACCCCCTGTCCCACCCTTCCCTGTAATCCCCCCACCTCCCCAAACCTCATCCTGGTATTTATAGTAAGAAACCACTTATCCCTGGGAGCGGGCGTGGGGAGTGTGTGTAGCCAGAGGAGGTGAGGCGTTGGTGGGCAGGCACGTAGGGACACGCCGGGGCCGATCAGATATCACAGGGGCCGGGTGCCGCGTGGGGCCGCTGATCCTTGTCGCTTGTCTGCAGGACGTATTTCTGCGTCCAGGTTTGGCTTTTCAGCAGCTTCTCCAGTTTCAAGACATACAGGGCCCCTGGCTTTAAGCCTTTGCAACTGATGCAGATTCCACGGGAGAAAGTAAAGGACCTTCTTGACAGGCTAGAGGTCTCGCCCAAGTATTTATACTCCTCCTGACTCCTAGGTGGCCTTGAGGGAGCCTGGCCGTTAAATTTGGACACGTTATATTTCTGTATTTGTTTATCTATCAGAGTGGAGACTGATCAGCTGTTGTTCTATTTGAAGAGGTTTTGAGTTTTGCGTTGCTTTTCAAAGGTAATGGTGTCGGGAGCTGTGAAGGAAAACCACTTTATAGACAGGATGTTTCAGGTCTAGTTTCACAGCACCGTAAACCATGCCAAGAGTAGTACTACCCAATGCAGTTAATAGTGCCCTCATGATTGACAGATCCTCATTTCAACCTTCGGTGAGGGCCGTTAAGTAATACTTTTCCCAGATATTTTCTATATATATATGTATATTTTTTGTCTCACTTTTGTGTCATTTAGAAAATGAAGGATAGGTAGTAGCACAAAAGAATCCCAAGGGGGCATAAGATACATTATATCATAATGATGATGCTGATGTATGAAAGTATAGGCAGTATGGTATCCTAATCAAGAGTCACCTGGAGCCTGATCAGAGTGTCTTGCAGCTGGGCCTCATTCACACGTGGTAATATTCTCACCAATCAGACTATTCTCAATTTAATATTGTCATTACATACAGTACCAGTCAAACGTTTGGACACACCTACTCATTCAAGGTTTTTTTTTTTTTTATGTAGAAAATTTAGAAGATAGCAAATTTCAGAAATACCCTGGAATGAGTAGGTGTGTCCAAACTCTTGACTGGTACTGTACACTTAAGCAATAAGGCTTGAGGGGGTGGCCAATATACCATGGCCTGTATCAAGGCACTCCACGTTGCGTCGTGTGTAAGAACAGCCCTTAGCTGTGGTGTATTGGCCATATACCACAAACCTCTGAGGTGCCTTATTGCTAATATAAACTGGTTACCAATGTAATTAGAGCAGTAAAAATAGATGTTTTGTCATACCCGTTGAATATGGTCTGATATTTCACGGCTGTCAGCCAATCAGCATTCAGGACTCGAACCCTGAATGTGAAATTAGATTTGATTTAGAAGGGGCCATTATCACTCACCTGTAGGAACAAGGCTTGTCATCCATATACACTTGAATAGCGAATGGAGGATGCTTTTCCCGCAGTTCATTTTCCAGGTTGTAAAGCGAAGCAATGTGCTTAATATTAGGAAAGTTTAGAGATAAATATAGTAGGCCTAGCCTATAGAAAGCTGATGGGTTCCTCCTCTTTGTAATTGAGGCCATCAAAACTCTGTTTTCTCACGCAATTGCATAGCATAGCCCATCGAAATGTTGTGCAACATTGGCTTATAGGAACACTTATTTCATTCCATGCATCAACCAGCTATGAGGAGCTGGCTCTCGCTGCGCATCAGGTGATCCTATTCCGCTCAAACTCTGAATGCCACTAATGAAGTGTTTGGTTAGATTTTCGATCGCATTTGCATTGATGTCAGAGTGATTAGAGGGACAATATAGCAATGAGTACCGGACATTAGCGACTGGCCATTAACAAGTTTGGTAGGCTACTAATGACCATCAGCGGCATCAGACCGCAGAGTTGGAGAAGCCTAGTTACCGTGACTCAAAGGTCATGTGGAATATGGCTGCGGTCAGGCCCCGTGACTGCCCGTGTGGCGGTAATACGGTCAACGTAACAGCCCTAGTCTTGCTTTTAATCGATCAATAATCTCTGAGTGTTGTCTACACAGAGCTCAGGTTCTTCTCTGGAATCTCTCCTGACAGATTGGACACTGGCACTTGGCTCTGTAATCCCACAAACACATACATTGTGTCCACATGGGATGGAGACTAGAATGATCAGTGAACACATCTAGACAGATAGATAAAAGCATAAGAGCTGTCCTGCCCACATGAGGATATTCCTCCTTAATGCAATAGTTTCCCTGTTTTTTTTGTTGTAAAATCACTTGTCACAAAATTGTCAGAAGTGTGACAACTCATGCTTGGATTAAGCGTCCTTTCCCTGTCTGTTCCGTGAATAAGGTGGAAAATTATATTAGATTTGTGTGTGTGTGTGTGTGTGTGTGTGCGCGAGCGTGCGTGTGTGCGTGTGTGTGTTTGTTTGTTTGTGTGTGTGTGTACGTGAATCAACCATTCTCCACATGCCCAGATGTGCCCCAGAATTGACACCTGAGAGGTACTTACTGCTCTGACTCATACCGTATGCCTTTTCAAAAAGCTACTGTGTGTGTGTGAGAGAGAGAGGGGGGGGGGGGATTGTGAGAGAGTTTGGTACATCCGTTGACACCAGTCAAACACAGGATATGGTTAGCTTGTGGACAGACCCACTGCAAGTCAACACCTTTAGAGCTCAAGAGAAAAGATTCTCAAACAATGACAAACATGGACAATGAGGAAATAACCTCAAAGAAGGTGGGAGGGAATTATATTGAATGTGACTACAGTTGCAAATCTGGTGTCCTCAAACTCTAATCGTTAGAGATTGACAATGCAAAACAGCTACAGTACGTGTAACTGGTATTTTTTTGATACGCTAGTGACCAACCCAACACCGAGCAACATGAGCATGAATATGAACAAGAGGTTCATATCTCTTGGCGTAATGGCTAAGGTGAGATCGAGCCCCTGTTGGGACTAAATCCTGATTTAGCAACACTATTTATTCCCTCAAGTAGGATAGTTTATCCCCTACCTTTGACAAAGAACATGACACTTCAAATACCCAAAGTTGATCAATCCACTTTGTTTGGAAAGAGAGCTGAATATCCACCTCATGAAGGGCAGACAAGAATATGGCACTCAATTCCTGGAAGGTGATGAAGCCTCACCATGCTAACCCTAGCATTTCTGTCTGGTGAGTGGTGCAGGGCCGGTTTAATGCAGGGGTTTACAGGCAATTGAGCTAGCTCTCAAAGTTGATTTAGCCAAAGATGATGAATAACTTCTAAAAAGATACCTGTGGACTAAGTTTATCACAAGCACATACAGCTGACAAAATACAGGAAACGCCAACATCGTGTCTTAAAAGGGTGTTGGCCCATCAACTGCCAGAACAGCTTCAATGTGCCTTGTTATAGATTTGGGCAGCATGCAAGCCAAATATACAACTTGTTGCATTGTGGCCATAGACATATAATCCATAGAATGGTTTTGGAACCTCTTTTGGAGGTTTTGGAAGCTCTTACCTGTTAAATGAATGTGTACACTAGCAAGGGCTGCCAGTCCTGACTTGAATGGGGACTGCCATCTATGTATTATACTTATTTCTATGATTTGGTTTTGGTTGTCAGTTTGCCTTTTGCAAATTTTTTAATAGAATCTAGGGAAAAATGTATAGTTTGGAAAACCAAATGCCTACTGCTGAAAAGAGAAGATTAATCTGTCTGTAGAACCATATACAGTGGGGAGAACAAGTATTTGATACACTGCCGATTTTGCAGGTTTTCCTACTTACAAAGCATGTAGAGGTCTGTAATTTTTATCATAGGTACACTTCAACTGTGAGAGATGGAATCTAAAACAAAAATCCAGAAAATCACATTGTATGATTTTTAAGTAATTCATTTGCATTTTATTGCATGACATAAGTATTTGATACATCAGAAAAGCAGAACTTAATATTAGGTACAGAAACCTTTGTTTGCAATTACAGAGATCATACGTTTCCTGTAGTTCTTGACCAGGTTTGCACACACTGCAGCAGGGATTTTGGCCCACTCCTCCATACAGACCTTCTCCAGATCCTTCAGGTTTCGGGGCTGTCGCTGGGCAATACGGACTTTCAGCTCCCTCCAAAGATATTCTTTTGGGTTCAGGTCTGGAGACTGGCTAGGCCACTCCAGGACCTTGAGATGCTTCTTACGGAGCCACTCCTTAGTTGCCCTGGCTGTGTTTTTGGGTCGTTGTCATGCTGGAAGACCCAGCCACGACCCATCTTCAATGCTCTTACTGAGGGAAGGAGGTTGTTGGCCAAGATCTCGCGATACATGGCCCCATCCATCCTCCCCTCAATACGGTGCAGTCGTCCTGTCCCCTTTGCAGAAAGCATCCCCAAATAATTATGTTTCCACCTCCATGCTTCACGGTTGGGATGGTGTTCTTGGGGTTGTACTCATCCTTCTTCTTCCTCCAAACACGGCGAGTGGAGTTTAGACCAAAAAGCTCTATTTTTGTCTCATCAGACCACATGACCTTCTCCCATTCCTCCTCTGGATCATCCAGATGGTCATTGGCAAACTTCAGACGGGCCTGGACATGCGCTGGCTTGAGCAGGGGGACCTTGCGTGCGCTGCAGGATTTTAATCCATGACGGCGTAGTGTGTTACTAATGGTTTTCTTTGAAACGGTGGTCCCAGCTCTCTTCAGGTCATTGACCAGGTCCTGCCGTGTAGTTCTGGGCTGATCCCTCAACTTCCTCATGATCATTGATGCCCCACGAGGTGAGATCTTGCATGGAGCCCCAGACCGAGGGTGATTGACCGTCATCTTGAACTTCTTCCATTTTCTAATAATTGCGCCAACAGTTGTTGCCTTCTCACCAAGCTGCTTGCCTATTGTCCTGTAGCCCATCCCAGCCTTGTGCAGGTCTACAATTTTATCCCTGATGTCCTTACACAGCTCTCTTGTCTTGGCCATTGTGGAGAGGTTGGAGTCTGTTTGATTGAGTGTGTGGACAGGTGTCTTTTATACAGGTAACGAGTTCAAACAGGTGCAGTTAATACAGGTAATGAGTGGAGAACAGGAGGGCTTCTTAAAGAAAAACGAACAGGTCTGTGAGAGCCGGAATTCTTACTGGTTGGTAGGTGATCAAATACTTATGTCATGCAATAAAATGCAAATTAATTACTTAAAAATCATACAATGTGATTTTCTGGATTTTTGTTTTAGATTCCGTCTCTCACAGTTGAAGTGTACCTATGATAAAAAATACAGACCTCTACATGCTTTGTAAGTAGGAAAACCTGCAAAATTGACAGTGTATCAAATACTTGTTCTCCCCACTGTATACAGTATATATATATTTTTTTTTAACAACTCCCAATTTTGAGCAAACGGCAGCACTGCTTTTCAAAATAGCTTATCTTGAGATAGGCTATTGCTGTGACGAGCACGTCGTCCAGTCAGTGTACCACTGGAAAGTTGATTTAACATCCTATAATATTGTACAATCTGTGTGTTGACTTGTGCACTTGTTTGAATTTAAGACTAGATCGTTTTTATTGATCTCAGTTTGTCAGTGTCAGAGTACCCACTCAATTTGCTCATTTGCGTGGTAATCATAAAGATTCTGCTCTTGTCTTCTGTCATTTAAGTGACATAAAATTGCATGAAATTCATTTATAAAAGGGAATAACAAAAAAAAGCCCTGGGGCCTATGATTTATCAATCCGGCCCTGGAGTGGTGAGGCCATTTGGTCTAGACCCAGATCCTTGATCCCAGTCACTATGTGGCGACTGCGGTGTTGTGTTGAGAGAATTATTCTCTCAACTTTATCACGCTCGTGACCCAAGAGTGGGGGATCATTGTCTCCAAACAGGATGTCCTGGTGTCTGCCACACACACACACACACACACACACACACACACACACACACACACACACACACACACACACACACACACACACACACACACACACACACACACACACACACACACACACACACACACACACACACACACACACACACACACACACACACACACACACACACACACACACACACACACAGGGTCACAGGAATGGTGTGTCTAGGGATACTGTAACAAATCCCTTTCTAACCAGATGTCACCAGCTTTTGAAAAGATGCCACTGCTTTCAAGCCGTGGAGTCTTCCTTCCTTGCCATGTCAAAAGATCAACTTGTTTTTCTTCCTTCCTTTATCATGCAATTTCCCCACATGTGGCTTAGGATTGTAAATGCCCTGCAGTCACTAGTAACAGTGTGTGTGTGCGTGTGGTGGGAGGCAGGCAGAGTTATGAGCCCTTGTCTTCTTCTTTATTTTCACACTCTTTTCATGTCATGGGAAGGTAAACACTGTTCCTCTTTGCTCTTGTTTTTTCTTATGTTAAATGGTGCACAGTGTGCCCACCTCTCATGTTTTATTGCTTTGATTCTCATGCAAGAGGCAAGGGAGACAAGTGTCAATAAGTGGATGATGGTCTCACTCCAAACAAATGAGTGAGAGAATGGCAAAAATAGTTGAGAATGCAGCTGGGTGCACTCCCACCTCTTTCTCTCTCTCCCTCTTTCTCTCTCTCACTGTCACACGCTCTCTCTCTCTCCCTCTTTCTCTCACTCACTGTCACACGCTCTCTCTCTCTCCCTCTTTCTCTCACTCACTGTCACACGCTCTCTCTCTCTCCCTCTTTCTCTCTCTCACTGTCACACGCTCTCTCTCTCTCCCTCTTTCTCTCTCTCACTGTCACACGCTCTCTCTCTCTCCCTCTTTCTCTCTCTCACTGTCACACGCTCTCTCTCTCTCCCTCTTTCTCTCTCTCACTGTCACACGCTCTCTCTCTCTCCCTCTTTCTCTCTCACTGTCACACGCTCTCTCTCTCTCCCTCTTTCTCTCTCTCACTGTCACACGCTCTCTCTCTCCACTCCTCTTTCTCTCCCCACTCCCCTCTCTCCCTCTCTCCACCCCTACCTCTCCCACTCCCCCCCCTCTCTCTCTCTCTCTCCCTCCCTACCCCTTCTCTCTCTCCCCACTCCTCTCTCTCTTTTTCTTTTTTCTCTCAATCCGTTTGTGTCTCTCTCTTTCTCTCCCTCTCTCTTGTTTTTAGGGAATGGAGGGTTTTCAAGATTCTTGGATATAATTTCAAAACAATTACAATAAAACAAAATCTCCTCATGACAGTCTACTATGACTTCATAAGATGGACAACAATGACATCAACTTAATTGATGGTGAATGTTCTTTAATCTTTATGTATCATACCATGCCTATGCCATGCATCCTGAGAAGAAAAATGATAGTTTTTTACCTATTTCTACTCATCCCAATGTCATCCCTGTGTCTGTACTGATACAGTAAACAGCTCCTTAGTAATCCTTTATACTGGGTGCTGGCTGCAAACGAACAGGGAATAAATAAAAGCTCCCAAGCCTCTCTGTCACTCTGTTTATTTATTCCTACTTGCGTCCCAAAAGGCACCCTATTCCCTATATAGTATACTACTTTACACTACATTTGACCAGATCCCTATGGGCCTTCAGAAAGTATTCATACCCCTTGACTTATTCAACATTTTGTTGTGTTACAGCCTGAATTTAAAATGGATTACATTTTTTTTTAAATTCTCACCCATCTACCCCATGACAAATTGAAAACATTGCAAATGTATTGAAAATGAAGCACAGAAATATCTAATTTACATAAGTATTCACACCCATGAGTCAATACTTTGTAGAATTACTTTTAGCGCCGTTTACAGCTGTGAGTCTTATTGGGTAAGTCTCTAAAAGCTTTGCACAGCTGGATTGTACAATACTTGCCCATTACTCTTTTAAAAATTCTTTGTTGATTGTAGATCCTGACTAGACAGCCATTTTCAAGTCTTGTCATAGGCTTTCAAGCCAATTTAAATAAAACTGTAACTAGGCAACTCAGGAACATTCAATGTCTTCTTGGTAAGCAACTCCAATGTAGATTTCGGCTTGTGTTTTAGGTTATTGTCCTGCTGAAAGGTGAATTCGTCTCCCAGTGTCCATTGGAAAGCAGACTCAAACAGGTTTTCTTCCAGGTTTTCCTCTAGGATTTTGCCTGTGCTTCTAGCTGTATTATATATATATTTTTTTAAAGACCTAGTCCTTGCCGATGACAAGCATGCCCATAACAGGATGCAGCCACCACCATGCTTGAAAATGTGAAGAGTGGTACTGTGTTGGATTTGCCCCAACATAATACTTTGCATTCAGGACAAAAAGTATATTTCTTTGCCACATTTTTGCAGTATTACTTAAGCGCCTTGTTGTAAACAGAATGCGTGTTTTGGAATATTTTTAGGTTAGTAATGCGGAGTAACTACAATGCTGTTGATCCATCTTCAGTTCTCTCATATCACAAACATTAAACTCTGTAACTGTTTTAAAATCACCTTTAGCCTTAAGATGAAATCCCTGAGCAGTTTCCTTCCTCTCCATCAACTGAATTAGGAAGAACGCCTGTATCTTTGTAGTGACTGGGTGTATTGATACACCATCCAAAGCCTAATTAATAACTTAACCATGCTGAAAGGGATATTCAGCATCTGCTTTTTTATTTTTACACATAGGTGCCCTTCTTTGCGAGGCATTGAAAAATCTACCTGGTCTTTGTGGTTGAATCTGTGCTTGAAGTTCGTTACTAGATTGAGGAACCTTACAGATAATTGTATGTGTGGGGTGGGGTACAGAGACGGGTTAGTTATTCAAAAATCACGTTAACCACTAATATTGAACATGGAATGAGTCCATGCAACTTATTATGTGATTTTTTAAAGCACATTTTTACTCCTGAACTTATTAGGCATGCTATAACAAAGGGGTTGAATACTTATTGACTCAAGATATTTCAGCTTTACATGTTTTTATTTTTTCAAACAAAATTCCACTTTCCACATTATGGGGTATTGTCTGTAGATCAGTAACACAAAATCTCAATTTTATACATTTTAAATTCAGGCTGCAGCAAACAGAAGGTGGAGAAAGTCAAGTTTGAAGGCACTGTATAAGGAGCAAGGTACCATTTGGGAAACGAACGCTGTCTAACAGCAATTACTTGAGGATGGATCACCCCTCCACCAGAACAACTCATCTGGAATCTACGTCCGCTCTCCAGAGGCCACGACACAAGGGCGCATGATAAATGCATGTAGGCATTCATGATTATTAATGCGGGCAAACATACCCACCCACACACATGGGACACACACCAGTAAACATACACACTTGCTCGTCGAACACGTCATTCAAAAATCATGGGCATTAATATGGAGTTGGTCCCCCCTTTGCTGCTATAACAGCCTCCACTCTTCTGGGAAGGCTTTCCACTAGATGTTGGAACATTGCTGCGGGGACTTGCTTCCATTCAGCCACAAGAGCATTAGTGAGGTCGGGCACTGATGTTGGGCGACTAGGCCTGGCTGTCAGTCGGCGTTCCAATTCATCCCAAAGGTGTTCGATGGGGTTGAGATCAGGGCTCTGTGCAGGCCGGTCAAGTTCTTCCATACCGATCTCGACAAACCATTTCTGTATGGAAATCACTTTGTGCATGGAGTCATTGTCATGCTGGAACAGGAAAGGGCCTTCCCCAAACTGTTGCCACAAAGTTGGAAGCACAGAATGTCATTGTATGCTGTCGCATGAAGATGTCCCATCACTGGAACTAAGGGGCCTAGCCTGAACCATGAAAAACAGCCCCAGACCATTATTCCTCCTCCACCAAACTTTATAGCTGGCACTATGTATTCGTTCTCCTGGCATCCGCCAAATCCAGATTCATCCGCCAGACTTCTAGATGGTGGAGCGTGATTTATCACTCCAGAGAACGCGTTTCCACTGCTCCAGAGTTCAATGGCGGCGAGCTTTACACCACTCCAGCCGATGCTTGGCATTGCGCATGGTGATCTTAGGCTTGTGTGCAGTTGCTCGGCCATGGAAAATCATTTCATGAAGCTCCGGACAAGCAGTTCTTGTGCTGATGTTGCTTCCAGAGGCAGTTTGGAACTCGGTAGTGAGTGTTGTAACCAAGGACAGATGATTTTTACGCGCTATGCACTTCCCATTCTGTGAGCTTGTGTGGCCTGTCACTTTGTGGCTGAGCCGTTGTTGCTTCTTGACATTTCCACTTCACAATAACAGCACTTATTGTGACGTTTGACAAACTAAGTTGTTGGAAAGGTGGCATCCTATGACAGTGCCACGTTGAAATCACTGAGCTCTTCAGTACGTGTCATTATACTGCCAATGTTTGTCTCTGGAGATTGCATGGCTGTGTGCTAGATTTTATACACCTGTCAGCAACGAGTGTGGCTGAAATGCTGAATCAACTAATTTGAAGGGTTGTCCACATACTTTTGGTCATGTAGTGTATATTATAGCTGTTGACATAGTTATAGACATACACACACGCACAACTCATGTAAATCGTTCATTGGCGTCAACGGGAGCAGGAACTGAGGCCTTCGCTACTGAGCTCTGGGGTGTATTCACTAGGAACCAAACGGAAGAAAACCGGGTGAAATGGAGAGGGACCTAGTTGAATTTGTCTAATTAGACACTAGTTTACATTGTTAAATGTTTTCCATTGCAAAATGTTTTGGTACGGTATGCACCAATGAATATGACCCTGGTGTGTAACAGGGGGATGGGATGATAGTGACCCAGAAGAGACATATAGCTGTGCTGAACATGCCCTCTCATGCAATAACACAGTTGGGTCTATAACAGGAGCATGTTCTATGGGCACTGATACCTAGAGGTGCAGGACCGGAGCCAAGTATACCTCAGTGAGTGGACGAGTTCCTTTTGCATGGCCTGGTGCCAAGGATGAGTGGAGATTTTACTTTTAAGGACCAATGGAAGGTCTAAAATGTGGAAACTCCACACAGCCGGGCCACCGGTCCATGCAAAACGAATTTGCCCACTGTCTGCACTTATGAGCCATGTGTCCACAAGTAACACACAAACACACACACTCTCTCTCTCTCACTTTCTCTCCGTCTCTCTTTCTCTCTCACACACACACACACACACACACACACACACACACACACACACACACACACACACACACACACACACACACACACACACACACACACACACACACACACACACACACACACACACACACACACACACACACACACACACACACAGTGGCAAAAGACAAGCATCACCACCCGCTGTATTTTGTGTATGGCGAGCATGTCTGCGCACGCTTGTGAGCGGCCATGCGTGCATTTGTGGGCGCCCTGCCGTGTTGTCCCACTCTGATTGACAGTGGTGGCCTGCTGTACAATAGGTGCTCTTTACTCTGTGTCTCACTGTATAAACATGAAGTGGGATGGATCCCTCAAGCAGAACTGACAGTATTGATCACTTAACCTATCCCACAGCCACCGCTCATTGTCCCCATTGGCCTTTTATCTCCCGCCAATCAATGGCTCTTTGTGTTGATTTTAGCCATTGACAAATCACTTTACTCCAATGCCTTTGTATGGCTGTCAATCAGCCAGGAGCGATTGGCTCCAAGGCCTACTTTGAAAAAGCTATTTATTTTTCTCTTTACATATTTTTTTTGTATCTGTCATGCCCTGACCTTAGATATCCTTTATTCTCTATTTTGGGTTAGGTCGGGGTGTGACTAGGGTGGGCATTCTAGTTTCTTTATTTCTAGGTTGGACTGGTATGGTTCCCAATCAAAGGCAGCTGTCTATCGTTGTCTCTGATTGGGGATCATACTTAGGCAGCTTTTTCCCACCTGTTGGTTGTGGGATCTTGTTTTTGTATTGTTGCCTTTGAGCACGACAAAGCTGCACGTTCGTTTCTTTGCTCTTTATTGCTTTTGTGCCGGTTCTCATAATAAAAGATGATGAACCCAAACCACGCTGCATTTTGGTCCGATTCTTACAACAGCGCTCGTGACAGTATCTATCTATCAAACATATTAAATAACATTAGAAATGTGAAGAAAATAAATAAAAATAAACAAATCCGTTATATAATATAGTGAATAATACAACGTACAGGTGTGTGTACTGTAACATCAGCAAAATAATGGGTGTGGAGTCAGGCGCAGAGAGCAGAAGTTTCACGGGAACAAACGCTTTAATGTCCACAGTAAACAGGAACGGGTACAAAAATGGGTGAAGCCAAAACACAGGTGCAAACACAACCCAAAGACCACTGTTACATAAACCGGACAGCTAAAACCCAAAATCAACAATACACCTCCTACGTACAATAACAATACGCCCGCACAAACACAAGTGGGCTAAACGAACTTAAATAGTACCCACCCCAAAAACCCAACAAGGAACAGGTGAAACCAATTAGACAAAAACAAACGAAAAGGAAAAAGGGATCGGTGGCAGCTAGTAGACCGGCGACGACGACCGCCGAGCGCCACCCGAACAGGAAGGGGAGCCACCTTCGGTGATATTCGTGACAGGTACTATAAAGTTAGGTAGGGATAGGGCGTCATGTGCAACATAGCGCACTATCACAAAAACCTGTAGCCTTTTGAAGATCAGGATTTTTTTAAACATCGTTTTTTTCTAGTGACTGTACAAGTTAGCAAAATACATTGTTATGCTTTACTAAACTATTTGCAAAAACACAACAGAAAGGGCCTATATAGCAACACAGCAAACAATTGAATCATGAAGCTTACCATCAAGTACACACTGCAAAAACCCTTTCAGCTCTTACTTTCATATACAGACATTACATTTGAACATTTACATAATTTAGCAGATGCTCTTATCTGCACATTTTTCACCTAGTCGGCACAGGTTTTCGAACCAGTGACCTTTTTTTCAGAGGGAGCTCGGGAGCCCCTTGGGTGATCCATAGCCTCCGGCCATTGACGTCACCGTTGTATCGGGATGCATCCCAAATGGCACCCTATTCCCTGCACTACATAGGGAATAGGGTGCCATTTGGGACACGACCTCGGTAGACGCAGGTCAGCTTTCCCCTGTATGTGTTTATCCCATCTACACTGCCAATTCATTTTGATGTGGCCACTTGCCCGTTGCTCAGCATTACAGGTCAGAGGTTCCCAGTCCTAGACACAACAATCTATCTGTGAAAATACAGCCCTCTGATGCCTCGCACTTCCTATATTGTCTCGGATGATTCCGACCTCGGAGAGAGCATTATTGTTTAGGGCGTCTTTGTAGTGTGAGTCCATCCTCCTGGAATGTGGCGCTTCCTCTGGATCTATTTTTGGATCCTATGGGAAATCATCTGTCAATTCAAGGGGCGGTTCATTCGTATACAGACAGTACAGTGTATGTGTGAGGGTGCATGTACTGTATGAATGGGTGTTTGTACGCGAGAGATGGTTGTGTATGCACATGAGTATGTGTGGGAATACGTGTAAGCACATGAAATGAATTAAAGTATTCTTTACTTTCTATGACACATGGATTTCCATTGTCCTTTGCTGTTTTCTCCAGATGGGCACCTCGGCAGTAGAATGGAGGGTGGTTTAGCGGCTGCTTCGTGCAGGTCTGGGCAGGGCTCTCCGCTCTGCTCGATGGAGTGTTTACCGGGCTTTACTTTCTTGAAATAGAATGGAGCCCAACAATTCAAACATGAGCAAAAAGCTTTTTTTTCATACTTAAAAACAATATATATTTGACCTACAAATCAATATTTATCTGTCTTATCTAACTATCTGATCTATTTAACATATTAATCGGTGTTCCCTAATCTCCCCCTGTAAGAATGAATAGAAACCAGGGTATCATTACTTTTCCCCAAATGTTCAAACATTTATAAATGGTGTATTCATCGCACGCCATCTGTCACTATAAACACTTCAGATGCGTTTCTTCTTTCAGATTTGGAGTAAGGGGTTGCCCCTCTGATGACCACAACACCCCAAATATTTATTTGGTGAGTAATCCACCAGGACAGCTTTTAAAATGTATTACTCTGAAAGATCAGTCCATGGCATGTTGAAAGATCAGTACATGGCATGTTGAAAGATCAGTCCAAGGCATGTTGAAAGATCAGTCCATGGCATGTTGAAAGATCAGTCCAAGGCATGTTGAAAGATCAGTCCATGGCATGTTGAAAGATCAGTCCAAGGCATGTTGAAAGATTAGTCCATGGCATGTTGAAAGATCAGTCCATGGCATGTTGAAAGATAAGTCCATGGCATGTTGAAAGATCAGTCCAAGGCATGTTGAAAGATCAGTCCATGGCATGTTGAAAGATCAGTCCATGGCATGTTGAAAGATCAGTCCATGGCATGTTGAAAGATCAGTCCAAGGCATGTTGAAAGATCAGTCCATGGCATGTTGAAAGATCAGTCCATGGCATGTTGACAGATCAGTCCATGGCATGTTGAAAGAAGAGTCCATGGCATGTTGAAAGATCAGTCCATGGCATGTTGAAAGATCAGTCCATGGCATGTTGAAAGATCAGTCCATGGCATGTTGAAAGATCAGTCCATGGCATGTTGACAGATCAGTCCATGGCATGTTGAAAGATCAGTCCATGGCATGTTGACAGATCAGTCCAAGGCATGTTGAAAAAAATCGGAACAATTTGAGTTTGATAAAACTAGAAAATAGTTTTGGTAGCAGTATGCTATAACTCAATTGTATTCACTGATGGCTACAGAGTGACATTTATTTCATGTTAATATTATAATTCAATTTACTATGGTATCTCTGCAATATCACCTAAAGCAGGGATGGGCGACTTTGATGGGGGTTGGGGCCATAAAAAAGCACAACTCATCATGAGGGCCGAAGTGGCCCGTGGGTCTGAGTACCTACATCCATACCCACATCCATTGCTGACATGGGCTAATTAAGTAACTGCTGATGCACAACCACATTTCGGAATTTCACCTTGTGTATTCTATTATTCTAACCCTCAACAGTAAGTTGAGTTGAATAAGACGGAGTTCCAAAAAACACATTTAAATATTATTATTTACATTTAGTTTAATTGGTCCGCTGGCCTATCCCTGATCTAAAGCCATCATTGTTTATTTTATCAATAAACAACTCTCCAATACTGAATTGCACCATTATCCCATTGTGAAGGGGGGGAAAAAATCATAAAATCTATCTCATCACAAGGTTAATGATGCATAATTCTGATTTAAGTATAACTCAATGTTCAGGCACACAATGACATATTAGCATCATACAGTGCCTTCAAAAAGTATTCACACCCCTGGACTTTTTCATTTTTGTCAATGATCTACACAAAAAACGATATATTTTTTATCAATGGAAAATAAAACACTAATATACGGTATATTTATCAGATAAGTCTGAGTCAATACAATGCATGTTAGAATCACCTTTGGCAGCGATTACAGCTGAGAGTCTTTCCGGGTAAGTCTAAGAGCTTTGCACACCTGGATTGTACAATATTTGCCCATTATTCTTAAAACAATTCATCAAGCTCTGTCAAGTTGGTTGTTGATCATTGCTAGACAGCCATTTTCAAATCTTGCCATAGATTTTCAAGCCAATTTAAGTCAAAACATTAACTAAGCCAACATTCAATGTCGTTTTGGTAATAAACTCCAGTGTATATTTGGCCTTGTGTTTTAGGTTATTTACCTATTGGCCAGCAGCGTACTACCCTGCATCCCACTGCTGGCTTGCCTCTGAAGCTAAGCAGGGTTGGTCCTGGTTGGATTTTGCCTGTGCTTAGTTCTATTCCATTATTTTTTCGTTTAAAAAAAAAAAACTCCCTAGTCCTTGTCAATGACAAGCATACCCATAACATGATGCAGTCACCACCATTCTTGAAATTATGAAGAGTGGTATTTAGTGATGTGTTGCGTTGGATTTGCCCCAAACATAATGCTTTGTATTCAGAACAAAAAGTACATTTTTAGCATTTTTTTTTTCCAGTATTACTTTTTTTCAGTATTACCTCAGTTATCTCCCACCATAGCCATTAAACTCTGTAACTGTTTTAAAATCACTATTGGCCTTATGGTGAAATCCCTGAGCGGTTTCCTTCCTCTGCGGCAACTGATTGAGGGAGGGCGCCTGTATCTTTGTAGTGACTAGGTGTATTGACACACCATCCAAAGTGTAAAATGAAAAACTGCATCACATTGTAAAATTAATAACTGCATCATGCTCAAAGGGATATTCAATGTCTGTTTTTTTACCCATCTACCAATAGCTGCCCTTCTTTGCGAACCATAGGAAAACCTCCCTGCTCTTTGTGGTTGAATCTGTGCTTGAAATTCACTACTCGACTTAGATAATTGTTTGTGTGGGGTACAGAGATGGGGTAGTCATTTAAAAATCATGTTCAAGACTATTATGGCACACAGAGTGAGTCCATGCAACTTATTATGTGACTTGTTCAGCAAATGTTTACTCCTGCACTTATTTAGGCTTGCCATAACAAAAGGTTTGAATACATTTACATTTAAGTCATTTTAGCAGACGCTCTTATCCAGAGCGACTTACAAATTGGAAAGTTCATACATATTCATCCTGGTCCCCCCGTGGGGAATGAACCCACAACCCTGGCGTTGCAAGCGCCATGCTCTACCAACTGAGCCACACGGGACCATACTTATAATACTTATTGACTCAAGACATTTCAGTTGTTTAAAAAAATAAAAATAAATTGTAAACATTTCTAAAAACATAATTCTACTTTGACATTATGAGGTATTGTACGCAAATCAGTGACACACAATCTCAATTTAATCAATTTAAAATTCAGGCTGTAACACAACAAAATGTGGGAAAAAGTCAAGGGGTGTGAATACTTTCTGAAGGCCCTGTATATCAACCAGAAATATATTTAAGCCAGTGTAGTGCAAAATTCCTTAGGTCCTCTCTCCTTCCAAATAACTTGTTAGTCATGTCATAAAACGGGTGGTCTGTCTGGTTCTCAATGTAGCCAGCAAAGTGTTGGGTTTCACCAAGCATCCAATGGGGTAAACCATTTGATTTGGGGTATCTAAGGAATTTGGATGTCTGGCGCTGGAATCGTACACCGTCTTTAAGCAATTGTTTTCATTCAATGGAAAATGCTTGCATGCACATTCCTGTTGATCAACAAGCCTAGCTTTTTTCTCAAGTCTTTGGAAAGACTAGCAGTACCAAAATAATTCCAAAAGTTTCTCACAGTTGCATTTGACAATTCCTCGTGACTCGTTCACATGTTCATCCTGGGGAAAACAAGATGAGTAAAGGATGATGAGTATGAGCAAAAATATATAGAAATGTGACTATGTTTTGACCAACTTTATTTCACCTGAACAATATTAATCAATTCTAAATACTATAACAAATACAAAAACGTCTCATAAAAGTAAAAAAAAATAAGTGTTTTTAAATCTAATTTATTTACATAATTCAAAGTTCACAGAATAATACCTTATATTTTCGGACATAATGTATTTTTGCTTCAGTGTTGTTCTCCTCTTTCTTTAACCAGGAGGAGTGGTCTCTTTAATGGCCGTATTAATGTAAAGCAGGTGGTAAAGAAGCCTTTGTTATTCACTTCATGATAAATTCTCCCACTTTACATCATGTCTTTTTCACCAGTGGTTTACTCCTTGTGCATGGGCTGTGGAAACTTGATAAAAAAGTGTATTTTACCATGAAATGAGTAGGCACGGATAAATGGCTAGCTTTGGGGTTTTGTCCTGCCAATGCAGTCAGCCTATTGGGGGTCCACAGACTGGGCGGGTTTTGACCATATGTCATCATTCCGAGCCATGGTGTGGGCGTGTCACTGTGGCAACCGCATCAGCTGTGGCCATTGTGTGCCGGAACTCAATGGCCTATATATTCATTGCAGGACTATTGCGGGCCCGCAACAGAAACAAATTGATACATACAAGTTCCAGCCCCATTTGGCTTGCATGACACATTTCCAAAGAACAAAAAAAGAACATTTTAGCCTGTTGGAAATCTTGAGAAAAGCTTGGTCGTCATGGAGATTGGGCAGCGAAGCCGACACGGCCCATTAAACTCCAATCAGATGTAAATTTGGGGCTGCCTCCGGCCTCACAGGCTGAGAGCCCCCTTCACACTGCAGACACAAATTAAACAGTTTGTTTGCCAATTCACATGTCATCTTAATGGCTTTTTATTCATTTGCCCTTTGTTTAAATGAACAGAATTACAAACCGTCATTGATTTATAATATCGGGCCACTTCAGCCTGCCTGTCTGTGATATAAGCTAAGCCTCTCACACTCGGCCGGCCTAGCTAGATACTTCCAGAAGATAGAGGACACTTTTAGGACGTTTTAGTGTTATTTAAAGGCAGAACTTCAATCTTATGAGAGGAACCTACATGCACGATTATCAAGGGCTATGCATATATTTTCCTAAAATGCATTTTCCCGTTTAGCCTACATCCCGATATAAATCATATTTTAGGAAAATGTAATACATCTGATATAGCCTACCTGTTAAATGTATGTTGTCTAGCTCAAGACTAAAGTAATGGCTCACAAGATTTTTCAAGTGAGTATATTTATCAAGTGAGGTTAATAAAAGTATACACACACACACACACACACACACACACACACACACACACACACACACACACACACACACACACAATGCTTTGTAGAACAAGGCTTTTAAAAATATACATTAAAACCTTTTCTATCAATTCCTTAAGGGGTGTGCATCCTATGTATATCAAATGACATGCCTCAAGATGATTTAGTTGGAATAATTTATTTTGTGCTAATTTTCGATGGAGCAGTTGCATTGCACACTTGTAGTGATGAGCCAGCTATAAATCTGATCTGTTTTTATTGTGTCTCTCTACTACAGATGAGTCGTCAGCTGGTTCTAAAGGGCTGGTCCAAATTCCCAACCGTCATACTGTTGGATTGTATTACAGCAATGTCTTATGTTCTGTCCAGTTTTAAATATACTCTCCGGTTGCCAGTATTGAAGACTCAGGACTGGGGAGTGTGTGTGGATGTGGTGGGTGTTTCAGATTTTTTTTTTTATGTATTTGATAAAACACATGTTTTTTCTTCTTGAAACTTGTCTGTGAAGCAGGAAGTAACTTGATGGAAAACAGGGATGTCATTGGGTGATGCTGCGTCCAGGCAGGAAGCAATGTGCCCTCGTGATTGGGCAGAGAAAATATTTTGCTTGACTCGATGGCTAGAGATTTGTTCAACCCCGGGCCAGGCTGTTTGTCTGCTTAGGGTCACATGCACTGTCTGGTGTTATTGTAATTGTTAGGAGTATTATGTTTCACACAGGCCTGGTCCACTATGTTAACGCTGAGGCCAGTAAGGGTACAGAACACCTCAGACCTGGGCCGTGTTCATTAGGGCTCACAGGATTAAAAAAAAAACATTTTTGCAACAGAAAACTGAAATGTATGTTACTTATTGGAGTCCAGGTAGCCCTTGTTCTAGTCCATTTTCTGCCGTTTGGTGCCTAATGAACATTACCTTGATAATGATGTGTCCGCTCAACCTCTAAAACGGTCACTGCCCCCCTGAGATTGTAACGTCCTAATATCTTTCCCAAATAACTTTTGGTCGTCATAGTTATCACAATAGTAATTCTATGTAGTAGATAGTCCAGCCTCAACATTTTCTAACATGCTACAATTGTTTTGTGGGTATATCTTTCCTTGCAAAGAAACAATTCATACCGTATCTTGCATAACCCTAGGATCAGGACTAACAGTACAATTATTTATCTGCTCATTCACATTGTGAAAAACATGATTCACGTAGGTTTATGTATCACGCAAAGTTTGTATGACCTTTATCATTGTCGAATATTAGATTATAAGGTGTCTTTTGGGTTACACTCCAATTCTATCAACTCAAAGGGAATTGATGTCAGTGCTTATGAATGGGATGGAATAAAGGAAATAGATGATGTGACAGTAATGAAACATGAGTCTGTGGCACTGTTGTTCTCCCTGTCTTCAGGAGGCTGTAGATGAAGCCTATTCTAGCTGTGGACTCATACAGTAAAACCATTATGTTGTGGTAACAGTGGACAGGCGGAGTGCAGCGTGTCTTCCACTGGCGCCATCCCAAAACAAAGTAGGACCTGTCGTTGCAAGTGGAGCCGCGCACACACACATGGTTAGACACACACATAAACTCACACACACCGCTCTATCTGTCATGGACTTGCCCCGGGGCAGGGTGGCATACTCATTTGACAGAAGGATAAGTGATTACAGCAGCAACAGTAGCAAAGCTGCTCATTTTCATGTGGTATTGTTTCCCGATCCAACCTCCCAAGGAGAGTCAATCTCTCTATTAGACAGTCCTCTCCTGTCTCGACTGGTGGCACGGCCTAGCAGTGCAACAGGTCTGCTAACAGTTTGTTGTAGCTAACCATCCACCCATTCCAAAATAACCCTAATTTCCTATAATTGATGGAGTTTCTCTATTTTTGTAGCACTCTCAAACTATTCTTATTCAAAAGGAAAAAAAAATATATTCATCCAAGATCACAGCCAGAGGCATCATGACCATAGGGGAAACCTTGGGCATGTGCCACCTCAGATTTGTCCTGTAAAATAATTGTTGTTTCTCTTTAATACTTCTAGCCACAGCTAGCCCAGATAGGTTCCCAAACTCACAACCTCATAGCTACCAAGAAGCCATTTCAGTTAGAGTAGCTAGCTTGTCTAACTATCTTAGCTGGCATGCCTGCTGGCAACTTCAGACTTTAGAAAAGCAAACAATACCTAAATGTACTGAATAAGACTAATTTCATTCAATCTATTACCCAGATTTGAGCAAAGATGCAAAGAAGCATATTTAGTTTCTTTAAAAAAATAACCACCTGTCAGGTGGATACAGACAGCCCTAAAGGTATTTTTTATTTATTTAACCTTTATTTAACCAGGCAAGTCAGTTAAGAACAAATTCTTATTTTCAATGACGGCCTAGGAACATGGGTTAACTGCCTTGTTCAGGGGCAGAACGACAGATTTTTACCTTGCCAGCTCAGGGATTCGATCTTGCAACCTTTCAGTTACTAGTCCAACGCTCTAACCGCTAAGCTACCTGCCTCCCCAATGCTTAGATATATACTGTAGAAAAATAGCATACTGTAGAAACTAAGCATAATGATTATGGCTCTGCAGGAAAAAGTAAATTCAGGTGTAAAATGCTTAATTCTACAACTTCCGGCCGAGGGGGCTAGCCCCCAGCCACCCTCACATACTTTGTGCCCCCTCAGAATTTTTGGGTGCATGACGCCCCTGATTACAGCAGCATTAGTGGCAGCTTCAGCTATTTTATTTTTATATCCTATTTTAAACTTTGGATTGGTGTGAATCTAATGTTCAAACAACCCTCTTAAAGACATCCTCAGACGATTAAAGTCCATTAGCTGAGAAAGAAGTGGTGAGATTGAACGTGTCAACAGTATACCGACGTGGTTTTGTCTCTGCATTACTGTTTAAGGGAGGGTTAGTCATTCAGATAGAGGCAAAATAACGAGTGAAAATAGCCAAGATGGCTGAAAACCGGCTGTCTGGTATGCCTGGTGTCCACACAGACCCTCTTCTTGTCCACTGGTGGCTGTGGAGGATCCATTAAGTCCCTCATTCACTCCCTCCAGCTCTGACTGACAGGTCCCTGCAGCAAGTGTTTTCCTGCTCTCTAAAGAGCCTAACGTCCTCGCCATCACCTCACAGTCCAATAGGCCAATCGCCCCATCTGGTTGCTCCACCAAGGTTACAAGGGTGCCCTTAAGAAATAAGAGGGGGGAGAGAAAGAACGTTAAAGACGGAATAAAATTCTCTGCGGTCCATAGGCTCCAATTATTCAGAGCTTATCTATTCAGGTCCCCTGATCTCGAAATGAATAAAGTGCGGGCCGTATTACTGCCGGCTGGGTTGCCCTCTAAAGAGGTTGGAGGAGGATCAGGGGCCGTGGGTTACGGTGTCAATCTGGAGGTGACCCCCGGGGTTACAGTGGTGACCTAATGTAGTGACAGGGCTGACACATCCCCTCTTAGACCTCCTTCTAAAGACCCGGCTGGATAAATGGAAAGTGCAATCACATTAGGGAGTTTCCCCCCTTTCCCTCTTGCCCCTCTCGATTTTGAAGGAAAACTATAATCCTGAAGAAGTGCGTCTTGGCTGTTGACTTTAAAGTTAGCTTTAGAACCAGTGCTATGAAACTCAGAAGGCCCAAAAGTCAACCGGGTTAAGCTGCCACTATTGCTGCTGTCGTCAGGAATGAGGGCCACATCCCCCAAAAAACGTAGAGGAGCACCTGAACAACAGATGGACGGACATGCAGACGCTCACATACGCATACACTTACACCCAAACAACATTTAAAATGTAATACATTATTTCTGAGCAGTTTATCATCTTTCCATGGAGCTGACATTGATTTCTTGCAAGAAATCAAACTCCTGATGCTTTCTCGATACATGAACGTCAGCGAGTTAATCTCCTCAAAACTGTGGATTAGATTCCCTCATAGAGCTTTCCACGGTTCACCTGAGAGCCAGGGCCATGAGCCCTGGCCTAATCTATGGGTCAGATCTTCTCCTAATGTTGCTCCAGTCAGACCATGCTCGCCCAGCACACACTGACAGACACAAGGAGCTCAGCCTCCCACGAGTCCAGCGCCTCGTCTCACTGGGCACTGGGCCAGGCTCTGGAGAACAAGGGCACCGCTGAGACCGAATGGGAGTCTGGTGCACCATGCACAGTCCGTTCCCCGAGAGTCGCAACTCTCAGATCTTTCAACAACTGTTGCAGAGGCCTTGCGAAAATGGTCAGGAGATTCTCATGCCACTGCACAATGCCTAAACAAGCGGGTATGTCTAATTAAATTAAGTCCACGAGACTGTGCCAAGTGGGCGCTGGTCCCGTGTGACAGGGGTAAAAAGGCTGGGGGAGTAGGGAGGGGAAGAGGGTGCCCAACTAATTAAACTCTTTTTACTTCAGTCTGCACCCACCTCTTTGCTTTCATGTGCCACCGAAGACCAAAGCAACGGTAATTTAGGCCTTACTCCAATGGAAATATTTCACATTCCGAGACTACTATCCAAATGGGCTTGAAGAGGGACACTGAGCGATGGGGCATTAGAAGTGGAGTGTCCTCAGAATTCCCCACTGATCACTACACTCTGTAGTGTCTCCAAATCTGCACACTAAACCCTTTACTATAGGAACATTGTCATAAAGGAGGTGTGAAGGCTTTGAACTAAAAATACCAGACTAATCATGTGACATGACAAACACCTAGAAATAGATACACTGTTTTAGTAGTTTTAGACTGAAGCCACTTAAAGAAATGCAATTGTAAAAATGCAAGTTAGATTGGACGTATCATCCTAATAATTTGTATTTTTACCATGCTTATTTGTCTTTTTTTATTCTTTTAAATCTCAGTCACAACCTGGCCGTTTCAATAGATGCATAACTTCCCTCCATTTTTTTACAATGACGATCGACAGATTTCTTTCCTGTTGTTTTCACTAGTCATTCTTTCTCAGAATTGTAACTTGAACATTCTCTGGCATCTTTTTGAATAAAAGTGTCTTATTTTTTATACAACACTTTCTTTAGTAACCTAAGGACTGTATAACACACATACATTTGACCAATGTGGTAGCCCTTTTAATCTTGTGGAAATAAATTATTTTTAATCAAAGAAAATAATGAAATGTTCAATAGAAAGAAGTGAACAACAAAAATGTTTAATACAAGTAGATGTAATTGTGAACTCTGAAGAGTTGGCTCTATGCACTAATCAAATGTTTAAAGGGACAAAGGGGTTGCTAAAGAGTGCAACAGCCATGAATGACAGGGAGTTAGACATTGTTTAAGAAAAAAACCCTGCCTTGTGTTTTCACCACTTTTGACTTCAGTTGGCAAACATCTCAGACCTGAGAAGCCTTTAGTTTCACTGAAACTCTCCCAAAGGGCTCCCGCTGCTTCTCTGGAACCCACGTCCCCATCTCGCACAAAAAAAACTCTCCTAAACGTTTGACTTTCTCACAGAAAGAGCTTGCTAAATGGCATTTCTGTAATGGACTCCTGCTAGGGTTCATATGCGTTGTATACCCACGTTGCACAAAGTTGTGTCAACACCATTACCATGAGAATACCCCTAAAGAAAGGACCACACCGTTTTTTTTTAATAAGAATTCTGAAACTATAGAATTCATTGTTTTGCCGAGGAAAAAAGATGAAATCAAAGACGTTGATGGTCATTTTTTTTCTATCGGAAAAGTGCGGCTGAATGAATGTCTTATTTACATTCCAAAGGGAAGGGCTGTGGTTTTTTAAAGGATGGGAAAACCGGGGCCTCTATTATGGTGGGTGCTGGTAGCTGAGGCTGCAGCCTCCCTGCCAGGCAGCGGTTAACAAGACTCTGGCTGAATTAGAGAACGGCAATGAGTTTTTAATTGGTGACACATTATATTTATCAAGCTGACAGCGGAGTCCTGTGCCACGGCCTTTCTTGTTTTGTCCGTGGGCGCACATTACTTCCCCCTAGGTGCCCCTGCATGATACCCCCCATTTGGCAGGGTCCCTCACGTGTGAAGAGCGAAGAAAAACATAATAGTCGAGCGTCAAGCTGAATGATAACATTGAATTATTCATTAGGGGTCTTTAAAGTGTTGGATAAATCATCCTGCCCCCCTGCTTCACCCATTTTAACAAAAGCTTCTCTTTTGTCACGAGCCCAAATCGCCGCAAGACGGTTTAAACCTTCGCATAAAAGCAAATCCTTTTCAGGCCTATTTATCCATCGTGACAGAAGCTCTGCTGCAAGGACGGAAAAGTTATTAACTAGTGTTTAATATTTGTATGGGAGTGTTTGGTCACCCTCTCCTGATGTTTTTTTACTGTGTGGCATTCCGATACAGAGATGAGCCTAAAGTCATAGCCTAAACACTTCATAATGACACTCAATAAGTGTCATTGAAAAGTGAAAGTGACCATATGTCACCATGAATATATTTGAATTTTAATACACTGGCATTGTGAAAGTTAAATGTACTTAAGCATATCATGAATAATGTGGCATGGTTGTTATCAACTGCGGTCATACACTGGCTATGGAGTGAAACTATAGACCTTCTGTACAAATGTGAACACATCTTTTAACAGAATTTCTGTTGAAATGGTAGACATCCTTTCCCTTACTCTTTACCCTGTTTTTATCATTGTGATTATGTAGCTAGCTACATTTTGTTATATACTTTTCCAACGATTGATGGATTTGAAATTATTCTGTCATTCATATGTACTGAATAAAAAATAAAAGTGCCATGGAACAGAATCCTCTCACATTTACATACACACCAAGTACTCTGGGCCATAATACTTTGATAAAACTTCTCCATACTAACTTTGGAGCAAAACTGGTCCAACTTTACTTCACTGTGCATTTCTAGGGACTTAAATAGCGTATTTTTTGGGGCACTTTTTAATTTTAAACATTACTTGTGTTTGAGGAGCAACCAAAATGCAACAGATTTGGAGAAATCCTTTGTTGACTTCGAGGCTCTACCAGAGGGTAGGCTAAGGGTAGGGGCCAAGGGCCCAGCTCCACTCTTTAGATTGAGGGAGAAAGAAAGGGATCGGGGGCGAAGGAGGCCTAATGAAATATTTCAGATTTGGGCTAAAAAGGAGCCCTGAAAAAGTTTGCAACAAAAGGGTCTGTTGAGGGGCCCCATTGTGCCGGGGCCTGGTGGAAGCAGGGGCCGAGCTGCTACAGATGTGAAGAGGGCCCATATTGAGCGGAGCTGTGTAGGCTCTGCACACAGCTGTGTCACCGCACTCCCGCCCCAGCCACCAGACCCTGGCCTTTGTGAGCCATTGTGAGGGCCACAGAGCGCCGATTTTACACCGAGCTGATTGCACAGCAACCGCTTTGTGTCGCCAACAAGGAGTGACCCGCCCAGCCCTGACCGCGTTCTTTCTTTTTCCACACGGACACACACACTCTCTCTCATATACACTCACTCACACACACACACACACACCACTTTTTCAATACCATTTTTTGAGTTTTCTTTCCTCTGTAAGGATGAAAAGATGATGAATTCTCTCTTTGGGATTATATGAACTGTCGTGGGGCCAGGAGTGAGTAACCCTAACCCCGAGCTCTGTCTCTTCTTCCAAGATCTGCCTATTTAGCGCTAAACTGCTTTTGATTCATGTGGGGCCCATTCTGTGCAGCATATGCCAGTTTCAGGGTCCAGAAGGGCAGCACATTTCTTTAATGTTTTTGAGTAATGATGTCACAAGGTCATAGGGAATGTTAGCCACATAATAAGAGAAAGGAGATCGCTGTACATCTGCTTTTCAGTCAATGTGTTTAAGTTCTTCAGGTTGTTTTTTGAAGACTTTAGTTAAATTCTGTGATGAGAGGCTTTACCGATATGCCAATGATCGACAGTTTATTAATTAGACTACCCATTTCTAATTTTTGTTACTGTTTTACATTGAATTTTTCTATCGAACTGAACAGATAGTCTTTTTGACTTATCAAACGATTACATGTGTAATGAATGCCACTAAATTCATATATTTTCCGCTGGACCTTCAATCAGTAGCAATGAATTACACAATGCCTCTTTTTGCATTTTGAGATGAACCATTGAATATAGATAGATCATAACATGATAGTAGATCCACATTTTTTTATAATTGTATTGATATAATTTCTTTGAGAGGGACAATGCTTTATATTCAACATCTCAATACTGAGGTGTGATACGCTGCTGCTACTCTCTGTTGTTATCTATGCGTAGTCACTTTAATAACTCTACCTACATGTACACATTACCTCAATTACTAACCGGCGCCTCGGCACATTGACCCTGTACAGGTACCCCCCGTATATAGCCTCGCTATTGTTATTTTACTGCTGCTCTTTAATTATGTGTTACTTTTATTTCTTTAGGTATTTTTTCTTAAAACTGCATTGTTGGTTAAGGGCTTGTAAGTAAGCATTTCACTGTATGGTCTACACCTGTTCTATTCGGCGCATGTATTTGAACATCTCAATACTGAGGTTCGACTCTGAAACTCATTCCCACATTTTCTCAAAATCCCTCCTGTAAAATGTAGACTCAAAAACACCCCAAAAAAGACAAAGAGCATCTAATGATGAATTAAGCTTGTTTGCACCACGTCCTTCTTCTATAGGTCTGGGCCAGCCAATGGCCTGACTGTGCATCCCCATTCTCCACCCTTCTCCCAAAGTTTGCACTTACACACTCGCAATTTAACTATGGTGGGAACTCCCTCCGGCCAACTCTTACACCAATGATTTTTATTCCACCAGGTAAGTTGACTGAGAACACATTCCTATTTACAGCAACAACCTGTGGAATAGATACAGGGGGGATGAATGAGCCAACTGGAAGCTGGGGATGATTAGCTGGCCATTATGATATGAGGCCCAGATTGTGAATTTAGCCAGGACACCGGGGTTACGCTATGTTCCATGGGATCTTTAGTAACCAGAGATACTCAGGACACCCGTATAACATCCCATCCAAAAGACAGCAACCTACACAGGGCAATGTCCCCAATCACTGCCCTGGGAGATTGGGATATTTAGATCAGAGGATCAGCCTCCTAATGGCCCACCAACACCACCTCTGACAGCATCTGGACTCCCATTCAGGGACCAACCAGCACCAACCCTACTTAGCTTCAGAGACAAGCCAGTAGTGGGACGCAAGGTGGTATGCTGCTGGCTTTTATTGAAAGCCATGATGTGGAGTGTGCAAGTTGCTCTTTCGGAGAATTGGGAGATGTGTGGAGAATCGGGACGCCAGTTCACCCAAATGAGAGCAGCCTACAGGTGCTGGCACCAGGGCCCCTCACCCCTAAATCCCTGTGTCAGATCCACTGTGTTGGGAATTCAGGTCTCAGTGTAGCAGCTTAACACAGGCCTTAACGCATGCCTCACTCCTTCCATGCTCCCTTATCTGCTCTCTTAGGTTAATGTGAGGAACAGGATGCCCTGGCCCCACCACATTCCTGTTATGTGGCAGGGTAATATAACTCCAACCCCCCCCCCCCCCCCCCCCCCATGAATAGATCTTTTAAAATGCTGAATTTACTAACATTGAAATGGATTTAACTTCTAACCTGCTCATGCAGTGTTGGTCCTCTTATAAGCCATTACATCAAAAGTGAAGATTCAATTGTATTTCTCCATTTGTCAGTACAGAACAGACTGAATATGAAAAAAATCACTTTTGATTGGACTGTAGATACAGTAAATCACTTACACAATGACCCTAAATGCAGTTATTTCATCTATTCAAATATGTAATTGGAGATGTATGGCAGTCTAGATATTTCATAAATAACAAGAGAAGCGATGACATCACAAGCACTGGAAAATCTCAAGTTAATGATTATCCTCTTTGGTGTCTGCCTGCTTGTGCTCCGAGAAAATTAAGAGTAAGTAGCACAACATTGGCTGCGAGAGCTCCTTCCTATACTGTATGATTCCACTCCACCACGATGGCTAATATCCCCTAATAGAGCTAAGTCTGCGAGAGCGGATCAGGCAGGAGCGGCTTGATACAAACCAGACGCCCTAACTAACCTGCGGCTCGAACAGCCTTAGCCTCACTTCTCTGCGGTTTGTTTCCCTTTCCACCATAAAGACCTGTCACGTTTAATGGTCTGTCGGCTGAGTGCGCCGCTGTAGCCCCTCTCCAAAAGAAAGGCCAGGAAAGAAAGGCTCATAGACCGCTAATGCAGCTTAATATTCTTTAAAAAGGGTTCGGGGGGACAATTAAGGGAGTGTTTCCCAGGGCTGAGGGCCCTCCCCCTTCCCCCACCCCTCCCCCCCCAGTGGTGCCTGCCTGCCCGCCTGCACAGCAGCTCTGCTGCTTGATGGGGTCTGAAAGCATCTTATTGATGGGGGTCAGAGATTAGAGGCAGTGGTGTGGGTGGAGGGAAAGGGGGAGCCATGTGTGGCCAAACAGGGAACGAATGCATGCACGCACAAGCACGCATACACACACTACCACGGCCCATACTACAAGCTCTTGCATTTGTCTGCTGGTAAATGATGTTCAACTAAACCGCTCCAATGAGTGAGAGTTGCACATGCTCTGTCTCTCTTTCTTTCTGTCATATCGCTCTCTCTCTCTTTCTTTCTTTCTTTCTCTCTCTCTATCTCTCTATCTCTCTTACATGAAATGTATTGACTGTACTTACACTTTAATTCACTTTGTTTCACTGCCTTACAATGATGTGTTAAAATGAACACATTTTTGAAGAGTTCTTAATTTCTCAGTAATGCTGTTGAAAGTATAAATGTATTTTTGCATGCAAACCAGCATGATCAAATTGTCAATAATCAAATTCCTGTGAGGATTCTTATTTTTTCTCTGAATCAGTCATGGCAGAAACAAACGTCAGTGCGTTTGCTTCCAGTTTGAACAAGCTACATCCCTAGGCACTATCGCCATTAGCTGACGCCTTATCTACCACTCGTCTTCCTGGGGTGCCATGTCTTGTGTATTTGACTATGGTCCCTAAAACAAGTCTAGAACGGGCAGCCATTTTACCTGTGTCAACCTTAGAAACAACAAAAGCAGGTTTGTTCCCGTCATGCAATATTTCCACTGTCGCCCTCCTCCCATAAACGTCTCCCGGAGTGATCACTGATACTTCTGGGCTGTCAGCCTGTCTCTGTCTGTCTGCACATATGCAGTCTGTCATCTGTGTGGAGGCCTCGCGGACTGCTCTGCTGGCATGTGACCGGCATGCACAAGGCACATGTGTGATTTTGAGGTCATAACCCTTAGCAGCAGACACCATGAAGGGTGAGTGTCACTGCAGCCTGCAGCCCAGAGAAAATGTATATCCCAATTATGGTGTGCCTGTATGCCTAATGCTGCGTAATACAGTTGAAATCACCTTAGTGATCCACAGGAGAAACACATTTATGACATATGATTCTGCTGCAACCAGAGCCACCATCCATATTATTGCAGCATTCACTGTAAATGTTGTCCGAATGGTACCGCAGTGTCCCGCTTTTACTTAAATGAGAAATGTTCTCTTTGAAAAGGTGTGTGTTCAGTATGCCTCTTCAGGAGGAGGTGTGGAAATGTAAAGGGATTCTATGATCATCCATATTTCCTCTAATATTTAAAAACATGAGGAAATGGAATCTCAGTTATGAACATGCCATCAATAGAAACAGAGGTAAACGTGTTATGTCTCGGACACTCTTGCGTGCCTCATGTAGCTTGATAAAAACCCTCTCGTGACGCAGTACTACAGATGCTCTAGTATGCTATGGGAGAGTCCACATCCAGCTGCATTTGACCATGCAGCCTGCAGCAATTAGAGGGAACGTTTCGGGTCAAGGAGAGAGCAACGTTTTGTTTGCCTCCATCTCATGATTGAATAGCGTGCATGGAAGCATAAAAGAAAGGAAACCAATTAAGTACAGAGCGTTTTGATATTTTTTGTCTGTCTCGGTCGTAATTAGGACCAGGCTGAAAAATGTCCCTTCGAGTACCTATTGGGTTATTGGGTTATTTTGTTGTCAGGCATATATCATTAGGCCAAAATGATCCACCCAGGTGCTTCAATGGCTGAATATCTTAAGGGATGAATTAAAGAAACACAGCGGTACTACTGTGGGATTTTGTGCTTTGTGATTGGCCTATACGATGTTGGTTAATACTGAACCATGAGTGGACCCCTCAAATGTCCCCCTGTCAATCAAACTACGCTTAACAATGATGGAATGGTTTTACTTTGAAGGGATCAAACCCCCAAATACTTTAACTGTGATGTACATTTGCGTGATTCTCTTCCATATTGCTTGCGGTCCTTTAAAAAGCTCCCCCAAAGAAACATAATGGTGTTTGTTCCTCGGTCAATTCAAAGGCACTTCAGAACTTCCGTCGACCTTTGATGCTGTAGAAGGAAGTGAATCACACCCACAGCCTTTAACGTCCTGTCGATCGTATACACAAGCCAGTCATTCTGAATCAACTGTTTTGTCTACGCTGAACACAGAGGTACTCTGTTAAACTGACCGAGCTGTTGTCTTTTGATGCCACACTGTTCATCTTTAATAGAAATAAGCCGACTGTATGCGCAATACAGTATAGAACCCTATTCTTCCCTGAAAGCAAATAGTGGATGACATTATGATTATTAGCAGTATTTCAGATACAGTTGAAGTCGGAAGTTTACATACACCTTAGCAAAATACATTTAAACTCAGTTCTTCACCATTCCTGACATTTAATCCTAGTAAAAATTCCCTGTCTTAGGTCAGTTAGGATCACCACTTTATTTTAAGAATGTGAAATGTCAGAATAATAGCAGAGAAAATTATTTATTTCAGCTTTTATTTCTTTCATCACATTCCCAGTGGGTCAGACATTTACATACACTCAAGTAGTATTTGACTGGCATTGCCTTAAAATTGTTTAACTTGGGTCAAACGTTTTGGGTAGCTTCCACAAGCTTCCCACAATAGGTTGGGTGAATTCTGGCCCATTCCTCCTGACAGAGCTGGTGTAACTGAGTCAGGTTTGTAGGCCTCCTTGCTCGCACACACTTTTTCAGTTCTGGCCACACATTTTCTATAGGATTGAGGTCAGGGCTTTGTGATGGCCACTCCAATACCTTGACTTTGTTGTCCTAAAGCCATTTTGCCACAACTTTGGAAGTATGCTTGGGGTCATTGTCCATTTGGAAGACCCATTTGCGACCAAGCTTTAACTTCCTGACTGATGTCTTGAGATGTTGCTTCAATATATCCACGTAATTTTCCTCCTCATTATGCCATTTATTTTGTGAAGTGCACCAGTCCCTCCAGCAGCAAAGCATCCCGACAACATGATGCTGCCACTCCTGTGCTTCACGGTTGGGATGGTGTTCTTCGGCTTGCAAGCCTCCCCATTTTTCCTCCAAACATAATGATGGTCATTATGGCCAAACAGTTCCATTTTTGTTTCATCAGACCAGAGGACATTTCTCCAAAAGGTACTATCTTTGTCCCCATGTGCAGTTGCAAACCGTAGTCTGGCTTTTTATGGCGGTTTTGGAGCAGTGGCATCTTCCTTGCTGAGCGGCCTTTCAGGTTATGTCGATATAGGACTCGTTTTACTGTGGATATAGATACTTTTGTACCTGTTTCCTCCAGCATCTTCACAAAGTCATTTGCTGTTGTTCTGGGATTGATTTGCACTTTTCGCACCAAAGTACATTCATCTCTAGGAGACAGAACGCGTCTCCTTCCTGAGCGGTATGCCGGCTGCGTGGTCCCATGGTATTTATACTTGCATACTATTGTTTGTACAGATGAACGTGGTACCTTCAAGCATTTGGAAATTGCTCCCAAGGATGAACCAGACTTGTGGAGGTCTATAATTTTTTTCTGAGGTCTTGGCTGATTTCTTATGATTTTCCCATGATGTCAAGCAAAGAGCCACTGAGTTTGAAGGTAGGCCTTGAAATACATCCACAGGTACACCTCCAAATGACTCAAATGATGTCAATTAGCATATCAGAAGCTTCTTAAGCCATGACATCATTTTATGGAATTTTCCAAGCTGTTTAAAGGCACAGTCAACTTAGTGTATGTAAAAATTCTGACTTCAACTGTAGCTATGTATGGGTCCCAAATGGCAATAGCTATGGGAGGCACCCTATAACATTTCAACTGTGTCACGGATCCCCCTGGTACTGCTGCTCATTCCGTTCACCAGCTCCGGAGGTCTACGTCACCGTCCTTCTAGGCATCACTAAACTGGATTCATTACCACCAACCCCAGACTGTCTTGTCTCATTACGCACACCTGGTTCCCATTCCCCCTGTTTAGTATGTGTATATAAATGTGCCCTCTGTTCCCCGTTGTCCTTGTCGGTTATTGTTACCATGTCCGTTGGTCCTGTGAGTACCTGCGCTTTGGTTTCAGCTTCCATGATACATGTTATTGTGCACTTGTTTTACGGGTCTTGTCCCGTGTATTATGTAGAGGTTTACACCTCGCTCTTTTGTTTGGATGGAGAAAATAAAACCCCGTATTACGTATTCCTGCACCTGTCTCCAATCATTAGACATCGTGACAAGCTGGGCCCATAACAAAAAAGATTAGGTAAATGTGCTTAGAATGTAACAGACCAAACAGGAACTATTGGTGTACATATCTGGCCAATTAATCAGATATCCTGACCCAATAAACGCTCCACACCCAAACACACACACACACACACACACACACACACACACACACACACACACACACACACACACACACACACACACACACACACACACACACACACACACACACACACACACACACACACACACACACACACACACACACACACACACACTGAGTCTGGGAAACCGTGGGTCCGGCAGCTGCTGTAGTGGGAGGGTTAAGGCAGGGGAGAAGAGGGGCATGGGAAGGATTTGTGTGTGCAATGTTAATAACTCACAAGTGGCCTAAGCCGGTGGTCACCCCATTATTAATGTGCCACCACACTCTTGGCATCCGACCCAAGGATACATTCCTGGCGTAATAGGCAGCAGCTGGACTGGGGTTTCCGGGAGAACAGCTGAGCGCTAACAGACAGACGGCACTACCATGGGGAACACCCCCCGCCATTATCACCCCCCTGGGACTACTCCTGATGCCACCTTCCTCCCTTCCTCTCCTTCTGGGCTCTTTATGAATGAGGAAATCATTTGGGGATGTATATTTGTTTACACACCCAGACAGGCTTTGCTCAAAATGTGGAGCGACAAAACCATTTCTATCAACTTAACTGCAAGGAGTATACATGGAATTGTCATAGGTCACATCCCAAATGGCACCATTTTCCCTTTATAGTGCACTACTTCTGACCAGGGCCCATAGGCTCTTGTCAAAAGTAGTGCACTGTGTAGGGAATAAGGTGCCGTTTGGGATACATCCATAAACAGCTTATTACCAGTATTGTGAAACATACAGTGCAATCAGAAAGTATTCAGAACTGTTCTCTTTTTCCACATTTTGTGACTTTACAGCCTCATTCTAAAATTGATTAAATTAAATGTTTTCCTCAACAATCTACACACAATACCCATAATGACAAAGTGAAAATAGGTTTTTGCACATTTTTGCTAATTTATTCAAAAAAAGAAAAAAATTATACCTTGTTTACATAAGTATTCAGACCCTTTGCTATGAGACAAAAAATTGAGCTCAGGTGCATTCTGTTTCCATTGATCATCCTTGAGATGTTTCTACAACTTGATTGGAGTCTACCTGTGGTAAATTGAATTGATTGGACATGATTTGGAAAGGCACACACCTGTCTATATAAGGTCCCACAGTTGACAGTGCATGTCAGAGCAAAAACCAAGCCATGAGGTAGAAAAGATTGTCCATTGAGCTCCGAGACAGGATTGTGTCGGGGCACAGATCTGGGAAAGGGTACCACAACATTTCTGCAGCATTGAAGTTCCCCAAGAACACATCATTCTTAAATGGAAGAAGTTTGGAACCACCGAGACTCTTCCTAGAGCTGGCTGCCCAGCCAAACTGAGCAATCGGGGGAGAAGGGCCTTGATCAGGGAGGTGACCAAGAACCTGATGGTCATCTGACAGCGCTCCAGAGTTCCTTTGTGGAGATTGGAAAATCTTCCAGAAGGACAACCATCTCTGCAGCACTCTACCAATCAGGCCTTTATTGTAGAGGAGACAGACGGAAGCAACTCCTCAGTAAAAGGCACATGACAGCCTGCTTGGACTTTGCCAAAAGGCAACTAAAGGACTCTCAGACCCTGAGGAACAAGATTCTCTGGTCTGAAACCAAGATTGAACTCTTTGGTCTAAATGTGAAGCGTCACGTCTGGAGGAAACCTGGCACCATCCCTACAGCGAAGCATGGTGGTGGCAGCATCATACTGTGGGGATGTTTTTCAGTGGCAGGGACTGGGAGACTAGTCAGGATCGAGGGAAAGATGAACAGAGCAAAGTACAGAGCGATCCTTGATGAAAACCTGCTCCAGAGCGCTCAGGACCTCAGACTGGGGCGAAGGTTCACCTTCCAACAGGACAATGACCCTAAGCCAAGACAATGCAGGAGTGGCTACGGGACAAGTTTCTGAATGTTCTTGAGTGGCCCAGCCAGAGCCCACAATTTATCCCTATCTAACATCTCTGAAGAGACCTGAAAATAGCTGTGCAGCGATGCTCCCCATCCAACCTGACAAAGCTTGAGAGGATCTGCAGAGAATAATGGGAGAAACTCCCCACATACAGGTGTACCAAGCTTGTAGTGCCATACCCAAGAAGACGCGAGGCTGTAATCGCTGCCAAAGGTGCTTCAACAAAGTACTGAGTAAAGGGTCTGAAAACTTATGTAAATGTGATATTTCTGTTTTTTATTCGTTATAAATTTGCCCCTCCCACAAAAATATTATGGGGCATCGTTTGTAGATTGATGAGGAGATATTTTTGATCCATTTTAGAATAAGGCAGTAACGTAACAAAATATGGACAAAGTCAAGGGGTCTGTATACTGTAGTCTGTAAACCACTGAACTGCACTGTAGTCTGCATACATTCTCATATCTCTTAGATTGATACATTTGACATTACATTACCTCTTGCTACTGTTCATTTTGATTGTCAGAATACATATATTTTTTATTTTTTATTTAACCTTTATTTTATCATGGAGTCATACTGAGACTTATACAGATGAGCCCTGAATTACATAAATTACAGAAAATACACACATCAAAATATAAATACAAAATGCAAGCAGAAAGAAAAACACGGTCATAAAAACAAACACATTTATCAGTGATAAGGTCCTCAATCAGCTTTATAAATTGCCCTTGAGGCACCAGAACAAACACGTTCATCAGTGATAAGGTCCTCAATCAGCTTTATAAATTGCCCTTGAGGCACCAGAACAAACACGTTCATCAGTGATAAGGTCCTCATTCAGCTTTATAAATTGCCCTTGAGGCACCAGAACAAACACGTTCATCAGTGATAATGTCCTCAATCAGCTTTATAAATTACCCTTGAGGCACCAGAACAAACACGTTCATCAGTGATAAGGTCCTCAATCAGCTTTATGAATTACCCTTGAGGCACCAGAACAAACACGTTCATCAGTGATAAGGTCCTCAATCAGCTTTATGAATTACCCTTGAGGCACCAGAACAAACACGTTCATCAGTGATAAGGTCCTCAATCAGCTTTATGAATTACCCTTGAGGCACCAGAACAAACACGTTCATCAGTGATAAGGTCCTCAATCAGCTTTATGAATTACCCTTGAGGCACCAGAACAAACACGTTCATCAGTGATAAGGTCCTCAATCAGCTTTATGAATTACCCTTGAGGCACCAGAACAAACACGTTCATCAGTGATAAGGTCCTCAATCAGCTTTATGAATTACCCTTGAGGCACCAGAACAAACACGTTCATCAGTGATAAGGTCCTCAATCAGCTTTATGAATTACCCTTGAGGCACCAGAACAAACACGTTCATCAGTGATAATGTCCTCAATCAGCTTTATGAATTACCCTTGAGGCACCAGAACAAACACGTTCATCAGTGATAAGGTCCTCAATCAGCTTTATGAATTACCCTTGAGGCACCAGAACAAACACGTTCATCAGTGATAAGGTCCTCAATCAGCTTTATAAATTGCCCTTGAGGCACCAGAACAAACACGTTCATCAGTGATAAGGTCCTCAATCAGCCCTGGTAAGCCGTGGGTGCAATAACATACACAATAGTATCATTGGCATACAAGTGCATTTTAATATTTTAGTACAGACTTGTCAATATTTTTTACTTCTTCAGGATTGTTGGGTGCCCTGTGGGACGGTTGAGCTAACGTAGGCTAATGCAATTAGCATGAGGTTGTAAGTAACAAGAACATTTCCCAGGACATATCAGACATATCTGATATTGGCAGAAAGCTTAAATTCTTGTTAATCTAAATGCACTGTCCAATTTACAGTAGCTATTACAGTGAAATAATATCATGCTATTGTTTGAGGAGAGTGCACAGTTTTGAACATGAAAAGTTATTAATAAACAAATTAGGCATATTTGGGCAGTCTTGAAACAACATTTTGAACAGAAATGCAATGGTTCCTTGGATCAGTCTGAAACTTTGCACATACGCTGCTGCCATCTAGTGGCCAATATTTAAATTGCACCTGGGCTGGAATAATACATTATGCCTTTCTCTTGCATTTCAAAGATGATGGTACAAAAAAATACAAAAATGGTTGGTTTTTCCCTTGTATTATCTTTTACCAGATCTAATGTGTTATATTCTCCAACATTCCTTTAACATTTCCACAACTGTCAAAGTGTTTCCTTTCAAATGGTACCAAGAATATGCATATCCTTGCTTCAGGGCCTGAGCTACAGGCAGTTAGGTTTGGATATGTCATTTTAGGTGAAATATTTAAAAAGGGGCCAATCCTGAAGAGGATCCTTAATGTAAAAAATACAGGATCCAGAATCGACCCCTGCAGCACACCTTTCGTAATATCCAGGAAACCTGATTTAACACCATCAGTAGATATACGTTGAGTGCTATCTGTCAATTCATTTTTAAACCAGTTATATTCAGCCTGGTCTAACCTCTCAATTAGCATTGAGTGATCAACAGTATTGAAAGCTTTTGACAGGTCAATGAAGAGGGCAGCACAATGTTGCCTTTTATCCATACAGTTAATGAGTTCCTTATTCTGAAAACAAAGTGCGTGCTCATATAAGGTAAACATTACTGTTCTACCTTTATATAAAACTTTATGGTATAACTTTATGATAAACCATCAATTTGTAGGCCATAATGATTTGATGATGACTGATGATAATTATTGTTGATTACATTGTTGTAAGAAAAGCCTAGACTGTCAACGCTGATACAATGTATATTTTACAGGAAATCAATTGAAACCAATGAATCACTCAGAATAAGTCAAGTTTTGTTGAGTGACACTGAAAACCCACAATGACACCAAGATCGGAATTCAATCAGATCATGTGCCGTTGAGCACTGTCGAAAATTATGCTTTTAAAGCCAATGTTCCTGCTACAACACACATTCTGATTGAATCCCAGCCTGTGACGGGAGGTAGCCTAGTGGTTAAGAGCAAGGCACTTATCCCTAATTGCTCCTGTAAATCACTCTGGATTTTTTGCGTCTGCTAAATGACAAAAATGTAATGCAAAATGAGACATTATAATAATATGTAGATACTTATAATACCCTATTTATTAGGATCCACCGCCGCATGCATCATTATGAGACAGGATGATACACACTGTAGCCTAATGCACAAGTTATAATTATAATAAGGCCTATCCCAATGCAAATTCCCCCACAACCACCCACCAACACACGTGCGCACTGATGTCTGACAGCAGCTGTGGAATTCTGGAGTTCCTCTGCTCATAGTAAATCCCATGTAACATAACGCAGGACAAGTTACACTGCGCTTCTCCCGGCAGCAGCCGCCGAGTCAAATGCGGCTCTGTTTTCATTGTAGGGAGGCCTCGGGGTACATATTTCTGTAATTAGGCTTTTATGCTCAGCAGTTTTGCAGCTGTGATGACATTTGGGTGTCGCCCCCCTGTTTCTCACGGTCTTGCTGCCAACGCTGGTCCGGCCGCTGGTCGGCAGCCAAGACTGAGGTCTATGTGTCAGCCCCCACTCCTTGTGTACACACAGAAAGAAGGTGCTTTTGAAAAAATATATTCCTGGCAAGTGGAAGTTAACCGCACTTGTGCCATTTCAGGGTCAGCTTTCAAACCGTAGCTCCCTGGTTTTGGGGTTGGAGAGGATAGGTTAAAAAAGAACTGAAGCACATTGAAGTGGATCTATACATGCACAACATTTACTTGTTTTTGCGCTTAGTGGTTTGCCATGTTACTTTATTTTTCAAACACAGCACATTGGGAATTTTAGGGCTTTTGGTGGATTACTTGTAAAAAAAAAATATTTACTTTTATTTAATAAGTTAGTTCATTCTATAAACTTGCTTTTGCTGTCACATAGCTGTGTTAGATGTTTTTTCCCTACTGGACCATTCTCCCTATTGTCAGTTGAGTAGCCTCCACTGGCAAGATAATGAAGAAATTACTTGCAAAATGATCCTGTTTGTATATACTCCCCCTTTCCTACTTTTTTATTAAATTTCATTAGCTCAATTTAAGAGTATATGCAATGATTTTAATCTGATCTCAAAACCCACACGGCTGAATGTGAAAACTCTGTTGACTCCTCCCTGATTGATTTCATTCATTCTTTCTTTCTTTTTTTTCACAGGGTGGATCAGCTTAATATTGTGGAAAGATTGTTGCTTCCATCAATGTAATTGTCTGCATCATTTCCAATCCCCCATATCTTTTTGGGGTAAATATATATATCCATATACATACACATATGCACACATATACACATATACACACATACGTACACATACCTATATAGATATACATACTTTTTTTAGACTATACCTTTATTATTCCCCGCAAACCCTACCACCCTTCACCCAATTGGAGTAAACTAATAAACACTAACACTTAGGCTTCTAACTTCAGTTTATATATCTTATTCACATTTTACAGACACAATCTATTTTACAATAGTTATATTTTGTTTGTTTTTAGTCCTTCCTCTATTTCTGATGTCCATCCAGTTTGATTTTCATTTGTAACTGTGCTATTTCACAAAATATCTGAACCTATATACATTTTACAGACCCCGTATGTTTTACATTGGTTATCTTGTTATTAGTCCCACCCTTCAGCTCCATTCAACCCCTCCCATCTATCTCTCAACACCATCCATTTTGGATTTCTATTTGCCATATAACTGTGCTGTGATGCTTCACAGAAGTACTGAACCTTTCTATTCTCATAGCTTCTACAGATTGTAAATTAAAAATAAACATTTTTGCTAAAAAAAATATTATATTATTGATTGATTGAATATGGCTTTTCAAATCACCCAGTATTGCTGTCTGCAGCGTTAGTTCTAGGTAAATGTTGCAATTCTTCAGCCATTCCTGGACCTGTGACCAAAAATGAGCTACATATGGACAATACCAAAATAAATTATCTTATGACTCTGCCTCCTCACAGCAAAATCTGTAGAGCTGGGAGATTGTATCCCCCATATATATAATATTTTATTGGTTGCAAGAATTTTTAAAAAATTTAAAAAATCAAAGATTTGAATCTGCCGTTGTTTTGCGTATCAATTCATAAACCATGTGCCATGGAATGGGTACATCGAAATCTCTTCCCAACTTTTTAGCAATTTATATGGCACAGCTGTCAGTTTTTTGGTCCTTAAATTAAATTGGTATATGTTTTTATTTATCACATTTTTCTTTATCCATTATTGTTCTTTAATAAGGGGCCGACATAAAATAACAATATTTTGGAGATTGTTTCCTTTTCAAACAACCAAAAGTGAGCAGGTGTAATCTGAATAAAGGGGAAAAGGCCATTCTTGAACATAGGATGAGACATTCCTACCAATTTACTAGAGAACTAGTTTGGATTTAAGTATACGTTTTGTATGACTGATGCCTTTAGTGAGAGGTCGAATGCATTAATATTTAATCATTTCTGCCCTCCGAATTCATATTCGTTATATAAATAGGCCCTTTTAATTTTGTCTGGCTTGCCATTCCAAATAAAATAAAATAAAATTTGTTCATATAATTTAAAAAGCAGGTCACTAGGTGTAGGAAAAACCATAAGCAAATAGGTAAACTGTGATATGACTAAAGAGTTAATCAGGGTGATTTTTCCATAACTAGACAGGTATTTTCCTTTCCATGGTAGCAAGATCTTATCTATTTTTGCTAACTTTCTATAAAAATGTATTGCAGTGAGATAATTTCTTTCTTTTAGGATTTGTATACTGTGTATGTCCACATCTCCGTCAGACCATTTAATTGGTGAACTACGGTAATGTAAACTTAGCATCTTTTAGTGATCCAATACGTAATAAGGTACACTTATCACAATTTGGTTTTAATCCAGAGAGGATAGCAAAAGTATCTAGATCCTCTATGAGGCCGTGGAGAGATTCTAATTGTGGTTTTAAAAGAAAACATGAATCATCAGCGTACAATGACACCTTAGTTTTGAAGCCATGGATTTCGAATCCCTTAATATTATTGTTTGATCTAATTTTAACATTTAACATTTCGATGGCAATAATAAACAGATATGCCGATAGTGGACAACCTTGTTTTACTCCTCTAGATAGTTTAAAACTTTCTGAGATGTAGCAATTATTTACTATTTTACACCTAGGGTTACTATACATAACTTTAACCCATTTTATAAGAGATTCCCCAAAATTGAAATATTCTAGGCATTTATATATATAAACTCCAGTCCAAAAGCCTTTTCAAAATCAGCTATGATAACCAGGTCTGGTGTCCCCGATATTTCATACTATTCTACTGTTTCCAGTACTTGTCTTATATTATCTCCAATGTATTGTCCATGTAAAAAAACCTGTCTGATTAAGATGAATAATATCTGACAATACTTTTTAAATTCTATGCGCCAAGCATTTTGCTAGGATTTTTGCATCACAACACTGAAGTGTAAGAGGTCTCCAATTTTTTAAATGGACTGGATCTTTATATATACCACTTGGGTCCTGTTTCAGTAAAAATGATATCAGACTTTCTTGCTGCGTGTCTGATAATTTACCATTTATATAGGTGTGGTTAAAACATGCTAATAATGGTCCTCTGAGTATATCAAATACGTTTTCTATACTTCCACTGGTATGCTATCCAGCCCTGGAGGCTTTAATTGCATCAAGAAGTTCCTCCTCTGTAATTTGGCCTTCACATGAGTCTTTCTGTACAGATTAAAATTTTACATTATTATTAGGACATTACAATTAGTTCCAGTTAGTGGAGATGGAGGAGACGAAAACATATTCTTAAAGTACTTCCTCTTTCAAAATATCATTCGGTGAATCATGCGTGACTCCATCATTTGTAACATGTTTCAATACATTTTTTTGGGTAGCATTTCTAAATTGAAGATTGAAAAAGGATTTGGTGCATTTTTCCCCATATTCCATCCAGTTCGCTTTATTTGTATAATATATTACACTGGATCTTTCTTGAATAAGTTCCTCCATTTCTTTTTGTTTTTCCTCTAACTTATTCTGTGCCTCTATGGTACCGTTTTTATTGATATCTAACTGTGCTGTTAGTCCTTCAATTTCCTTTGTTAATATGGACTCTTTTGATCTAAATTGCTTTTGTTTTATAGATGAGTACTGAATTGCATGGCCTCTAAAGGCACATTTAAAAGTGTCCCATACAATAAAGGGATCTGCTGTACCTATGTTATATCTGAAAAAGTCAGTTATACATTTTTCTGTCCTAGTTCTAAACAATTCATCATCTAGTAGGCTTTGATTAAATTTCCAATATCCTCGCCCATGTGGAAATTCTGTAAGAGTAATATATATGCCAATTATGTGATGATCCGACCGCATTCTGTCCCCTATCAACACTGTTTTAACTTTTGGTGCAAGAGAGAATGGTATAAGAAAGTAGTCAAGACGACTAGCTTGATTAAGCCTCCGCCATGTATATCTCACTAGGTCAGGGTATTTAAGCCTCCATATATCCACTAATTCCAATATATCCATGACATTCATGATTTCCTTAAGTGCCTGAGGGTGATAGTTTGTAGTGTGATTTCCTTTACGGTCCATAGAGGTATTTAAGACCGTATTAAAATCTCCCACCATAATAATAGAGTCTTGTGTTGCTTGTAGATTTGATCAATTCTTATATATATTTTCAAAGAAGCTTGGATCATCATTATTTGGACCGTATAGGTTAATAAGCCATATCTGTTTATTCTCCAATAACATATTTAAAATAATCCATCTACCTTGATTTCATTATTACTAATAACCCCCATAAATATTTGTCTAGTGTTGTATTTGCATATGATACCAGTGATCATTGTCCCCTAGTATGTATTAGAGATACGAAAAAGGGAAATACTAATCCTCGTTTGATTTAAGAGAAAATGTAAAAAGCTTTCTCCTCAAGAGTTTTTACATGACAAGCTCTGCTATGATTTAGAGTATTCCAGACCCAGAGTTGACTCAAGAATATGTATCCCCCATATGTATTCCTCTGGCAGATAAACATGCCCCTTTTAAACAATTCAGAGTCAAAGATAGAGCTAACCCTTGGTTTGCTTTGGATTTATCTATCTCATCCAGATGAGAAATCAGGCCCGGGCCAAAGTAAGAAAAACTGACTCTTTGGTGGACTGCCAATCTATCAGATAATTGAGAAACAGATGTACTATCTCCATTAATAAAGCTACATCAGGCTACTCTTTAAGCTCTGGCATCATAACTGAGAAGAATGTGATAAATGATGCTTTTATTCATAATTTTATCTTGGCAGGCTTTTTATTTGAGAGAAACAGTGATTTAATTGACACTGGTCAGTCAATCGACTGCTCTTCCCTCTGCCAGCCTTTAGCTGACTCAACGATTAACCCGTCAACTTCTAGTGAATCTTTGTTTTCATTTCAATAATTTACTATATGTGATGTGCTAGATGCCTTACCTAAGATTGATGTAAACTGTCTTCCCTAGCTAAAATATTACAATCCTTGATTAATTCTCAGCTAAAATCTTTCTTATCTTTGACATGTATCCTAAATGTACCCCTGTCGGGTTTTAGACAGGGGTATCTCTATCTCTGCTGAATCCCTAGTTATAAATGATGTGGTTAATACTCCTTATGGCTAGGTGTCCCGCTAGCGGGACAACTTTCGGTGACACTGGAGGGCGTGCAATTCAAATAAATAATCATAAATATTATAGATTTTAACATTTATGTACATATAAGTGTCTTATATGGGCTGAAATCTTAAAATCTTGTTAATCTAACTGCACTGTCCGATTTACAGTAGCTACCACAACGAAAACATGCCATGCGATTGTTTGAGGACGGTGCCCCACATTAAAATATTTTTCCACCGGCACAGGTTTCATACATTCACATATAACGATTAAATATTCACTTACTTTTTGAAAATCTTCCTCTGATTTGTTATAGCTGTGACCCTTTGGATGACAAGAGGGGCGTTTTGTTAGATAAAATCCTTTTTTATATCCCAAAAAGTCTGTTTAGTTGGCGCCATAGATTTGAGTAATTCACTCGTTCAACTTGCAGAGAAAGGAATCCGGAAATCTACCCCTTTGTTTCAACAAGTCAAACTATGTTTCTATTTACTCCTCAGATACCCTGAAATGTAATCAAACTATAATATTTATTTCAGAAAAAAAGTATGTTCAATAGGAAACCGATTTTAGCAGGTGCGCAATGTCTTCATGGCGCACGCAAACACAAATTTCAAGACTGTGTCCCTCTACTAAAACTGATATTTCTTATTCGGTTTTAAAGTTACATGCCTGAAACCTTGAACATAGACTGATGACACCCTGTGGAAGCCATAGGAATTGCATCCAGGGAGCTACTTGTCAATATGACCTTTCTCTTGCATTTCTAAGAGGATGGTCTCTAAAAAAAATAATCTGGTTGGTCTTTCTTTGGATTTTCTCCTGCCATATCTATTGTGTTATATTCTCCTACATTGTTTTAACATTTCTACAACGTCAAAGTGTTTTAATGGTACCAATTACATGCATATCCTGGCTTCAGGGCCTGAGCTACAGGCAGTTTACTTTGGGCACGTCATTCAGACAGGAAGTGGAGAAAAAAGGGGCCTAGCCCTAAAAATGGAACTTGTGTATGAATGTCCTCAAAACTCCTACTTGTCAGGAAGTCTGTCTAAGATATGAATTAGACGATTTTGTATGTCCTACCCTGACCTCTTTCTAAAATGTCTACACTGTGCAAAGTTTATTGAAACAGTTAACCCCTTTTAGGTGTCAACTTTGTTTGTATCATTTTTGTTGTTGTCTTGTTTGTATTTCATTGCAGTTCAAATTTGTGTGACTGTTTTGTTACTTGTCATGTTTTGTGTTTTTTGTGGACACAAAGAAGAATAGCTACAGCTTCTGCAAAAGCTAATGGGGATCCAAATAAACAAATAACAAAAATAAGCAAATAACTGCAAGTAGCCTACTTTGGTTGTACGCCAATTATTTATGATAATTCACAATTGTTCATGAGGATATACTTTCTATGAAACGATGTCACATTTTTTGCGAACAAAATTATTTAATAGAAATAGGAAATATAGGAAATGCATGTAATTTCAGTCTTCAGCACTGAGTAAACTTTTCTTATGTGCCACAACAACTTGGGCACTTGCTTCTTGTATTTCGTGGGCTTGCTTAAGACAGGCGCTTGTCACTCCGATGTACCTTAAACTACAGTGCATAAGGGTATCATGTTAACCTTGTTAGCCTCCAGAACTCAACCAGTAGGCTACACACTTTCTGTGGCAGAGCTATCCTTAGACCAGTGGTTCCCAAACAGTGTGCCATGGCAGTGTGCCTTGAGGAACTCAGGTGTGCCACAAAACTTTTCCTCATCTAGATAAACATTTTTGAACACTCACCTAACCTGTGGAATGCATATGGAATGTTGACTTGGGAGCACTAGTGCTGGTAAGCTAATACAGTAAATGTTCCATGGTTACATTACGGTTTCAAGTCCAGTGCGCTCAGGCTGTTATATTTGTGTAATTTTTTCTTTGTCTGTGAAAGCCATTAGCATGTACAGGCAAGTCTGATTAGGCTTATCCAGAGTAATTTACTTCTTAATATATGGCTCTGGGCTTAGCTATAGCACAGCCTTTGCCATATAAACAAACAGAGCATGGCTTTGTGTCTTTGGTTGCACCTTTACAATGCAGAAAACCGCTTGTCTGTAGCCCAAACCATTAAGACCTATTTTACCGGAGCTATATTTTATTCTTACTGGCGCAGATTTGCGTTACGCTCTGAAAACCCCATAGAGTCGATTCCCATGCGGAAATCTATTTATCACAATAAAAAAAATCCCTATCAAAATCGGTTTGAGCTAGAGATATGTTTTTTTGTTGCATGGCGTGCATCTCAATCCACTGCATTCGCCAAACAAAAATACAGTGACAATGTAGCAAATAACTCACGCAAAAACAAACAGAAGAAAACGTAATTCTACAGACCAACTGCGTAGCTACATTTAGCCTCTGCATTATTATCATTATTATCATTATTATTATTATTATTAAGTAGTAGTAGCATCTGTGGTGGAAAGTGACAGCGCTACAGCGGTGCAGTGGCGTGTATTCATCGATGCCAAGGGAAGCCATGCTTCCCAAAATATTTGACAATAAATTATTTTATAATTATTTCATTTTTAATCTTTCGTCACACTGTGTTTTCATAATTTTCTGTCAATTCACAAGTGACTGAATCTCACCGGAGAAATCATCCGAGCGAGGGAAACAGCGCCCCTCTGTCTCAGTATGTGTAGCCCATGTATCTGATGCTGTCTGGACCAAAAGAGTATGTTGCTGCCGTAGAATTTGATTGATTGATGGCAACAAGCATTTGCCCTCCCTAGATGAAGAAATTATGAAAGAATTAGCCAATCAGCATTGAGCTGAGCTCAACTGCAGGTTGTCCCGGTGCAGCAATACACCCCCCAAGGGAGGCCAGTTTGGATTTGGCTTACAACCAATCAAATTACTTCCTGTGCAAAACATCATTTTCAGAAAAACGTGTCTGTTTCTGGTCTGCTTGTGTTGATATCCTGCAGTAGCTAGCTTGCTAAATTGACCCTTTCCTAAGCCAAGGATGGAGATGGGGGTTTGTACTTGTGGTTTTGACTTAATTCTTTGTACAGGCCAATGATTATGATGACGATTCTGTTTGAATCAAAAATGAATATATTGTGCCACTGGCCTGAGATGATTGAAGTTCAATATGTAGCCTAGATGTAGCATAGTAAGCTCACGTTAACTAGCTAGCTAGCTAAGTTAGCTAGTTCATTGTTGCCCATGCGAAGGAAGTCAGCCTAGCAAGCATTTAGCTAGGTAACCTATGACAACAAAAACTAAAAGTGTACTGTATGACAGAGCCCTAGACCATTTTGCCAACGTGAAAGACAGGAGGATGGCATTGGCGTTCAACTAGTCTACAAGTAGGGTGAGTCATGCACATATACACAGAAATCTGTACAATGGACAGCCACATGATAATTAGCAACATTGATTGGAGTTATTGAGTTGATTGAATTGTTATCTTTGGTATCTTTAAGTTTGTTTTCACTGCATTAAACTAAGCATATATAGCCTTGTTGATTTGATGTTGTTTACATTTTTACGTTGAAATGGCGCTGGAATAGCGGTGCTTCTGTTGTCTTTGTGCTGACTTGCGGTAACTCCATGGTTCTAAATCAGTAGTTGTTTAGTAAACTGTCGAAAACATTAACTTGCTTGACCATGCTGCAGGTGATAACTGTGTGTATGCAATATTTGCTTTGTGGACTTCACAGGACAGATGTTGCTCTCCGGTTTTGTGATGAAACAAACGTTTGTGTAGTTGAATTTATTCCGCTACTGTATGACTGTTGTCTTTTTGTTGTCACTGCCTTATTGTCTATCAAGGTGGCATATGAACGAATGGGTTGTAGAGCAACCAATGCAATTATCACAACATAAGTTGTAAAATTGCTTTTTTGCAACCCCTCTATCGGAATATGAGACTCTCACAAGAGACTAACACAATGCTGTTGTCCGTTTTGCTCTACGACCCCCAAAAGTGTCACAGGCCTCGTCTGAAGGTAGCCTGGTACCAGGATGAAAAATGTATGGAACTGAACTTTCTTATAACTCTCAGGTATAGGACAGACACTTCAAAACATACTTCCTTATGGATTGTTCTTGCTATGGGGTTTTCCATGTATGCATCTGTTATTCAATGTGATTCTATAGGCTAATTGCAGTAAGGCCTAATTTAATGTCTCATTATAATGTCTTTTATACCTACAGGTGTCCTAAAATTCAAAGCTAAATTATCCTTGGTATGACCATCTTTAAAAAAAGCCACGTTAGATTAGTAGAGACCCTGGGCCCTTACACTGTACGTTTTTTTTAAGGGGTACACACAAATTAACCATCATTATTAAGGAACTATTAAACCCCCAAAAACCTTTGACACAGAAAATGGATGGTTAGCAGTATGGATCAGATGAGATGGAGGTCATTAACACTAAATACATTAATAGTGACATTTTGGGTGTGTCGCAGAATTTTATATCCCATCAAGGTATGCCACGGATCAAAAAAAGTTGGGGAATCACTGCCTTAGACCTTACAATTGATATGTTATTGACTTGTGTTCAATAAACATTCAGCACAAGGGTTCTGCTGCAACATGCATCTTACTATTGACACCCCAGACTCAGTAGTACAGAGCTTATACTATGTACAGTGCATTCGGAAAGTATTCAGACCACATTCCACATTCTGTTACGTGACAGCCTTATTCTAAAATGGATTGAATACATATTTTTCCTCATCAATCTACACACAGTACCCCATAATGACAAAGCAAAAACAGGTTTTGTGTCAAGGCACAGATCTGGGGAAGGGTACCAAAACATTTCTGCAGCGTTGAAGGTCCCCAAGAAAACAAGTGGCCTCCATCATTCTTAAATAGAAGAAGTTTGGATGTACCAAGACTGTTCGTAGAGCTGGCTGCCCAGCCAAACTGAGCAATCTGGGGAGGAGGGCCTTGGTCAGGGAGGTGACCAAGAACCCGATGGTCACTCTGACAGAGCTCCAGAGTTCGTCTGTGGAGATGGGAGAAACTTCAAGAAGGACAACCATCTCCGCAGCACTCCACCAATCAGGCCTTTATAGTAGTGGCCAGATGGAAGCCGCTCCTCAGTAAAAGGCACATAACAGCCCCCTTGGAGTTTGCCAAAAGGCACCTAAAGGACTCTCGGACCATGAGAAACAAGATTGGCCTGAATTACAAGCGTCACACCTGGAGGAAACCTGTCACCATCCCTACGGTGAAGCATGGTGGTGGCAGCATCGTGCCGTGAGGATGCTTTTCAGTGGCAGGGACTGGGAGACCAGTCAGGATCGAGGGAAAGATGAACGGAGCAAAGTACAGAAATGTCCTTGAGGTCCAGAGTGCTCAGGACCTCAGACAATGACCTTAAGCACACAGCCAAGACAACGCAGGAGTGGGACTAGTTTCTGAATGTCCTTGACTGGCCCAGCCGGACCTAAACCCAATCAAATATCTCTGGAGAGACCTGAAAATAGCGGTGCCACATTGAAAGTCACTGAGCCCTTCAGTAAGGCCATTCTACTGCCAATGTTTCTCGATGGAAACTGAATGGCTGTGTGCTCGATTCATACATCTGTCAGCGCCAGTTGTGGCTGAAATAGCTGAATCCACAATTTTGAAGGGGTGTCCACATACTTTTGTATATGTATTGTATCTCTTTGTGTTTGACAGTGAATCTGGGAGAGACAGTTTGAGAGCGGCGGTAGGTAGGCAGGGTAGCGGATTGGGCTGCGTCGGGCTTAAGGAGGAGGTTAATGAGGAGGAGGGGGTGTGAGAGGAAAAGAGAGAGAGAGCCTGTGCTTTCAAGGTGTGTTATTTGTTCAAGGCTGTCCAAACATTTACAGAGCGCTGGCAGCCGAGGAATGCAGAGGCAGGACTGGGGCTGCAGCATGCGTGGGAAACCGCTGCTCTCCTCAACCTCTGCAGACTCGTTCCCCCTCGGGCAGAGTGTCAACACAGACAGTGCCAGAGATGTGTGGGCCTGATAGTGACAGGTCCCGTCAGCGGCCGTGCACACCCACACATAGACAGGCTCGCTCCCAGCGGCACACAGCCAGGCTTACCGCCCCTCCTCGCTGCAGACTGACAGTAAAGAGGCAGAAGCCAGAGGTGGCCAGCAACACCCCCCCCCCCCCCCCCCCACACACACACACTTCAGACACACAATAGCACTAATAGACGCACACAAGCAGACGTGTTCATACATATACAGTAGACACACTCAACACTCAACAGTTTATAGCCTACATTGGTTCATTAAATTTGGTAAAATTTACACTTCAAAGGTTGCAATCAATTCAACAGTCATCTGTTTAATATTCTACAGATGGATGTACGTTTGAGAAAGCAAAAATATTCACCATATTCCTATCTACCTTGTGGCTCAACAGGTGCACTTGGCATACTTGTCCTGTCATTATGATCAACATCAAAGCTGTTTTCATAATGATCACGGAAATCATTCGAATTTAGACTATTGTACTGCTGCTGAGTGACTCACTTAAACGTAACTATAAGTATATACCTCCACCTGTAAAAGCTGCCTCACCTCCCAAGACTAATGTTATGTGTGTCCTGAGAGCTCATCCACCTCTGTCCACAAGCAGGTTTAAGCTGCCCAGAGGGAAGATGTGACAAAGCACAACAAACGGCACAGTCCCAACTGGTTCCCACTAGGGTTGGGTGGTATACGGCATTTTACTATATACCGGTATTGATGCACGGACCGGTATGTGTTTTTACTTGACCTTCTTTAATGCTATTTCAGGTTTTGGTTTGTTAAATGTGATACGCCACTCCGTTTTTATAGTTTACGTCGCTACCTGAGTCGTCTCTCTCCCTTTCTCACCAAGCCCCGCCCCTTCTCAAACAAGGAGCGCAGTTGTTGTTGCTCAACCATGAGGTCATTTGCCGACCATTCACTCTTCAGTCTGCTTGGTCAATGCAGTAGATGCAACGATATGTTGATAACAACAATGCTGCTTTCTTTCCGCCTAGCTTCTTAATATAAATCTTTAAGTGTTCTATAATTGCACTATTAGTTTGTGTATCTTACTCTCTGCAATGGCTAGTTTGTATTTTCTTAGCAAGTTGTGGCTAAAATAAATTGTGTTAGCCGCTAATGCTAATCACTAGTTAGCTGTCTAGCTAGATAGCTAACGTAAACTCATCCGCAACCGCGACATTCAAACGAGGCTACAAAGAAAACGAATGGGACTGTAGTGACTGTGTTGACTTCAAAATCGGGGGTGTGAACTACGTTTCCATTCAAGAGTTGATCGACATGGTAATGGCTCTAAAGTATTGGAGAAAAGTAGAAAAAACTGACCCTCCGTTACATCGTGACGTGTCATGCCGTAACGTACAGCACGCATAAAGCAACTATTTCTGTCTTACAATCTCTCTCCACCAGGTGTAGCACTTCTCTCATCGTTTAAAAACAAGAAATGGACAGTGACGGGGGTAAGGGGGGGATACCTAGGCATTTTTTTGCGTCATCACTGTAAGCGATCATGATTCTCAAAGCAGCTGTTTACTTCTGAAGATCACTTTAGCACCGCCCTAAAAACGCAATTCAAATTCGACACAAACCTTCAAATAGGTATGTAATGACACATTATATAAACTCTTTATAGTGTTTTATTTACATTTTAGAGGCGATAAGGTGATAAGTTGGACAGATCGAGTGGAAAAAAAGCAGTTTTCCCACACAACATCTCTCCTTCTCACTATCATGCATTAGTTTCGCTTCCCCACCCGCCATTTTTAAAAAGACCCGAAGGAGCTCATTACGTTCTTGAATTATGCAGAAACGGGCAGCGTGAAGGTCTTGGCATGAATTCTGTTGTAAAGGGGAGAAATTGTGCTTTACAATGGTATTGAAAACACAGTTGATCTGGAAGTATTACGTTTTTGGGGCGCTAAAATAAGGTAAATTGTACGGACCAAGGCGATGTACAAAAGGAAGTGAGTTTACGTTAATATATGTACTGAGTCAGAGCAAATGTAGCTAGTTAATACCAGTGCTTGGTATCGGCCTAAATCAGCATGTTGTTTGTGCAACAGCATCTTCTAAATCAGAGCGGAATAGGCGAAGCATGAATATGTTAGCTACACGAAGTAAGAGTTTTAGAACTCTGACATTCAGCTGAAAAAGAAATTAGCATTGCTACAAATGCCACAAAAAGGTAGCGCAACGTTGATTCTCTATTGGCACGTGAGAGAGATAAAATATACATTTCATCAAAACTGTACCTACAAACTTATTTAGTAGACAAATGGAATGTCCAAGGGTCACCGTATGGATGCTATAGTCTCGCTTTAATCCAGCGTCGAGAGTTTTAGCTAGGTGGCCGCAATACATTTTATTTTTTCCTTATCTTTACGGCCCTGTCAAAAATCTGGTATGTGGTTCTTGGTAACGGCTGAACGGATCATGGCGAGAGGAGGGGAGTGTGTTGTGTACCTTCAACCAAGTTGATTTGCGAAGATTCATCAACATTGCTGTCATATTGGCTTAGATGTGATGGTAGGAAGATTTGAATTTAACCTTGAGCAGCAATAAATCCCTACTTATTGTGGGGGCTATCACCACCACAATATTTGACAACTTTTATTATTCAAAAACATCAAATACAGTTAAAAAAAAATGAAAATATTGTGATATGATATTTTGGCCATATCGCCCAGCCCTACAATTCACAATTCTTTGTGGGGCTAAACACTTTTTTTTATATACAACATTATTCTGACAGGGCAGTATTAGAAGTAGGTTAATTGTAGTAGATGGTAGACAGGAATTGGAGAGGGATAGAGAAAGGAAGGGCACAGACCGCCAAGCCTTGAACACCCTCGAACACTGGCTACACCCTACTTCAGCACATAGGACTGAATCCTAGCTTGAGATGCATGCAGTTTAGCGCCTTGGGTGTGAGAAATGTGCTTTACTTATAAAATGTATTATTGTTAATATCACTCGTTTTCATAAATAATTAACATCAATGATTTGTGCGACAATGTGAGCATACAGATTTCAAGTTAGGATACTCGTGCCTATGTGTATATTTACAATTATTTAATTATTCCCTGAATAGATGATTGAAGTGTTTTAACAGTACATTGGTGATTGGTGTTGATAGCTTCATTATTGACTATGATGTCCCGTGTGCATTGTATGTGGTGAGTGCTGTGTCCTTGATGCTCTGGGTGTGGTGAATACTCCATGGGAGACAGAGAATGGTGGCGGAGGCCCTTCATTGAGGAACAGAAACTCTCATACAGCGTTGCGAGTGGGAGTGTCAACAATGGCCATTTATGTGTGCATGTTTCATTTTTGGTGTGTTTGAGAGCTGTTGGAATAATACTGTAGTAATCAAGACAGGACACAATTTGCATTAAAGAATGACTGCCGTTAAAAAGCAACGAATCCCTTTGAAAACTGCCTGTGTGGCATCGATATGAAGTAGTTCATTTAATTCAAGTTGTTTAACTAAGTGAAATATGTTTACTACATTTTAAACAATGAATAACAGTTTTATTTGATGGAAAATGCCTATTGCTTTATTTGCCTATTGCTTCATGTCAGTGATTAAGAAGACCATAATAATGTGTCCTGGTGGAAGCCTGCGAGTGCCAAGCATGAGAACCATGCGTTGTCGAAACCCACACCAGGAAACGCTGTGTAAATATATGCCGGGGCACTGAGTTGAGATAGGCTGATAACGGTGGTGAAGGTGGTGATATATGACACAGAAGGGTTCTAGGTGAATCCACAGGTCATTCCTCTCCGCTCACCTGTGCCCAATTTAACAAATATGTGAAGCCCCGACCTGGGTTACGGACCAGAGTGTAATGTAGGTCAAATATTGTCTATTGTGTACAGCACTTCAAATGTCTGCTTATGATACAGTATATACAGTATCTGGTAGGTAAAGGCCAGGATGTTGTATTATGAAGTATATTGCATTGACAGGGATAGGCACAGCAATGTGGAATGAAACGTGCTTAACCCCCCCCCCCCCCCACACACACACACACACGCGCACACACACACACACGCACACAGCACCTCTGTCTGTAGCCCCAGACACCTGCCTTCCCGGCTCTGCTGGGGGGGTTTTGTGTTACACCGATGAGGCAACCTTCGACCAATGGGCTGGTGTGAGAACGGCAAGCGAGCGTGGTGGGAACTCTCCTCCCCTCTCGTTCTCCTTCTTTACTCTCTCTCTGTCTCTTTTACCTGGGAATCAGTGCTGCCTCAAGGAGGGGCAACCTGCAACCTGCCCGGTTACTGAATGAACACAAAACAAAAAACTCACAGGCAACAGATGAGTTACACAAGTCAAGTTTTCTTTGTTTTCTTTTTTTTTCTCCCTCCATTTTTTCTATTCATTCATGGCACACAGCTTTACATCTTGGCAGTATTGAAAAAAGAGAGAGAGAAAAAAGCGAAACAAAACAGGCAAAGTGTGGGAACTTTTCCTCCCACGTTTTCTTTCTTTCTAAATGCTTTTATCATTATTAACCATGCGTATGCAGCTATTTTTGCACCTGTGGCATTGCCTCAGAGGCTCAGTTCATTGACTCTTTGAAGAAATAATCACTCAAGAAAATAAAATTCAATCGTCAGTTTACTTTAGACATAATACAAAACACGTTTAATGAAATAATAAATGAATGCATAGCCGACTGAATTTGCTGTGGTGGTCCAAGGCTTTGTGTTGATCTATTTAAAAACCATCTTAGTGTAAATTAAGTCATATTTTGTTTTCTGATTTCAAAGTCAAAATATTGGAATAAAAATACCACAGCACACTGATAATGATGTAAACACAGTTAGATAAACGTTGTATTTTTGCCCTCAGGTAAACAGAGATTAAGCCTAGTCCTAGACTAAAAAGCACTTTCAATGGAGATTTTCCATTGAGCATGCTTTTCAGTCCAAAACTTAATCAGTGTCTGGGAAAGCAGCCCTTAAAGTTTGAAAGAATTCCTCTGAATTGATTAATCACAGCCAACTTTAAAATCCTTCCAGTTGATGACTGGGAATCAGCACATCCAACAGTACCTCCCAGTGAAAAAAATAGTATTGCTTCTTAGAAAATGGGGTGGATCAGCTTAATATTGCAGAAAGATTGTTGCTTCCATCAATGTAATTGTCTGCATCATTTCCAATCCCCCATTTCCAATATCTTTTTTTGGTAAATCCCCCATATATTCTTTGGGTAAATATATATATCCATATACCTACACGTACATACACATATGCATACATATACACATACAGTGGGGAGAACAAGTATTTGATACACTGCCGATTTTGAAGGTTTTCCTACTTCCAAAGCATGTAGACGTCTGTAATTTTTATCATAGGTACACTTCAACTGTGAGAGACGGAATCTAAAACAAAAATCCAGAAAATCACATTGTATGATTTTTAAGTAATTAAATTGCATTTTATTGCGTGACATAAGTATTTGATCACCTACCAACCAGTAAGAATTCCGGCTCTCACAGACCTGTTAGTTTTTCTTTTAGAAGCCCTCCTGTTCTCCACTCATTACCTGTATTAACTGCACCTGTTTGAACTTGTTACCTGTATAAAAGACACCTGTACACACACTCAATCAAACAGACTCCAATCTCTCCACAATGGCCAAGACCAGAGAGCTGTGTAAGGACATCAGGGATAAAATTGTAGACCTGCACAAGGCTGGGATGGGCTACAGGACAATAGGCAAGCAGCTTGGTGAGAAGGCAACAACTGTTGGCGCAATTATTAGAAAATGGAAGATGTTCAAGATGACGGTCAATCACCCTCGGTCTGGGGCTCCATGCAAGATCTCACCTCGTGGGGCATCAATGATCATAAGGAAGGTGAGGGATCAGCCCAGAACTACACGGCAGGACCTGGTCAATGACCTGAAGAGAGCTGGGACCACAGTCTCAAAGAAAACCATTAGTAACACACTACGCTGTCATGGATTGAAATCCTGCAGCGCACGCAAGGTCCCCCTGCTCAAGCCAGCGCATGTCCAGGCCCGTCTGAAGTTTGCCAATGACCATCTGGATGATCCAGAGGAGGAATGGGAGAAGGTCATGTGGTCTGATGAGACAAAAATAGAGCTTTTTGGTCTAAACTCCACTCGCCGTGTTTGGAGGAAGAAGAAGGTTGAGTACAACCCCAAGAACACCCTCCCAACCGTGAAGCATGGAGGTGGAAACATAATTCTTTGGGGATGCTTTTCTGCAAAGGGGACAGGACGACTGCACCGTATTGAGGGGAGGATGGATGGGGCCATGTATCGCGAGATCTTGGCCAAAAACCTCCTTCCCTCAGTAAGAGCATTGAAGATGGGTCGTGGCTGGATCTTCCAGCATGACAACGACCCGAAACACACAGCCAGGGCAACTAAGGAGTGGCTCCGTAAGAAGCATCTCAAGGTCCTGGAGTGGCCTAGCCAGTCTCCAGACCTGAACCCAATAGAAAATCTTTGGAGGGAGCTGAACGTCCGTATTGCCCACCGACAGCCCCGAAACCTGAAGGATCTGGAGAAGGTATGTATGGAGGAGTGGGCCAAAATCCCTGCTGCAGTGTGTGCAAACCTGGTCAATAACTACAGGAAACGTATGATCTTTGTAATTGCAAACAAAGGTTTCTGTACCAAATATTAAGTTCTGCTTTTCTGATGTATCAAATACTTATGTCATGCAATAAAATGCAAATTAATTACTTAAAAATCATACAATGTGATTTTCTGGATTTTTGTTTTAGATTCCGTCTCTCACAGTTGAAGTGTACCTATGATAAAAATTACAGACCTCTACATGCTTTGTAAGTAGGAAAACCTGCAAAATCGGCAGTGTATCAAATACTTGTTCTCCCCACTGTACATACACATACCTATATAGATATACATACTTTTTTTAGACTCTACCTTTATTATTCACCGCAAACCCTACCACCCTTCCCCCAATTGGAGTAAACTAATAAACAATAACACTTAGGCTTCTAACTTCTTCTTATACACATTTTATCCATCCAGTTTGATTTTATTTTTATGAATTAAAAAAAAAAAAATTTTTTTTTTTTTTAATGTTATCCCATTTTTCTCCCCAATTTTCGTGGTATCCAATCGCTAGTAATTACTATCTTGTCTCATCGCTACAACTCCCGTACGGGCTCGGGAGAGACGAAGGTCGAAAGCCATGCGTCCTCCGAAGCACAACCCAACCAAGCCGCACTGCTTCTTAACACAGCGCGCCTCCAACCCGGAAGCCAGCCGCACCAATGTGTCGGAGGAAACACCGTGTACCTGGCCCCCTTGGTTAGCGCGCACTGCGCCCGGCCCGCCACAGGAGTCGCTGGAGCGCGATGAGACAAGGATATCCCTACCGGCCAAACCCTCCCTAACCCGGACGACGCTATGCCAATTGTGCGTCGCCCCACGGACCTCCCGGTCGCGGCCGGCTGCGACAGAGCCTGGGCGCGAACCCAGAGACTCTGGTGGCGCAGCTAGCACTGCGATGCAGTGCCCTAGACCACTGCGCCACCCGGGAGGCCTCCAGTTTGATTTTCATTTGTAACTGTGCTATTTCACAAAATTTCTGAACCTATATACATTTTACAGACCCCGTATGTTTTACATTGGTTATCTTGTTATTAGTCCCACCCTTCAGCTCCATTCAACCCCTCCCATCTATCTCTCAACACCATCCATTTTGGATTTCTATTTGCCATATATTTTTCAACTGTGCTGTGATGCTTCACAAAAGTACTGAACCTTTCTATTCTCATAGCTTCTACAGATTGTAAATTAAAAACATACTTTTTTGCTAAAATAATTATATTATTGATTGATTGACTATGGCTTTTCAAATCACCCAGTATTGATGTCTGCAGCGTTAGTTCTAGGTAAATGTTGCAATTCTTCAGCCATTCCTGGACCTGTGACCAAAAATGAGCAACATATGGACAATACCAAAATAAATTATCTTATGACTCTGCCTCCTAACAGCAAATTCTGCAGAGCTGGGAAGATTGTAACCCCCATGTATATAACATTATATTGGTTGCAAGAACTTTGTATAGTAAAAAAATTAAAAGTTTTGAATCCATGTGCCATGGAATGGGTACATCGAAAATCTCTTCCCAACTATTTAGCAATTTATATGGCACAGCTGTCAGTTTTTTGGTCCTTAAATGAAATTGGTATATGTTTTTATTTATCACACTTTTCTTTAACCATTTATGTTCTTTAATATGGGGCCGACATACAAGTTCCTTGCTTTTTTCCTCTTCTACTTGCCTCTTCCATTTTTGTGCTAATGCTGCAATTAGTTTATTGGAATATTGGGTAGAGCAGACATTTCCATATGTCTGTGTTAGCTGCATGTGTTACATAACTCCACCAGTCCTGTTTATGATCTCATTCACTAAAATAATACATTTTTTAAAAATTTATTCGAAAAATACGTTTTTTTTAATCAATTAGTATATTTGAGTTTATTCACAAGATGTGTTGTATTATTTGTTCTGTCTTTTCAGGTAGATTAAACTGAAATTGCAGCCAACCTTCTAAGGCTTGTTTAAAAAATAACAATATTTTGGAGATTATTTCCTTTTCAAACAACCGAAAGTGAGCAGGTGTAATCTGAATAAAGGGAAAAAGGCCATTCTTGAACATAGGATGAGACATTCCTACCAATTTACTAGAGAACCAGTTTGGATTTAAGTATAACTTTTGTATGACTGATGCCTTTAGTGAGAGGTCGAACGCTTTAATATTTAATAATTTCTGCCCCCCGAATTCATATTCGTTATATAAATAGGCCCTTAATTTTGTCTGGCTTGCAATTCCAAATAAAATTGAATATTTTTTGTTCATATAATTTAAAAAGCAGGTCACTAGGTGTAGGCAAAACCATAAGCAAATAGGTAAACTGTGGTATGACTAAAGAGTTAATCAGGGTGATTCTTCCACAAATAGACAGGTATTTTCCTTTACATGGAAACAAGATTTTGTCTATTTTTGCTAACTTTCTATAAAAATGTATTGCAGTGAGATCATTTCTTTATTTTGGGATTTGTATACCGAGTATGTCCACATCTCCGTCAGACCATTTAATTGGTAAACTACACGGTAATGTAAAATGTGCATTTTCTAGTGATCCAATACGTAATATAGTACACTTATCACAATTTGGTTTTAATCCAGAGAGGATAGCATAAGTATCTAGATCCTCCATGAGGCCGTGGAGAGATTCTAATTGTGGTTTTAAAAGAAAACATGAATCATCAGCGTACAATGACACCTTAGTTTTTAAGCCATGGATTTCGAATCCCTTAATATTATTGTTTGATCTAATTTTAACAGCTAACATTTCGATGGCAATAATAAACAGATATGCCGATAGTGGTCAACCTTGTTTTACTCCTCTAGATAGTTTAAAACTTTCTGAGATGTAGCAATTATTTACTATTTTACACCTAGAGTTACTATACATAACTTTAACCCATTTTATAAGAGATTCCCCAAAATTGAAATATTCTAGGCATTTATATATTAACTCCAGTCGTACTTTATCAAAAGCCTTTTCAAAATCAGCTATGAAAACCAGGCCTGGTGTCCCCGATATATCATGATATTCTATTGTTACCAGTACTTTCCAGTAACCTGTCTGATTAGGATGAATAACATCTGACAATACTTTTTTAATTCTATGCACCAAGCATTTTGCTAGGAATTTTGCATCACAACACTGAAGTGTAAGAGGTCTCCAATTTTTTTAATGGACTGGATTTTTATATGGGGCGGTGGGTAGCCTGGTGGTTAGAGCGTTGGGACTAGTAACCCAAAGGTTGCAAGATTGAATCCCTGAGCTGACTAGGTAAAGATCTGTCGTTCTGCCCCTGAACAAGGCAGTTAACCCACTGTTTATAGGCCGTCATTGAAAATAAGAATTTGTTCTGAACTGACTTGCCTAGTTAAATAAAGGTAAAATAAAAAAATATATACCACTTGGGTCCTGTTTCAGTAATAATGATATCAGACCTTCTTGTCGCGTGTCTGATAATCTACCATTTATATAGAAGTGGTTAAAACATGCTAATAATGGTCCTCTGAGTATATCCCAAAAAAGTTTTGTATACTTCCACTGGTATGCTATCCAGCCCTGGAGTTTTCCCAGCCTTAAAGACTTTAATTGCATCAAGACGTTCCTCCTCTGTAATTTGGCCTTCACATGAGTCTTTCTGTACAGATGTTAATTTTACATTATTATTAGGGGAAAAATCCATACAATTAGCTTCAGTTAGCGGAGATGGAGGAGACTGAATCGAAGACATATTCTTAAAGTACTTTACTTCCTCTTTCAAAATATTATTCGGTGAATCATGCGTGACTCCATCATTTGTAACATGTTTCAATACATTTTTTTAGCATTTCTATATTGAAGATTGAAAAAGAATTTGGTGCATTTTTCCCCATATTCCCTCCAGTTTTCCTTATTTATATAATATATTACACTGGATCTTTCTTGAATAAGGTCCTCCATTTCTTTATGTTTTTCCTCTAACTTATTCTGTGCCTCTATGGTACCGTTTTTATTGTTGTCTAACTGTGCTGTTAGTCCTTCAATTTCCTTTGTTAATATGGACTCTTTTGATGTAAATTGCTTTTGTTTTATAGATGAATACTGAATTGCATGGCCTCTAAAGGCACATTTAAAAGTGTACCATACAATAAGGGGATCTGTTGTACCTATGTTATGTCTGAAAAAGTCAGTTATAAATTCTTCTGTCCTAGTTATAAACAATTTATCATCTAGTAGGCTTTGATTACATTTCCAATATCCTCGCCCATGTGGAAATTCTGTAAGAGTAATATATATGCCAATTATGTGATGATCCGACTGCATTCTGTCCCATATCAACAATTTTTTAACTTTTGGTGCCAGAGAGAATGGCATAAGAAAGTAGTCAAGACGACTAGCTTGATTAAGCCTCCGCCATGTATATCTCACTAGGTCAGGGTATTTAAGTCTCCATATATCCACTAATTCCAATATATCCATGACATTCATGATTTCCTTAAGTGCCTGAGGGTGATAGTTTGTAGTGTGATTTCCTTTACGGTCCATAGAGGTATTTAAGACCGTATTAAAATCTCCCACCATAATAATAGCGATAGAGTTGATCAATTCTTATATATATTTTCAAAGAAGCTTGGATCATCATTATTTGGACCGTATAGGTTAATAAGCCATATCTGTTTATTCTCCAATAACATATTTAAAATAATCCATCTACCTTGATGATCTGTTTGGACAATTTGCACATTTGGATCAAAATGACTGTTAATTAAAACCATCACCCCTTTTGAATTTCTTTGCCCATGGGATAAATATATTTAGCCCCCCCCCCCCAGTCCTTTTTCCACAAAACTTAATCTGAAATTGTTGAATGAGTTTCCTGTAAACAATAAATATTATATTCCTTCTCTTTTAGCCAGGTAAATACTGATCGTCTTTTCTTATTATCTGCTAAGCCATTACAATTATAATTGGCTTTACTTATTTCACCACTTACCATAATGAGACACAACTTTCAATTCTATTTATCAAAATATATGTTTGTAAACATACCATTAAAAAGTAACATGACGATTGAGTGTCTATATAGCTGTACCATGATATTTGCTTTGCTACTAAGTAAACCTCCAATTGGTCCCCACTATTCCATCCGCTAAAAGCTATCCTCATCCCGAGTTTGGTTGTCATCCCAATTCCCGGCAGACCACCCCCGACCCCTCGTATCCCATAGCCCTGAAAAGACTGGGATCCATCCTTCGAAAGAGCACACAGTGCCAATTTCAGAACAGAAGTAGATCAACCGCAAAAATAATTTCATCAACCTCACCTCGATATGTATTATACATAGCCATCAAAAAATAAATGTACAAAAAAAATCCTGTTTCTTATTTTCCATAATTAGCTATTAATATTTGTAGCAATGTAGGCAATTTATGCAAAGGATTTTACCTCTCACCAGTCTCGCCATTATCAATTATTGTGAATCATCCTATATTGTCCCAAACATATTTTACTCCTTCGCAACAGTTGTGGGATAAGCACATACACCCACACACTCATACCTTTCCCCCCACACAACCATAGGCTCACATTCTCAACAGTTGCACCATCCCAGAGCCCAACTCAAGAAAGGTCTTGATTTACGAATGCATATACAGTTGCAGCTGTATGAGAAGGCCTGCAAGACTGTGCACAAAAATGGGCAGAAATTGAGAGATTTTATTAACCATTGTCACGTCTTAGATGGAGGTCAAATGTACCTCTTTTCCCTGAAACACCCACAACACGGTCCCCCGTATTGACCATATTCCCAAGCATCTCCATGCAGTCAGACTTTTGATTTTCTGCCACCAGGGCCACAATAATATACCCCCTCTCTGAATGTCCGAGTGTGACCCCCTCCCCATGGGTTACTGCAGCTAGTGTTGCCAGCACTGCCACTGCCTGGGTGGGGGCACCCCACCGGAATCCCCACCGGCTAGGTACAAGGTCGTCAAGGTTCTCATTATCAGCTTTGAGAGTTTCCTTGTATAGTATGCTCTCCCTTTATGGGGCTTTGGCTTTGCAGGACCAACCCTGCCAAGCAGGCTCAGAATCTCGATGGGGCAGTGCTGCTCTAGGTCTCTGACTGCATTTTGGCTGCATACATACCTCTTACAGCAGGCCCATAAAACAGTTAGGGACTTCTCCTTAGTATCTGAGTCATTCAGGTGGGTGTCTAGGGTATAGGGTTGTGGACCGTTCCATGAATATAGGATCATAAATAAATAATATATCTAATTTCTTTTAAAAATGTCGGTCCCCGTGATAGGACAATAAATAAATTCAATGTATAATTTATCTTAAAACACTGTTCCACCATGATAGGACAATAAATAAATAAGACGTATAATTCATTATAAAAGGTATATCCATCTGAGCAACATTGAAAGCTCTCTCACACCCCCGCTCAGAGCAACACATTGGTTGTGGGATATGCAACCATTTCCTTTCTCACTCAACAGCACACTTTCCCAAACATAAAAAACCACACACCACACCATCTACACATACTGTGCCTTCTGTTTACTGAGTTATCTTCACCATGTTGAATTAGTGCTTTTGTGTTTCAATTCGTTATATTTGAATATATATAGAAAAGCTATATTTTTTGTATTGTATTATTGCAATCCAATTCATTATTTTCCTCGTCTATAAGAACGTTGTCATTTTTTAAATAGCCATGGAGTAGTCTTTGTGTCTCTGAACAACGAATGTACTGTATTTGATGTTTATGACTTCAACCAAGTCATAGACTGTTGTTATTAAGTTTCACAGCAGTTTTACAGTGGTAACACAAGTAGAATTTTAGAGTGTGGTTGTGTGTATGCCCGCGAGCATGTACGTATGAGTAGGAGCGGCTTGTCACTCATGAGGCATGTCACTCCTCTCCTTAGCCCTCAGCACCCTTCTTAAAGAGGCCCATGCATTGTGAATGAGTGATGGCAGGATAGACACCTACGTGTGAAACCCTCTATCCTCCATTTTACTGCCCCCTGCACCGTTCCCCAGCCACTTCACTACCCCATAAACACAAGGAAAAGCCTGACATTGCACTTCAAATGACAGCGCTTGCACCTCATTCAAGCCTCTACTTAAGCCATTGTGATGAAGAGAGACTTGGCTTTGTTAGAGGTTCATAGTGTTTAAGAAACAAACTAAAGACCACAATGGACCTGGTGCTGCTTCCTGGGTACACCGTGTGGTTTTACGTCTTCCTGAAGGCAAGCGCATTTTCATGATGTCATTTCAGATTACAAAAAAGTTATCACTGGTAGCATCCTGTGCATGTGCCTGTATAGTTGGTGATGGTGACTTAACTGGTACAACATTTTACATCATTTTATAAAGTCAATAAAGCAGTTAAGGTTTACAACCCAACCAAAACCTACCAGTCAATTATTTTTAATAAGATACACTAATTGTATTTTATATGTGAGTACTAATCCTCACGTCTTTAGACTTTAGCGAGCCCATTTACAATGTTGACTTGATTTAGGTTCCGAAGAGTGGATGATAGTTATTTTTTGAAGAATTCAGAAGAACATTCACGAGATGTCAGGAGTTTCAGCCAGGTTTTGGTCCATGATGCCCATGGGGGTAACATAATTGTACATTCCAAATAGTACCGTATTCCCTTTATAGTGCACTACTTTTGACCAGAACCATAGAACTCTGGTGAAAAGTAGTGCACTATGTAGGGACTAGGGTGTCATTTGGAACATTACCATGAAGGTGCATAGGGCAGATGAATCACTACAGTGGCTGTCCTCTCAGTCCTTTCAACCCACTGCATCAACGCTGTGATGAATGGATGACGTACAGTAGGCTGGATGGTGGGTAAAGACCATTATGGCGTAACAAGAGGTTACATATGTTGTACAACCTGCATCATCCTACTAGTTACATAGTATATGTACAGTTTAGTAGCCCACGTCATAACTAGGCTACATCCACTCACAATGTCCATACAAGTTTGTTATAGAGCTACCAGCCTAGTAGGAACAGCCATAGGTAATTGTGGGAAGAAATTACACTACTGAAGCAATGTTACAGCTTTAGTTAAATAAATACACTGCGTCACCCATGTCAAAGGGGTTAACATCTTGTGTTAGATCATCAATGCTTATAATCAGGCACGTGCACAGATGGGGGTCTACCTGTGCCCGAGCAGCACCTGCCCCTTTGCCCTCCCACGTGCCAAGTGCCCTTTTGGGTGGTGGTATAATAAAATAAAAATGTATACAGTTGCTGTTTTGAACCCCCTAGGTTTGCCAGCCCCCCACCCAATGTCCGTCCGATGGTCTGCTTTGTAAGGAGCTTGCATGGGTCCGTTTGTGCCTTTTCCCCAGTCTGCCCTGTAAAGAGATTGCGGGCACCTGGTATCCAAACATGCATGGCTTTAGATTTGGTCACTGGTCGAGTCTGTGTAGCAAGCTACATAGTTTAAATATCAGCAGTACTGCCACAGCAGAATAAAGCCCTTCTTCAGTCAGGAGTTGCACTTGTGTGTCAGGGCAGAACAGGTAGTCTAGACTCTAGCTAATCACCATGATAAAATATCCACACGAGCCACTGGCCAGCCAAAGATACAGTGCTGTGAAAAAGTATCTTCGCCCTTTCTAATTTCCTCTACTTTTGCATATTTCGGATACTGGATGCTCTCAGATCTTAAACCAAAACCTAATATTATATAATTGGAACCTGAGTGAACAAATAACACAATAATTACATATTTATATCATCTATTTCATAAGCAAAGTTATGCAACACCCAATTGTGAAAAGTAATTGCCCCATTACACACAATAACTGGTTGTGCCATCTTTAGCTGCATTGACTCCAACCAAATGCTTCCTGTAGTTGTTGATCAGTCTATCACATTGCTGTGGAGCAATTGTGGCCCACTCTTTCATGCAGAAGTGCTTTAACACAATGACAATTGTGGGTTTCAAGCATGAACTGCTCATTTCAAGTCCTGCCACAACATCTCAATTGGGAATAGGTCTGGACTTTGACTAGGCGATTCCAAAACTTAAAATGGATTGCTTTTTAGCCATTATCATGTAGACTTGATTGTGTGTTTTGAATCATTGTCTTCCTGCATGACCCAGCTGCTCTTCAGCTCACAGACGGATGGCCTGACATTCTTCGGTAGAATTCTCTGATACATGCAAGTCGTCCAGATCCTGAGTCAGCAAAGCATCCCGAAAGCATCACACTACCACCACCATGCTTGACCGTTGGTATGAGGTTCTTACTGTGGAATGCAGTGTTTGGTTTTCGCCAGGCATAATGGGACCCATGTCGTCCAAGGGGTGAAATACTTTTTCACGGCACTGTATATCCAGGTCTCGAAATTAAGGGTGCGCTGTCATCCCAGGGACAATAAGAAATATGTCTGTGACGATTCAAAACAGACTCTGGGACAGTTCGGTAATGATGGGTAAAATCCCAAATTCATAAAACCACGGTTACATCTGAAAATGTCACAATGAGGCTGATGGAACAGATCACAACATTAAGCTTCAAATGTTGATAATCTGTAACTATAATTTTTGGACATTATAAGTGCAGAAATGCGCACACGATGGTGCGCGCCAATGCTCCACAATGCAATTAGCGGGGAAAAACAATTGTGAAAAACTCACCATGAAAGTGGTTTCATATGGCAGTCAGATGGAAATATTTGTAAGAAATTTCGAAAAGAGGGAAGATCTAAAAATGTAACAACAAGGATGAGTTCCTAATATGACTAATAATGATGCGCGGGTCAGCTGTTTGTTCACCTGCATCTGCCAGGAATTGCTAATAACCCATCAGCAATATGTGATAAAGTGAAAATCTGAGGCCCGCACCCAACCATGCAAATATATAAGAGTATTTTAGTCAGAGATGGCAGAACCATTTTTTTACAGGCCTTTTAATAGATTTGTATTTATTTGACCTTTATTTAACTAGGCAAATTAAGAACAATTTCTTATTTTCAATGACAGCCTAGGAACAGTGGGTTAGCTGCCCTGTTCAGGGGCAGAACGCATATTTTTACCTTGTCAGCTCGGGGATTCGATCTTGCAACCTTTCAGTTACTAGTCCAACGCTCTAACCACTAGGCTACCTGCCACCCCAATTTACTGGCTCAACACTCTAACCACTAGGCTACCTGCTGTCCAATGTAGCCTATAGATATGAACAGTGGTGGAAAAAGTGCCCAACTGTGATACTTGATTTAAAGTATAGAAATAGAAAGTTACTTAAGTAAAAGTAAAATACTACTTGAGTAAAAGTCTGAAAGTCTATGTTAAGTATCAAAAGTAAATGTAATTGCTAAAATATACTTAAGTATAAATCATTTCAAATTCCTTACATTAGACGGCACCATTTTATTGATTTAAATGTACAAATAGCCAGGTGCACACTCAGACTTCATTTACAAATTTTGCATTTGTATTTAGTGAGTCTGACAGATCAGAGGCAGTAGGGATTTCCCGGTAAGGTATTCAGCGCATGTGACGAATAACATTTGAATTGATTGGATTTGATGGCCATGTGTTCTCTTGATAAGTGTGTGAATTAGACCATTTTCCTGTCCTGCTAACCATTCAAAATGTAACGAGTAGTTTTGGGTGTCAGGGAAAATGTATGGAGTAAAAAGTACATTATATCATGTGTATATGTATACTAAAGTAAAGTACAGATACCCAAAAAACTTAAGTAGTACTTTAAAGTATTTTTTACTTACTGTAAGTACTTTACACCACTGAATATGAATAATTATACATTCGTGGATTTTTAATGCATTGTTTTCTCTTTATTCAACCTGCCCGCCACCGACTCGCATTTCATCAAGATTATATTGCATGACCCAAAACCAGTGGAGGTCGGTGCCGTTTAAAACTTCTTAGGGATAGGGGGCGATATTTTCACTTTTGGATGAATTGGTGCCCAAATTAAACGGCCTCGTACTCTGTCCTAGATCATATGATATGCATATTATTATTACTATTGGATAGAAAACACGCTGAAGTTTCTAAAACTGTTTGAATTATATCTGTGAGTAAAACAGAACTCATATGGCAGGAAAACTTCCAAACAGGAAGTGAAAATTCTGAAATGGGTCGCTGTGAAAGGCATCGCCTATTCAATTCTCCTATATTTATGGATCTGTATGCACTTCATACGCCTTCCACTAGATGTCAACAGGCAGTAGAACGTGGAATAAACCGTATAGCTTGATGTGGGACCGGATGAGAGCCAATGGAGTGACTGGTCAGCCATATTGCCAGTTCTTGGCCACGCACACTACGCATGTGATGTCCTTGTCTGCAATGCGTTAGATAGACATGAAGAAATGCTCCGTCTGGGACGTTATTGGATATATATGAGAAAAACATCCTGAAGATTGATTCTCAACTGAGTTTGACCAGTTTATTCGATTTGTAATATCACTTTTTGAAGTTTTCGTTCATTAGCGTAAAGTTCGGTGGACACGTGAACTACACATGCTAGCCAAAGTTGCTAATTCGACAGAAGTAATGGACATTATAAAACAAAAAAACGATTTTGTGGAACTAGGATTCCTGGCACTGCATTCTGATGAAAGATCATCAAAGGTAAGGGAATATTTATGATGTAATTTCGTATTTCTGTTGACTCCAACATGGCGGAGAATGGCTGAGCGCTGTCTCAGATTATTGCATGCTGTGCTTTTTACTAAAGTTATTTTTTAAATCTAACACAGCGGTTGCATTAAGAACCAGTGTATCTTTAATTATATGTTAAACATGTATCTTTCATCAAAGTTTATGATGAGTATTTCTGTATTTCACGTTGCTATCTGTAATTACTTTCGCTATTTTGGAGCCATTTCTGAACATGGCGCCAATGTAAAACCACGATTTGTGGCTATAAATATGCACATAATCGAACAAAGCATAAATGTATTGTATAACATGATGTCATATGACTGTCATCTGATGAAGTTGTTCAAAGGTTAGTGATTAATTTTATCTCTATTTGTGGGTTTTGTGAAAGCTATATTTTCTGTGAAAAAAATGGCGGTGTGTTTTTGGATATTGTGGTGAGCTAACATAAATATATGTTGTGTTATCGCTGTAAAACATTTTAAAAATCGGACATGTTGGCTGGATTCACAAGATGTTTATCTTTCATTTGCTTTATTGGACTTGTGATTTCATGAAATTATATTATATAAGATGAGGGAGGACAATTTATTTTTTCATGAGCATGGCCTTATTTCTATTACAGCATGTTGGATGACTGTCATTCATATTCCATTCACCCAGTTCAATGTAACAGTTATATGTTTGGGCTACTACATGATACTCACATTTTCCCTATACCCATCATGAGGTTGCTACAACCTAGCCTATGAATGAAAGAAAGTTTACAACGTAGGCGTAAACAGACAGTGACACGCCTTGCACACTCTTGCCTGCATCTAACTGATATAAGATGTAATCATTAGTCCAACAGTTATAAACCTTTCGTTACGTTTTCTTTCTGTCAGAAACCGTCTCAGGGAATCTGAACTACCTGCTTGTCATCCTTACCAGTGTCTTGACCTGACTGCAGTTCGGTGTAGTAACCAACTTCAGGGGGCAAACTCTCACCTTAATGACTACTGGCACGTTGGAGAAGTGTGCTCTTCACGGATGAATTTGTGTTTCAACTGTACCGGGCAGATGGCAGACAGCCTGTATGGTGTTGTGTGGGCGAGCGGTTTGCTGATGCCAACGTTGTGAACAGAGTGCCCCATGCTGGGGTTATGGTACGGGCAGGCATAAGCTACGGACAATGAACGCAATTGCATTTTATCAATGGCAATTTGAATGCACAGAGATACCATGATGAGATCCTGAGGCTCAGTGTCATGCCCTTCATCCGCCATTCATCCGCCACCATCACCTCACATTTCAGCATGATAATGCACAGCCCCATGTTGCAAAGATCTGTACACAATTCCTGGAAGCTGAAAATGTCCCAGTTCTTTCCATGCCAAACCATGTCACCCATTGAGCATGTTTGGGATGCTCTGGAGCAACTTGTACCACAGCGTGTTCCAGTTCCCACCAATATCCAGAAACTTCGCAAAGCCATTGAAGAGGAGTGGGACAACATTCCACATGCCACAATCAACAGTCGGATAAATTCTATGCAAAGGAAATGTTTGGTGCTTCATGAAGCAAATGGTGGTCACACCAGATACTGACTGGTTTTCTGATCCAGGTACCTGTGACCAACAGATGCATACAGTATCTATTTTCCCAGCCATGTGAAGTTCATAGATTGGGGCCTAATGCATTTATTTCAATTGACTGATTTCCTTAAATTAACTGTAACTCATACAAATCTTTGAAATTGTTGCATGTAGCGTTTATATTTTTGTTCAGTGTAGTTTACATGTTGTCAACAATCTAAGCCAAACCTATCTGTTTTACCCCATAGTTGCGCACAGATTGGTTTTGTGGTAAACAACCAACCCGTCTATACACCCACTCATCCACACCGACCAACCTTTCCTTTCGTGTTTGCCTTGACCGGATACTTTGGGATTTTGTCAATGAGGCCCTTTATCTACTTTCCCCAGAGGCAGGTGAACCATTTTTATGTCTCTGTGTCCAGTATGAGGGTAGTTAGTTTTAGATAGTTTTGCGAGTCAATGCTAACTAGCCCAATGACTGGAAGTCTATTGACATCTGCTAGCACCAATTTTATAGATTGGGTATATCATATACTATGGGTGCCATGCACTGAGGAAACCATTCATTTAAATTACATCAGTGGAATGACAGGCCATGACAATTTTATTTTCTTGTGAAGTGGTGGGGCTAATTAAACCTTGTTGTACCATTTTAGAGCACAGTTTAGATAGAGGTGTGAGCAAGTAACTTGTTTATGGGAATTTCACACTCAAAGCTAGATCTCTAACACCCAATCCTGGGTTGCGATAACAGAAGTGTGACTCCGAGTAGCAACGTGTGGTTTTGATGCATGTGTTGTTTTCAGTGTGACGACATGTTAAGTAATCCATTAGCAACAGTGAGGCTACACTGGTAGGTGGTAAACGTCGCACTTTGCAAGGTTGCCTACATGTTTGCTTTTACACCAAACGCTGGTGAATAGCTGTGTCCCTGATTTTGATGTTGTTAATGGTGAACTTAATAGCTCAGACATACCGGTAGGATGGTCAAACGTTTGCCTGCCGACAGCACTTAGCACCTCTGAAGAGAGTGTTGGCAGTCAATCTCTTTTGTTTTCACATAGGAAAGACCTTGAAGTCGTCAGCCATACTCCAACCTAGAAGGTGGCAGTATTGTTGTTTTCATATTCATGTGTTGCTTAGTTTATGGTTTAGATTACAATGTTAGCTACCTAACTGCGCCAATGTTGCTATTTTACTAGCCAGATGGCCACAGCTAGATAACTACCTAGCAAGATGACAAAGAAATAATACAATTCACTCTCCCATACCATAATCCCATACTGCCAGTGTCAGCCCAAACGAATCCATTGTGATTTAATTATAATGTCAATACTAGCTACAGTGTTAGCTAGCTTACAGGAAGTATTTAGTGTTGTGTGCATTGCGTCTGTGCACTTAGCTAGCTACCATCCCATAGCCTACATTGCATATGAAGTGTGACTGGCTCATACATTTTTTCCCTTTTGTTGTCACTCCTTTTGGTTCCCCCACATGGGGGTTTGTGCTCTCTGTTTTGCTCAAAGTAAAGTTGTTGGCCTCTGACAAGCATTACTATTCTACAAGTAGAAACGGCAAGTTCGTCACTAACGGGTCGGCACGCGGCAGGTACGCTTTTGTTCTAGGAACAGCGTCCCACTGTGATAAGTACCTATCGGCAGTCTATCGGCAGGGAGATCCCCGGTGTGTTTCATGCTTACTTAACTGGGAGTTGTCACTCCCAGTAAGGCTGATACTAAAAAATAAAAAATAAACATAAGGCCTATTTATTGTACATGTGAATCATGTTAACCTACTCACAAAATGTGGCATAGAAACAGTTTGAAAGCATTCGGTTCACACTCAATTTGCAAAGACGTTGCGTATACCTTACCCCATCACTTACCACATGTTCAAACCTCTCCCCAACCTCTCTACGTTCTTTTTTTCAGCAAGAAGAGGAAGTGGCTCATTGGTGTAGCACAAACGCTAGCTGTCCAATAAAGTGAGAAGGAGACAGATAAAAGAGATGAAGAGAAAACTGAGAGGAGGAGAGGTGCGAAAAAGGACACTTTTACTGCTGTATGTTAATTGAAGCAATTCCAAAACAGATACCAAAATACCCTGAGGCCTGAAAGAAAAAGGGTTAAAAGAAGAGCTAGAAGTTGAGGAAGGGGGACGTTATGGTGTAAAACAGCTGTTCTTTACAACGACCCCAGTCCCTCAAGAAAGGCATGGAGACGAAGGACACATTTAAGGCTTAGTGTTTTTGTTTCTGTATAATATTCTGTAAGGCAGAAGACCAAAGCTTAGGTTAGGACTATTCTAACCACGAACATTCTAACTACTAACAATTCTAACTACCAACATTCTGTTTCGGTATAGTAAGATTTTATCAGTAGAATAAAAAAAATGTTTTACTCACTGTCATTATGGAGACCACCTGTCGAGTTTAATAACTTGTTCAATGCAACATAACATGCAGTCCACAGTCAATATGATGCTGCTTATCACTAGATTTTTGCATTTGTTAGGTTAAAAACATTGGAACAAATCAGCAATTGATTGTTTGGTTTCGTCAATGTGCCTCTCATGACTCTTAAGCAAGGATTTCTCAAAACTCAAATGTTCAAGACGACTGCTCTCCCTCATTAAAACCAGCAAACACCACAGGGGGCCAAGTTGCAAAGATGGCAGGTAATTTCACACTTGTGAGAGTGGGATGATTGCAGTTTATTTTCTTTATCGAGGTATTTTTGGTTATTTTAAGGTCTCTCTTGAGTCCTGTGTCTTGGCCATTTTTAGGCCTGACTTAAATCTCTGTATCAGTGTTTTGTTCTCCCAACCTCCTGCTGTAGACCTAGCCGTATGACAAAGAGCTGTTTACACTAATGGCCCTGCTAGGCCTTTCACTACAGAAACAAACAGCAGTGGGGGGGAAGTCAATAGAATTGAACATTTTGACATTTTTCCACATGCTCTCAAAACCAATATTGACCAAGCTCCCCTGCGTGGCCGCCTTTAGTCCAGAAGCTTGGCATACAAATCAAGCCAATGCAGTCCGAGCTACAGGCCGCCAGTCAAGGGGAGACGGAAACAATGGCCTTCCCAGGATGGGGCTCTCTCTCCGGCCACTGTCCCTGGGCTCAAGCTGGTCCACAGAAGCATGCTCTATGAAATTCTTGACGACGTCCCGCCTGCTTTAACGATTCACTCTGAGTGGGCCGATTGTGCCTGTACCTTGGACCCTGCTGATGTGTGAGGTGAACAAGAGGAAGGGGACAGTGGGGGCACTCGCATGTGCAGGACAACCCTGTAGTGGATAGTACTTCTTAAAGGCCACATTACAATCAATTACAGCTTAATGAGTGGGGAGTTGGACTAGTAACTTGTTGCTCGGGATGGGTGTTTAGAGACATACACAGCTGGTGAACACATCAATAATCTCCGAAATAACTTCAGACTGAAGGCTAGGGAGCAGCGTGAAGCTCCTGAGTGTGTGGCTGGCTGTCTTTGTCTGAAGTCTTCAACCGCATCACCAACACATACTCTATCTTCTCTAAGAATCCACAACCGAGAGAAGTAATAATAATATACAGCTTCATGCTGCAGACATGCTCACTTCTCACCTATGCTAAAGGACTGTTTTGCCAGCACAGACTGGAATATGTTCCGGGACTCATCTGATGGCATTGAGGAGTATACCACATCAGTCACTGCCTTCATCAATAAGTGCATTGATGACGTTGTCCCCACAGTGACCGTGCATACATACCCCAACCAGAAGCCATGGATTACAGGCAACATCCGCTCTGAGCTAAAAGGTAGAGCTGCCGCTTTCAAGGAGCGGGACTCTAACCCGGACGCTTATAAGATATCCCTTTATGCCCTATGACGGACCATCAAACAGGCAAAGCGTAAATACAGGACTAAGATTGAATCCTTCTACTCCGGCTCCGACACTCGTCGGAGGTGGCAAGGCTCGCAAAATATTACGGACTACAAAGGGAATCCCAACCGCGAGCTGCCCAGTGACACAAGCCGAACAGACGAGCTAAATTACTTCTATGCGTGCTTCGAGGCAAGCAACACTGAAGCATGCATGAGAGCACCAGCTGTTCCAGACAACTGTGTGATCACGCTCGCCATAGCCGATGGGAGTAAGACCTTTAAACAGGTCAACATTCACAAGGCTGCATGGCCAGACAGATTACCAGGACGTTTACTCCAAGCACGCGCTGACCAACTGGCAATTGTCTTCACTGACATTTTCAACATGTCCCTGGCCTAGTCTGTAATACCTACATAGTTCCTGTGACCAAGAACACCAAGGTATTCTGCTTAAATGACTACCAAACCATAGCACTCACGTCTGTAGCCAAGAAGTGCTTTGAAAGGTTGGTCATGGCTCACATTAATACCATCATCCCAGAAACCCTGGAACCACTCCAATTTGCATACCGTCCCAACAAATCCACAGCTGATGCAATCTCTATTACACTCAACACTGCCCTTTCCAACCTGGACAAAAGGAACACCTTTGTGAGAATGCTGTTCATTGACTACGGCTCAGTGTTCAACACCATAGTGCCCTCAAAGCTCATTACTAAGCTAAGGAACCTGGGACAAAACACCTCCCTCTGCAACTGGATCCTGGACTTCCTGACGGGCCGCCCCCAGGTGTTAAGGGAAGGCAACAACACGTTTGCCATGCTCAACACGGGGGCCCCTCAGGGGTGTGTGCTTAGTCCTCTCCTGTACTCCCTGTTCATCCATGACTGCGTGGCAAAGTACGACTCCAACACCATCATTAAGTTTGCCGACAACACAACGGTGGTAGGCCTGATCACCGACAATGATGAGGCAGGGAGGAGGTCAGAGACCTGGAAAGGAAAAGGAAGGCCGAGCACGCCCCCATTCTCATCGACGGAGCTTCAAGTTCCTTGGTGTCCACTACACCAATAAACTATCATGGTCCAAACACACCAAGACAGTCATGACAAGGGCACGAGAACGCCTATTTCTCCTCAGGAGACTAAAAATATTTGGCATGCGTTTCTACAGCTGCATCATCGAGAGCATCCTGACTGGTTGCATCACTGTATGGTATGGCAACTGCTCGGCCTCCAACCGCAAGGTGCTACAGAAGGTAGTGCGTCCGGTCCAGGATATCACTGGGGCCAAGCTTCCTGCCATCCAGGACCTCTATACCAGGCGGTGTCCGAGGAAGGTCCTAAAATTTGCCAAAGACTCCAGCCACCCTAGTCATAGACTGTTATCTCTGATACCGCACGGCAAGCAGTAACAGAGCTAGGTCCAAAAGTCTAGGTCCAAAAGGCTTCTTAACAGCGTCTACCCCCAAGCCATAAGTCTGCTCAACAGCTAATCAAATGTCTACCTGGACCATTTGCATTGACCTCCCCCTCCTTTATTTTATGCTGCTGCTACTCGCTGTTTATTATCAATCATCAGGTTTGCAGACGACACAACAGTAGTAGGCTTGATTACCAACAAAGACGAGACAGCCTACAGGGAGGAGGTGAGGGCTCTCAGAGTGTGGTGCCAGGAAAATAACCTCTCACTCAACGTCAACAAAACAAAGGAGATGATCGTGGACTTCAGGAAACAGTAGAGGGTGCATTGGCATTGCATTATATTCTTAATTCCGTTCCTTACTTAGATTTGTGTGTATTGGGTATATGTTGTGAAATTGCATATTACTTGTTAGATTTTACTGCACTGTCGGAGCTAGAAGCACAAGCATTTCGCTACACCCGTAATAACATCTGCTAAAAACGTGTATATGACCAATAAAATGTGATTTGATTTATCTATGCATAGTCACTTTACCCCTACCTACATGTACATATTACCTCAATTACATCGACTAACTTGTACCCCCGCACATTGACTCGACACCGGTACCCCCTGTATATAGTCTCGTTATTGTATTTTATTGTTGCTTTTTTATTTTTTACTTTAGTTTATTTAGTAAATATTTTTCTTAACTCTTATTAGTCTTAAAACTGCATTGTTGCATAAGGGCTTGTAAGTAAGCATTTCATGGCAAGGTCTACACCTGTTGTATTTGACGCATGTGAAAAATAAAAATTAGATTTGATTCATGGTCTAAGTAGGGTCATGTTTTTATCCTTTAACAATTAACTAGATTATCGTGGTTGTATCGTGATTGGTTGTGTGGTGATGGTTACGGGGTTTATGCTAACAAGATTGATGCTATGATGCAAACAGGGGTGAGGTGACGGGGGGACGGGGGGGACGGGTCATGTGGAGAGCGCAAACAGAGAGCCTTGGGCCATCAGCCGGGAGAGCATTCATAAACATAGCAATCAGCCAGTTGTTCTGTACTTTCACCATGGGGCTAAAGGAGTGTGTTTGGGTGGGGGGGGGGGGGGGGCAGCTTGGGAGGGTTCTCATGCTGGGGGGCCCAGCTGGAGAACATGTCCTCAGGGCCCTCTTTACCTGTGAAGCCTCAAACTCTGGGGAGGAGGTTCTGCGCTCCTCCTCTGTAAGGAGGGGGGCTTGAGAAGGTGAAGGAGTGTGTGAAGGGGGAGGGTCAGGCCTGAGGGATGGCTACAGAGATGAAGGATCTCCTAAACTCAGAAACAGTATTTCAAACCTCTCTGTGAAATCTTACAAATGATTTCCCAAACCAAACGGCATTCATGCAAATTGACACAACCCCAACTCTGCAGAACGATATTAAAACGCATCACTCCAGTAAATCTCAGACCAGATGTCACCACATGCACCTCTTTTTAAGTGCTGGCACATTGTGGGGCATTGTGGCAACAGCTGTGCAGACTGACGGACAGGTGTAATGTGTAGCCAACTTATTTTCTGCCTGTCCAAGCGGTCACAACAACGATGAGGCACTTTAATCAAGAGGGACCACAGAGAAACCCTGGACCCCAACCGACTCCCCTCTCCCAACCCCTTGTTGTAACCAGCCGCTTCACCTCAGCAACCTTACCCCAGCAGAGAGTATTTAACAATATTGTGTGGCTGTCCAAGAGGTTCCCCTATAATGTACCCTCCAGCTCTGTAACCTCTCACAATATCTCTACCCCCTTCTAGGTTGATATTACAACACAGTGGGAGTTCTGTGAAAGTGGAGGAGGAAAAAAGGGTTGTTCTCAGGGCGAGCTGGCATTTTCCCAGGCTGCAGTGAGGGCAAGTTTTGCTCCCAGCATGCCCTGCTCTATGTACTTTGATTAAAACTTTGAAGGACACTTGTTCAAGTATATGGTCTTTGTTGCCACCTCCCACCCCCAACTTTGTCTCACGCTTCAGCCTAAGTGCCCACTGTCCACCAATAAGAGGTCACATTCAAAGCTTTTTCACAAGATAAGGGGGGTTGGTTGGGGATGTATCAACACAAATGTAATGGCACAACAATGAGCTGTTGTGTGGGAAAGAACTCTTGCAAAAGATCTTTCGCAACACATTAGATCTGTTCTACCATTACATTTTCAAAGAGATGAATGAAATTGTTTCTTGAAATACAGTACCAGTCAAAAGTTTGGACACCTACTCATTTAAGGGTTTTTCTTTATTTTGACTATTTTCTACATTGTAGAATAATAGTGAATACATCAAAACTATGTGATAACACATATGGAATCATGTATTAACCAAAAAAGTGTTTTAAAAATAAAAATGTATTTTAGATTTTAGTTTCTTCAAAGTAGCCAACATTTGCCTTGATGACAGCTTTGCACACGCTTGGCATTCTCTCAACCAGCTTGAGGTAGTCACCTGGAATGCATTTCAATTAACTGGCGTGCCTTGTTAAAAGTTAATGTGTGGAATTTCTTTCCTTCTCAATGCATTTGAGCCAATCAGTTGTGACTATACAGAAGATAGCCATATTTGGTAAAAGACCAAGTCCATATTATGGAAAGAATAGCTCAAATAAGCAAAGAGAAACAACAGTCCATCAATACTTTAAGACATGAAGGTCAGTCAATCAGGAACATTTCAAGAACTTTGAAATGTTCTTCAAGTGCAGTCGCAAAAACAATCAAGCACTATGGTGAAACTGGCTCTAATGAGGACCTCCACCGGAATTGAAGACCCAGAGTTACCTCTGCTGCAGAGGATAAGTTCATTAGAGTTACCAGCCTCAGAAATTGCAGCCCAAATAAATTCTTCACAGAGTTCAAGTAACAGACACATCTCAACATCAACTGTTCAGAGGAGACTGCGTGAATCAGGCCTTCATGGTCGAATTGCTGCAAAGAAACCACTACTAAAGATGAAGAGACTTGCTTGGGCCAAGAAACACGAGCAATGGACCTTAGACCGGTGGAAATCTGTCCTTTTGTCTGATGAGTCCAAATTTGAGATTTTTGGTTCCAACCGCCGTGTCTTTGTGAGACGCAGAGTAGGTGAATGGATGATCTCCGCATGTCTAGTTCCCACCATGAAGCATGGAGGAGGAGGTGTGATGGTGCTTTGCTGGTGACACTGTCTGTGATTTATTTAGAATTCAAGGCACACAACCAGCATGGCTACCACAGCATTCTGCAGTAATACGCCATCCCATCTGGACGAGCATTTGTTTTTCAACAGGACAATGCACAAACACACCTCCAGGCTGTGTAAGGGCTATTTGACCAAGAAGGAGAGTGATGGATTGCTGCAGATGACCTAGCCTACACAATCACCAAACCTCAACCCAATTTAGATGTTTTGGGATAAGTTGGACCGCAGTGGAGGAAAAGCAGCCAACAAGTGCTCAGTATATGTGGGAACTGCCAAGAGTGTGCAAAGCTGTCATCAAGGCAAATGATGGCTACTTTGAAGAATCTAAAATCTAAAATATATTTTGATTTGTTTAAAACTTTGTAGTAATAATCACTACTTGATTCAATATGTGTTATGTTATAATTTTGATGTCTTCACTATTACTCTACAATGTAGAAAACAGTAAAAATAAAGAAAGACCTTTGCATGAGTAGGTGTGTCCAAACTTTTGACCGGTACTGTACATCATCGTTGACTGTGCATCACAGTGGGGGTAAAAACCCAGATTGTTACGAGAGACTACAAATGAGAAGGGACTGGGAGCTATTGTCTGGCAGGTGTTTCTTTCTCTTCGCCTCTGTCTTCTTTATCCTTGTGATGACTGGAAGTGTAAATATTACATCAAAGACAACAGCATGCCCATACCTCGCTGGGTTATGTGAATATGTATTTTGCATGTCTCAGCAGTGAGATGTATAGGCTAATACAGTGTGCCGTTTGTGAGCATGCATGCACAGTACCCAGGGCCGGCACCAGACATAAGCTACCTAAATGGTCGGTTCGGGCCACCGGACGATAGGGGCCCCAGACTATTCTCACTCAGATATCATATTAACATGGCATAAGTCATTACAAAATGTGTAGAATTGCAGGAATCTTGCTTTAAAACTGCAAAAAAGTTATCTCTGACCAATGGCAAAATTTATAGAATTGCAGGAAATTTGTTATAAAATTGCTACATTTTATCTCCGTCCCATGGCAAAATGTGTAGAATTGCAGGAAATGAACTGCAGGAAGTTACTTTTTTTGTCACTGGAGTTCAAGGCAGTGGCTGACCTCTGACCCCTTCCTTTTGCCACAGCCAATTAAAGGCCCAATGCAGACGTTGTTATCTCATTATCAAATCATTTCTGGGTAACAATTGCCTTACTGTGATTGTTTTCAATTAAAATGGTCAAAATAAAACAAACAATTGCTTCTTAGCAACAAGCCATTTCTCAAGCAAGAATCTTGCTAGGACTGTCTGGGAGAAGTCTGAGTTGGGAGGGAAAACTGAAAACCAGCGGTTATTGGCAGAGAGGTTTGGAACTCACTTTCTTATTGGTCTATTAACTAATTTAGTGTCTGGTGATGTTACCAGGCAGGCCAAAACTCCATCACACCAAATCAAGCTGAAATTTCAGGCGGCCTTTTCAAACAGCTCTTACACTAAATGGGCATTATCAATTTCACAGTATTATTCCAACCTCAGAATGTGGACATACACACTGAGTGTACAAAACATCAGGAAGAACTTCCTAATATTGTGTTTCCCCCCCCTTTTGCCCTCAGAACAGCCTCAATTCGTTGGGGCATGGACTCTACAACGTGTCGAAAGCGCTCCACAGGGATGATGGCCCATGTTGACTCCAATGCTTCCCACAGTTGTGTCAAGTTGGCTGGATGTCCTTTGGGTAATGGACCATTCTTGATACACAGGTGAAACTGTTGAGCGTGAAAAACCCAGTAGCGTTGCAGTTCTTGACACATTCAAACCGGTGCGCCTGGCACCTACTACCATACCCCGTTCAAAGCCACTTAAATCTTTTGTCTTGCCCATTCACCCTCTGAATGGCACACATACACAATCCATGTCTCAAGTGTGAGTACAGTGGATTTAACATGTGACATCAATAAGGGATCATAGCTTTCACATAGATTCGCCTGGTCAGTCTGTCATGGAAAGAGCAGGTGTTCCTAATGTTTTGTATACTCAGGGTATATAAAACACAAGAAAATCACATTTCTGACTGCACTGGGCCTTGAAGCAGGCGAACACATCGGGCCGTGACTATCTGTTATTACTATCTGTTATGACACATCGGGCCGTGACTTTCTGTTATGGCAACAACAACAAAAAAGCATAAAGATATAATGCAAAACTACTTGTCTGTATCTCATAAACGAGATGAACAGAAAGGAATTTATTTTAGGCTGATCAACAAAAACAACAAAAAACCCCAAGCAAATAAGTTTCAACCTGCCTCTTGTTATCAGAGCCCTTCGCTTGCCCCAGGACACCATCTAGTGAAGTCTCTTTCCCTGGAAAGTGCTCTCTGCTAGACCTGGGGGCTAAAGCTGGAGCATTTGTCAGGGAGCCACCTTTATTATCCTGTGAAGAGTGGCTGCTTCGATGCAAATTCTTCCACACTTTCAATTGGGGGGAAAATAAAGAATTGACTGTCTGGCCTGTGTTAATTTAGCTGCTTTTCATGACCTCTTGATCGAAACCAGAGTGTAAAACGTCTGAAGTGGTAGTGCAAAGAATGCGCCATTCAGACTGGCGTCTCAACATTCACTGATGACAGGGAACACACCTACATCAATCAACTGGGCTTAAATCAAGCATCGTCAGTGAGGTAACGTTTACTCTAGTGTGGAGGTCCTGTCGGCTGTCGCTAGCAACTGATAAGCTAATGCTGTTCTGATGCCAAATCAACAGGAAGTAAACAGCCTCCAACCAGGGAGGAAATACAGGGCTGTCAAACCACAGATAAGGTTTCAGTTACTCCGTTTACTGGGAGTTGATTGGTGGGTAGGGCTTGAGCCCTGTTTGACCCTGCTCTATATGATTGAGTTCTAGAGAGGCGGTGGGAGGGGGTTGTCCCAGGGAGATCCCCACTCAGGGCAACAAAGCAGACACCCACTCTCACCACCAGACTGTGACTCAGAGCCAGAGGGCAGGGATGGCAGAGAGAGATACACAGGCCGATTGACTCATGAGAGCTCCTAAAGACAGATGCTGGGTGTGTAGTGTACTATGTGGTACTCTACTGCACTGCACACCTGGGTTCAAATAACATTGTTTCTATCACATACTTGGAGCATTGCCTTGAGTCTGCCTGGAGTGCCAGATGGGCTGGATTTGCACTACTCAGACGATCCCATTCATTCCATCCCGCCAGGCAAGCGCAATTAAGCGCAGCTGAAGTATTTGAAAGAAAACAAAATGTTATTTGAACCCAAGTCTGCCGTGGTGTACTAGATGTAGACAGACTGATTTAGTGGCTGGTTCAGACAGAGCTCCAGCCTATACGTCATTCTCTTTCCCAACTGTTAAGCAAAGCCATACAGTAGACTTCCTGAAAACATCACATAATGGTAATGTCTCAGACTTTTGCCAGCCAGGCAGTTTTGCCCACACTCATGCCTAGGTGTTCAGTCGCAGAAGCCCTGATGTCGTCATGTCGGCGAATACATATCTAGGCTACACTCAGCTGGTTCACTGAAAAAGTATGTATGTAGCCACTACCTACAACCGTTAGTAATAACATGATTACCCCTGAAGAATATACAGTATATGTAAGCAGTATATGTATATATTTTAAAGGTATTTTTACCTACTAACACGTTACTGATGTTCCTGCATTTCTTGCACTCACATTTTCCTTGTCTTTCTAGCACTGATTTTGCAGATAGTGGCTATTGTGAACAAGCTTACTTCTTGAAATGATTGTGATATGTGTTTTTTTTACCTACCTTAGTTGAATGCACGGATTGTCTCTCGGGATAAGAGAATCTGCAATATGACAAAAATGAAAATAATTTAACATAATCTGTCTTGTGTATTTGGTCCTTGAATCATACTGTTGGAATAACAGCTGGACAAGAATATCGAAATTCAGCATCTGTTCAAGATGATGTCATCAACAATAGTCTGGTTTGAGGGCTTAGAATTTAGCCAACGATTTTGCACAACTCTTCTGTGTACAGTACAAGTGTCTGTCAGAGTGTGTGCATGTGTGAGGTCTTTTGAACATACGGTACTCAAACAGTCAGGACTGAAATAAAAGTGATTTTCTCAAGTTTAAAGATTTGACCTCCCTACCTTGTTCATTTTGTGACATTTGGCAATTGTTTCTGTCATTTTTGGCCTTTTCATCGTAAAATGTCGAAACAACAACAGCCACGAGTCACAAAAGAGCAGGCCTCTACTAAAGCCTCGGGCTCACCGGACACGGACTCTGACCCCCCCGACCTAGCCAAGGTAATGGCGGCACAGACGGTGCTGGCTAAGGTGGAGTCACTATCCACTGACCACAAATAGCCACTCTCGCCAATGAGGAAAACACAAAAATCGACTCCGTTAAAGAAGACTTGGTGAAACAGGACACCCGTCTGAATAGCCTGGAATGTGGCACTAATACTAACTTCAACAAAGCGGTGACACTGGAAGAGCAAGTCACCCGGCTATCATCAGATGTCGTCAAACTTACTTCCAAGGTCGAGGACCTCGAGAACAGGCAGTGCCGGGGGAACGGTCGCATTTTCGGTGTGAGAGAGGGACTCGAGACCGTAGGTGGATCGTGGCCTACCCTGTTCATAGCCAAACTGCTACAGGAAATTATTGGCATGGATGACTCGCCCACCCTTGACCGTGCACTGAAGAATGGGGAGCCGCCCAGACCCATCGTAGTCAATTTCCACTACCTTCAGGAGAAGGTGGATATCCTCCGTAAGCCATCACGACCGGCTCCCATTACCCACGACGGCCAGAAGATTCACATTTACAAGGACTACACAGCGGCAGTCATGAAGAAGAGGTCAGCCTCTGCCCCTGACCCTACACTAGCCATGCTAAAGTGGCTTAGAACTTACTAGTTAACTCATTTCTTGATTAGAAACATGCTTCCACCCTGATGCCAAAAAAGGACAATTCTTCCCAAACTTAACATTAGGAACAATTTATTTATTTATTTTAACTAGGCAAGTCAGTTAAGATCAAATTCTAATTTACAATGACGGCCTACACTGGCAAAACCCGGACCAATTGTTTTCCCGCCCTATGGAACTCCCAATCATGGCCGGTTGGGATACAGCCTGGATTTTAACCAGGGTGTCTGTAGTGACGCCTCAAGCACTGAAATGCACTGCCTTAGACCGCTGCGCCACTCGGGAGCCCGAGTGACAATATAATTTGAATTTGATTTACACTAGATGGCACAATTAGCTTTTACCAACTAGCGGCCGCTGGACAGCCCCGGTGCTAGGTGTTGTGGTACTAATTAGCCTAGTTGCTAACTAAGGCTAGCCACTGAGCTCTCTTTCCATGCCTTAATAAGATACCCTACTAACATACTGTGAGCATGTTTAATACCTACAAGTTTGTACTCCCAAAGGACCATGTGTATTTTTCTTTATCAGGTATGAAGGTAAGACCCAGATGCAGACAACGTCGAATTAACAATAGTTTAATAATCCAACAGGGGCAGGCAATAGACAGGTCATGGCAGGCAGGGGTCAGTAAACCAGAGGTGGGGCAACGGTACCGGACGGCGGGCAGGGTCAGCAGAGGTCAATAATCCAGAGGTGGGGCAAAGGTACAGGTCGGCAGGCAGGCTCAGGATCAGGCAGAGTGGTCAGGCAGGCGGGCTCAGAGTCAGGACAGGCAAGGGTCAAAACCAGGAGGGCAAGAAAAAGAGAGACTGGGAAAAGCAGGAGCTGAGAACCAAAACGCTGGTTGACTTGAACAAACAAGACAAAGTGGCAACGGACAAACAGAGAACACAGGTATAAATACACAGGGGATAATGGAGAAGATGGGCGGCACCTGGAGGGGGTGGAGACAATCACAAAGACAGGTGAAACAGATCAGGGTGTGACATTTCTTTACTCTTTGACTGGTTGGTATGCCTTGGTGCTTAGTGGCTGCTAGCACGGGACCGCAGGTTGTACAGCCGGTAATTAATACCGCAGGACAGGAATTAATTATCAAGCATTTGCCAGTCATTTTTCGGTGTTCTGGCTTGTTAGGATGTTTAACCCAGTGTTACATTTATATAAATATGCATATTGCATGAGATACATTAGAGAACTGAGGTGGTTCCCTCCAGAATCCCTTCGCTATGTGTGAACTTAATTATGTTCGCCCTGGATAGGTAGCCTAGTGGTTAGAGCGTTGGACTGACACGGTAAAAATCTCTCGTTCTTCCCCTGAACAAGGCAGTTAACCCACTGTTCCTAGGCCGTCATTGTAAATAAGAATTTGTCCTTAACTGACTTGCCAAGTTAAATAAAGGTAGAATAAAGTAAATAAAAATAGAGCTCTACTGAGGTTCGGTTTAACATGTTGTATTTTGCTCTAGTCTAGGAGAGGTACTGTAGATGCAGCCTTCCAACAGGGGGAAGGCCAGCATAGGGGTCCAAGGTTTTCTTCTGGGTATTTTGTTGTTTTTAGCTGTTTTTTCTTTATATTTTATTACTCTGACCTTTCAGCACACTGGTCATGTGATTGTACTAACATTCATTTGTAATTACTGTGACTATGCCTAATTCACATACTCTAGGCTCCACTTGCTTTATCAGCTGGAACGTAGGGAATGAACCATATGATCAAGAGTAGCCAAGTGTATGCTCATCTTAAGTCTTTAAGTCCGGACATTGTTTTATCCAAGAGACCCATCTCCTGTCCAGCGACCATGATAAACTAAAGAGAGGATGGATAGACCAAATTTTTCACTCCAACTTTGGTGCTAAGACGAGAGGGGCAGCCATCCTTATAGAAAAGGCTCGCCGTTTGTCTCCTCCAAAGTAATTTCAGATACTAATGGCAGTTACAGTATTTTATAGTGATGGGGAAATTGTTTAGCCCACAAGTTGTTCTGGCTAACCTTTATGGTCCTAATTGATATGACGCTCAATTTTTCTCAGACCTCATTGCAACACTTCCCGACCTTAACTCTAGTCATTTAATACTGGGTGGAGATTTCAATTGTGTCTTACATCTAAGTCTAGACAGATCCAGACCAATGTAATTTTAAAATCAGGTGCAGGAATCAACTCCTTTCGAGAATCCTATAACTTGTCTGAACCATGGAGGAAGAACAATCCCGCTGCTTAACAGTACTCCTTTTTTTCTCCAGTCCACCACTCATACTCTAGGATACATTTTTTCCTGCTGGAGAATATAATTCTTCCTTTTGTAACTAATAGCCAATAACACAGCATCATTATCTCAGACCATGGCCCTGTCCAGCTAGATATCTGCTTTCTGGACAGTACTGCGTCATAACGTGCGTGGCGACTTGTCCCACTACAACTGTCCTGTAGTGCTCACATTGATGTATTTTTAGAGATCAACTGCACCCCTGACGTGTCACATTCTACTGTTTGGGAGTCGTTAAAAGCATATTCAAGGGACCAATTATTTCATAGGCAGCGTATGACAATAAACAGCGCACTAAACACTTATCGGAGCTATCTCAACTCATTCTAGATGTGGACAACAGATATGCCTCTTCTCAGACTCCTGAACTCTACAAAGAGAGACTGCTACACCAATTGGAATTTTACAATCTTTCCAGTAAACAAACAGAGCAGCTTCTGTTTAAATCGAGGCAGACATTTTATGAACACAGAGAGAAAGCTGGCAAGTTGTTATCTCACCAGCTTTGCCAATCCCCTGCTAGCAGCACCATACCTGCAATCTGTGTTGCAGCTGATTTAACTTCTACCAATCAACAATCAATTTAAGCAATTGTACTCTGCTCTTTACTCGTAAGAGGCTCTTCCTGACACACCTCGTATGCATGTATTTCTAGACAATCTGGACATCCCCTGTCTCAAATCAGATGAACAAACTAACATGGATGCCTCAATAAGTGATGAAGATACTCTGGCAATCCAGTCCATGCAGAGCGGTAAAGCCCCTGGGCCTGATGGCTTCCCTGTTGAATTTTATAAAGATTTCTCCTCTAAACTATCCCCTATCCTCAGCTCAATGTACAATGAAATCCTGTCTAGTCAGAAACTGCCCCAGACAGTTACACAGGTGACTATTTCAGTTTTGCTTAAAAAGGACAAGAATCCCCTAGACTGTGGCTCATACCGCCCTACAAGCCTTTTGTGCTTCGATTATATAATTCTCACTAAGGTCCTCTCGCGCCTTTTAGAGACAGTGATGCCTAATATAATTAACTCTAACCAAGCCGGATTTATCTCATGTAGATAATCTTTCTATAATATGCAAAGGCTATTTAATGTTCTTTATTCTGCCCACTGAACTCGACAACCAGAGGTCGTCATCTCTCTTGATGCTGAGAAGGCCTTTGACCAGGTTGAGTGGGAATATCTATTTACAGTACTAGAAAGATTTGGGTTTGGCCTGTCATTCCTTTCTTCAATTAAGATTTTGTACTCGTCCCCAGTGGCTTCTGTTCACACCAACAATGTTACCTCCAGCTACTTCCCTCTCCACAGGGGGACCAGGCAGGGTTGCTGTTTATCCCCTTTCCTATTTGATAAGGCTAATGCGCCTCTTGCTATCGCCCTGTGCGTGGAGGAAAGGATTAAGGGAATACTAAGGGGCAACGTAACTCACAAGGTGTACTTATATGCAGACAATCTTCTTTCATACATCTCTAACCCTGTGGAGTCTATACCCTATCTCTTGGACATGCTACAAGGTTTTGGGACATTAAACCTAACAAAAAGTGTCCTCCTCCCTATTAATCAGTTAGCAGAAGGTATTGGGTATGCCAATTTCCCATTTAAGGTGGAGCATCAGGTCTTTACTTATTTGGAGATAAAGGTCACATGCTCATTTTCATTTATGTCTCTATTCATACATAACTTCAAACACTCCTGGAGCGCACTAAGCAGGATTTCATAATGTGGTCATCTCTTCCCATTTCATTAGCAGGTCACATTCATTCTGTAAAGATGACTGTACTACCTAGGCTTTTGTACTCATTCCAAATGAGTACTCATTCCAAATTTGTACTCATTCCTCATTCCCATTTTTCTGCCAAAATTGATGTTCAAACAACTTGACAGCTACATTTCCAACTTCCTTTGGAATAAGACAAATCCACGAATGAGAAAGGTATATCTAGAGAGACCTAATGGCCCAATTTCTTTCACTACTACTGGTCAGCAAATATATCTAAATGTGTTTATTGAGTTTCTACATTTGAAAACAAGGATGGTCTAACTTGGGCCATCATGGAGTTACAGTCAAGTCTTCCAACTTCTCCTGTCTCGCTCCTGTGCTCCCCATTGCCCATGAACCTAGGCACCCATGTTTTGAATCCCATTGTCAAGAACTCCCATAAAATCTGGTCCCAATTCCCGAAATCTCTTTAGCCTTAAACAAGCAAGTTGCATCTATCCATTAACATCTAATCATCTCTTCCCAGCATCGCAGATTGACACAGCTTTCCAGTTCTGGCAATAGGAATGGTCTGGTGTCTTTTGTGACCTATTTATTGATAACACATTCGTCTCATTCGATGCTCTGAAGGTTAACCATAATATTCCCAACACCCACTTTTTAGATAACTGCAAACTCACAGCTTTGCCAAAAAACATTTCCCTTCATTTCCACTCGAGCCCACTAAGTGTCCAGTCGAGCGGTGCTTAGATCTTAACTCGTATCTGAAGGGCACAATCTCTAGATTATACGACATATAACAGAACATTCATCCACCTTCCTTGGCAAATACAAAATCTGCAGGGGAGCAAGACATGGGTGGCGAGCTACCCGATGACATATAGCAACACAGTATGAAGCGTATCCACACCTCATAATTTTTCATAATACATGGGCTCATTCAGCTCAAAGTTTGCTCCGTCTTCATTACTAAAATGACAGATTGGAAAAAATAAATCCAAATGTTGACCCCAAGTGTTTGAGATGCCACCAGGGTCCAGCGACTGTGGGACACATGTTTTGGTCGTGCCAATCTTTGAGTGATTCTGGGACCCCATTTTCGAGTCATTCTCACATATGTGTAATCCAACTGTTAGCCCCAACCCATTCACTGCCATTTTTGGTGTACTTCCTCCTAGACCAGAATGCTACCACGCATCAGGCGAATGCGATAGCATTTACCTTGTTGCTAGGTCGCCGCCTTGTCATCTTTCACTGGAAGTCTGCAAAGCCGCCCTCCTTTATGCAGTTTGTTAAGGAGGTGATGTCATCTCTGCCTCTCGAGAAGGTGACAAAAGTTTGACTTAACCTGGTCCCCATTAATACAATACGTGGAGAGCCTGTCTTTTACTTAGTGTAGCTTCCATATTTTGGTAAGCAGTCATGTCTGTTCTAGTGGCCATACATTGTGTTGATAATATTCAACTGTAATTATGATACCGATTTTAACTTTTTCCATTGTTTTTTATTCTATTACTGTTTATGTTTTTATCCTATTTCAATAATTTTTCTATGTTATCCTTGTATGATGCCTTGGTGGGCGGGTGGATTGGAGGGAGGGAGGGAGGGAGGGAGGGAGGGAGGGAGGGAGGGAGGGAGGGAGGGAGGGAGGGAGGGAGGGAGGGAGGGAGGGAGGGAGGGGAGAATGAGGGGTTGGGGTTGTACTGTTTTTCTGTTCTCATATCTGAAAATCTATAAATAAAGTACAAAAACATATATTTGACTCGTTATTTATGTTGCATGGACAACACATGCACCACAATTCCCCTCATGCACCTCGTTTCACAAAGGACACATTGTGTTTACACCAAGCTGTGTCATGGGTGTCCATCCTGCCCTAGACTACAGTGTTAAGTAATGGGTGGGGTCAGGAGGTCACACAATGGGCCAGTGACTGACACCCCTGCGAAACTAATGAGTGGAGACAGTCAACTCGGCGGCTCCGGGCTGCTGCTTTATCAGTGGCGACGAGAGACACGCCAAGGACAGACAGTAGCACTCAGTCAGCCTGTGTAGATATGCAGGAAGTGACTGACAGTCCTGTGCCACGTGCCTGGCTATGCCACTTCTTAGCTCAAGGAAGAAAGGCCATCCCTCGGCTGGAAGTGGCGGGCTAGTCGACCCTTTGTCGTAGCATAACTCAACAACCCAAATGTCCACCGGTTGGAGAATGGCTCTTCCCATGGCTCCCAGTATGTTTAACCCAGAGCAAACCGCTCAATGCTTTTCAGAAATCGGCAGACAACTAAGAAGCAGACAAAGACGGGGCGATGTTCTAGCCTTCTCTCTGAATCCAATGAATCATTGTTGGTTATTGCTGCAAAACTTCATGGATGCAAGCAAGGACGTTGTTTAGCGTTCATCTAATCATTCTCTACTATCAATCTAAATTAGCCCGCTGGCAAATAGGAACATTGTGGTCGCCTACTGTAGGCAGTCTGAATGATCGACTATATCGTGTAGAAATTTGAAATGAGTTAATTCCTTTCCACGGGTTACAGAAAGGTTACTGCTCTCAACTAGAGTTATTTTGTACAGGCAGATAAGAGACAATACATTGATACTGTTTTGAATGAGAGTGACATTTGACCTTAAATTATTCATTGATTAAAAACAGAGTACATCAATTTGATTACCATGTCTTAATCTCCTCCATCTCAACACTGAAAGTCACTGATTCCCATGAATCAAGCTGCTTTTCTACGAATGAGTTACGAATGAGTTAAATGCTAATTGCTTCTCAATTCTATAGCTTTGGTGGTGGACTGACCTCTGCTATGTTTCAGAGGTTGTGAAAATGATACAGAAAAGAGCTTAATATCAGACAGAACATCCTTCCACAGCTCAGGGAACTGGCAGGTTCAACTAGGATGGTATGTCCTCATCATAACGACTTACTTTAGATGGCGAAAAGATTAGGAAACATCAGCATAGTGACACAAACGGGACCAAGTGTCAGGTCTATAAAAAAAAAAATATTGGTAGCATGATATTATTTTAGGATAGCTATCTTAAAGTGATATCTTTAAGTATTTAACTAATCAGAGCACTCTCTTCAAAACATCTCATCTGAAAAAGCAGATGTATAGAGCTGAGATTGCGGTCTTTCTTTATAACGACACAGGGTGAGACCCAGATGCAGACACAGGAGGCAGATGGTTTGAGTCTCTGATATTTATTGAAATACAAGTACAGTCGTACTTGTCGTACTGGTTGCATCACTGCCTGGTATGGCAACTGCTCGGCCTCCGATCGCAAGGCACTACAGAGGGTAGTGCGTACTGCCCAGTACATCACTGGGGCCGAGCTTCCTTTCATCCAGGACCTTTATAGCAGGCGGTGTCAGAGCAAGGCCCTAAAAATTGTCAAAGACTCCAGCCACCCTAGTCAGGAACTGTTCTCTCTGCTACCGCATGGCAAGCGGCACCGGAGCGCAAAGTCTAGGCTTCTAAACAGCTTCTACCCCCAAGCCATAAGACTCCTGAACATCTAATGAAATGGCTACCCAGACAATTTGCATACCCCCCTCTTTTACACTGCTGCTACTCTCTGTTATTATCTATGCATAGTCACTTTAATAACTCTACTAACATGTACAAATTACCTCAATTTCCTTTACTAACCGGCGCCAGTGCACATTGACTCTGTACCGGTACCCCCTGTATATAGCCTCGCTATTGTTATTTTCCTGCTGCTCTTTAATTATTTGTTACTTTTATTTCTGATTCTTATTTTATTTTTTATTTTTTAACTACATTGTTGGTTAGGGCTAGGCCCCTTTTTTCTCCACTTCCTGCCTGAATGACGTGCCCAAAGTAAACTGCCTGTAGCTCAGGCCCTAAAGCCAGGATATGCATGTAATTGGTACCATTGGAAAGAAAACACTGTGGACATGTTAAAATAATGTAGGAGAATATAACACAATAGATATGGCAGGAGAAAAACCAACCAGAATTCATTTTTTTTTTGTTGATGGACCATCCTCTTAGAAATTCAAGAGAAAGGTCATATTGAAAATTAGCTCCCTGGATGCAATTCCTATGGCTTCCACGGGGTGTCAGCAGTCTATGTTCAAGGTTTGAGGCATGTTTGAGGTGCGCCGTCCTCAAACATTTGCATGGCATGTTTTCCCTGTAATAGCTACTGTAAATCGGACAGTGCAGTTAGATTAACAAGAAGGTAAGCTTTCAGCAAATAAAAGACACTTATATGTACATAAATGTTTAAAATCCATGATATTTATGATTATTTAAAAGAATTGCGCGCCCTCCAGTTTCACTGGAAGTTGTCTTGCTAGCGGGACACCGATCCTTAAGAAGTTTTAGCTTGTAAGTAAGCATTTCACTGTAAGGCCTACACCTGTTGTATTCGGTGCATGTGACAAATACAATTTGATTTGATTTAATCAGATGAACAAATAATAGGTTTTGTAATTGAATTTCGTTTTTTTTTGATAATACAGAAATATACATATACAAAGACAATAAACAAGTTAAGTTTCCACAAACATAGATCCACTAAACTTGACATGACGTCGGCTGGGACTTCAACATAAAGGAAAAAGATTAATAAAGACAAAAACACCAACATACATTTCAACAAAAAAGAATAACATCACATTTGCTCAGACCCACATGTTCCCACCATATTCATATCCATCTTGTCCGTCTCACAATAACACCCCTTCCCATTTCTCATCTTTTAGATATCTCTAGTGCTTGTAACACTATGCCATATGGCTTGAAATTGCACTATTTTTCTACATTGAAACCAGTCTGTCTTTTTTATTTTTGGGAATGAAATTAATATTTAAAACTTTGTAACCACTCTTTGCTTAACGCTCAGCCCTGCTACAGTACTGTAGTTCACTTACTAGAGTATATTGTCCATTGAAGTTGTCTCTGGCTCTTTTGATATCAGATTTAGAATGGATAAAACGGTTTGTGATAGTTTGAAAGGGTTGGATCCACCTTAGTCCAGGAGTGTTTCCAATTCACATGACCTGACAAGAAAAAACCCTGCCCTATATTCTCTGGCTCCCAATTGGGGCAGTGGTCTAAGGCACTGCATCTCAGTGCTAGAGGCATCACTACAGACCCTGGTTCAATTCCAGGCTGTATCACAACCAGCTGTGATTGGGAGTACCATGGGGAGGTGCACAATTGGCCCAGCGCTGTCTGGGTTAGGGTTTGGCCGGGGAAGGGAGTCATTGTAAATAAGAATTTGTTCTTAACTGACTTGCCTAGTTAAATAAAATTAAATATTCATAGCACAAATGAAAAGTAGCCTATGAATAGGACCCAGAGTTTTACATTATATAAACAAAAGTATGTGGACACCCCTTCAAATCAAATTAGTGGATTAGGCTATTTCGGCCAGACCTGTTGCTGAAAGGTGTATTTTATTTATTTATTTTTTATTTTATTTCACCTTTATTTAACCAGGTAGGCAAGTTGAGAACAAATTCTCATTTACAACTGCGACCTGGCCAAGATAAAGCAAAGCAGTTCGACACATATAACAACACAGAGTTATACATGGAGTAAAACAAAACATACAGTCAATAATACAGTAGAAAAATAAGTCTATATACAATGTGAGCAAATGAGGTGAGATAACGGAGGTAAAGGCAAAAAATAGGCCATGGTGGCAAAGTAAATACAATGTAGCAATTAAAACACTGGAATGGTGGATTTGACAGTAGATGAGTGTGCAAAGTAGAAATACTGGGTGCAAAGGAGCAAAATAAATAAATAAATACAGTAGAGGAAGGGGTAGTTGTTTGGGCTATTTATAGATGGGCTACGTACAGGTGCAGTGATCTGTGAGCTGCTCTGACAGCTGGTGCTTAAAGCTAGTGAGGAAGATAAGTGTTTCCAGTTTCAGAGATTTTTGTAGTTCGTTCCAGTCATTGGCAGCAGAGAACTGGAAGGAGAGGCGGCCAAAGGAAGAATTGGTTTTGGGGGTGACCAGAGAGATATACCTGCTGGAGCGCGTGCTACAGGTGGGTGCTGCTATGGTGACCAGCGAGCTGAGAAAAGGGGAGACTTTACCTAGCAGGGTCTTGTAGATGACCTGGAGCCAGTGGATTTGGCGACGAGTATGAAGCGAGGGCCAGCCAACGAGAGCGTACAGGTCGCAGTGGTGGGTAGTATATGGGGCTTTGGTGACAAAACGGATGGCACTGTGATAGACTGCATCCAATTTATTGAGTAGGGTATTGGAGGCTATTTTGTAAATGACATCGCCGAAGTCGAGGATCGGTAGGATGGTCAGTTTTACAAGGGTATGTTTGGCAGCATGAGTGAAGGATGCTTTGTTGTGAAATAGGAAGCGATTCTAGATTTAATTTTGGATTGGAGATGCTTGTTGTCAGTCTGGAAGGAGAGTTTACAGTCTAACCAGACACCTAGGTATTTGTAGTTGTCCACATATTCTAGGTCAGAACCGTCCAGAGTAGTGATGCTTGTCGGCAGGCGGGTGCGGGCAGCAATCAGTTGATGAGCATGCACTTAGTTTTACTAGAATTTAAAATCAGTTGGAGGCCACGGAAGGAGTGTGTCCAAAGAAGGGCCAGCTGTGTACAGAATGGTGTCGTCTGCGTAGAGGTGGATCAGAGAATCACCAGCAGCAAAAGCAACATCATTGATGTATACAGAGAAGAGAGTCGGCCCAAGAATTGAACCCTGCGGCAGCCCCATAGAGACTGCCAGAGGTCCGGACAACAGGCCCTCAGATTTGACACACTGAACTCTGTTGGAGAAGTAGTTGGTGAACCAGGCGAGGCAATCATTTGAGAAACCAAGGCTGTCGAGTCTGCCGATGAGCATGTGGTGATTGACAGAGTCGAAAGCCTTTGCCAGGTCAATGACTACGGCTGCACAGTATTGTTTCTTATCGATGGCGGTTAAGATATCGTTTAGGACCTTGAGCGTGGCTGAGATGCACCCATGACCAGCTCTGAAAACAGATTGCATAGCGGAGAAGGTACGGTGGGATTCGAAATGGTCAGTGATCTGTTTGTTAACTTGGGTTTCGAAGACCTTAGAAAGGCAGGGAAGGATAGATATAGCTCTGTAGCAGTTTGGGTCAAGAGTGTCTCCCCCTTTGAAGAGGGGGATGACGCAGCTGCTTTCCAATCTTTGGGAATCTAAGACAACAGGAAGGAGAGGTTGAACAGGCTAGCAATAGGGGTTACAACAATTTCGGCAGATAATTTTAGAAAGAAAGGGTCCAGATTGTGTAGCCTGGCTGATTTGTGAGGGTCCAGATTTTGCAGCTCTTTCAGAACATCAGCTGACTGGATTTGGGAGAAGGAGAAATGGGGAAGGCTTGGGCGAGTTGCTGTGGGGGGTGCAGTGCTGTTGACCGGGGTAGGGGTAGCCAGGTGGAAAGCATGGCCAGCCGTAGAAAAATGCTTATTGAAATTCTCAATTATAGTGGATTTATCGGTGGTGACAGAGTTTCCTTTCCTCAGTGCAGTGGGCAGCTGGGAGGAGGTGCTCATATTCTCCATTGACTTTACAATGTCCCAGAACGTTTTTGAGTATGTGTTGCAGGAAGCAAATTTATGCTTGAAATAGCTAGCCTTGGCTTTTCTAACTGCCTGTGTATTTTGGTTTCTAACTTCCCTGAAAAGTTGCATTTCACGGGGGCTGTTCGATTCTAATGCAGAACGCCACAGGATGTTTTTGTGTTGGTTAAGGGCAGTCACGTCTGGAGAGAACCAAGGGCTATATCTGTTCCTGGTTCTAAATTTCTTGAATGGGGCATGCTTATTTAAGATGGAGAGGAAGGCATTTTTAAAGAACAACCAGGCATTCTCTACTGATGGGATGAGGTCAATATCCTTCCAGGATACCCGGGCCAGGTCGATTAGAAATGCCTGCTCGCTGAAGTGTTTCAGAGAGCGTTTGATCGTGATGAGTGGAGGTCGTTTGACCGCTGACCCATTACGGATGCAGGCAATGAGGCAGTGATCGCTGAGATCTTGATTGAAAACAGCAGAGGTGTATTTAGAGGGCAAGTTGGTTAGGATGATATCTATGAGGATGCCCGTGTTTACAGCTTTGGGGTTGTACCTGGTAGGTTCATTGATAATTTGTGTGAGATTGAGGGCATCAAGCTTAGATTGTAGGATGGCCGGGGTGTTAAGCATGTCAAAGTTTAGGTCTCCTAGCAGCACGAGCTCTGAAGATAGATGGGGGGCAATCAGTTCACATATGGTATCCAGAGCACAGCTGTGGGCAGAGGGTGGTCTATAGAGTGTGGTCTATAGCAGGCGGCAACGGTGAGAGACTTGTTTTAGAGAGGTGGATTTTTAAAAGTAGAAGTTCAAATTGCTTGGGTACAGACCTGGATAGTAGGTCAGATAGATTGCAACACCGCCCCCTTTGGCTGTTCTATCTTGTCTAAAAATTTTGTAGTTAGGGATGGAGATTTCAGAGTTATTGGTAGTCTTCCTAAGCCAGGATTCAGACATGGCTAAGACATCCGAGTTGGCAGAGTGTGCTAAAGCAGTGAATAAAACAAACTTAGGGAGGAGGCTTCTAATGCTAACATGCATGAAACCAAGGCTTTTACGGTTACAGAAGTCATCAAAAGAGAGCGCCTGGGGAATAGGAGTGGAGCTAGGGCCTGGGCCTGGGTTCACCTCTACATCGCCAGAGGAACAGAGGAGGAGTAGGATAAGGGTACGGCTAAAAGCTATGAGAATTGGACGTCTAGGACGTCCGGAACAGAGAGTTAAAGGAGCAGATTTCTGGGGGCGATAAAATAGATTCAAGGTATAGTGTACAGACAAAGGTATGGTAGGATGTGAACACAGTGGAGGTAAACCTAGGCATTGAGTGATGATGAAAGAGATATTGTCTCTAGAAACATCATTGAAACCAGGTGTTATAAATAATGGTATGAAATTGAGCACAGAGCCATGTAACTTCCATAGACAAACTTTGGCAGTAGAAGGGCCTTACTGAAGAGCTCAGTGACATTGAACGTGGCACAGTCATAGGAGGCCAACGTTCCATCAAATCAGTTAGTCACATTTCTGCCCTGCTAGAGCTGCCCCAGTCAACTGTAAGTCCTGTTATTGTGAAATGGAAACGTCTAGGAGCAACAACAGCTCAGCCGCAAAGTGGTAGGCCACACAAGCTCACAGAATGCGTAGCACGTAAAAATCATCTGTCCTCGGTTGCAACACTCACTACCGAGTTTCAAACTGCCTCTGGAAGCAACATTAACACAATAACTGTTTGTCAGGAGATTTATGAAATTAGTTTCCATGGTCCGAGCAGCTGCACACAAGTCTAAGGTTACCATGCGCAATGCCAAACGTCGGCTGGAGAGGTGGACTCTGGGGCAGTGGAAACACGTTCTCTGGAGTGATGAATCACGCTTCACCATCTGGCAGTCCAAGAGACGAATCTGGGTTTGGCGGATGCCAGGAGAAAGCTACCTGCCCCAATGCATAGTGCCAACTGTAACATTTGGTGGAGGAGGAATAATGCTCTCCCCTTAGTTGCAGTGAAGGTAAATCTTAACGCTACAGCATACAATGACATTCTAGACGATTATGTGCTTCCAACTTTGTGGCAACAGTTTGGGGAAGGACCTTTCCTGTTTCAAATTCACATGTACCAAATAAATAATCGGGTTTCTATCGCATTTTCAACTCTACTGATGGTTTTCTCAAAATAAATTATATAGCCCACTGTTGTCTTGGCATGTGCACTCTAGCCTACAGCTCACAGATACAGTGTGGGTAGGCTACCTACACGATGAGATTATTATGGAGCACAATCATTTGTATTTGTCAAACAGCAGCCAAGCGTCGATCATCATGTCACCAGAATAAGACCCTCAATATTTATTGGAAAGGAGCATCAAGCCATCACTGTGCACTTTCACCACCCTATGAAGTTCATCTCAACTTATTTCATCTGTAGCCTAATAAACATGCTTTCCCATAGTGGAAGGACTCCGAGTTTACTTCGATATGATTGTTGTAATATTTGCGCATTAAGGCGTTTCCACTGCCATATCCCGTATCATTAATTTTACCTCCACAAAAAGATCCCACCTTGTCTAGCATATTGTCAGAGTCATGTGTATAGGTGGCAGGGAGGTCAGGCGCAGGAGAATCAAACTGAGTGTAATGGAGTTATTTAATAACAATGAACGAAACATACTCCAAACACTAAATGTAACAAATAACAAAAATGGGTACGAGGACCCGTCGCGCACCAATACAAAAAATATATACAACACTGAAATACAAACAATCTCTGACAAAGACATGAGGGGAAACAGAGGGTTAAATACACAACAGGTAATGAATGGGATTGAAACCAGGTGTGTAGAAACCAGGTGTGTAGACAAGACAAAACCAATGGAAAATGACAAATATATCAATGATGGCTAGAAGACCGGTGACGTCGACCGCCGAGCGCCGTCGAATGCTGCTTCCATTAGGCCGGTCATTCAATTTTTTATCCGACATGTACTTTACTCGCATAAAACGGTTGGACGGAAACCTAGTTTATGATGTCCATCTAGCCTGGAAGAGGAAATTGTTCTAAAAAAGCTTTCCAGGAGCACGGCCTCACTCAATGATGCACGACATCAACTCAATCAACAAGTTTTCTGACGCCATGGTTGTAGGCCTGATAACCAACAACGACGAGTCAGCCTATTGGGAGGAGGTAACTGGCATTCTGGTGTCAAGCCAACAACCTCTCCCTAAACGTCAGCAAACAAAGGAGATGATTGTTGACTTCAGGAAGCAGAGGGGGGATTATGCCCCGATCCACATCAACGGGACTGCAGTAGAGAGAGTCACGAGTTTCAAGATCCTCGGCATCAACATCAATGAGGACTTGTCATGGACCAACAACACCACCACTCTTGTCAAGAGGGCATAACAGTGTCTCTCGCCCTGTGTCTCTCGCCCCGGGTCCTCTCCAAATGCTACCACTGCACCATCGAGAATATCCTGACTGGTTGCATCATGGCCTGGTACAGGAATTGCTCCATCCATGACCGCAAGGCCTTCAGCGGGTGGTGAGGACGGTTCGTATTCTTAGCTTTTATATTTTTTTTATGGTTGTTTATTTGTCGAGAAGGAACCTGCAAGTAAGCGTTTCGTTGGATGATGTGTACAATGCTTATCACGTACATATGACTAATAAAACTTGAAACTTGATCAAGATTAAAATAAGATAATGTTCCTCTGTGGCTAAATCATGCTATCTGGTGTAGTGCTTTGAAGGATTTTATTTATTTTTGTATAGACATCATTTTGGCAAGTTCAATTTACTTTAGGGGAATCTTAGCTTAGCCTATTGGAGGTGCTGCCTACTCTCAATGTTGTAAATGAGAACTTGTTCTCAACTAGCCTACCTGGTTAAATAAAGGTGAAATAAAATAAAAAATAAAAAAATGAAGAAACCGTTAGATTCATGTGTAGCCTATATTTCTCCATTTACAGTGGTACGGTCATGTCAGATGTTTTTCGCTGGTATTATATGCTTTTCAATAGCACTTCCGGTTTGAACAGGAATAGCGGGAAGCACAGTAATTTCTTGCAATTTCTCTGGAAAATATGAAACCTTACCCAACACCTCAGGCACATAGAAGCTATCTTGTCACGTGTCTACTTGGTTCATTGTGCTCTGTTCTCTGTGAAGCGTGTCCACAGGTTCCACGCTGCTCCACACAAGCTCAGCTGTTTCAGCCAAACGGTATACATAAAGGACCAAATGGACTAAATTGTCTAATTTAGTATGACTCCAAGTCAGACTGCCTCGAGGCTGGTCAAATTAAGAAGATTTCAGCAAACTGTCCTGATACAAATGCCTAAAAATACAGCAATGTCATCCTAATCTCATGCCCGTCCATATATGTGAATTGTTTCAGGAAACTAGGTGAATATCACTCCTCATCGCTCCTCATAACTTCACAGGAGAGGCATCTGAGCGTAAATATTAATTTTTTATCAAAATTGTTTTTTTGTTGTTGCCAGAAATGCCTTCTGGAACATGTGAACTTTCATGTTCCTTAATAACAAACTTGTATGCCATCTGTAAATACGAATGAAATTGTTAAATTACGAGCCTTGGTGGTTTAACCACGGAAAAAGTCAGGAACCTTCCCGCTAGCCGTGATTGGCTGAGATAATGGATGGGCTGGACATGACAAGAGATGAATGCGGATTGGTCTGCCATGTAGCAAGCTTCTGTCTATAACATGATCTGCTCAGTATGTCCTTTCTAACATGACCTTTTTGAAAGATATCAAAAAGATCTGCAAAGTGTTGCTCTCCACTTTCTGGAGGACCGAGTTTTGAAATCAGTGGCATGTCAGACGGAAGCAGAGTTTGATTGCTAGGGAGATAGAAAAAATGCTGCCGTTTGATTGAAAATATGCGGAGGGAGTCAAAAATTCCAATTTGTTGTGGCTAACGTCAGCTAGGTGGCTGACATTAGGGTTAGGTTTTAAGGTTAGGTGAAAGGGTTAGGTAACCTTCTGTCTTATGTAACCATACCAAACGTTAAAGATGGTTTTGTATTGATAACCAAATTAGGCATTAACAATAAGTAATCAAATAAAGACGGCACTTCTAAAAGCCTATTTCACACCACACCAAGATAATCTTTCATTTGATTTCAGCACAAATTTTAAAATGGCACTGCCTCGCCCATGGATTGATGTTTCAGCATTGTCTCAATGAAGAGTTCGGCATTTGACTAGCCACGTGCGACATGTACATGCAATTACAAGCCTGCTAAAGTTAGCAGAAGCCGGACAAGCAATATCTACCGTCATAGTACTGATAAATCCTGAGCTGGAATGTGAAGCTATCTGAAGCTAGATAGCTTTAGAAAACCCTGAGTAGATCTACACTAAACAAAAATATAAACATAACATACAACCATTTTTAAGATTTTACTGAGTTACAGTTCATATTTGATTTTATATTTAACATTTATTTAACTAGGCAAGCCAGTTACGAACAAATTCTTATTTACAATGACGGCCTACCCCGGGCCAAACCCGGACGACACTGGGCCAATTGTGCACCACCCTATGGGGCTCCCAATCACTGCCAGATGTGATGCAGCCTGAATTCAAACCAGGGACTGCAGTGATGCCTCTTGCACTGAGATGATGTGCCTCAGACCGCTGCGCTGCTCGGGAGCCCCCTGAGTGTCTCAGCGGTATAAGGAAATCAGTCAATTTAAATAAATTCATTAGGCCCTAATCTAAGGATTTCACAGGACTGGAAATACAGATATCCATCTATTGGTCATAGATACCTTTTTTTTAAAGTTAGGGGCGTGGATCAGAAAACAAGTCAGTATTTTGTGTGTCTACCATGCAGTGCAACAAATCTCCTTTGCATAGAGTTGATCAGCCTGTTGGTTGTGGACTGTGGAATTGTAATGCACTGCATACTGGTGGCAGAGAAGTCAGGTGCAGGAGAGCGAAAACTGATTTACAACGGTTGTGTTTAATAAACATAAACCACCTTCAACAGAACAATACAATAAATGGGTCAAACAAAACCCGGTAAATACCAGCATACCGTGCACAAGCACCACCACAAACAATTACGGACAAGGACATGGGGGGGGAACAGAGGGTTAAATACACAACATGAAATTGATGGAATTGTAACCAGGTGTGATGGAAGACAAGACAAAACCAATGGAAAATGAAAAGTGGATCGGCGATGGCTAGAAGGTCGGTGACGTCGACCGCCGAATGCCGCCCGAACAAGGAGAGGGACCAACTTCGGCGGAAGTCGTGACAGGAATGTTGTCCGACTTCTTTTCAATGGCTTTGCAAAGTTGCTGGAACACGCTGTTGTTCACGTCGATCCAGAGCATCCCAAACATGCTCAAAGGGTGACATGACTGGCGAGTATGCAGGCCATGGAAGAACTGGGACATTTTCAGCTTCCAGGAATTATGTACAGATCCTTGTGACATGGGGCCGTGCATTATCATGCTGAAATGTGAGGTGATGGCGGCGGATGAATGGCACGACAATGGGCCTCAGGATCTCGTTACGGTATCTCTGTGCATTCCAACTGCCATTGATAAAATGCAATTGTGTTCATTGTCCGTAGCTTATGCCTGCCTATACCTTAACCCCACCATTACCATGGGGCACTCTGTTCACAATGTTGACATCAGCAAACCACTCGTCCACACAACGCCATACACGTTGTCTGCCATCTGCCCGGTACAGTTGAAACCGGGATTCATCTGTGAAGAGCACACTTCTCTAGCGTGCCAGTGGCCAATGAAAGTAAGTATTTGCCCACAGAAGTCAGTTATGATGCCGAACTGCAGTCAGGTCAAAACCCTGGTGAGGACTGGGAGCACACAGATAAGCTTCCATGAGACGGTTTGACGAACTGCCAAATTCTCTAAAACGACGTTGGTAGAGAAATTAAAATACAATTTTCTGGCAACAGCTCTGGTGGACATTCCTGCAGTCAGCATGCCATTTGCATGCTCCCTCAAAACTTGAGACATCTGTGGCATTGTGTTGTGTGACAAAACTGACCTTTCATTGTCCCCAGCACAAGGTGCACCTCTGTAATGTGTTTTAATCAGCTTCTTGATATGCCACACCCGTCAGGTGGATGGATTATCTTGGCAAAGGTTAAATGCTCACTAACACTGATGTATACAAATTTGTGTATAACATTTGAGCGAAATACGTTTTTTGTGCATATTGAAAATGTTGGGATCTTTTATTTCAGCTCATGAAACATGGGACCAACACTTTACATGTTGCATTTATTTTTTTGTTCAGTATAGTTCCTACAAGTGACCATGTGCTACTTTGTTCACCTGTCTCGCCCACTAATTAAAGTCAATATAACCATACCCAACATTACATGTCATACTGGCCGATTTGTGTGTGTTATGATCAATATTGGTTGAAATGTTAAACATATGAATTCTGATGTGAAATTCACAATCCTGACTTCATATTTCAGCCAGACTGCAGCCATGTCACTTTTTCTATAATGCTGAGGGATGGGGCTGGAGAAATGTAACCAGTCTCAAATTCATAGACGGAGATATGGATGCAAGTACTAATAGTGCATGAGATCAACATTATCGTTTTAAACATATTGTTTAACACTGAATACTAAATTGTTGAAGTACAAACCAAGGTTAAATGATTGGTTATGAGTTATGACGACAGTAGCCCACTAATGCGGTTATAGCACACACATGTGCATTTATATTACATTCATCTTGAATTATAATATCACCACTGAACAGATGTAAATATTGCAGGTTGTACCTTAATTCCAAGGAACTGTTCAACTCAGTTTGGCTTTTGGCTGATCTCGGTGAATCCATTCAGATTTTATGGCTCTTCTTCGCCATCTTGTGGTCACAATCATGAAAGAGTTCAGGACTACTGCCCCTGCCCAAGGTGATTCAATTTTCACACTTGCAAAAGTATTGTAAGAAACCTACTTTTCTTCAGATGGGAGGCCCATAGGCTTATTCCTTCACACTGCCTAAAATAAAAGGTAGGTTACCTGGTTAAATAAGGGTAAAATAAAACAAATAAGGATTGATTTACCCTGTAGGCCCTCATGTTTACTCAATGTTGGTTCTTATCTAACCTACATCATAAATTAGATCCATGTTGTCAATTGATCCATGTTATCACTCTTGATTACAATTTTATTACAAACATACCTTCTGCGAGTTCTGCTCATCACCGGCAGCTATAATCAAATTAAACACTGTGTGTGTCACTCGATTCTCTCTCCTACTCCACTGATGATAAAGTCTGCAAGCGCAAGAGCCTTTGAGTACACCCCAACAGCACATATTTTTATTGCACACCTGATTCAACTTGTCAACTAATTATCAGGCCCTCAATGAGTTGAATCAGTGTGCTGTTTGGGGTACTCAAGGAGTGTCGAGTGACACACTCAGAATTTGATTTGAATTTTGATTTTAGCTGCCGGTTATGGGGAGAACTCGCAGGAGGTACAGTACCAGTCTAACGTTTGGACACACCTACTCATTCAAGGGTTTTTCTTTATTTTGACTATTTTCTACATTGTAGAATAAAGAATAATAGTGAAGACATCAAGAGTGTGCAAAGCTGTCATCAAGTAGAAGGGTGTCTACTTTGAAGAATCTCAAATATAAAATATATTTTGATTTATTTAACACTTTTTGGTTACTATATGATTCCATATGTGTTATTTCATAGTTTTGATGTTTTCACTATTATTCGACAATGTAGAAAATAGTAAAAATAAAGAAAAACCCTTGAATGAGTAGGTGTGTCCAAACGTTAGACTGGTACAGTATGTTTGTAAATTAATTTGATCAAGCTATGTATGTAACCTATTGATTCCTTCCATAAGCTTTCTCTATTCAAATCTTACCTTAACATTACAATTATTTCACAATACTACTGGCGACGGATCAGCTCCTGGAGAGTTATTACCACCTACGGCTGCAAATGTTGAGGTGGCTTATTCTGTTGCTTACCCAATAAAAACTAACTGCACTAAATCACTGATTTGGCTCATCATTGCGCACGTTAGGCTACACATCATAAAATATATTGCGAGAAATGAAAGACAGTAAATTACAAGTAGTAAAGTAGAACTCAATTGATTGAACATAAAATGTATTTAAATAGGATTAAAATAGGCCTATAGCCTACTATTTTATTTTAATGCCGTTATCTCGGTTTTCATTTGAAGCATATTTTTATACGTCAGTTGTTTGTACCAATTGCAAAGATATTGACAACTTTGTATTTGTAGTCAATTTTGTTTTGAAGTTATCGGTATCACAGAGAGAGATGAATATACCATGTGAGTCTATGTTTAGCGGTGATGTTCTGTGTCTAAAGTGACTTGGGAGGGCAAAAAAATCTTCTGACAGACTTAGCTGGGGTCTGAAGCAGGCGTTAGATTCTGAAGATTTTGAAGTGAAACTATAATAACGATGGTTTTGGGAAACAGCTCGGATTTTTAACGATGCTCCTAAGAAGGTTCTAACGATATTCATGGTTGTCAAAGGAAGCCATCCTCCCCGTAAAAAAATTACCAACAACAACAAACAACAAAAAACATTTAAAATAATTTAACTTTTGTCTCTGTGTTTCGTAATTTTCCTTCCTCCCTCGCCTAGAGGCTGATGGTATCTCACCAGAGAAAGAATCCTGGAGAGCAAAACAGCGCCCCTCTGTCTCTGTATGTGTAGCCCATCTATCTGATGCTGTCTGGTCAAAAAGAGTATGACATTGTTGCCTCCCGTAGCATTGAATGCAAGGGAAGCCAGCAAGCATTTGGCCTCCCTTGATAAAAATTAAATAAGTAAAATAATAGGAAATCAGCATTGAGCTAAACTGAGCGAGCTCAACTGTGAATGGTCCTGGCACACCAAACAAAACTGTAAACGTAAGCCAGTTTGGATTTGGCGTCACACCAATCACATCAAAAGCAAAACATTATTGACAGAAAAACTTGAATTGTTGCGTCTCATTGTGTCATTGTCCTCCGGTGGCTAGCTAGCTAGTTAAAATTGTCACTTTCCTAAATTAGTCATGGATGGAGATAGGGATTTGGACTTGTGGTTTTACTTAATTCTCCGTACTGTCCAATAAATATAAAATGTAGATTCTGATCCAACCAACCATACATTCATACATTGTGCCCTTGGCCTAAATAAAGGATGTAAGTTCAATATGTAGCTAGATGTAGTAGGCTAATGTTAACTAGCTTGCTCATTGTTGCCCGTGTAAAGAAGTTAGGCTAGCAAGCAAGCATTTTAGCCAGGTAGCCTAGGACAACAAAAACTGAACTAACAGGTTATGGAGCAAACAAAGGAATTATCACAACACAGGTTGTAATATGGCTTTTTTTCTTGACTTGGCTTCCCCAGTGATTTTACTCACACCCCACTACTGTCTAACGATGAACTTAGCCTTAATTATGATGCTTTTTGGAAACTGGGCCCATGTCCATAAGAGTGACATGATAGTAAAACATATTTTTGAAGCTATAGGCCCACATGTCTTGTTCACAAAGTCTCAAATGACAACAAAAACATAACGTCATATGAGTTGCACTCATCTTGCAAAAAAATGGTACAACTTATATCCTTCAAGAATTGAATAGGTATAACATTTATTGAAATGACCAACCACTAATTGTTACAAAAACCTATTACTTGTGCCACGCAACTAAGAGCATTCTGCTTTGGCACTGCTTCAGTGCCTTAAAGTGACTGTTGCTGAACTTGAACAAACTTAATCCCCTAACAATAAAGCCCTCAAACACCCTGTGTAGCATTTGCAACACGTGCAATGGTCAAAACAACAACCAAGCCTCTGAAACGACCTCTTTTGTCAAATGTTCTGTCAGAGCATGCTCCAAACAAAGAATACAGTACTCTCCCCAACTCTGTCATCATGGAAGCATTGCCGTTTATGCCACCTGTGAGATGCTGAAGGTGACACCAACCAAGGCATACAGGCCAGTGCAGTAAAACCATACAAAACAGTCTCTGTTTAAACAACATAATGTCTCTCTGCCTCTGAATGCCTCTGTTTACAAGGCTTTGTCTAATCAACACTGAATTGCTGGAGCTGACACGGTGAAACAATTAGCACGAACCAACAGGGCCTTAGTTACTGTTAAGCAGTCTAAACAGACTCCGATCTTAATCCCAAACTAACTTTGAGGGCCAAATCCTGTTGATGTCAACAGAATCGCACCCGCGTCAAAACGGCCTGCTGCTGTTGCCCCAGGTGCAGTAGTCACACACAGGCCCTGGCTTGTCTCTCTTTATGAAACCCGATGCATTGATAGATCCTTCTTGGGCACATGGTCCAGCCTGCAGTTTGTTAATTAGGCAGGATGCTTTCCCATAATTAGCCTTGGTGATAAAACACATAGTGAATAATGTCCGTGGTGGCCGTGGAGAAATACAGCTTGTAAATGTGGAGTGTAGATGCAAGTCCTGAATGCTTTTTTAGATGCAAGTTCTGAATGCTTTCAACAAGTCTTTCCTCAGTGAAAAGCAAACCCTGTGGATGAAAGCGTTTAGAAATGTGGTGAAAAGCGGGAAGGTGCCTTGCATAAATGCTGTACGTATGACATCACTTATCTGAACTATTTTTACTGTCAATAGCCTAGTCATTGCATTTATTTGCAACCAAGGCACATCAGCAGTCTGTTAAGCCCCGTTTACGTGTTGATAATAAAGTCATGAATGATATGCCATCTTGATATCTGTCCCTTCAATTACATTTTGACAGCAGGGATGGCCCTGTAACCCCATTGTCCTCATTGAGTCCTCCTGGTAGCTGTAAACAACGGCTCAAACCCACCACAGGCAAAGCCTGACAGACCTTATGTTCCAAGTAACGTCAAGCTCGTTTATTTTGACTTATCTAATTTATTATCGAGTTCCACAGGTGCTCGCACTCAAACCATATAACCCAAGGAGCCCAAGATAGGAAAAACCAAGGAGACCAAGATAGGAAAAACCAACGAGCCCAAGATAGGAAAAACCAACGAGCCCAAGATAGGAAAAACCAACGAGCCCAAGATAGGAAAAACCAAGGAGACCAAGATAGGAAAAACCAAGGAGACCAAGATAGGAAAAACCAACGAGACCAAGATAGGAAAAACCAAGGAGCCCAAGATAGGAAAAACCAAGGAGCCCAAGATAGGAAAAATCAAGGAGCCCAAGATAGGAAAAACCAAGGAGCCCAAGATAGGAAAAACCAAGGAGACCAAGATAGGAAAAACCAACGAGACCAAGATAGGAAAAACCAAGGAGACCAAGATAGGAAAAACAAAGGAGACCAAGATAGGAAAAATCAAGGAGCCCAAGATAGGAAAAACCAAGGAGCCCAAGATAGGAAAAACCAAGGAGACCAAGATAGGAAAAACCAACGAGACCAAGATAGGAAAAACCAAGGAGACCAAGATAGGAAAAACAAAGGAGACCAAGATAGGAAAAACAAAGGAGACCAAAATAAGAAAAACAAAGGAAACCAAGATAGGAAAAACAAGGGATCCAAGATTGGAAAAACCAAGGAGACCAAGGTACAAAATAATGATCTTAATTTAATGCCATGCTCGAAAGACTACAAAAGAAGACATTGCTAAGTGTGGAAAATCTGCTGACCATTTTGTTTAGCACTTTATTGCATTTTTCACGGTCACTTTCTGTATCCAGATGTCTCCCTTATGGAGGGATTAAATAGGGAGATTCTGGCTGCAACATGGCTTGTGTCAGACTACACTTGCGTGAATCAGGTCTCATTGTCTTCCCCTAGCCCCTCCGACACTCCAACCCGTATTCACTCTGACTGTTCCTTGTGTCCAAGGGGAAAGATTTGGATCCTCTGTCGCCCCTGTGACATCAAATCCAGTAATGCATCATCTGACTGACTGCCTCAGATGACCCTCTTCCGTGGGAGTATGGCTGTTGTCAGGAGCATCAACTGCTTCACAAGTATTTACTGCAGGAACATCGGGGACAGTTGTGGTATGCCTTGGCTGTTCCATACAGCCAAATTTAGAATTACTCATTCGACTATAAGGAACATCTTTAAAAAAAAAATAATAATAATAATAATACATACAAAAGAGTGATTGTGACTGATTCGGTAAACAACTGTAATACCACGAAGACATTGGTAGATCTTGTGAGTGCTTGTGAGTGTGGCGCCTATTTAAGGTTCTGAAATGTTCTACCTCTGTTTGGAATGATGGCGAGCGCCAGACTGGCGAGCGCCAGAAGCACCGAAACACCGCTCTATTTCTACTGAATAATAGGGCCTGGCACATTGCACTCTCATGTCACAAGGACAGCCACCAGAGGACACAGAGAGACAACCATGCCACTGCTGGGACTCCGGAGTACAACACTCTACTGTATATAGGACAGTGGCATTGTAGTAGGCGTTTTAACAGGTAGGACCCTATGGCTGCTCACATGGACAATACACCTTCTGATACAGATGTATGGCGAATGCGCACGTTTTTAAAGAGTTAGTGAATCTGTGAACATGCATGAATTGCATGATAACTATAATTAAATCATTATTTCACAAATAACTACACTAATAACTATAGTTATTTAGTTGATTTAGTTCCCCCACCTAGACAGAGGGAGTTGAACGTCAGGTGTGGGCTCACAGGACCCACAACGCATATCATAATGTGTTATTGGACATTATCTATAAAAGCTTTTTGTCAAAGCAGGTCTTAGATGCTCTCCTCAAACAAGTTTTCGCAATGCACTTGGCAAACGTAGCCAGTACTTAGTTGAGACGCATCATGAAGGCTAAACCGATGTCAACCAGAGATTAAGAGCTGAGATGTGTGGCCTAAACCAAAGCAATCATCTACTGTATGCTTGTCTTTTGTTTCTATGACGAAGGACTTGCATCACTGATGGTAACTGTTGCTGGGCTTATATACTATATTGTCCTCTGTGCTGCAGGAAAGCTACACATGAATCATGACAGAATTAGGCATCAGCTGAGAGACATGGCATAAGTGGCTGGGAAATATCAACAGAAACACACAGTGTATCAGTTACAGCACTGTGTCACACACTCCTGTTGGGGCATGTCATGTCTGCATCTAGGTGCAAAGATCAGATATTCATCCATGGCAATTGTATATGTCAATCCCAGTAACCTTTTCTGCCACATTTCTACAGTCATTTGTTGCAGTAGAACTTTTAAGAATCACTATTTCGTGTCCAACTAGTTTGAGACAAGTATCTGTATCTCCTCAGACATGACACCATGTTTGCTGTGACATTTAAAGCCATGTGTTGATTTATTTCACAGGTGGTGGTGAAACTGTTTTGAACACTTCCTCACAATGGATGACTATGAACACAGTGTGCAAGTCTGTGAACCCCCCCCCCCCACACACACCCCCCCACACACGCTGGCTGGAATGGAATCCGGCATGGTCAGGTGCTTTGTAGGTTGTCTGCCGCATTGACGTACCCTTGGGTTATGAGGGGTCTCCCGTGGAACATTACCTCAGCAAGTAGGGCGTGGATAGCTTGGGGAATATCCTCTCGGGCAGCGAGGATGAGGATGTGCACCTGGAGTTCATCAATAGGTTCTTTGAAAGGCTTAAAAGTCTCCCGGAGGCTGAACAGCTTATTGAGCACAGCCAAGCAACAGTTGGAAAATGCAGCAAGGCAGCACAGGGGGAGGTGTGTGGTGATGGACCACGAGCCAACGGCGGCTCTCTGCCAATAAACAACCCAGAGTTCAACTCCCTGTCTGCCCGTAGTGAGACAGCAACTAGCAAGGAAACCACAGAGCCAGACAACGCCAAGTCCAACACAATAGATACGCCTGACTCCAAGATGGCCCCTGAGCTCCCAGCCAATAATGCCTCTGAAGGTGAGATGGACAAATCAACCAATCTCAACGTAGAGTTGGTCATCAGACAGGAGGATTGGTCGTTGGTGTCAGCAAATTAAGCAGGGAGGCAGAAGAGTGTCAATCCTGTCACTTACTCAAAGCGGTAATGGAAATGACAGCCGACTCATTAAAGACACCTGCCTCTGGGAAAGTGCTGAATTCAGAATAAGCTGTATGTAAAAGTGTGGGTGACGAAAGACACAGAGATGTAATGTTAGATCAACCACTTCTTAGGAAAAGCTCTGACTCATGCCTTAACCCTGATAGGGATTCATCTAGTGATGCCACATGATAAATCAACAGAAGGAAAATAAATACCTGATGTTGTCACATCACCAAAGAAAGAAGGATACGAGAGGCAGTTCTTATTCAATCAGAGTAACTCTGAGGAGGAGAGATGTGCACAGGGAACAGCAATGAATGCTCATGTACAACTATCAAGAGATTACACAGCAGTTTATGTGACTGAGGCAGTCTGTGAGCATATCAAATCCTAAGCTCTCCAAACAAAGAGTTATCAGTGTCCACCCACATATGCAGAAATACTCCAGGGGAGAGCCAGAAACAATGTGCCACCTGGGCCGTCTGCAGTTGAACATTTATCGACTCCCCATCTAAGAGTCCAAAGTTAACTGAGAAGAATGAGTTGATTGAAAGACCAGTAAAGCAGGCTAACTGTAAACCGGCCGAGTCTAGCTTGCCTGCAAACAGTGAAGGCACTGATAGATCAAGCTCCCCACCAGGTCGAGCTGTTGACACCGGTTTGTCAACACCTAATTATTTTGTTAATGTGGCAACAAATTTACAGCCAAACAGCTCATTACAATTACAGGCATCGGCTGAATTGAAAGATTGTCCTGGGTTGCCAGTGTCGATGACCACCTGTGCTTCTAGTGAGTCTTTGTCATTCCCAGAGGAAGGAAAGTTTGGCACAGACCACATCGCACAATATCAAAGAGAATCTGGGCCTCCACAACTGCAAGAAATGAATAGAGAGACTCAAAACAGGGAGGCCTCATCTGAGGTTCTCAACACACCAGAATCAACAGAACATAACCCTGCAGTCGGAAAGAATACATCATTCATTTCGAAAGCTAGCAGTGCTGTTATTTATTCAAGCACATTGCAGCTGCCTCATGAAAACATAGTCCTCGAGATACACCAAGAAAATACAAATATAAAAATGGACTCAACCCAACTCTTGCTAGGAGTGGTCAGCACTAACGCAACACTAAAACCTACCAAGACACCATTACCTAGCAGAATCAAGTGTTTCAACGTGCCCTGCTGTTCAGAATCAGACAGTCAAAGAACCTATGGAAACCAGACTTTAAAGCTGACTTTATTCTGGATGCAACTGAGAAGCCTGTATTAGCAATGTGCCTTTTCACTGTCTGCTACTCTGTTACTCCAAAGAGTGCTATGAACTCTCATCAGTCAGATGAAAAAAAGATACTTGCATAATAATGTCACAGAAAACCACCCTGACCCATCTACTCCAGAGAATGTTCCATTAGCTCAATCAAATATTCATTCATTTCTAATTCCCCTGATTTGCAAATGGAAGGCGGACAAATTGATGGGGTTCAGTCTTTTATTTTATTATATTTCACCTTTATTTAACCAGGTAGGCCAGTTGAGAACAAGTTCTCATTTACAACTGTGACCTGGCCAAGATAAAGCAAGGCAGTGAGACAAAAACAGCAAAAAAGAGTTACACATAAACAAACGCACAGTCAATAACACAATAGAAAAATCTATGTACAGTATGTGCAAATGTAGAAGAGTAGGGAGGTAGGCAATAAATAGGCCATAGAGGCGAAATAATAAAAATGTAGCATTAACACTGGAGTGATAGATGTGCAGATGGTGATGTGCAAGTAGAGATACTAGGGTGCAAAAGAGCAAGAGGGTGAGTAATAATATGGGGACGAGGTAGTTGGGTGTGCTATTTACAGATTGGCTGTGTACAGGTACAGTGATCGGTAAGGTGCTCTGACAGCTGATGCTTAAAGTTAGAGAGGGAGATATAAGACTCCAGTTTCAGTGATTTTTGCAATCCGTTCCAGTCATTGGCAGCTGAGAACTGGAAGGAAAGACGGCCAAAGGAAGCGTTGGCTTTGGGGATGACCAGTGAAATATACCTGCTGGAGCACATGCTACGGGTGGGTGTTGCTATGGTGACCAGTGAGCTGAGATAATGCAGGGCTTTACCTAGCAAAGACTTATAGATGACCTGGAGCAAGTGGGTTTGGTGACGAATATGTAGTGAGGGCCAGCCAACGAGAGCATACAGGTCGCAGTGGGGAGTAGTATATGGGGCTTTGGTGACAAAACGGATGATAGACTACATTCAGTTTGTTGAGTAGAGTGTTGGAGGCTATTTTGTAAATGACATCGCCGAAGTCAAGGATGGGTACGATAGTCCGTTTTTCGAGGGTATGTTTGGCAGCATGAGTGAAGGAGGCTTTGTTGTGAAATAGGAAGCGATTCTAGATTTATTTGGGATTGGAGATGCTTGTTGTGAGTCTGGAAGGAGAGTTTACAGTCTAACCAGACACCTAGGTATTTGTAGTTGTCCACATATTCTAGGTCAGAACCGTCCAGCGTAGTGATGCTAGTCGGGCGGGCGGGTGCGGGCAGCAATCAGTTGATGAGCATGCACTTAGTTTTACTAGAATTTAAAATCAGTTGGAGGCCACGGAAGGAGTGTGTCCAAAGAAGGGCCAGATGTGTACAGAATGGTGTCGTCTGCGTAGAGGTGGATCAGAGAATCACCAGCAGCAAAAGCGACATCATTGATGTATACAGAGAAAAGAGTCTGCCCGAGAATTGAACCCTGTGGCACCCCCATAGAGACTGCCAGAGGTCCAGACAACAGGCCCTCCGATTTGACACACTGAACTCTATCTGAGAAGCAGTTGGTGAACCAGGCGAGACAGTCATTTGAGAAACCAAGGCTGTTGAGTCTGCTGATAAGAATGCGGTGATTGACAGAGTCGAAAGCCTTGGCCAGGTCGATGAAGACGGCTGCACAGCACTGTAATTTATTGATGGCGGTTATGATATCATTTAGGACCTTGAGCGTGGTTGAGGTGCACCCATGACCAGCTCGGAAACCAGATTGCATAGTGGAGAAGGTACGGTGGGATTCGAAATGGTCGGTGATCTGTTTGTTAACAGGGCAGGATGGATATAGGTCTATAACAGTTTGGGTCTAGAGTGTCTCCACCTTTGGAGACGGGGATGATGACCGTGGCAGCTTTCCAATCTTTGGGGATCTCAGACGATACGAAAGAGAGGTTGAACAGGCTAGTACGGGTAGCCAGGGGTACGGGTAGCCAGGTACGGGTAGCCGGGGTATGGGTAGCCAGGTGGAAAGCATGGCCAGCCGTAGAAAAATACTTCTTGAAATGATCGATTATCGTAGATTTATCGGTGGTGACAGTGTTTCCTATCTTCAGTGCAGCAGGCAGCTGGGAGGAAGTGCTCTTCTTCTTTTTGTCTTTTTTGTCTTTTTTTAAATTTTACCCCCTTTTCTCCCTAATTTCGTGGTATCCAATTGTTAGTAGTTACTGTCTTGTCTCATCGCTACAACTCCCGTAACGGGCTCGGGAGAGACGAAGGTCGAAAGCCATGCGTCCTCCGAAACACAACCCAACCAATCCGCACTGCTTCTTAACACAGCGCGCATCCAACCCAGAAGCCAGCCGCACCAATGTGTCGGAGGAAACACCGTGCACCTGGGGACCTGGTTAGCGCGCACTGCGCCCGGCCCGCCACAGGAGTAGCTAGTGCGCGATGTGACAAGGATATCCCTACCGGCCAAACCCTCCCTAACCCGGACGACGCTAGGCCAATTGTGCGTCGCCCCACGGACCTCCCGGTCGCGGCCGACTGCGACAGAGCCTGGGCGCAAACCTAGAGTCTCTGGTGGCACAGCTAGCACTGCGATGCAGTGCCCTAGACCACTGCGCCACCCGGGAGGCTGTGCTCTTATTCTTCATGGACTTTACAGTGTCCCAAAACGTTTTGGAATTAGTGCTACAGGAAACTAATTTCTGTTTGAAAAAGCTAGCCTTAGCTTTCCTAACTGACTGAGTATATTGGTTCCTGACTTCCCTGAAAAGTGGCATATCGCAGGGGCTATTCCATGCTAATGCAGAAACACCACAGGATGTTTTTGTGCTGGTCAAGGACAGTCAAGTCTGGGGTGAACCAAGGGCTATATCTGTTCTTAGTTCTACATTTTTTGAATGGGGCATGCTTATTTAAGATGGTGAGGAAAGCACTTTTGAAGAGCAGCCAGGCATCCTCTACTGACGGGAGGAGGTCAATATCCTTCCAGGATACCCAGGCCAGGTCAATTAAAAAGGCCTGCTTGCTGAAGTGTTTCAGGGAGCGTTTGACATTGATGAGGGGTGGCCGTTTGACCGTGGACCCATTACGCAGGCAATGAGGAAGTAATCGTTGAGATCCTGGTTGAAGACAGCAGAGCTGTATTTAGAGGGAAAGTTGGTTAGGATGATGTCTAAGAGGGTTCCCATGGTTACGGATTTAGGGTTGTACCTGGTAGGTTCCTTGATAATTTGTGGGAGATTGAGGGCATCTAGCTTAGATTGTAGGACAGCCGGAGTGTTAAGCATGTCCCAGTTTAGGTCACCTAACAGTAAGAACTCTGAAGATAGATGGTGTCCAGGGCACATATGGTGTCCAGGGCACAGCTGGGGGCTGAGCGGGGTCTATAGCAAGCAGCAACGTTGAGAGACTTGTTTCTGGAAAGGTGGGTTTTTAAAAGTAGAAGTTAAAATTGTTTGGGCACAGACCTGGATAGTAAGATAGAACTCTGCAGGCTATCTCTGCAGTAGATTGCAACTCCGCCCCCTTTGGCAGTTCTATCTTGTCGGAAAATGTTATAGTTAGGAATGGAAATGTCTGGATTTTTGGTGGCCTTCCTAAGCCAGGATCCAGACAAGGCTATGACATCCGGGTTGGCAGAGTGTGCTAAAGCAGTGAATAAAACAAACTTAGGAAGGAGGCTTCTAATGTTAACATGCATGAAACCAAGGCTTTTACGGTTACAGAAGTCAACAAATGAGAGCGCCTGGGGAATGGGAGTAATTCTGGGGGCTGCAGGGCCTGGGTTAACCTCTACATCACCAGAGGAGCAGAGGAGGAGTAACATAGAGTACGGCTAAAGGCTATAAGAACTGGTTGTCTAGTGCGTTCGGAACAGAGAGTAAAAGGAGCATATTTCTGGGCGAGGAAGAATAGATTCAAGGCATAATGTACAGACAAGGGTATGGTAGGATGTGAGTACAGTGGAGGTAAACCTAGGCATTGAGTGAAAATGAGAGAGGTTTTGTCTCTAGAGGCACCACGGCGATTCAGACAGTTAGCAGGCCGGGGCTGGCAGGCTAGCAGATGGGCCTCAGGGGGACGTCGCAAACCCCCTCGAACGGCTACGTCGGCAGACCAGTCGGGATGGATCGGCGGGACTCCGCGTCGGCAGCAAAGGGTCCAGGCCAATTGGCAAAAGAGGTATTGAAGCCCAGGAATCGTCTGATGGATCTCTTCGGCTAGCCGGGAGATGGGCCTAGCTCCAGGCTAGCTCCAGGCTAACTGGTGCTTGCTTCGGGACAGAAGTCTAACAAAGGATCTACGATAGCACTACCAGATAAACTTAACAATGACTTAGACTTGCCAGTAAAGTTATTTGAAAGCTCTGGTATACCTGATATTCAAACCAGCTTCAATGGTCAAGAGGAAAAACTTTACCAAAGCAAAGCAACGAGGGAGAAGGAAAGTTGATACAGAGGTCAAAACAGAGGACACTGTTACCACAGTCAAAACAGCAGAGCGTGAGGGAATTGAAAAAGCCCCTTGCGAAACACGTCCTGTGTACGCAATCTCCACTTTTTGGAATGAGTTGGAGAAGCTGACCCTTAATTAAATTTTGCGACTGCGTATGTTCAGCGATGCCCAACAGTTCAGTGTTCTCCCCCAGCCACCAGAGAGCAAGGCAGCCGACACCTTCAATGTCGCAGACTCAGGCTACTTCACTCACCTGGACGACTCCAAACCTGACCGCTCCAGTGGCAACATCTTGATGAAGAATTCTCACAAAAGTGCTGATAATCCAAGCACTGATCATATCACAAGCGATGAGTCACCCAACTCTATTGGTATCTTGTGGGAAAGCGAGCCAGACCCAGTTAGCATTGGGTCTGGTATATACCATGAAAATGTAGCAATGCTAAGTTCTCCAAGTGACATCCCCCAACCATTCTTTTTAGGCAGCGCCCGACAGTATTATAAAACATTTTTGTTGCAAAAACGCCACAGTGATTCAGTTCCTGAGTATGAGCATTTCTACTCTGAGTTCTACCCTGTCTCTGGTTCCTGTCGACCAGATCAAAATGTCATTTCTCAGAACCATCAGACTTATATACACGCTGGGCATCCAAGACAAGCCTTTTCCTGATCAACTGCTGTACAACCTACAGGGCAGGATCTTCAAATAACTAGCAGAGCAGAGCAGAGTATATATCAGGATGTGCAGATGGCTGTTGCTAATCCCCTGTACGGACATTTTCTTCATTATTATCTCGTACACATTATCATGCACATTCACCACTGAGTCTTCGAGTAGGCTATTTACATTTTTTAAAGGCATAACCCAAGTGGGAAAACTGAAATATTTTCTTGACATCATGGCCAAGTTGTATACTGTATTTTCCCCCCCAATCATGAGACATCTTTAACTGGATGCAATCTGGTTGCCTTATATCAACCAGAAAACCAGGTAAAAAACTGAAATGATGTCTTCATGAAGTACCATGCCAACTTTTTCCAGCTGGGAAGAGGTAACAAAATCTTAATTAGCAATAATCCATTACTCACTATCGTGATCTTAGTTGACACCCTAAGTCCAGCTGTCAATGAACACTGACTAGACACACATAGTAGTGCTAAGCCAAAGGAATGATTGTACGTGATAACCCATCTTCACTAACAGTGGGTGACCTCTCAAGCTGCCCTGAGCCAAGTGTTACTCATGTTTGCCTTCGAAGGGCAAGTATGAATAGGCCCACATTGGTGGCCAAAAGAGCACCACTCCATCCAGCAAGCAGCTCTAAGAAGGAACAGTGACCTTGTCCATACATGTGATAAGCAACGTGTCTTTAACAAGCTAGTCAACAATGATTCAGATAGGCCTGAAGGTGTTCAAGTTCAAAACCAAATACCTCAATAAGCAAAAAACATCCACAAACTGTCTTTGGGAGTCGACTACAGCCAAATTAAGTGGAAAAGTCATGTTAGGTTGTGTATGGAGGAGAACATCGCTTAAAGCCTCACAGAAATACTTGGGTGCCACAGAGCTGTCTCAGTGTCACACTGTAGATTGTTTGGAATCAGCCCAGGTATGTACCACAGTAGCTGGAACCTGATCAGGGCACAGTGTGAAAGAACAGGAAGTCCCCTACCTAATGTAATGAGAACTGCTCTGTCTGCAGCTGTTATGGGAGGTGAGGTCAATGATAATCACACGTATCTCCCCCTGGACATATTCCCTGTGTGAAGGTGTATTATCACAGTAAGCCCATTTTCTCTGTGGGGACAATTGTACTCCTAAAACAGCTGAACAATGCCATACCCCCAATGATCATTTTAATATTGGAGGAAAAGAGCAGACAAAATACTCTCAGACCAGTTTCACCAGTGTTTACCATTTCATAGGTCCTCTCGATTTATCTATATTCACGTATCCACCATAGCTGCTGGAACCGTGCTGACGGTGTGAAGAATATATATTCAAGCCGGCACAGTACGGTTCTCGTTGGCACAATGTGAAAAGTAGAGAATGTTCAAACTTGAAGGGATACATTTCTTTTGACTGTTTACACAGTAACTTACAGTCTCCTCTGTAGGATTAGATGCCTCCCTTTTACCCCTCAGTCAGTCAGACGTGTAGAAGTCAGCTGACCCACAAGCTGTAAGGCTGGTATGTACTGTACATTTGAGGAAATTATATAGACCCCTTGTTAAAAGGCAATGTTATTAATACATTTTTAAGATTATTATGTTCTAGTCTAGTGTGTGTAAAATGTTTGTGAAAAGCCTATTTGTTCTTCTTCGTTTATTATACATTATACAATATGTGTCACGTTCGTCATAACGATGAGACCAAGGCGCAGCGTGATTTGAATACATACTTCTTTAATAAATGAATAAACACTAAACAAACTAACAAAACAACAAAGACGCTATTTAAACCACGTGCTGACATGCAACTACACATAGACAACTACCCACACAGACAGGTGGGAAAAGGCTACCTAAGTATGGCTCTCAATCAGAGACAACGATAGACAGCTGCCTCTGATTGAGAACCACACCCGGCCAAACACACAGAAATACAAATCATAGAAAAAGGAACATAGAATGCCCACCCAAATCACACCCTGACCAAACCAAAATAGAGACATAAAAAGCTCTCTACGGTCAGGGCGTGACAATATGTCTCAAATGTTGAATTCAATAAGAAGAAGATATCATTGGCATTGGCTCATGTGATATTCTTTACCACACAATGTTACACAGTTTTCCTGGCCAACATAAGCGCACTGTCTGCCATCCGATACCTGCAGAGGAGAGGCAGGGAAAAAGCAACTTGAGAGAAGCCGTTACGTCAAACACCCTCCGTCTGATACAAAGACAGTGAATCAGCCTGCACAGCTACGACAGTGAGTCAACCTGCACAGCTACGACAGTGAATCAGCCTGCACAGCTACGACAGTGAGTCAGCCTGCACAGCTACGACAGTGAGTCAACCTGCACAGCTACGACAGTGAGTCAACCTGCACTGCTACGACAGTGAGTCAACCTGCACAGCTACGACAGTGAGTCAACCTGCACAGCTACGACAGTGAGTCAACCTGCACAGCTACGACAGTGAGTCAACCTGCACAGCTACGACAGTGAGTCAGCCTGCACAGCTACGACAGTGAGTCAACCTGCACAGCTACGACAGTGAGTCAACCTGCACAGCTACGACAGTGAGTCAACCTGCACAGCTACGACAGTGAGTCAACCTGCACAGCTACGACAGTGAGTCAGCCTGCACAGCTACGACAGTGAGTCAGCCTGCACAGCTACGACAGTGAGTCAGCCTGCACAGCTACGACAGTGAATCAGCTTGCACAGCTACGACAGTGAGTCAGCCTGCACAGCTACGACAGTGAGTCAGCCTGCACAGCTACGACAGTGAGTCAGCCTGCACAGCTACGACAGTGAGTCAGCCTGCACAGCTACGACAGTGAGTCAGCCTGCACAGCTACGACAGTGAGTCAACCTGCACAGCTACGACAGTGAGTCAGCCTGCACAGCTACGACAGTGAGTCAGCCTGCACAGCTACGACACTCCAAACCTGCTTTTTCCATGGAAATACTGACAAGGGATACTGAATACTGTATGTTTCGGACCCTATGACATCATGTATCTGACATTTGCCCCCCAGGGTGAAATCTGTGGTGTCCTCTTGTAAAAATGTAAAGGACCAAAATCAATGTTTTGCTGTAAATGAAATGTTTGCACTATGACGTATGAATATGATAAGGGCTCATATTGCCCTGATCTTGAAGTTAGAAATGTATTTTATGGTCCATTGCATTGAAATGGTTGAGCTAGTGTGTATGATAAAAGTATTTCTGTATGTATGCCATTTGATTAGTGTTTTGAGGTCAGTTGATGTCATTTGGCTATCAAAAACATACTTCATTTTTTTATAGATAAATATAGCCCGTAACAAGGGTTTAAATGACCAAATCCTTAGCCAAGAGTGCTGCACCAAACATCATAATTAGATGTACATTTACGCGTCTAAGACTTCCTCTGCAAAAAATGTCCAGATTAATGACAGATTTCTTGATTTATGTGTTAGGACTATGATGTTGCGACAGTGGCTCAAGAGGGACAAACAACAGTAATATTGCCGCTTTTAAAAAAAAAAATTAAGACATTCGCTTCGCCTAGCTGAGTTCTGCTAGGAGCAAAACAAACCTATGAATGCGGACTCCTTTAGAAGGAGGTCATGAATATGGCTTGTAAGTTTTGGGATTAAATGACAAATATTTGAAATTAAAGGTTCTGAGGGAATATAATTGAGAATAATTTAGATGTTTGAATATTCAATCAACTTCATAGTATTTTTCTATATGAATTCATCACATACCCTCTTGCAAAACAAATGTGTATAAAGCACTCATTCAAATCAGATGTCTGTGCCTGGTAGACTAGGACTGTGCCAGTGTATATTTTGACACATTATGAAGGCTGTTCCATTTTGATTACCTCTATTAGATGACTCTGTCATTGTATGGTTTGTTCTGCGGATGTATTACGTTTCAAATATATTTCTGAGTTGACGGCTGTTTGTCGAATGTATTCTGTCCGGTTTTATACACCAGAGGGCAATATAGTATCATGTATAAACTAATTCCAAAGTAATATCAATACTACCAGATTATAAACCACTATGATGTTAAAACAACACTTCAAAATTGCAATCCCTAACAACACAAAGAACACCTTAAACTCCTAAGTTTTTGTCACGTGCACAAGTACAGTGAAATGCCTTTCTTGCTTGCTCTTTCCCAACAATGCAGTACTACTATAACTATTTTTGTTAAGTCAAGTAGATCAAAAACAGAAATAGAAATAAGAAGAACACGAGAAAGTAAGTAAAGGTCAGTTCCAGGGTCAGTGCCAATACCATATTTACATTGTGCAGGGATACTGGAGTGGTAGGGTTAGATATTTACACTGAACAAAAATGTAAATACAACATGCAACAATTTCAACAATTTCACTGAGTTACAGTTCATATAAGGAAATCAGTCAATTTAAATAAATTCATTAGTCCCTTATCTATGGATTTCACATAACTGGGAAAACAGATATGCATCTGTTGGAAAACGAGTCAGTATCTGGTGTGACCATTTGCCTCATGCGGCGCGACACATCTCCTTCGAGATTTGATCAGGCTATTGATTGTGGCCTGTGGAATGTTGTTCCGCTCCTCTGTGCAAAGTTGCTGGATATTGGCGGGAACTGGAACACGCTGTCGTACACGTCGATCCAGAGCATCCCAGTGGTCATCAAAGGTGAACATTTGGCCACTGAAGTCGATTACGACACCAAACTGCTGTCACATCAAGACCCTGGTGAGGACTACGAGCACGCAGATGAGCTTCCCTGAGGACGTTTCTGACTGTTTGTGCAGAGATTTTTGGTTGTGCAAATGTAATTTCATCATCTGTCCAGGTGGCTAGTCTCAGACGATCCCGCAGGTGAAGAAACTGGATGTGGAGGTCCTGGGCTGGTGTGGTTACACATGGTCTGCGGTTATGAGGCTGGTTGGACGTACTGCCAAATTCTCTGAAACAATGCTGGAGGTGGCTTATGGTAGAGAAATTAACATTAAATTATCTGGCAACAGCTCTGGTGGACATTTCTGCAGTCAGCATGCCAATTGCATGCTCTCTCAGAACTTGAGACATCTTTGGCATTGTATTGTGTGACAAAATTACACATTTTAGAGTGGCCTTTTATTGTCCCCAGCTTAAGGTGCACCTGTGTAATGATCATACTGTTGAATCAGCTTCTTGATAAACCACAATGCTAGTCAACCCTATCTTCTGCATTTGGCCACAGGTTCTCATTCACATCACATCTTATGTCATCTTGGGCAATACACATAGGAAAGAATCTTTTGGCATGCCTGGTCCATCCCTGGCAATCTTCTGCAGATATGTCCAGGCATCCAGCATTTTATGCGTCCAGGGTGGACATTTGATCATGTGGATGTAGGTCATAAACCTTCCACCTCCATGAGGAAAATAATTCCTCTATGGGGTTGAGGAATGGAGGGTAAGGTGAGAGGAAAAATGTTACACCAGCCTGGGATGGGCTGCAAACCGCTCTGTGACTACACGAGAGTGTTGAAATGCCACATTGTCCCATACAATTACAAACGTTGGCCGATTTCGCCTCACTGCAACCCTTTCCTCACCTGGCACAACCCTTCCATAGAGGTCATCCAGGAATGAAATGAGACGCTCGGCCCAATTAGCGGTTTGTGTAACAGCCATCCATCAGAGGATATTGCTGCACACATTGTGATGTTGGCACCCCTCTGGCCCGGGACATCCACTGTGGCTCTTTTCCCAATCACATTCCTTCCTCGCTGCCAAATTTTGGCCAGGTTGAAACAAGCCTCATCCACAAATATAAGTCAACGTAAGAGTTAGGCTATTACGGGAGTTTACATTATCCCTAAAAACATGCCATTGTGTTCCTCTGCCCTGTTTGGTTTTGTTCAAAACCAGTTCTGTATTTTATAGTCCTCTTATAGTCCTCTTACCTGGACATATTGTTTCCTGAGTTGCTTGACACCAGAGTTCCCCTCAAAGGGGACAGTGTACAACTGCTTCATCCTAACTTGATGTTGTTTCAGGACTCTAGAAATAGTTGTTGTGCTTACATTGTGAATATTTCCAAATGTAATGTTGTCTGCCAACAATCTCTGTGAGTTTTATGTCATTGTTTCTGATGACCATATCAATGATTGGAGTTTCCTGCTGAAAATCCTACCTCTCCCGCCTGTGGGAGGTAACCGTTGGGTCCTAAGCAGAAACACAAAAACAATTACACACAAGTGGGTTTGGAGGCTTTGCTCAATTAATTCTGTAATGTGCAGTTCAGTCAGATGTCCTTTCAGAATGCAGGACATTTCTCACAATAGATGCCACTGTTGAGCGTTGCAGATCTGGCTGCACTCTCAGACCAGCGTCTCTCATTGATAGACCATGCTTTACGTAATCTCATCTGAGACTACAGCTCTTGATCTTCCTCTCAGTCTTCTTCCACCACGGATACGTACTCCTCTCCCTCTCACAGCCACTCTTCTTCCTCTGTCAGCCACTTCTCTATCTCTGGAAGGGTCCATGTTTACATTACAGGACATCATTATTCCTAAGATGTCCCCTTTTGTAAAGATGGTAATGTAATTGAAAGACTAACACCTGAGTAGGTGTTCAGCTACAATGGGAATCAGCTGTGGTTGGTCTAATTGTTTTGATAGTATTTCATTTTTTAGATTTTGAATATATTTCAATACGGTATTACTGTAGAAATGTAGTAAATTGCTGTCTTATTCAATTTTGTGTTATTTTAGGTTTTGAACTTAAGTTTAACAGTTTTGAAAACAGTATGCAAACATGTGCAAATTGTATTTCAGCCAAATTGCTGCCACGCCACTTTTTCTATTACACTGTTCAGTGTATATGGGTAAGGTGACTAGGCATCAGGATGTATGATAAACAGTGTAGCTAGCAGCAGCGTGTATGATGATTGTGTGTGTGTGTGTGTGTGTGTGTGTGTGTGTGTGTGTGTGTGTGTGTGTGTGTGTGTGTGTGTGTGTGTGTGTGTGTGTGTGTGTGTGTGTGTGTGTGTGTGTGTGTGTGTGTAAAGTGTGTAAAGTGTGTAAAGTGTGCATAGATGGGCACACCATAAAGTGTGATTCCATTTCCAATACAATTAAGTTTTTCACCAGCAGACGGCGAGGTTGGGCCATGAGCGAGAACGAGAGAGAAAAGCGTCACAGATTTAAGGTCCTGGGTGAAATAACACGTCTACTGGAATGTGCTCGTTTTGCAAAGTTTATTTATTTAATTTTATGAAAAAGAGCCTGACTAATAAACATTTATTGAAATGGCTGTACTGCACTCTTCAGTACGGTTGAAAATATCAGATTTGAAGTCAATCTTCCTTATACATCTATCTGATCCATTGTCTTCTTTTCGTTCAAAGGAGCTTGTCTGTTGTACAGTGGTACTCTACTATCATCGTAACCCGTATTCAAATAATTATTAATGAACCATTATAAATTCTTATAAATGTTCATAAATGTTTCAAATGCTTTATTGATTATTATACATACTACACAACATGCTAATGAATTGTAATGCTTAAACACATTTATAAATCGTTTTCTAATGCTTGTTCATGAAAGTGTTACCTATTTACATAAGGTCTTAGCTTGTTTCAGGTCATAACTATACTGAACAAAAATATTATCGCAACATGTGAAGTGCTGGTCCCATGTTTCATGAGCTGAAATAAAATATCCCAGAAATGTTACATACGCAGCTTATTTCTCTCAAATTTGGTGCACTAATTTGTTTACATCCCTGTCAGTGAGAATTTCTTCTTTGCTAAAATAATCCAGCCACCTGACAGGTGTGGCATATCAATAAGCTGATTAAACAGCATGATCATTACACAGGTGCACCTCATGCTGGGGGCAATAAAAGGCCAGTCTAAAATGTGCAGTTTTGTCACACAACACAATGCCACAGATGTCTGAAGTTTTGAGGGAGTGTGCAAATGGCATGCTGACTGAATGACTATCCACCATAACTGTTGCCAGATGTTCATTTCTCTACCATAAGCCGCCTCCAACATCGTTTTAGAGAGTTTGGCAGTACGTCCAACTAGCCTCACATCCGCAGACCACGTGTAACCACAGCAGCCCAGGACCTCCACATCTGAGACCAGCCACCGGGCCAGCTGGTGAAACTGAGGAATATAACTGTCTGTAACTCTGTAAAAATGTTGCATGTTGCGTTTATATTTTTGTTCAGTTTACTTACTACTAAACATCACTACAAATAATAAAAGTATAATCAAGAAAATATTATCAGTACAAGTTGATATTAAAAGCATCGGGCAAGAATAAGAGAAATGTAACGTCCTTTTTATTGTAAATAAACACCTCAAACAAAGTAGAAGAAACAAGCCACAGAAAGAAGAGCAACATTTTGCAGAGGTAGTAGCACAATGCAGAAAGTCCTTTTAAGCCCTCAAAGTTTGCTTTGTGATTTCAGAACATTGAATAAATAATACAAATGTTGTTTTTAGCTTTGTGGAATGCTTTTTACAGCTTACAACCAAAGACAAGTCGTCTGAGGATAGAATATAAAAATCATATAATATACGAATCAAAAAGTTAACACAATAAAAAAGCATGGAAACAGGACGGTATTCAAGAAAATGCTCATAAATAGTACAAAAACTCACAAAATGTAAAATATGAAGCCCAATGCAGTGCACAGTAGCCTACACACAGTAGGGAAAAAAATACATTTTCAAGCGCCCACAGTTAAAAACTATGTACATTTTGCACTTTCATTAATGCTACAATATCAGGCAGTGGTAGGCTGTTTCCTACCTTTTCATACTGTTGTGTGGGAAAGTGATTTTGCTGAATCATGTGTATCTGCGTTAACATACAGTACAGTAGTGCAGCTTAAATACAAATACCGTACTCTTATCACACCCACATAAAGCATTCTTCTGACTACTGAATATCTGACAAATACATTGTTCATGAGGTTTGTGGATAATATGGTGTGAGTCTCAGATGGCACCCTATTCCCTATACAGAGCATGACTTTTAAATGGAGCCCAGTGCACTGAATAGGGAATAGGGTGCCATTTGGGACACAGGCATGATATGCAGTAGTGAGCTTCCACAGTGTTTTTTTATGGCTCTCTGATGGGGATCTGTTGTTTGCACACGTCCAGACGAGCGCCAGTCCATTGTTTGGTTTTATAACCATCTCTGCTGGTTGGTAGCCATGGCACCCAGGCCTCTGGCCCCGAAGTCTAATCCCGTCCGGTGTGGCGAAATTCCAGACATGGGCTGAATCATCCCAGTATTGCAGTCATACTCCCAAATGTTGTCATAGTCCATTTGCTGGTCATCTGGCTCAGATGGCTCAAGGTACGAGTTGTGATCTGTGGGGGCAAGAGAAACGATTCCCAGGCTTTTAGTTTTATAGCAGTAGAAGAAGAGGAATATAAGACCTCGCCCAGATTGGGAAACACTTTTGGACCAGGTCCAATGTATATAACTCTCTCATGGTGTGTGTGAACTGCCGTCTTCGGCTTAACATACAATCGTACTGTACTGTAAAACCAGTACTGTAGCATGCCTATACAACATCACCCACGTTTGTCCTCTGTTTTCTCCTGGGAATTGTGCAAAGACATACAGCTTGAAATGATCACCGGGAATGTCCTAATATCCAATTATATAGTGGGTTATATTTGGAGATAACCTCTTAAAACCCATCCTGTTTTCATATTAGATAAAAGGACCATTAGATATGAGCTATAGAGAGTAGCCCTTGCCCAGTTGTGTGCTGTCAATCACAGCTGGTAGTAACCCTGTCTGGAACAGTGTTCTCTTACACTGGATTTCCCCCCATGAGACACCTGCACACATGGCATTTAAAGCTGGCCTAAGCTCCATTTCATTGGCACATCTGTGCATTTCCTGCACTTTTCTCTCTGCAGAGATAGCCTGTCTGACTGCATGCTGACAGTGACAGACACACCCAGTCCAATAGTCTAACGTTCTATACTATACTGGCCTAAACTGTATGTGTAAATATGCCCTGTTTTTCTTGGAAGTGGTAAAACTACAGTCCCCCTATGAATAGACTTCTGTGTCATAGAGGATTTTGAAGTAAATTGTTACCAACTAAGGCTGATTTTAGTGGGATTTAAGTGTGTGATTTACGATGTGACAATATCATAGAGAGGTTTGAAATGGTGAGCATTCCTTTTTTTTGTCAGAAAGAAATGCTAAATACATAGTAAGCTAAAGGTAACCAACTTATTTGCTGTTTCAGTTTTAAAACATAGCATAACATAGTATAATTCTCTGGTCCTACCAGTACAAGGTGAAGAATGTTGTTCCATTGTGAGTGCAGTGTGCAAGTTTACATGAGCATGCTTGACATTCTTACCTGATGAGAAACCATATAGCATCTGGGTGGTGTTCATAGCAGGCATCACGGGGAAGACCCTCTGTCAAAAGATGAGGACACAAAGTTGCTTCACATGTACAAGAACAACAAATAGTACTTTAGAGAGGATTATTATAGAGTACAACAAATGGAGATTATACCCACAGTATTCAAAATAAATATGATTGATCCATAAAGCATTAACTATGTGCCTTTTAAAGGCAATGTTTCTGTGTTTGTGGAGATTGCATTCAAGGTAAAGGCTGCAGATGTCGGCTTAATTCGAGAGTTTGGGAATACAAGGTTATATCTGCACAAAGATGATCCTGAGATAATTGGCTTTTAAGGTCCGAACCCTCATTGGGTTGAATGGTGTCAGCATTCTTTATCTTGCATTCTTTTTATTTAACAACATGAATTGGGATATTTAGAGTACTACATACTGTAGGTAGAGAACATTGAACAGAACAAGGCTATGTCAATAACTATAATTTTGACAAAAATGAAGATAGTTCTCATTAGAAATTACCTTTGAATGTCAAGCGCTACAATGCTACAACAAAGTTTGGATTGAATCCCGGCCACATGCTTACCATACATACAAGGTCAAATAAATATCGCATTTACAACTCCACACTGTAAGTCGCATTGGCCCGTATAAATAAAGTGTCTCAGAGTAGGAGGGATCTAGGATCAGCATTCACGCTTTGTGAATGTGAGTCATTGAGTTTCAGTTTCTCACCTCCTCTTGCATTGCTTTGGGTGCAGGCAGCAGCCTTAGTCTGGAGACGGCCTTAGCTTTCTGGTCTGGCCCCTGAGGGCCCTCCATCTCCAGCCCCTGGCCCTGGATGAGTACGAGACTCCTCCGGCAGCGCTTGCCCAGGGGAGGGGTGCGCAGCTGGAAGGAGGAGGGTAGGAGATGAGGGTCCTGCTGCTGCTGTGGTGGTCCTCTCACACACTGCTGTTGAGGGTCAGAGGAAGAGAGCATTAGAAAGCCATCAGGTAAAATTGGTAGTAGCAATAGAAGTAGAATTAAAGTAGTAAAGTGCTTTGTGATAAATGTTAAAAGGGCCACATAGATTTGATTGATTGAAAGGAATTGAATTGAACATGGACATTTTTTTTAAAAATTAAATGTCCCAATTTACATTTAGAGCATTTATTAATTGGATGAAGTATCTGTCCAATGACAGTCATGCATATAAAGCCACTGACGAGAAATGGACCTCAACCCTGCCAATGTGTCAATGCTGAGACTAGAGTCTAGACACAAAACTTAAATTCCCGGGTGCGCTTGTGGTGTAAACTGAGACGTTTGAATCCAGTATCATGACCCACTTACCGCTGGCTGCTGCCTGAGCCGGCTCTCCTCCTCCTGCGCATAGATGTCAGGGGTGCAGGGCTCGTCATACAGGGGCGACAGGGGCTGCCGGGGGGCGCACATGTCCGAGTGCCGTTGGGGGGCAGAAAGCGACACGTACTTCAGGGACGTCTGTGGAGTGCTCCAGCTGTTGGACTGATCACACAGGGATTTCCCAGCGGTTATCATTATTATTCCATCACTCACAGTCAGTCTTTGCTCTCAGCACAGTACATGAATGGCCATTCTCTTTTCTAGCGCTCTCACGCTCAGGGACTAGCAGACGCTAATCATTTAAGCCATACTTAGTGCTGGGATTTGGGGTAGGGTTACCAAGCGGAGAGATGGGGCTAATCTCAGACATGATCTACAGAGGGGTCGGGGATAGTTGGAGGGTGTAGTCTACTAGCGTGACAACTGTCCGAGTTCGTGTGGAGTGTATGCCGCTAGCCTGCTACACTGATCTGTCTTTAGTGTCTTTAGTGGGGCGGCGTAAAACAGGTTGCTCTCCCTGAGTGCTGTTACGGAAAGTTGTTTCCTGTCCAGCACTTATGGGGTAATATCTCCCCTAAGACATATCTACTGAATTAAGCTGGAGAGGTACTGTAACATATCATTTTACACCGCTGGCAACTATCCTTCTACTCCTTTAACTGACAGCCCTGTTGTTTTGTGGTAGACTGTTTGGGTTCTAGCACACATGATGAACAGAAAAAGCATAGTCCCAGAGGGAATATTCCATAATCAAGTTAGCGACCAGGCTGAAGTTAGTACCTTGACGAGAGGGGCCTTCTCCAGATACTGTTGGGTGCTGGCGCGGTCACAGTGCAGGCCTGAGTAGGGCATGTTGTACACCGGCCCCTCAGGGGTGAGGTAGGAGCAGCGCTGCGGGGAGGAGTAGCACTGCGACAAAGGTCGGAGGTCGCGCTCAGGCCTGGTGTGGGATGACACGCTGTTGCTGCGGCTTCCCAGGCGAGCCATCTCGGTGGACGTGGGCCGACTGGCACTGTACTGTAAGGACACACAGACAGAGGGCAAAGGTCAAGTATGCTCAGTAACATCAAAACTAACAGGGGTGATACGAATGAACACAAAAGGGTGGTGTCCCGGAGTCTCGTTCTGAACTAAAAAGCACCAAGATATTCTCCATTGAGCATGCTTTTTAGTCCAGGGCTTAATTTGGATCCGGGAAATCGGCCCAAAGAGTTCAAACAGATCTGTAATCTGGCGAACCTGTTATGATGCTATTGTTCCTATACCCGCCCTGAAAAGTAAAGTTGTATTCCTGCTTTGCTTGAATAGCACCCAGTCTAGCTGATGTTATTCGTTGCCAAAGTGTAAGCAAGGAAAGTTGAAGATTTCAAATCATCTTCATTTGTACCGGGGAGGTGCAGTTCAGTAGCTAAAAGTAGGCTACACACACCAAGAACAACATGTTTTCTGGGCAGAGAGCTGAGCTGGATGAGCAACCAGTCTACAGGGTCCTTCGTTCTTTAGGGAGTCCGATCAAGGTCTTGATAGCGTACGACACTTCTGTTGATCCTTGAGATCTCTCTGTTCTCAGGTAACCTGTTGATTGCTAAGGCAGCGAGTAAGTGCCCCTCATTTCTTATGGTCAAATGTGTCTTTATGGTGTTATATCGGAGGGAAAAAACAAATATGTTTTGATCTCGTTTTCGGGAGGCTTCAGGACTTCAGCGTCGGCTTGGGTTGTAACAGGAGAAGCACGGTCTAGACCTTGGTTAATAATTCACCTTTGGAAACGAAGAGTGCTCCTACTGCTCTGCCCAACTCTACCAAAACAAACAAGCTCTTTCATGATAGAGTCCTGTGGACATCAGATAAATGCTTTATACCAGCTACGTAAATGCCCCCACCACAGAGCAGAGCCTTACAACACCACATTCCGTAGCGTAAAAGTACATAACTTTACGTGGGCATAACAGTAGTACACACTTAAATTCACTCTAGTTTCTTAGTAGAAAGCAGACCTCGGTCTTTTTGAGGTGTACTTCATTGAGCTTTGAGTTTGCAATTTCATGTTAATTTAATAGTTTTAATTTGCTGATTGTGGTCTGCTGTCTCTAATTGTTGCCTAATATCTCTCTAGGAGCTGATCCGTCGTCAGGATTGTGGAATAAATCGAATGTTAAGGTAAGATTTGAATGGAGAAAGCTGATCCAAGATCAGCGCTTGCCTTTCCTTTGATCCTATCAGTACTGACACATGCTCCAATGATGCACTTGTGAACGCTCTCTTTACGTGGTGTTCTGGGAAGCACATGACAATTCTGGCCGTTATAGGAACAATGCATCGTTAAAACACTCCTAAGTTCCATCGCTATCAGGAAACCAGGCCCTGGACAACCTAAACCAATCGCAGCTTGAGTATCTGAATGTATTTGACCTATGTATTTGATCCAGGTCTGGTAGAAAGTGTTCAAATGCACACTTACACACAGGGGTTCTGTGTACCCTGGGGACAGAGGGTTGTCCTCGTGTCTGGGGGGGAACTGGAGGTGGTGGGATCCAGACCCTGACCCCCGTCCACTGTGGGACTGACCCAGCCTCAGAGACTCACTCCGACCCTGGCTGTTCCGACCCTGGCTGTTCCGACCCTGGCTCTGGCTGTTCACACTCCACCTGTCAAACTCTGGAGCCTAGTTGGAAGAATACAGCACGACGTGTTAACAAATGAAACCAATCAAACGGACAGTCGAACACAGTTAAAATTGAGGTGGAATATAGTTTGCACATTAATGGATCCTAAATAAGACAACGTGCTTAAAACAAGGTAACTTAGAATGGGTAAATTCATGCAAGATTCATAGCCTTGATATGGCAATAGCCTCCAATATAATGCTGTCCATAGTGGTTCCAATAGAATAGAATGAGGCTATAGTCAAATCAGGGCTACCAAACATATTGCTGCTCTCGGATCAGTTTGCCTTTTAGATCATCATGAATATGAATAGGAGGAAACTGATCCTAAGTCAGTGTCTCACCTCTCTCGGCGTGGGGGTGTAGATGATGTCATAAACGGGGGGCGGGGGACTGAGCACGGGGACATCAGAGGCTTTGAAGTACTGGATCCAGTCGCAGAACTCCCTCTTATCAAGACAGGACACCACGATAGGGTTTATCAGCTTGCCTGGGAAAGCAGAGCCAGTTCATGGATTCAGTCACTCATTGGAGTGTACATGAGGCAATTTGCACTTAAGTGAACTTCATTTGCAATTTAGATTTAAAAACGAGTGTAGCTCAGCGGTCAAGTTACCTTCGATCATGAAGGTATTGGGCTTGACGTCCTGGCAGGGTGTGGTCACAGTGATCATGTTGAGTGGAAGTTTCCCCTGCGATCACACACACACACACACACACTGTTACACACACTTCTGACACACAGACAGATCAGAGGGAGACGATTGCAAACATGACAAAGTATGTCCTTGAGTGTAATCAAGGTGTCATAGGCTATGAGTGACTCATACGAGCTAGAGGTGAGACTAGGGTCAGAGCAGTACATCTACTGTATGCTAAATATCTATACCGCAGCTAAGAGTAAGCCTGAGTACCAGTCTGTTTATGATTTCATGCCAACTCCTTGGCATGACAAGGATTTGACATGATGCCACAAACAGATCTGGGACCAGGCTAGCTAAGAGTCTATCCATGGTTCAGCGGGACGTTTTAAAATTACCTTGTAGAACAGGCCGTGGCACTCTTCTGATAGGATGATCAGAGTGGTGGGGTACATCACCAGTAGTCTGTCACTATGCTCCTATAGTGGACACAATGGCAACAATCAACTCTCACTGCATTCAATAGCTAATTCAATGTTCAGTATCTCGCCATGGTGCGGATGTTTGTCTCTCAGGCTGATACAGAGAGACTCATCCATGCTTTCATTACAAGCAGACTTGACTACTGTAATGCTCTCCTGTCTGGTCTACCCCAGAAATCCATGGGTCAACTGCAAAACATACAGAATGCTGCAGCACGGGTACTGAACAAGACCAGACAAAGAGCACACAATTGTGCACCACAATACATGAGACATGCTTTTAAGTTATGTACCCAGTAGGTCCCTCAGGTCCTCTGGCACTGGCCTTTTAACTATCCCAAAGCCTAGGACCAAGATGCATAGAGAGGCAGCCTTTAGTTATTATGCCCCCAGCCTCTGGAATAGCCTGCCAGAGAGCCTGGGGGGGGGGCGAAACTGTGGACATACTTAAAAGAGATCTTACAACACAACTTTGTAGCTTTGCTTTTCCTTAGGGTGCTTTTTTGTCATTCAGTTGATGTTATTCTTCAGTTTTTTATCCTCTTATGTTTGCTGTGTAGTAAATATTTCCGTTTTTATTTTAATCGTTTTTTATTCGTTTTTTCCTGTGAAGCACATTGCTTTGCATTCCATGTCTGAAGTGTGCTGTGTAAATAAAGCTTGATTTGATTTGATTTAGATTGTCTCTTGTGTTCAGTGTAAGATGAAGTGTCACGTCTTAGAGCTAATGTGTGTTCACGTCAGATGCAGTGTTGCTGTTACACAGTTCTACTGGGCTTTCTGTGTCAAATATTAAAGGCCCTTACAATGAAACAGTAGCTAAATGCAAGTGGGCTATTATCTCCCAGACCGTGTGTGAGCGCGTGTGCTTGCATGTGTGCGTGGCTGACAGACAGCTGACGTTACAGCTGCGAGGTGAGTCAAGTTGTTGCTTGAGCCAAGCAACTGCCTTTCACACACCCAGTTTACAAGCCCTCAAACTCCCCTCCCGGAAACTTCAACCAGCCTACCGCTATTTCCCACCAAACATTAACTTGCAGATTTACCCCCAGGCTACATGAGTAATGTTTTTTGATAGGATTAAGCCTAGTCAGCAACGGGCAGCATGTATTTCTTTGGCTTCTGTCTTGTTTGGCTAGCAGAGTAACATGTTCTGTAGGAGTCTCAGTAACTGTAGTAGACTCCTGTACTGCCCATACCCTTCCACAAGGTATAGAGTCACAGCAGACAACACCGCCCACTCCTTATGCACTATGTAGTGTGTGTTTGTGTGTGTTTGTGTGTGTGTGTGTGTGTGTGTGTGTGTGTGTGTGTGTGTGTGTGTGTGTGTGTGTGTGTGTGTGTGTGTGTGTGTGTGTGTGTGTGTGTGTGTGTGTGTGTGTGTGTGTGTGTGTGTGGACGTGGACGTGGACGTGTGTGTGAATGTGTTTAATTATACTTGTGGGGACCAGAAGTCCCCATAAGAATAGTAAACGAACCAAAAATTTACCAGCCAGGGACATTTTGTTGGTCCCCACAAGGTCAAATGCTATTTCTAGGGGGTTTAGAATTAGTGTTAGAATTGGGTTTAGGCTTAGGAGCTAGGGTAAGGGGTTAGGGTTAGGTTTACAGGGTAAGGGTACGGGTCGTCTAGTTTCGCAAAACGACTTAGCAGCAGTCAAGACCATGAATACACTATCTTATTCATCTGTCTTAATATGTTTTCTTTGTTTATGTGCAAGTGGATGGTGCGCATTCAGGGTTCTTTGTTCTAGTGATATTTGAATATTAATGTCAAACTTCCAGAGAAGATGGCCAAATATTAGAATTTTTTACTGACACGTCATGTTTTAGTGGCTATAATGTTTCAGTGGCAGGTTCTAACATTTCAGTGACAGGTTATAGTGTTTCAGTAACTTGACAGGTTATAACATTTCAGTGACAGGTTACAGTGTTTCAGTAACTTGACAGGTTATAACATTTCAGTGAGGTGGGTGTTGTACCTGGCATGGGAGGTGCTGAAGGTGGACTTTGGTCACATAGGTGATGGGCCCCAGACTCTCACGCTGAGAACCCTCCCACTCATAGATGGGCTCTTTACTGATAGAGTTCCTCAGCTCCTCTCTCCCCTCCGTGCTCTCCTCTACTTTCTGCTAGAAACAGGTAGACATGTTTACATTAGCGAGGCATGGAAATAATCAACTTTACCCCACCAGTTATGAAGGATAAACATTAAAGACATAGCAGAACTTCTCCACAGTATGAGCTATTATTGCCGTAACTTTGGGGCTTTTCCTCATTTAATAGTGGCGCAGTCATACGTAAATAATATCGTATACAACTGTATAATGAAACAAATTGTTCCTACGCCAGCTGTTACTATTGGAGGTGGAAGAAGCAACATAGCATTCATTATTTTTTTTGCTTTTGTGCCCTTATACTTGTATTTCATCACCTATTTAATGTATGTGATCAGCCTTTTCCACACATGTGGGTGTAGCTATGACCCAGTGCAAATGTGAGTCTAGTGATGTGGTCGTGGTGCAGTCATGACCGCTCCCTGGGATCATGATGCCCTCAAGGAGAGACAGCCATGACTCAACACATCCTGTTGATGGACGACTTTTTAACATCAGGATCAACCCAGGGTGTAGCTCCTACGTTGGCCTACTCAACTGGTTTTCTTTCCTTCAATTCCATCTGACCTGTCATACAAATGAAACAGTATTGTTTGATTACCTTAACCCTGGTGTAGGTCTCGAGAGGTGCAATGGGGGTGCCCCCGTTGATCTCGATGTGTTCTTTGAGCAGGCCAAACCACAGGTCCATCTCCTCCTGGTTGGAACAGTAGACAATGATGGGGTTCAGGCTGACACCTGCAGGGGTCAAAGATCATGGGGTCAGAGGTGTCAAAAGGGAAGTGGCTGGCCACCAATGCTTCCAGCTCAAGCCCTACCATATTCATTTACAAATAGAAAGCTCTACGTTATGCCAAAGGCAGCTTGTCGTCGCCGGTAAATCAAGCTTTTGGGTTTCCTGCTATTTCAGAAAGAAACTATGTAAAAAATATATATAAATAAGTAGAGCTCCCTGTCATGTTAATTACACATTCTGTCAAACTTCCACAAAATATCCCCTGTAGTGTCAAAACAGGTTCGGTTACATGTGAAACCACTGACTTACAGTGCATTCGGAAAGTATTCAGACCCCTTGACTTTTTCCACATTTTGTTACGCTACAGCCTTATTCTAAAATGAATGAAATTGTAATTTTTTTCTCATAGATTTACACACAATACCCCATAATTTAAAGCAAGTAAATGGTTTTCAGATTTTTTTGCAAATGTATAAAAATAATTTTACGGGAATATCACAGAACGATGGAGGCCACTGTGTTCTTGGGGACCTTCAATACTGCAGAAATCTTTTGGTACCCTTCCCCAGATCTGTGACTCGACATAATTCCTTCGACCTGATGGCTTGGTTTTTGCTCTGACATGCACTGTCAACTGTGGGACCTTATATAGACAGGAGTGTGCCTTTCCAAATCATGTCCAATCAATTGAATTTACCACAGGTGGACTCCCATCAAGTTGTAAAAACATCTCAAGTATGATCAATGGAAACAGGATGCACCTGAGCTCAATTTCCAGTCTCATAGCAAAGGGTCTGAATACTTATGTAAATAAGGTACTTCTGTTTTATTTTATACATTTGCCAACATTTCTAAAAACCTATTTTCACTTTGTCGTTCTGGGGTATGTGTGTACATTGATGAGGGAAAAATTATTGAATTAATTTTAGAATAAGGCTGTAACGTAACAAAATGTGGGAAATGTCAAGGGGTCTGAATACTTTCCGAATGCACTATACATGTAAACCATTACAGGATAGCGTGAGTGACCTGAGCCCGTATTCATAAAGCATCTCAGAGCATGACTGCTGATCTAGGATCAGGTCCCCCATGTCCATGTGATCTTATTCATTATGATCTAAAAGGTAAAACTGGTCCTAAATCACCACTTCTACTTTGAGATGCTTGACACATATGGCCCCGTGCTCTCTTTAGCCTCCTTACAGCTCACCTAGCGGAGAAGTAAAGCCCACCTTCCTCCAGACCGCCTTCCTTCTCAAGAGGAATGTAGCCTACAGAACCTGATGTTAAAAGAGCTGGAATCTCCCTTTATCAGCCCTACACATACCAAAGATAACAGGCGAGATAGCCTCTTTCATTACATTCCCATTCCCACGCCTTCGTTATTGTTAGCAGGGCAGGCCCCAGGCATAAGTGACATAAGCGATTGCTTAGGAACTGCTCTCAACTTACTTTGGAGAGTTGGAATAGTAGAATACACAAAGTGCAAGTTCAACGTGTGGCTGTGCGTTAGCTGTTTTTCTCTTGTTATGTCAGTTACTGACAATCACTCAATATCATTAACATGGCATAACATTTACATTTACATTTAAGTCATTTAGCAGACGCTCTTATCCAGAGCGACTTACATAAATCATGGCAAAGTCTTTAGAATATCAGGAAATTAGCTTTAAAACTGCACAAATTTCTCTCCACCCTATGGCAAAATGGGAATAATTGCAGGAAATGTGTTATAAAATTGCTAAATGTTCTCTCCGCCACATGGCAAAAAGTGTAGAACTGCAGGATATTTACTTTAAAACTTAAATATTTCTCTCAGCCGTCAAGAGAAGGCCACTAAAAAGTTTTCCCCCCTTCCACCAAATCTTGTCTTGGGCCCCCAAAAGGCTAGGGGGCTGGCCTTGATTGTCAGGAATGCTTGCCTTGCCAGCTGACTGTTCCCTAATCGGCAGCCTTGCTGCTCTTATTTGTAGATCTTCTTTCTATTCATTCCAGCTTTCATTTTTGCCCTTGATCATGACACTCCCTCGATTTAGGCATTTTTCCACGGGTCAAGCGAGGACGGAGAAAGCCTGACAGAGGGGATGACAGGTTATTTCTGGAGCTTAGGCCTATTGTTCTGACCTGTCCACCTCGTTAGTGGTCTGGCTGTTGTTATTAAGTGTTCTTAACTGACTTATAGGAGTGCGAGAGTCCGGACTACGGGTATCGCTGTCGACTCCGGACTTCTGAGCCCATTGTGTCCAGCTCCCACTTCCTTCCCTTCGCCACACTTTCCTGGCTGTGTTGCCCTCTCATCTGTCTCCTCCCCCTCTCATTTCAAATGTATCTCTATCAGAATACAAAAATATGAATAAACAGACTTACTCAAGTTATGACTGTTGCGACATGACCCTAACTAAACCTTTGTAGGAACTTCCCGGGACTTTCTAGGGCAGTATACGGGAGTGTATGTGTGCCTATCCATCATGCTAAGTCAACTCCTGTTGGGGCTTACAGGAAAGCTGATTCATCCGTGTAGCAATGAGGAAGATGTGAAAGATTTTCATTCTGAGATATCGCTGCTGAGCACAATCTCTCACTTGACTCAGAGTTTCGTCACGCTAACTCTACATGTGTTTCCAGTCAAGTGCACTGCAGCCTCCCTCTAGGTAAATAAAGGCTCTCTCAGAACAGGGAAAACATCTGAAACACAATATTTTATTAAGTCAGTTTGTTCCAAGAAGTATCTCTGAATGTGAAGTATGTTTTGGCCATGCGTAACAAAGAAAACATTTTGGGAATTATAAAGAAATACAAATAAAGAGACTTCGAATTTTCCATGACTTGAGCTGACTTCATGTGTCTACAAGTATCATATTAGTGTCATGTTGGATTCAGAGAAACAACGAAGATCCCATTATCAAACACATTTCAATCCCAAACCATTACAACTCTAGCCCAGTTATCAGGTATCTCTGTGCTTTAACCAACTCCTTTGACCTTCATTGTCATGCCATAGAACAGACAATAGAGAAGCTGACTAAGGCACATCAGATATGGCAACCATGCTCAAATTAAGCGTACAACTATTTTTGGTCATCATTATCAAAGACACAGTGAAGTTGATAATGAAGTCCTTGAACATTTGGAGATCAGGGCAAAGCCTCTCAAAGAAGGAGTGCTGATCTAGGATCAGTTTTGCCTTTAAGATAGTAATTCATAAGATTACATGGACAGATCCTAGATCAGCACTCCTACTTTGAGATGTTTGTGGATACGGGCCCAGATCCTAAGAGGCCAAACTAGTAGGCGTTAATTAGGGTGCCCCTGGAATGTGCTATAGATTATATGTCTTCACAGGGCTGAGAGCGGGCCCTGGCCTTTCTGCCTCGACAGCTGAGAGAGTTCAGGGGCACCTGTCGTTTAACAAGTGGGGCCTTCAAGAGAGGCTTGGCGCCCTGACCGAGAGCAGAGAGGGGCAACTCTAGTTAGTTTTGGTGGTTGAGGGGAGGTGAAAGGGGTCATGGCACTTTTGAATCACCGGAACGTCAGAACATGGGAAACGCCACCAATTCAAAATAGCATGTGATGTTCGGCTTGGGATCGTGAAAGTGAATGTGGGCTCTGTCTGTCTTTGCTGTGAGAGAAATTAAACTTGAGAACCGTTTCGCTTTACGTCATGTTTTTGCACACGTCATCCATTGACAGCAATACAAGATTTCCGTGACAGTCGAGTTATGCGCACGCATCTCAAGTAACTTTGAGACTGGTCGAAAGAAGACGGGCATTTGGACACCACAATATTGGTGTTCTTATGCAAATGTGAACCAACATTCCTACATTTTTGTCTCACATGTTGAGAATTAAACCTTGCCTACCGCACCACTGAGTTACAGAGAAGCTTGAAGCTGGCCTTTGAATCATAAACAACTATAAATAGCCTACAAGACGATCCAATGGCAACTCAACACAGACTGATTGGCTATAGTCAATAGAAAATATAAAACAGACGATTGCAACATTTCAGCGCTCCATGCTGTCCCAGTTCTGAATACCACGAGCACATGAAGTTAATCGTTTTTTCCTTTCAAGTAAAAGGCCAACTCACCGTTGATCTGTAATGCAAATTCCTGGGGTTGGCTGGAGTTACAGTTTTCCTGCAGGTTGCAGATGGTGAGCTCTTTCAGAGGAAGAGTCCCCTGCACAGCACAAAACACAAGTCAAATCTTAGTCGTTCAATCATTCCATTTCATCATACAGTATCATTGTCGGGACCATAGAAATATACTATATAGAAAGGATGGGGTACACTGTTTTTCAAGCGTACTGTACATCATAACTTCATTTTTGCCATTCTCCATTCTCTGTAAACTTAAGGAACAATAACATTTTCGAACCTATATGAATTGAAATCAGCCACTCCCCTTTATGTACTCTGAACATTTTATGACTCTAGGACCGAGAAAATGTTTTCAAAATAGCTTCTGAAGTTTGGTGATTTTATGATCATAATTTGTTTCAGTTTTGGAGACACACGGTTTTGGTCCAATAGTGACGATATCGTAGTCCGGTCTTGTGTTTTCCTTTTGTAAAAGATTTCAATCTAATTACATTTCTAATTTCCGCAAATATCGCTATTAGTTGGCTTGAAACTAAAGCCAGCCAGGTGAATTTATGATTGTATCAGGCCTTACATTTGTCATCATTTACTCAATGACTAATATCCAATATCCAGCAGCTTCCCATCCTGTCACTGAGTCTGGTGCGAGTCTAGTGCTAACAAAACATAGACACTGTACCACAGTGATTCATGACTGCTCATACTTTGCGAGACAGGTTTAGGAGACAGAATCATACACATTATGTTTACCAACACACAAGCCGTTGGCAAGGAACGTGTGTCTCGAGGCATAACAGAGATTGAGAACGATGCAGCCGTTACATTTTAGTCATTTAGCGGATGCTCTTCTACAGAGGGACTTACAATCACTGCACTGACACTACTGCGTCATGGTGAACATTTCCTCACCATTTCAGTGATTTGCGATCATCACTCATTCATTTACAACATTTTGACAGCAATATATCCATAGATAACATAATCGCAGCCTTTGAAAAACAGTTGGCTGGAAAGCCTCACCTGGTAGGTGAGTCCAGTGGTGTTGTTGGAGACGAAATGAAGGTGTGTCTGGAAAAGGTCCAGGTAGCAGTCATGCACATCCTGCAGAGAGAGAGAGAGAGAGGTCATAGCCGATATCGTCAAACCCAATCTATGCAGGATTTAAGGTCTGGAACTTGAAGCCAGAACAGTATAACACCAGAATCCCAGAATCTACTTTCAGCTGGTCTAATAACACCAACTGGAATATCACGTTATGACTATATGTTTATCACGGTGGTCCTGAGGGGCAACATCATCTTTGTTTCTACACAGACATCTGCACTCTGTTTCTCTGATGATCAAAAGGAGTGGCGTCTTGACCCAGTGCAATTGATGTGTCCTAAATGGCACCCTATTCCTTATAAATTACACTACTTTTGACCAGAGCCTAACATCTTATTCTTAATGATCCTATAATGCTGTCAACGTTGATTTGACTGTCATTTTACACCTATAGGAAGTGGTGTGCTGGGACTTGGATTATAAGGACTTGTGTTATTATGAGGACTTGTGGGATTTCCCAAAGAGCCACTTGTGATTTACAATCACTTCCTGACATTTGACAAGCCTAGCCCTCAACTGTTTTAGGGTTCACCTCTTTTTCAACAAAATAGTGAAGAAATACTTCCTCGCTTTGCGTTCGACATTGCATTGAGTTACCAAACAATGTGTTCTTTCTCCTATGACCTCATCCAACACTCCATTCTTTCAACCTTTTTTTCTCTCCCTCTTCTTGACAGCATGGTTGCATCTGTGACAGATTCCCACGGTTGGGCGCCTGTTTTTCCATATACCTGTTCTGAGATCAGCCCTGAGTTTGTCTCAGGAAGGTGTTTCCCCTCAGCATGTTCAAACACAGGTCCCCTAAGCTGAACCCTGTTTTGATTCATCACTGCCGGTCACCGCGTCAATGTTAGCTAAGCGTTAGCTAAGCGCTTCACACTGCCACAGAGCATAGGCTACATCCTGTCCCCTCCACCTGTTTGTTTGGTTCACCTCCCGTCGGGGTGACTAACACGCTGTTTCACTGTGGGGCTGAGGCTTGTTTAAATACCTCATTTATCACAGTGACTGTGTGGAGATATGTTTATTGTACTTTATCGTTGTTTCATCAATGTAGTTAGTTAAATACACTATATATACAAAGGTATGTGGACACCCCTTCACATTAATGAATTTGGCCATTTCAGCTACACCCGTTGCTGACAGGTGTACACAATTGAGCACACAGCCATGCAATCTCCATAGACAAACATTGGCAGTAGAATGGCCTTACTGAAGAGCTCAGTGACTTTCAACATGGCACCGTCATAGGATGCTACCTTTCCAATAAGTCAGTGGTTCGAGCCCTGAATGCTGATAGGTTGAAAGCCGTGGTATATCAGACCGTATCCCACAGGTATGACAAAACATTTATTTTTACTGCTCTAATTACGTTGGAACCAGTTTATAATAGCAGTAAAGCACCTCGGGGGTTTGTGATATATGTCAATATACCACGGCTAAGGGCTGTGTCCTAGCACTGCGCCCTTAGCCGTGGTATATTGTCCATATACCACACCCCCTCGGGCCTAATTGCTTAAATATAACCTTGAGGTAATGTAACATATCACACTAAATGGAGTGTCACTGATTTACGTACAGAATAATACGAATTGCCCCGAGACCAAGTTGGTGCGTGTGTGCATGTCTGTGTGTGTATGTCTGTGTGTAGGTGTGTCTCACCTGGCAGTGGAGAAAGCGGAAACGGACTTTAGAATGGTGGACCATTCTGCCGTAGTTCTTGACATTGATGCTGCTCTTCTTCCAGCCGTGGACCGGGTCGTAAGGGAACTTAACGTTCTCAATCGTCTGCAGGTCTTTATGGGTCATTTCCTGCAACCGACAATCACGTCAATGACCATTAGACCGCTGTACACAACAAAATAACGTAGCCCTTTCCTGTAGTCAATGACCAAAAGCGCCCTCTTTGGCCCCATGGGTGGAATGTTATTAATATTTTTCATATTTACATCATTAATAAAGTGTCAAACAGTTTTGTTATATTTCAGTCTTCTGTGATGTATATAAAGTGTAATATTGGGATGCAAACTCAAAATGTAATACATTTTAACTCTACATCTGACATGGTACAGGTGTCTCCTTATTCAAAAGTCTACTTTTGTTTCAAAGTAGACTTGTTTAAGACGACCAAGAATCACTCTGTGTGACCTTGATTTAGCCCACTACAGTAAAAGGTTAAATAAGTTTGCTTGTTATTAAGACAAGACTAACGTAGAGGTAATGTGTTTTCTTAAAGGGTTATTTGGTTGTCCCTGTAGGAGAACACTCTTCTGGGTCTAAAGGTACAGGGACAGAAGGGTAGCTCATTTTAGATAGATATATACTGTATACAGGTACGGACATAGTAAGTGTGTTGTCTGACATGGTGAGATGAGACATTATGACATGAAATATTTGTGTACGTTAATGAAATATGTCTACGGTAGAGAGAGAGATGCATATTTTCAGCAGTCCCTACCTTCCTCGGGGTGACAGTGCAGAGGATATTGATGATGCTGTTGGACTTCTCCTGTCCTTCCTGGGGATTATTTTTACGAAACAAGCGGCTGCTGCTCGGGAGGAGAGGGAAGGGAGGGAGGAGAGTGAGGGGAGGGAGGAGAGAAGCATGTGTTAGAACTTGCTCTCCCATGTTTACCATACAGGCATGTAGCCTAGCCTATCTGCTTGCTGTGCTACCAGTTGGGTTCCCAATGGCAGATAAAAACAATGAGTTCAAGACAAATGTGTTTCTTTCTGAAGAGTTCTCTTGTCTGGTTTTTGTTTTGAAAGTGTGTGGAGTGTAAAAAAACAGCTTGGTGTCGCATTGTAAATCTGGCCTTTTTTTCTCTGGTTTCTCCAAGTGGTCAAGTTCCCATTCCAATCCAACCTTTGCTCTTTTTTTTCCCTTGACAGCTTAATGACTGTCGAAACATGGTTTGTGTCTCATCGTGTCATCTCAATTGACCAGGAACCCCCTTGTCAGTTCCGTTCAACATCACCAATTTAAATGAGCAGAACAATCGGGGCTTGTGTCTGAGATAGGCAGGGCATGAATAGATCAATCAGGCTTCAATGTCTTCCTTTGTCACGACTGACCCCCATCTGTTATCATTAGTGTCACATCTTTATAACGAAGGTTTTCCGGTGCATTGATAACAGACGGAGTCAACTTTTACAATCTCCCTCGAGTATATCTCCCTGTGTCCAATCTGAATGTAGTTAGCATAACAAAAAAGACATTGTTCGCGCTATGTGGGAATCAACTTCGGATCAGTATCTGATAACTGACAAACATGACTGGCAAGCATCAATCATCAAATAAAGAGATCCCAATTTTGCAGGTTCTTGTTCTTTGAGATCTGAATAGAACAATATGTCGTGTACACTGACTGTCTGACGCAGTCCAGAAATGTCAATTCAAAGAGGAATGCAGATGATAGACAGGTAGCTGTGAACCTAGCATTCTTTGTGTCACTGGATTGGCATTCACATTCACTCGCTTGGCTCTGAAGGGAATACCTGAACACTGAACCTGGCCTGTTTCCCTAACACACAGACAGCAGGACATAGAGGAAGTGAGAACACTGATGTTATTGTTCCAGGTTGAACAATCAATTCACCTGTGTGTGTGTGTGTGTGTGTGTGTGTGTGTGTGTGTGTGTGTCTGTGTGTGTGTGTGTGTGTGTGTGTGTGTGTGTGTGTGTGTGTGTGTGTGTGTGTGTGTGTGTGTGTGTGTGTGTGTGTGTGTGTGTGTGTGTGTGTGTGTGTGTGTGTGTGCGTGCGTGCGTGAGAGAGAGCCCACTCTGGAATGTTGATGTACTTGTAGAGTATATTGTTCCAAACAATGTCTTAAAATGAACAGCATCCAAAAAGGGTCGTTTTGAGATATTCATATTAAATAAAGGAATGTGAAACTGTGTATTTCAGAATCTAGACATTCTCCATATTTTAGAGCACACTGCAAGGAGTGTAATGACACCAATATGTTGTCTGTATCATGTGCGATTCCCAGATCATAAGGTCTTACAGAAAGCATTTCTCCGAGGCTCAGAAAGTCTTGATTTATTTATACTGATAGTTCATTAAAGTAGCATCAGAAAGTCTTGATTTATTTATACTGATAGTTCATTAAAGTAGCATCAGAAAGTCTTGATTTATTTATACTGATAGTTCATTAAAGTAGCATAAGCTTACAGCATCGCTAATCAATACTTGAGCAGTCGTCCAACCCATACAAGATCATTCTTTCATGACCAGGATATTGACACTTCATGTTCCGGCAGTGTTCCTATTCAATTCGAACCAGTCTATTCTATTCTAATGGGGCTTAGATCCTGATAAGAAAAAGCAACCATATTATCTGACAACCGACATATCATCTTAGATGCAAATAAGAGGCAAATGCTAACTGCAGTACACACATACAGTTTTAAACACAGTTGTAATTATGGTTCACACAGTCAGAAAGACATCACTGCTCATGTGCTCTCATGTACCTATGTGATCCTGACTCTGACCCCATAAACCTCACAACCTCCATTTAAACCATACAACTCAAACGCTGTGAAATACTAGGATTCCCTACCAGCTGAAACAGCCAGTCTAAAATAACACACAACGAATGAGCCAGACATGTATGACATTTAGGCTCCGTCTTGAACAAACACCAGAAGTACAGTGAAAAGACAAAGTTGAGTGTTTTGTGAGGGATTGTTATTCCTTCCTTACCTGTTCCTGCGTATGAAACTCTTGCTGGAGAACCTGAAGTTGTGTTGAGGAACGCATGACATGCTACTCCCCATGTTGCTCTACTGTTGTTGGGGCTGTAACCTCCTCTGTAGACGTCCTGTATTTTATTCCCTGTGTGATGGTGAATGTGTAATCCAAAGCAGACTGTATGGTGGTGTGCTCCTTGCTGAAGTCAGGCAGATACTGAGGGAGAAGTGGGCAGGGCGAGTGCTGTATAGACAGACTGGTGTGTGTGAGGGAGTGAGAGTGTGTGTGTGCAGGGGGAGGGGCTTTGAGTTGTGACAGTGTGTGTGTGCGTGTGCGTGTGCGTGTGTGTGTGTGTGTGTGTGTGTGTGTGTGTGTGTGTGTGTGTGTGTGTGTGTGTGTGTGTGTGTGTGTGTGTGCGTGTGTGTGTGTGTGTTCGTGTTTGTGGGGTGAGTGATTTCACACCATGCCTGGGATCCCTCTGTTAAAGCCATTCCACAACAAAGACGGGGCCCAGCGAAATGTGCCATTTCACACTTTTCACCAGCCAAATGGCCTCGTCTCAATGTTTGAAGGCCATCATGAGAAGATACAGGTCACTCTGAATGATGGTGGTTGATGGTGGTGTCAGACTGGGGCATGTCTGAGCATGAAATTGCCTGTGGCCCAAAGGAGTGTTTATTATCGCCCCACATACTTTGAGCACAACAAATTAATTCTGAAATGTAAGTAATGTTAATGTATTTTACTTTTATTTAACTAGGCAAGTCAGTTAAGAACAAATTAATATTTACAATGACGGCCTACCCCGGTCAAACCCTAACCCGGACGACGCTAGGCCAAAAAACGGCAATCAACACTCCTTCTGTGGCCTCCAACTGTTCTTAAATACTAGTAAAACGAAATGCATGCTCTTCAACCGATCGCTGCCCGCACCTGCCCGCCCGACTAGCATCACTAATCTGGATGGTTCCGTGTTAGAATATGTGGACAACTATAAATACCTAGGTGTCTGGCTAGATGGTAAACTCTCCTTCCAGACTCACATTAAGCATCTCCAATCCAAAGTTAAATCTAGAATCGGCTTCCTATTTCGCAACAAAGCCTCCTTCACTCATGCTGCCAAACATACCCTCGTAAAACTGACTATCCTACCGATCCTTGACTTCGGCGATGTCATTTACAAAATAGCCTCCAACACTTTACTCTGCAAATTGGATGCAGTCTATAACAGTGCCATCCGATTTGTCACCAAAGCCCCATATACTACCCACCACTGCGACCTGTATGCTCTCATTGGCTGGTCCTCGCTACATATTCATCACCAAACCCACTGGCTCCAGGTCATCTACAAGTCTATGCTCAGCTCACTGATCACCATAGCAACACCCACCCGTAGCAAGCGTTCCAGAAGGTATATTTCACTGGTCATCCCCAAAGCCAACACCTCCTTTGGCAGCCTTTCCTTCCTGTTCTCTGCTGCCAATGACTGGAATGAATTGCAAAAATCACTGAAGTTGGAGACTTATATCTCCCTCACTAACTTTAAGCGTCAGCTGTCAGAGCAGCTTACCGATCGCTGCAGCTGTACACAGCCCATCTGTAAATAGCCCATCCAACCAACCAACTACCTACCTCATCCCCATATTTGTTTTTGTTTTTCTGCTCTTTTGCACACCAGTATTTCTACTTCTACTTGCACATCATTTTTCTATTGATTGACTGTTCGATTGTTTATCCCATGTGTAACTCTGTGTTGTTTTTGTCGCACTGCTTTGCTTTATCTTGGCCAGGTCGCAGTTGTAAATGAGAACTTGTTCTCAACTGGCCTACCTGGTTAGAAAAAGGTGAAATATATATGTATTTTTCTAAATGTGCGCCGCCCTATGGGACTCCCAGTCACGGCCGGTTGTGATACAGCCTGGAATCGAACCAGGGTCCGTAGTGATGCCTCTAGCACTGAGATGCAGTGCCTTAAACTGCTGCACCACTCGGGAGCAAAGGATGTGAAATTGGAACAGACAGGTCATTTTCTTGTGATTGTTTTATATAATAAATGGCAATAAAGAGAGTCAAAAAACAAATCATAAGTAATAAGGTTTTGAAGTGTCTGTCCTATATCTAGGAGATATAATAAAGCTCAGGATATATTTTTGTAGACATATTTAACCCCTTATTTATGTTGGTACAAAACTACCTCCATTCTTCTGGCTTAAATTGACAGATTTTGATGGGAATTTTTGTTATTATGTTGACGCACCCATGTGTCAATAGGCTCTTAAGTCATTTAGCAAACGGTCTTATCCAGTAGTGAATTACATACAGGACCGCCATGGGAATCGAACCCACAACCTTGGGGTTGCAAGCACCAAGCTCTACCCACTAAGCCACATGGGACAACAAAGCAAAGAAACGTGTTAATATAATCAGTGTTGAGAAAACTATATTTTTGAAAACATCACTTTAAACCCAAAATGAACTTAAATTAGTATATTACATGACATTTTACAAAATGAAGATGTCATACTTGTACAGCAGACCATGAGAATATTATGTAATTACTGTATTTTACCTATGTGTCTCTAATATGTGTACACTGTTTAAGCCTTGTATGATTTTTGAATATGAAATATAGTCCCACATTTAAATTAAATCCATCCTTACGATCCAATGCTGAAGCAGTTATCTGTCAGTGTGGGATAGGGGCATTCCACAGTTTCAGCAGGATGCCGTATACACAAGCTCCTGTTTACCTAAAAGAACACATGAGTCAAATGATATCATGTTTGATTCATCAAAAGAACCAGTCAGGTGAATTTCATTGTCATTCACACTAATGTGGAACAGAGGAAAAGTGAAACAAAAGCGAAACAAAAACAAAGTATCTGCTATATACTTCAGGACTAGGAGCGATGCAACTGTTTTCCGGATTTCATAAAAGCATAATTAGAGGTTATTATGAGTAGAGAGGGCACATCTTTGTCATACTGAAAAACCAAAAATTTTCCATTCAAATTCATACCCCAAAACAACATTTCTTAAATAGACGGTGATTGTTTCTCGGGTCAATCAGACAGTGAGTCACAAACTAATGATCGCCTGTGGGTCATCCCACATCCCAAGGCTTTAATTCCAGTTTCTGTCCATGACTGGGCTTTAAATGTCATGCCAATGGATTCACCCCAGGCACTAATCAGTCATCATCCCAGTTAAACACACTATTGGGAATCTCCACTCTTCAAGATGGCAATCTAAAGCCTGTCTGAAAAGCCACATTTACCATAACAAGGATAGGTGCTGCTCAAGCATGAATAATTTAATCAAGGGGGAATGTGGAGTATAGCTGTAATTTGATAGAGACAAGCAGCCATGGTATGTTTCAGATGTAACATTGAGTGAGAAAAGAAACTAGAGGTTGTCCATGACTTTTCTGATGTAGCCTAATTGTATCTATTTATTTTATTTAACCCTTATTTTACCAGGTAAGTTGACTGAGAACACATTCTCATTTTACAGGAAGGAGCTGGGGAATAGATACAGGGGAGAGTGGATGAATGAGCCAATTGTAACGATGTTGCATACAATGACTGACAGTCTCTATGCCAAGCCACATAAGTACCCTAACACATAGTGCCCTCTAGTCTCTTATTCCCTTATCTTAGTATGAATAAAAATGAATCATGTATGAATAACTGTCAAAAAGTAACTTGAAACTGTCAAACAGAAAATTACTTAAAAAGTATTTTCTAAAGTGCAATACAATTGATGAGGCAGTGGAGTTTGTAAAAGTGTTTCACATACATTACAGCCTTTTATAGTTATAACTCCCCCGGAGCAGACAAGCCTACCACGAGTTGGCAGGTATATACCAAAATCTGAAGCGATTTATTGACTGTGTAGTCTAGTGTGTGTGTGACAGATGAGTGAGTCTATCATAGGATGTCATGGAAAAATAAATGTGCGCGCTTGTCAGCAACTGCACAGCAAATGGTGACTCACCCATGTAGTCACCGCGCGCACTCCAGTCCCACGCGCATATCCCAGAAGGAAGCAGCGCTTCTTATGAAAACTGACAATTTGGGAAAGTTCTCTGCCGTCACTCCGGTCTCTGTCGGGTTTCGATTGCATCTCTGTTGAAGAGCATATACTGTCCTACACAAAGACGTGATACCGTGAAAAATAAAATAAAATCGCCATGTGCCAAAAAGCAATCCAAACCCTGATAAACAGGCCTACATATTTTCTGTTCATGTAGGGAACTGGGCACACCTAACAGCTACTCAATCATCATATCAAACGTGTAAAACTAAACGTAAATAGTAGTATACAATCATTCAATTATGTCAGTTTTGTGAAGATAAATGACCTACTTAATGTGATACCTTTCAAGATGACAGTCATTTATTTCATGCTTGTTGGATGGGAATGTTTTTCTAGTAGGCCCTAAATGAGATCACATCTCTTCATTCCCAACAAGGATGGATTTACAGGACTTGGTCCCATGATTATGTGTCATAGCATGCTCAATGGGTAGAGGCAATAGGCTGCTTTGCCAAAATCAACACCACACTGTAATAATAACAAGCCATTCAGGTCTTTTTGGCCATGTAGTGTATGATCCATATCAAATCACATTGTATTGGTCACATACACATGATTAGCAGATGTTATTGCGGGTGTAGCGAAATGCTTGTGTAGGCCTATAGTGGTAGTAAACATATGAAATAATCTACTTCACTTAATTTTGGCACCCAGGTATACTAACATTATTAAGAGATGTGTTCACATAACCTTTTAGTCCACTAACTGAAGATTTGTCCCGGTCCCCACATATTGTGTCTCCCAATACGTTGTCTGAGTTTAACTTTGGGCCTACCCGGGAAGCCACCCGCCTGTGTTTATCCAGACGCAGTGGGTGACAGCAGGGTGCTAAAGTCACACCAAGGGCCTTTTAAAATGGAGTCTGGGTAAGAGGCCCCCCATCATCAGGTGTCAAAGAGAGAACCGTTCGGGCCAAAGTTCTCCCACACAGGAGAACAATAAAGGAATCTTAATTGGACTGTCTTTGAAGAGAGGATCAATCCATTTAGGATCTTATGAATCTATGAAGAAGTCATAAGATATTTCAAAGGTTCCATGGCTCGCTTCATATATGGCCCTCAAAAAGGTTCTAAAACAAAAACATGAACAAAGGGGGGTGGGCTCAAGGAAGAGGTGTGATGTATCATGGCAGGTAATACTGCATTTTGGATTATCCACATACAACACGTAACAACTTATTCCCCCCCCCCCCCCCCCCCATTGGGTACCACTGACATACATAGATTTCCACAGATCAAGAATGTGAATCACAAAGTTTTGTTGTGACAAGTCTAATGGACATTCACGCACACATTTTCCCCTTTCAGTTCTGAACCTGTAATCAGGTTGCCACATCTTTTGTCAAGAACGATGACTCCATTCCTATTCCACACCTCAAATTACCTCGATTACCACCAAGACCACGTTCATAAACTCGTTTGACAAGGACTTTACATGAATTCCTATCAAACTGGTTTAACCCTCCTGAACCTAATCATGCAGCTGCATCGTTTTTCAGAGAACATCAAGTAACCAATATTACCTAAATAACTTTTTCATAAACCAGTTAGACAAGGAGTTTACATTGATTTATTAGGATTTGTGATGTTTTCAGAAGTAAAAAGGCAACAGCCCCAAAAGCATATGGGTCCCACCCTTTCATGTTGTAGCACAGTCGACACTCCAACCTTTCCAGAGACGGTGGCTTCATCACCATAGCCAGATAAGGGCTGTTTGGCCACCGACACCAGTACAGGAATGTCGGTAGGTGACAGTCACAGAGGGACCAGGGAGGGGTGAAGGGGGTCTGGCTGTCTCTGATCCACTGTGTGACTGGCTACATAGCTGTGCCTGCGTTTATAGGCCCAGGCTGTAAACTCATTACCATCCACCTATCAGCACAGGGGACAGGACTACAGGGCAACCATTCATTTACACCCCCCCCCCCCCCCCCAAAGACATGAGTTGGCTTCCATTTTACTCTTTACAGCAGATTGTTGTAGTGTACCAGTTCTTTCTGATAGCTCACAGTAAGCTTAATAAAAAAAGACCAACATAGTATGCACTTTTCATATCAGTGTGTGCATTTATATTCACATGGTGTATGTGTTTTAGTGTATTTGAGTGAGTGTGATTGGTCTGTGGATTCTATGTGACCGAGGTCATGAGGGGTAAAGTGAGAGTGCTCAGCTGTCCACTCAGATTAGTGTGAAAGGAAAGCATGCTGGGACGATACTAAATGGATACTGTAGTGGGCATAGCAACACACATGCTGTTAGCAACGCAACCTTCAACTGAACTAGCGCCCATTGAGCAAAATTGGTTCAAAGACGTCTTTTAACGCCTTTTTAACAAAGAAGACATATTTTCAACATCTTGTGCTTAGTGGGCTGTGTGTTCAAAATATACTCCATAAACAACATGGGTCCTCACACCGGAAAACATCTATTTATTTATTTTCGATACAGTGTATTGCTCCATTTTCACAATAGTGCAAAATTACTTTACAAGTTTCCTCATAAATATAACAAACATAACATATTATAAATAAACAATGCATGTGACAATGTGTTAACTGAAAAAGCTACAGTCACATTGACATTGCACAAATGTTTTAATCCAAGAAATTGGGTAATTGAATCAACAAAATGGAAGCCAAGGTCTTGTGTGGTTGAGTGCGGATTTCACTCATGGTACATAAGGAGTTCACACGAACCCAGAAGGCAACATTTGCCATGGAATGTTATAATGAGTTATTTTTCTGGTTGTAAATGTGTTTTCTGGTTGTATGGTCAGATATCAGATTACAACTAGTTAAAGGTGTCCTTTTCTGGCTGCTAAAAAGACATCCAATCAGTATACAACTTTTGCCCTTTGGGAACAATTGCAGGAAATAATCTGTATTAGACAAACAGAGCTTTGTTTTCGAAGGGGGCCTTTTTACAACTAACCAATATTGGGTTGTTTCAGAAAAACAAACTAGAACAACAAAATCCTTCTAAAAAAGGGAGAAAAAAATGACTTCTCAGAAGTTTGACATCTTATCACACTGTGCTACATATTTATTGAACCTAGTTAACCATGACTGAGTGTAGAACTCAAATTAGGACCCGTTGTAGTCTATTGTAACCTTGGCTGACGCAGCTCTTTCACCTTAGGCAAAGAGTCAGTATCAACTTTGTACAAATAGGTTCATTATTTTAACCACTCCACCTTCGAACTTCCAAAGAATCCTGGTATTACCTTACTGACGTGTTTCAGAGTATCATTCGAGCTTAGAGTTATATTACATGTTGCCACACGTTTACTACATCAACCCTGGCGTGGTGCATTTGTATCCTTTTCAACAACACACGGATGAGGTATGGGTGAGTACAAACTGAAGTGTACGTAAGACAAAATGACAGCACCAGTGTCAAGTGTTCAGATTGGTGTCATTTGTGTTAAACTTGCTAACTTTACGCACTTAAGCCGTTTCAAAGCTGCCAGAAGCGTGATACCACTGTGTGTGTTTATGAATGATAATGGTCTATACAGCAAATTAGGGTCTTCTAATTAGCGAGTGGACAAGCAAGCTTGCATACCGTCGCCTTCCACACAACAGTATTGGACATCAGTTGCCCTAACTATTAATGACATTGGTGGTGTCATGCTCGTGGCAGTGACAAGGCAATAAAAAAACATTTAAAAATATATACCTACATTTTCAGTCAAGGTACCAACACACAGAAGAATCTCCATGAGGACCTGTAAATGCATCAGCTACTTTCTCTCATGGTTACATGAACCACTGCATGAAAAAAATAAACCTTTATCTTTTAACTGTTTCCCGTTACAAATAATAGAGATATTTCAGTTGACCGGGGTCCCGTATGTGTTAAGCGTCTCAGAGTAGGAGTGCCGATCTAGAATCAGTTTAGCCTTTTAAATCATTCAGAATAAGAGGGATGACCTGATCCGGAATCAGAATTCCTACTCTGAGATACTTTATGATTACGGCCCTGATATTGTCTTCAGTTTAAGACATCCTTATCAATCCTCTCATCACTCTGATACACTCAACTCTCAAGCACAAACTGAATGACTAACAGTTTCACACTTTGACTTTCTCCCTGACAGACTTCCATCCACGATATGCACAAAGTTAACGCAACAAAATAAAAACAATACGTCTCTCTTGAGTTGTAGCAGTGGTCCATTTTCTTTTCATAAAGCATCTTTGAAATTGTCTGAATATATTAGCTATAGATTGTTTTACATTTAATAAATAAGAAATAGAATTCAACGTAATTCGATCTATTCGATCTATAGATCTATTGATACTCGATCTACCGTTACTCGAAACAAATTCTACAGTTTCGAGTAACGGTAGATCGAGTATCAATAGATCTATTTTTCAGTGTGAAGTTTCCCCTAGGTACAGATCTAGGATCAGCTTCCCCTTCCCCAATCCTAACCTTAACCATTAGTGGGGAAAACGCTAAACTGACCCAAGATCAGGGGTAACTTCACCCTCCTCCCCATGTGCGTCTGTGGGGTTGGACGGTAAACAACATTGGCCGTTACTGCCACCTAGTGTGACACATTTAGCAGCACTATACATTTTTATTCCTTCCGGCCAGGACACGATATGCATGCATGGCAGAACCAGCCTATAGCTACATTCCTTAGTTAAAATAATTCATTTCAATATCTATATATATATTATTGCAAAAATGGTGATAACAAAAGAAAAGACATTTACAGTACACATGATACACAAAGTGACTGTCTTCAGAGACAGTGTTTCAAGTGTTGGATTGCAAAGGGAAAGAGGGATGAAGGGAGGATCTTTTTTTAATTTTCTTTTTTTTAAACCATTATCCAAGGAAAACTCTACCGTGTTCTTCAAGAGACTAGGAGCTGGTATCTTTACGGTAATACAGCGAGACCTCAGGAAATGAGACCCCAAAAGATCCACCAGCAACCCCTGTGTTTCTCTCTCTCCCCATCCTTCACTCTTCCAACCTCTCACTCTTCCCATCACCTCTTCTCTGTTTAACTGCACCCCCTCCCTTCCCTCCCTCCCCCCCTTCACACAGAGCAGTTACGTCTCTTGCTTGGGCCTGGCTGTGCGGGGGCGGCGGTGACCGAGGCGGGGGCTGAGGTCAGCCGGAGCCTAGCCCCGTGTCAAAGGCTGGTGGAGGACACGGAGAGCGTGGGCGACGAGGGCGGCGGGAAGTTGAGCAGCTCCAGGACGGCCACGCCCACGCTGCTGCGTCGCGTGAACATGCAGGAGGCCGCCACCCACTTGTTGCTGCGCGGGTTGTACTTCTCAATGGAGTTGAGGCTGGAGCTGCCGTCGTTGCCGCCCACTGCGTACAGCCAGCCGTCCATGGCCACAAGGTCATGGGTACTTCTGGGAAAGGGGTGCAGCATAACATGCACACTCAGTAAGGCAGGTCAAATTCAGGTAGGTCCCTCCCTGTTTCAGCCTGTTTGCTTCCGTTTGGTCGTAGTGAATACGACCTTGCTGTGACTAGATGGGGCCTGTTTTTAGATGAATATGAGCCACACTGCTGATTACAACAATGGTTTATTTATGGACTGGAGCATCCATTGTCATCAGGTTTCCCTGGTCAATTCATTTCCTGTTGACTCTGTCTATTTCCCTGTGTGTGTGTGTGTGTGTGTGTGTGTGTGTGTGTGTGTGTGTGTGTGTGTGTGTGTGTGTGTGTGTGTGTGTGTGTGTGTGAGATCTTGTGTGTGTGACTGTCTTCATGTTTGTGTGTGTGTGTGTGTGTGTATGTGCATGTTTGACTCTAATTCAATTTAAATCTCCCAATCCTGGTCTCTAAGGCCCACTGCTTGTGCAGGGTCCAGAAACCCTAATCATTAGGTGAGTAACGGCCGTAATGAAAACCTCATCACACTCCGAGACTACTTTCAAATACTCCTATATAACAGAATGGCATCAAGTATTGTGTACAACATAAGACCTTAAAGGCACTTGTGTGGGGTACATTCTAAATGGCTTCACAGCCTTTATGTACATATAAAGGCATTTATGAGGAGCGAGAGAAGGCTCTATATATGCCCTGGTAATGAAGTTATAGCCACAGGTGGTTGGTAGCGATTGTGACGTGGCTGGCGGTGCCCACCTGCGTATGTTCATGGGCGCCACGCCCTCCCAGGCATTGGTCTTGGGGTTGAACCGCTCCACTGAGTTCAGGCAGCTGGTGCCGTCATTTCCCCCGGCAACGTAGAGCATCCCCTCCAGCACAGCCACCCCGGCACTGCTGCGCCGGCTCAGCATGTTGGCGATGGTCGTCCACGCGTTGCTCTGTTCCGACCAATCATAGAGGGTTGTTAGGAGTGACGTGGTCAGTTGAGGGACTCATCAGTGTTGGTTCTACTTTTTGATCTGGGCAGAAGTTCAGCTTTATGGGCCGGTTTTAACCAGATTAAGCATATTAATGGACTGAAAATATAGCCTGGTGGGACCAGCCTAACCGCTACGTTCACCATTGTATTTAATAGGATGGTGAACACAATGATCAAGTTGGTTCTACCAGGCTAGTGAAAATCAGTTGAGATTCTTCTATAGGCTTAATCTGGGTCCAGGAAACATGTTCATATTGATAGAGATCTCATTGTTTGTTTCATTTTTTTTTTTATACCTGTGGTTCATATTTCTCCACTGTAGCTAGGTGTGAGGAACTGTCATACCCTCCTACTGCATACAGACTACCATCTAGAGAGAGAGAGAGAGAAAGAGTGAGAGAGAGAGATGGTAGAGTGACAGAGAGAGAGAGAGAGAGAGAGAGAGAGAGAGAGAGAGAGATGCTAGAGGTTTTATTTTATTTCACCTTTATTTAACCAGGTAGGCTAGTTGAGAACAAGTTCTCATTTACAACTGCGACGTGGCCAAGATAAAGCATAGCAGTGTGAACAGACAACAACACAGAGTTACACATGGAATAAACAATAAACAAGTAAATAACACAGTAGGAAAAATAAAAAATTAAAATGAGTCTATATACATTGTGTGCAAAAGGCATGAGGAGGTAGGCAATAAGAGTGACAGAGAGAGGGCGAGAGAAAAGCGCGAGAGGGAGAGAGAGATGGTAGAGTGCCAGACAGAGGGCGAGAGAAAAGCGCGAGAGGGAGAGAGAGATGGTAGAGTGCCAGACAGAGGGAGAGAGAAAAGCGAGAGGGAGATAGAGATGGTAGAGTGCCAGACAGAGGGAGAGAGAAAAGCGAGAGGGAGAGAGAGATGGTAGAGTGCCAGACAGAGGGAGAGAGAAAAGCGAGAGGGAGAGAGAGATGGTAGAGTGCCAGACAGAGGGAGAGAGAAAAGCGAGAGGGAGAGAGAGATGGTAGAGTGCCAGACAGAGGGAGAGAGAAAAGCGAGAGGGAGATAGAGATGGTAGAGTGCCAGACAGAGGGAGAGAGAAAAGTGAGAGAGGGAGAGAGAGATGGTAGAGTGCCAGACAGAGGGAGAGAGAAAAGCGAGAGGGAGAGAGAGATGGTAGAGTGCCAGACAGAGGGAGAGAGAAAAGCGAGAGGGAGAGAGAGATGGTAGAGTGCCAGACAGAGGGAGAGAGAAAAGCGAGAGGGAGAGAGAGATGGTAGAGTGCCAGACAGAGGGAGAGAGAAAAGTGAGAGAGGGAGAGATAGATGCTAGAGTGCCAGACAGAGGGAGAGAGAAAAGACAGAGGGAGATAGAGATGGTAGAGTGCCAGACAGAAGGAGAGAGAAAAGCGAGAGGGAGAGAGAGATGGTTGAGTGCCAGACAGAGGGAGAGAGAAAAGTGAGAGAGGGAGAGATAGATGGTAGAGTGCCAGACAGAGGGAGAGAGAAAAGTGAGAGAGGGAGAGAGAGATGGTAGAGTGCCAGACAGAGGGAGAGAGAAAAGTGAGAGAGAGATGGTAGAGTGACAGAGAGATGGTGGAGAGAGAACAGAAGAAAAATATAAAAAGAGACAGAGAGCCACGTGATGACAAGCTCCAAATGCCAGATAACAGCTCGCAAATGTTTGATGAGGCCCATAATAACCAGGAACCCAGTAGGAAAATCACTCAAGCCTACATTATATCCGTGCTCAATAGATGACATAATCACACCAAGGTGGACATCACATGCTCACCCAGAGTGGCCACACGGACATATCTCCTTCGGATGCTCATGGCAGCGATGGAGGTCCAGGTACTGGTCAGAGGGTCGTACCGCTCTGCACTGTTGGGGTGGAGGGGGCACTCATTACATACATGGATGGAGTACAACACTCTCAGCTCAGTATTTGTATATGTGAGTGAAAATCTGTTGAGACAACCAGTGTCGGATATATTCACTGACATTCAAGGAAGTCTCCCTGTAGACAGCGGGCTAGAGGTACATTCATATTTGTAACACTTTATGGACGTACACATGTTAACGTTCTAACATTTATGACAGTGTCCCTAAGTTATTATGGAGGAGTCCAAGTCCTCAGAGTGGGTAGATAGTACAGTAGGTAGAAGAAGTTCCAAGTCAAAAGGCACGGGGCTAGGTTAGAACCCAATCCCGAGCCTGGCATCTGTGTTCCCGACGTCAGCAGCACTAACCGCTACAGGCCTAGTGAGCAGCGACAGAAGTGGACCTGTTGAGGCAGGAAGCTCCGTCGTAGCCGCCGGCCGCGTACAGGAGGCCGTGCAACACCGCCACACCCAGACAGCTCCGCCGCGTCCCCATGGAAACCTCGGGTTGCCAGGAGTTGGTGACCGGGTCGTAGGACTCCACTGACGCTAGATCGGAGGTACCGTCATACCTGAGGGAGAGAGGCCAGTGAGTGGGCTTAGAGGTTGGTCTAGGATGGGTCCCAAATGGCACCCTATTCCCTATATAGTGCACTACTTTTCACCAGAGCCCTATGGCCCCCTTTTCGGGTCAAAAACAGTGCACTATATTGGGAATAGGGTGCCATTTGGGACGTATCCTAGGCGAACAATAGGAGAATGGGCTCTGACACTAGTGGTGTCTGGTACCTCTTCAGGTTTCGTTCTTTAATCTCATTTAAGCGATTCTTCACAAGTGTATTTTGTTAACAGTTTAAAAGACAATAAACTTTCTTGAAATAAAATGGATTTTAAATAAGGTATCATCTGTTTATTTATTTCACAGGGGATATTTGTCATAGCTTATTTCCATTAGTAGCACCTGGATGAGACTCTGACATTCCAGACAGTGATAGTAGTGCATCAGACACTACTTTGTTCTGCCTTTCACTTGATGTACAAAAGCAAAGGGCGTTTGTTTTGTTTCCCTCTCTCGGATAGAGGGGACGTGCTTTGGCATTGAAAGTCACAATTTGAATAATTACACTTTAAGGGCTGCTGCCACACGTTAGTCCTGCTGCCACAGGCAACTGTTTATCTTATCATACAAAATAATATAAATCAATGTTTTCGGTTAACTTGTTGTAATCTTATTTATCCTAGTCTCACTTTTAAGACATTCATATTAACCTAACCGAGCTAGCTAGCTAGCAAAACTACCACTAGCATACCAGTGTTAAACAGTCCTATTTCAGTTAGCTAGCACGACATTGGTTAAGACTTACTACCCAAATCTAGACTATCTAGGGGTCAAAGGTTGGTCAGATGAGTTCATCTCTTACCCTCCCACTGCGTACAGCTTGTTTCCGATGGCCGCCACGCCCACCCGTGCCCGCCGGGTGGACATAGAGGCCACCATGTGCCAGCGGTCTGTCCGCGTGTCGTAGGCCTCGCAGTCACCGTGGATGGCAAACAGACTGCCCCCACCTGGGCACAACACACACAGACAACAACCACATAATCATCATAGCTAACAACATGAACAAACAGTGCTGAGGATGGTCCTATTTCAGTTATAATACGAACAAATATTCTACAGATGGTAGTCGCGAGCTGTAATATTCCAAACTCATTTTGGATAATTGCCAAATCACATCTATTTAAAATGTTATGTGTTTTGAATGTTACCCAGTATCTGTGAAACGGTTAGCCTTTAACCACGGGCCAAAGTCAGGATCCCTGCTTAAACAATGGAACTCTATAGGTAGAAAGTACTTTATATAAGTATGTGTACGCGCATGTGTGAATGTGTGTATGTACCCTGGTGGGTAACCTCTGGGGCACACTGACCAACGGCGAAGAGCACGGGGCTGGCGCCCTCGCAGCGACGAGGCCGGGTGCGGCTGTTACTCAGCACGCCCCTCTGCTCGGGCATCAGGTGGTACTTGAGGGCTTCGATGAGCAGGTCCTTGCACTCCGAGTGGTGGCGCACCAACTGCTCCGTGTCCACGTTGCTCATGAGGAAATCCCTCCGCAGTAGGGGCAGGCGTACACACTTCATCAGCTAGAGAGGGGAATGGGAGGTGGCAGACACTTTTATCCAAAGTGAATTATTTTCATATAGGTGGCCAGCGGGAATGAAACCCACAATCCTGACGTTGTAAGTGCCATGCTTTACCAACTGAGCTACACAGGTGCATATTTGATCTTACCCAGGGAACGTGCTGCCTGCGCCCGTCGATGTCGTGTTTGACCCAGCTCAACACGGCCCGGTATACCTCCTCTTCCGACGGCACGTTCAGGTTGTCACTGGAGATCAGGTCCAATACCTTCACACAGAGAGGAAGGAGAGAAGGAAGGGGGAGAGAGAGGAGGGGGAGAGAGAAGGGGTGTGGGGGAGAGAGAGAGCGGGTAGGCATAGAGAGGGGTAGAGAAAAAGAGGGCAAGAGAGAGTATAATTTTACTCAAGAGTTACAAACATAACAGTCTCTACACCTCTTGACATTTGCTTGCGATTCTCTTACATCAATGAAAGAAGCTATTCCCCCACAGAGGCGTTCATCCCACGTGCGATGAGTCACAAAAGTTGTCACGACAAGAAATTATTACATGAATTCATTCCTATTTATCTGGAATGAATGTTAATTTTGAAACATCTTGAAAAAGGTCAGCTTGACTGAAATGTCCAAAATAATAAAACAATGAGCCGAGGTAAATGTGTGTGTGGGATCAATTTTCATGAAGAAAATGGTTTAGAATCATATTTCCATTAGCGCCACAAAGTCATTGTGGTGGTATATGCTTGCTAGCCCCGGCCCGCTAGCTGTCTGAATCGCCGTGTCTCCAACCAGCCTCACTACTCACTGGACCCTTATGATCACTCGGCTACGCACGCCTCTCCTTAATGTCAATGTGCCTTGCCCATTGCTGTTCTGGTTAGTGATTATTGTCTTATTTCACTGTAGAGCCTCTAGCCCTGCTCAACATGCCTTAGCTAACCCTTCAGTTCCACCTCCCACACACGCGATGACATCACCTGGTTTAAATGATGTTTCTAGAGACAATATCTCTCTCATCATCACTCAATGCCTAGGCCTACCTCCACTGTATTCACATCCAACCATACCTTTGTCTGTACAAACTGCTACAGACCTATATCTATCCTACTCTGCCTTTCTAAGGTCTTCAAAAGCCAAGTTAATAAACAGATTACCGACCATTTCGAATCCCACCGTACCTTCTCCGCTACGCAATCTGGTTTCAGAGCTGGTCATGGGTGCACCTCAGCCACGCTCAAGGTCCTAAACGATATCATAACCGCCATCGATAAGAGACAATACTGTGCAGCCGTATTCATCGACCTGGCCAAGGCTTTCGACTCTGTCAATCACCACATTCTTATCGGCAGACTCAACAGCCTTGGTTTCTCAAATGATTGCCTCGACTGGTTCACCAACTACTTCTCTGATAGAGTTCAGTGTGTAAAATCGGAGGGCCTGTTGTCCGGACCTCTGGCAGTCTCTATGGGGGTGCCACAGGGTTCAATTCTCAGGCCGACTCTCTTCTCTGTATACATCAATGATGTCGCTCTTGCTGCTGGTGAGTCTCTGATCCACCTCTATGCAGACGACACCATTCTGTATACTTCTGGCCCCTCTTTGGACACTGTGTTAACTAACCTCCAGATGAGCTTCAATGCTACAACTCTCCTTCCGTGGCCTCCAACTGCTCTTAAATGCATGTAACACTAAATGCATGCTCTTCAACCGATCGCTGCCCGCACCTGCCCGCCCGTCCAGCATCACTACTCTGGACGGTTCTGACATAGAATATATGGATAACTACAAATACCTAGGTGTCTGGTTAGACTGTAAACTCTCCTTCCAGACTCACATTAAGCATCTCCAATCCAAAATGAAATCTAGAATCGGCTTCCTATTTCGCAACAAAGCCTCCTTCACTCATGCTGCCAAACATACACTTGTAAAACTGACCATCCTACGGATCCTCGACTTCGGCGATGTCATTTACAAAATAGCCTCCAACACTCTACTCAACAAATTGGATGCAGTCTATCACAGTGCCATCCGTTTTGTCACCAAAGCCCCATATACTACCCACCACTGCGACCTGTACGCTCTCGTTGGATGGCCCTCGCTTCATACTCGTTGCCAAACCCACTGGCTCCAGGTCATCTACAAGTCTTTGCTAGGTAAAGCCCCGCCTTATCTCAGCTCACTGGTCACCATAGCAGCACCCACCCGTAGCACGCGCTCCAGCAGGTATATGTCACTGGTCACCCCCAAAGCCAATTCCTCCTTTGGCCGCCTTTCCTTCCAGTTCTCTAATTCCAATGACTGGAACGAACTGCAAAAATCACTGAAGCAGGAGACTCATATCCTTTAAGCACCAGCTGTCAGAGCAGCACACAGATCACTGCACCTGTACACAGCCCATCCAACTACCTCATCCCCAAACTTTATTTATTTATTTATCTTGCTCCTTTGCACATTCATCTTCTGCATCTTCTGAATGCATCTACCATTCCAGTGTTTAATTGCTATATTGTAATTACTTCGCCACCATGGCCTATTTATTGCCTTACCTCCCTTATCCTACCTCATTTGCACTCACTGTCTATAGACTTTTTCTATTGTATTATTAACTGTATGTTTGTTTATTCCATGTGTAACTGTGTTGTTGTATATGTCGAACTGCTTTGCTTTATCTTGGCCAGGTCGCAGTTGTAAATGAGAACTTGTTCTCAACTAGCCTACCTGGTTAAATAAAGGTGAAAACATTTTTTTTTTTTTTTAAATAAAGTTAATATATGCTGTGTGTACCCATATAACTGAAGCTAAATGGGTAAGGGCGTGTCCTGATATATTACAGCGTGACTATGTAGTGCGTGTGTGTGCGCCTCTTTTAGGGCGATGTGTGTGTGTGTGTGCACTGCAGAGAGGGTGGCACAGCTCCTAGTCAGGCAGGGCAGGGCTGCTGCTGAGATCAATAGAATAGCAGCAGCTTCAGACGAACAGCATCAGCTAATCCACATGAACTAGAGAGCCATACAGTACAGAGCCAGCACAGTACAGAGCAGCACAGTACAGAGCAGCACAGTACAGAGCCAGCACAGTACAGAGCAGCACAGTACAGAGCAGCACAGTACAGAGCAGCACAGTACAGAGCAGCACAGTACAGAGCAGCACAGTACAGAGCAGCACAGTACAGAGCCAGCACAGTACAGAGCAGCACAGTACAGAGCAGCACAGTACAGAGCAGCACAGTACAGAGCAGCACAGTACAGAGCCAGCACAGTACAGAGCCAGCACAGTACAGAGCAGCACAGTACAGAGCAGCACAGTACAGAGCAGCACAGTACAGAGCCAGCACAGTACAGAGCCAGCACAGTACAGAGCAGCACAGTACAGAGCAGCACAGTACAGAGCTAGCACAGTACAGAGCAGCACAGTACAGAGCAGCACAGTACAGAGCAGCACAGTACAGAGCAGCACAGTACAGAGCTAGCACAGTACAGAGCAGCACAGTACAGAGCAGCACAGTACAGAGCAGCACAGTACAGAGCCAGACAGACAATGTGTCTGTGTCTGACATGTAAAGTGTACCAGTACAAGTGTGTTTGAGAGACCTAGAAAGAACAGATACGAAATGTATATTTAAAAACATGTATAAACCAAATGGCTGTGTATGTGAGCAATAACACCATGTAGTAGATGACCATAAGGTCCAGTCAAAACTCCAGTTGCCAGTGTTCGTGTCTAAAACGAGGAAATGCGGGGGCGCTTTTCATGGCTCGGTGAGCTGAAACAGAGAGAGAGAAACAGAGAGAGAGAGAGAGAAAGGAATACAAAGAGAAAGCAAAAGAGAGAGCAGAGTCACAGCTGGCTGCCCTACAGCTCTGTTTCGGATGTCACTAAGCCTACTCATTCTACTCTTGGCTAATGGATAGTGCCCACTTCATTTTGGAGAGTAACATTGAGATGGAAGAAAATTAAAGAGCAATCAAATAGTTAGTGTAGTGTTTCAATCAGGAGGAAAATCCTAACAGCTGGTGCTGTCACAGCTGTCACATAGCTTAACCTGTCCTGTCTCTGATATTGTAACGAAACGTATGTTCACCAACACACCTAGGCACGCTGCTAACCCCAACTCAGACCCTAAAAAGAGACTATTGACTCCAACCCCTCAACTCCGACCAAAGGATGAAATGAGCGTTCACGTCTGTCCACATGCTAGGTAGCTACATTCCCATTCCCATGTCATGGACACGGATTCCTATAGATCTTTCAGTCTCTTGGCAACACATGCACCACGGCCGTGTTCCAGGCTTCAAGACGCCAGATCTTACAATGCCTTGATATGTGTTTAACGGATCAGCTAAACATTATGATGTAGGGCGATTCCGTGCCAGGATAGGCCGAAAGATGTTGGGCATCTTATATTGTTCTGGCAATTGTCACATAGAAACTTACTTGGGAGGAAGGATGTTTGACATGTTTCTTTACATTTGTATCACAAACCATTTTTTGGACATTCATGACGAAGAGTTCATTTTAGGACCTTTTTAGACCTCTACATGCCTCCTGTAAGACGCTATGATCCGGGAATCGTACATGATGCATGCAACATCTTGGTGTCATTACGCTCTAACATACGGATTATGTCTAGATTCTGAAAGAAATATATGCTTATATTACTATCTCAAAAGTACCCTTTTTGATTTAGCTTATTTTTAGACGTATTGTTTGGAACAATATGTGTCTCACCACCTGGATTTGGTCTTAGGTAGCAACATTTGACATTTTTTTTTTTTTTTACATTGGTAAAAAGTAAAGACTGGTATATCATACACTGCATTTTTTAGGATCTTTTTTTTGAAAGTTGATAAACTTGTAAACTTACTTCAAATAAGTCAAATTGGGCTCTCTGGTAGTTTTGAAGCTATGACCCATTTTATATATACATAGAATTGACATTATAACCAAATCACAACATAGGGAGTTCCCTTTTAATCCATTTCCCCATTCACTGTGTTGGTGGTGCTCATTAAATGTATAAAACTTCAGAATTAGCAGGGAGCCCACTCTGGCAATTCTATGTACTTGTACAGTATGTTGTAACAAACTATATGTCTTAAAATGTACAAAATCAAAAAGGGTCCTTCTGAATTATTGATATATTTTATGTTAAATAAATGTAATTGTATTTTGACTGAACCTCGACATACTCCATGTTTGAGCACAATATAGGGAGTATAATGACACCAAGATGTTGTCCGTTATGCTTGAGCAAGTCACTTAAACCCTAATTTGCGTTCGTAAATCGTTCTGGATAAGACAACTAAAATGTAAATGTATCATGCACGGTTCACGCATCATAGGGTCACTTTCATCATGATTTTTCTCCAAAATAGTTTGTGATAGAAAAGAAACATGTCAAAGATCCTTCCTCCCAATGACGTTTCTATGTGAGAATTGCCAGAACATTTGGATACAAAAAAATATTTGAGCTGTATCCTTTCGTGGAATTACCCACTAGAAATCTGATTCCCGACTGAGCAGTCGATGATGTGGCAAGCAACCATTGGTCGATGCAACAACATCTGCAATGTACTCGGTCTGGAACATGACCCATCTTTGGCAGTGCTCTGCCTAATTACCACTTCCAGGCCATACCCCTAAACTAGGCTGTCATTGGACAAGTCCAGACGATGAACAAGTGACTGCTATGCTGAGCTGCTATGACAGAAAAACTAGACGGCGAGGATGATGAGTAAAACTACAAGAGACACTGATTGACAAGGAGCCGAGGATGGAGAGATGTCTTCGTCTAATGAGTGTTCAAAAGGCAACTACACACACTCGTCTTTGCTGCTTGCTCTATGAAGGACCTTGAGGGGGGTTGAGGAAAGGACAGAACATGACAAGATGCTCTCCTCTTTCTGCGGGAAAGAGAGGGACAGTCAGAGTGGGAGGAGACTAATGCATCTCAGTGCAGCTGAGCATCTTTGTTTGTCTTTACCAACAACTGTCAGACGAGTGGAGAGCACTGTAGATCGCCTTGATTGATTGAGAGGTGAAAAGGTTTATATTCCTAGTGTGTCTAGAGCTCGCAGGCTCTCAACATCAGCGCACGAGTCATAAACCAAAGTGCCACGATAACTTTCAACAACTCCAATGCAAAACAATTCCAAAAATAAGATCCCATCGCTGTCACGTCACGTCATTCTGTAAGGAAAGGCGTATGACGTGCTAGTTCAGTATTCTGTCTGACCTGTTTCAGTGGCAGCAGCGTGAACTCCTCGGTCTTGGACACCTCCACAAAGTGCTGCAGGACGTACTTGTGCGCCGACTTGAGCAGGTCGCTGCAGGAGTGCGTGTCTGCGAAGCCGCGGATGCCCAGGCAGTTAGAGGGGTCCAGCTGGCTGAGGAGGAACTTACAGCAGGCGTCCCTCACCCCGTTGAGCTGCAGCAGGCTGGCCGCTGGGAGTAAGGTCTAGAAGAAAAAGAGGACGAGAGGACCTGCTCCATCGCTCAGGTGTCTATGGCTCCCATAGACACCTGAGCGATGGAGCAAACGTAGCAGCTGCAGTTTTTGCACCCCCACTTTTTTTTACCGGAAAAATATCATGATCCATTATTTCATTTCTCATTTTCAAATGATTAGTAATGTTTTGAGCTAGTCTGTATTAAAATACAAAATTATTATATAATATATAAAATGGAAGTAACAGATTCCATTTTGCACCCACTCCCCTCGTTGCCTCAAGATGAATGGTTTTGCCCACTTGAAAGTGATGCTTCACTCCCTTGCTCCACTGTTTTGGCTCAGTGCAGTTAGAAAGCACTAGTTGCACCACTGGTGTTAAAAATGAAAAGGCACATGCAAATTGAATATTTTTTTAATCTATTCTGTTGTCCGTCTACATTTGTATCATTGTTTCATGTCGGATGCACTCAGGGTGTTGTTACATATCATTTGAGAGGCGGCACCACGAGCAAATTTTGTCATTTCACTTTGCCTGTAAGAACCCTGATGAGCACGAGCATGTCTGATAAGGCTTTGCTGTATCGCAGCCCCTGAGAGAACCTCAATTGCTGGAGTCCTCTCTCCTTCACAAACTCATTGGAGGAGAAGGTCAGAGGGGCGGGACCTCTGGCTTTCTCATCCAATGGGTTTTGAGAAGGAGGAGAGGAGAGAGGACGTGAGGAGTTTACACTTGAGATTCTCCCACTGACTGAGTAGCCTTCCATCAGCCTACCACCTTTGCAGAAAACTGCATGTCCGGTAGCTCGCGGGCTGTCAATGAATAGCTCATAAGTAGATACTGAGAAATAATCAGTAGGACTAATATTACATGATTAAATCTGTGAAATAACTTTTCTCCCCAAGCTGTTTACAGGTATTTAGCACCATTCTGCATTTTTGACATCCATTTTCCCAACATAAATTGGTTTAAATCACATTGTTAAAATGTTGTTAAAATGTTGTTTTCAATCAGTTACAAAAGTAAACAGCCTGGCTGAGCCCCATGAGAGTGCACCATGGCCGCTTCACGGTTACAATGTTGCCAAGCTGTGTTTATATGTGCCTATGCGCAAATTGAAAAAGCACAGGATATTTGTACCTTGATGAAACAGCTCTGCTTTGCTTGGTTGGTAATATCGACCAAATAAGCAATTTCTACCCTTGTTGCATCAAATATGTATGCTGCTGAGACAAGTTTGAAACATTTTCATGGTGACAGTTGCTAGGTTTCCATCCAATTGGCGACTGATTTTCATGCGAATATTCTAAAATATGCATGAAGAAAATATGTGAATTTTTTCACCAGTGGTGTGTTTCCACCAAACGGACTTGTTGCAGATAAAAATCAGTGCGTTGATGTAGCGCACACAAAATGCACTTTTTTGCTTAAGTTTACATGTACTGAATAAAAATCTAAAGTTCAATGTGTTCCCATTGTATTTTCGACTACACCAATAGTTTTGTCAGAAAAACTGTTGGGTTAAATAGCAAATGTCCCTACTCTGGTCTTGGTACGTGTGCTCTAGCCAACAGCTCGAAGAAAGTCTGCAGTGTGGGTAGGCTGTGCGGGTAGGCTAATCTACATGAGATTAATACTGATAAGAGCGAGAACGGCAGTCAAGCATCACCCACACCCATTACCCACTCCCGACTCGGGGAGGTAGTGACGAACCAAAACACAATTACATTATGTATGCAGTGCTGTTCACTGTTTCTCTTAATCAAATCAGGCCTACACAATAACACAATTTGCATGCTGTATATGAGTAGCTGGCGAAAGTATTTCTTTATATGAAGTAGCTTTTATGAAAGAAAAAGGTTAGAGACCCCTGATCTAGCAAAACTGCTCAAATATGACACCATATTACCTGAGCTACATTTTATTATTTATATTGCAGATTCGGTCCGCAATTTATGGATATATATAGCTGCCAAAACATGCACATGTGATCATGATAAATGAATAATACATTTGCAATATTATTTTTATGTGAACATAATCTATGACCAAATTGAAAGGCAAAACTCCAGTTTGCATTTTCAAGTTGACCGTTCTTGGTCAATGCCCTACCAGATAACACTGCCATATTGAGAGAAAAAAATTGTTCAAAGACACATTTAAGGTCACATTTGTAATTGTACTACATTATTGTGATCACATGACAAAAAGAAAATTAAAACTTAAATGTCCATTTTAACAACGCTTTTTCTTAGCCTACCAGGTACAAAATTCTTATTGGGTAAAACAATATTATCCTTCTATATTATTTTTCGATTTCATTTCCTCATTGTCAAGCGTTACCCGGACCACATTCTTAACAGTTTGACGTGTCAATCTATCTCTGTGGGTGGGATTGTCAGGGGAGGAGCAGGATATTTGTGAGAGTCACTGGGTTGTTGGGTTTCAGACCTGTCAATTATTTATTGGGGGTGAGATTTTCAGGGAAGGTAGTCATTAAAACACAAAATGGTTGTGTTCGGTTCATAAATCTGGATCTCCCCTGTGAAGAAAGTGTAGAATTGCAGGGAATAGTTTTAAACATTCAAAACAAATTTATTGAACATTTTATAATTCTATTTATCTATTTTTTTGTACCCCCACTTTTACATAAAGCCTGGTTCCCATGGGTGGAGCGATATAAAACGTGAAGATATGGAATGTGGCAGAATGATATGGGATGGGATATGAAGATATGGGGTAGGATGTAAATGGTTTATAGCGTGATGCTAAAGGATATGACAATATATAAGAGATTAGGAACAGAAGTAAGAAATACTTTGACGAAGTAATGTAATCATCAGTATCAGTATGTTTTCGTGGAATACTTTTACGGTTTTTACTTTAGGTTACTAAACGTATTAGTTCCAGAGAGGTAAGTATACAAAGCTATTATAACAAGAGTCAAATACTTCTCAAACCCTTTCAGATTTCATGCTCTCCACGAACATCAGAGTACAGAACTCTCCCGTTATTACTTTGATAGCGGTCAGAGAAGTTTACCAACTTTGAGAGTGTTCGAGACCATCATGTAGAATAATGATGGTACATTAGGAGCTCATCCCAAATGGCACTCTATTCCTTACATAATGACTACTTTTGACTACATAGTGCACTACATATGTACTTTTATCTCAATCTCTTCATTCAAAGACTCAATCATGGACATTCTTACTGACAGTTGTGGCTGCTTTGCGTGATGTATTGTTGTCTCTACCTTATTTCCCTTTGTGCTGTTGTCTGTGCTCAATAATGTTTGTACCATGTTATGCTGCTACCATGTTGTTGTCACGTGTTGCTGCCTTGCTATGTTGTCATCGTAGGTCCCCCTTTATGTAGTGGTGTGTTGTCTCTCTTGTCGTGATGTGTGTTATGTTCTATATTTCAATATATATTTTTTTTAAATCCCAGCCCCCGTCCCCGCAGGAGGCCTTTTGCCTTTTGGTAGGCCGTCATTGTAAATAAGAATTTGTCCTTATCTGACTTGCCTAGTTAAATAAAGGTTGAATACAAATAGAAAAATTAATAAAAGTAGGGAATAAGGTGCTTTTTGAGACGCAGTCAAGGAAAAGCGCAATAGTCTTTTCTTCTTACCTGCACGTTGCCCTCCCCCACCACGATTTCTGCCGTGTAGGCATACTGAACCAACTGTTCCAACGCCTGGGAGTCAATGTCATGCAGGGTCACGTGGGTCTGGCGACTCTCCGACATCTCATCTGCATGACCACAGACAGACAACAGAGTTTTCCAGTCTGCAGTGTACATGTGCCTGTGTCCGTGCGGACAAACCAAATGAGAAACCAATTCAACATGTCAAGTCAGAGAAATCAAATCAGAGTTTATTTCAAGTGCAATTAACACTCCATTTTAACTTAAAGAGTTGTGTATGTGTGTGTGTGTGTGTATAATGTGGTATATACTCTATTGCAGGGTTCCCCAACTGGCAGCCCACGGGCGGAGGGGGGGACATAAAAGACTGTAATAACACCAGTAACTCAACTCAAAGAGATTAACATTTTTGAAATCTGTTTCAAAGTATTCCCACGCATAATAGAGAGATATGTGATCGCATACAAATGTAAGCAAGCTTTGAAATTATTATGTTTTAGTCAAATGTTATATCCGTTTGGGCTTCTTGCGCCCCATTTGCTAAAAATTAACTAAAAATATTTTGTAATTAAGTTCCGGCCCCATGACCATTGTTTCAAGAACAAAAATCGACCTGGGGCTTAATCTAGTTGATGATCCCTGCTCTATTGCCACAGACATGAAGCACGTACCTCCCATTATACACAAAGTATCATAGGACAGTCACTGCATGGCACTATGGAATTGTTTAGCATTTGTAGCTGTCTGTGTCTGAATGATTCATTGTTTGACTGTCAGACAATCTTTGTGTCATTCCGATTCCTGGAAATATGAGGTGCTTGCGTTAAGCCAAACACAGCAAAGAAGCATATTTGAGCATGGAAGGGAGTCCAATTGTTCCAACAGGTCAAAAGAGCCTGCACACACGCACAACAGCGTTTTGGTTATATTGATTAGATTGTTGGCTATACAGTGCATTCGGGAAAGTATTCAGACCTCTTGACTTTTTCCACATTTAGTTACATTACAACCTTATTTTAAAATTACATTTACATACGTTTTCAGACATTTGGCAGCGTTTACAGCCTCGAGTCTCTTGGGTATGACACGACAAGCTTGGCGCACCTATAGTTGGGGAGTTTCTCCCAATCTTCTCTGCAGATCCTCTCAAGCTCTGTCAGGTTAGATGGGGAGTGTCGTTGCACAGCTATTTTCAGGTCTCTCTAGAGATGTTCGATCGGTTTCAAGTCCGGGCTCTGGCTGGGCAACTCAAGGACATCCAGAAACTTGTCCCGAAGCCACTCCTGTGTTGTCTTGGCTTTGCGCTTAGGGTTGCTGTCCTGTTGGAAGGTGAACCTTCGCCCCAGTCTGAGGTCCTGAGCGCTTTGGAGCAGGCTTTCATCAAGGATCTCTCTGTAATTTGCTCTGTTCATCTTACCCTTGATCCTGATTAGTATTTATTCAGCTGAAAAACATCCCCACAGCATGATGCTGCCACCCCCATGCTTCACCGTAGGGATGGTGCCAGGTTTCCTCCAGACGTGACGCTTGGCATTCAGGCCAAAGAGTTCAGTCTTGGCATCATCAGTTTTTTTTTTGACAGTTTTTTGACAATCATCAGACCTGACAATCTTGTTTCTCATGGTCTGAGTCCTTTAGGTGCCTTTTGGCAAACTCCTAGCGTACTGTTGTGTCCTTTTTACTGAGGAGTGGCTTACGTCTGGCCACTATATGATAAAGGCCTGATTGGTGGAGTGCTGCACAGATGGTTTTCCTTCTGGAAGGTTCTCCCATCTCCACAGAGGACCTCTGGAGCTCTGTCAGAGTGACCATCGGGTTCTTTGTCACCTCCCTGACCAATGACATTCTCCCCCGATTGCTCAGTTTGGCCGGGTGGCCAGCTCTAGGAAGAGTCTTGGTGGTTCCAAACTTCTTCCATTTAAGAATGTTCTTCGGGACCTTCAATCCTGCAGAATTTTTTTGGTACCCTTCCCCAGATCTGCGCCTCGACACAATCCTGTCTTGGAGCTCTACGGACAATTCCTTCGACCTCATGGCTTGGTTTTTACTCTGACATGCACTGTCAACTGTGGGACATTATATTGACAGGTGTGTGATCAATGGAAACAGGATGCAGTTGAGCTCAATTTCAAGTCTCATAGCAAAGGGTCTGAATACTTATGCAAAGAAGATAAATTAATACATTTGCAAAAATAAAAAAACAGTTTTCGCTTTGTCATTATGGGGTATTGTGTGTATATTGATGTTTTTTTTATTTAATTGAATCCATTTTAGAATAAGGCTGTAATGTATCAAAATGTGGAAAAAGGGAAGGGTTCTGAATACTTTCCGAAGGCACTGTATCAGCAGACTTAAAATAGGCCTAGGTTTAGAGCATGGTCAGTTGAAAGTAAGTCTAGTGGTGAGTCTTAAAGCCCCATACCCTCACAAGGCTCTAGTATGAGCTGCAGGAGGGAGGAGAAAAACTGGGACACACCTCACCTGGTGATCTATGACCCTAAGAGGAAAGAATGCACACAGACAACAGGGAGGAAGGAAGGAAGTGGTCACTGATGAGGAAGGAAGCAAACAAATGAGGTGTTGCTCACAAGTTGAGGTGCCACTGCCACTCACACACACACACATTGAGCAAAATGTAGCGCAGTTCAATGTCTGAGCATTCAAGCAACAACCAATAATCACCACAAACCCCTCACACCACTTTGTTCATGGTAAAGAGGGGGAGACGGTGTCTCAAAGTGAGTGACTAACACTAGTAGTGAACACTTTTGAGGGCGTGGAGAAACAGAATAGCAGTCTCAGTAGCGGTGGGGGCGGACTCGGAGGAGGGATACTTACTTGTAAACATGGCGTGGAAGTAGGGACTGCAGGATGCCAGCACCACCTTGTGCGCCTTAATCTCCTTGTTGGAGACGTGCAGCACGATGTCGCAGAGTAAGCTGCGCTGGCGCATCCTGTTCATGGACACGAACGAGTCGTGGTAGTGGCGCTTGGAGTTGTGCGAGATGCTGTGGCCGTCGCGGTTCAGCAGCTGCATGCCCCCCTCCATCATGGTGCCCCGCTCCGCTGCAGCCGGCTCCTGCCTGGGCCTCACTCTGGGAGACTGCAACACACAAGGGGAGCCATTCCGGTTCTTTTAGGGTTCAACAAATTCTGCTGAATTTGACCCACATTCCCAGGTTTTCTAGAAATCACAGAAGGAATTTTGCAGCCCTAGGTTCATTCCAATTAAATTGTCCCAATTCGATAAATCTCTGTTTTATGTCATATGTGACTGTTTGTATCATCAAAAACAATATTACATCACCACTGCTGTAATAGGCATGACATGACAGGTGTCATAACAGTCATAGTAGCTGATGTGAAAGATATGACAACTGACTGTACAATCATGACAGCCAGGTATACCAAAATGTAGGTTAGCTAGGCCAGCATGGTTAGCTTGTATAGCACTCTGTGCTAGCCAGTAATATCCACATCATAATACTGACATCAGCTGTCAAGACTGCTTAATTCTACTTTGCTTTAAGTCTGTCCGTCAACGTCATTGAAGCTGTTGAGGTAGGCTAGGTCCTAATCATGCATGTCAAATCAAAAGTACAATACAGGTCGAGTTAGTGTGACTATTTCATAATAGCAAGCTAGGACTGATGGTTTGGTTAGCTAAACTTGCAAGTCTGTGTGTTTGGTTACCAAAGGATCTACTGTCGCCATCTAGTAAACTTGCTAGCTATGGATGAACACATTTCTAGTGGGAAATGTGTTAAACTATAACCATGGTATAAAAGGGATAGTCAACTCGTGGCTCTATGCGTTCTCTGGAACTCCACGGAAGTTCATTATTTTCCATAGAACGCATAGCCTCTTGTTGACTATCCCTTATGTAATCTTGTTCAATGTTATCCTTGCTTATAAGGCAAGCTTGATATCTTATGTATTGTAATAGAATAAGGTCTTAGCTCATTGCCAGCTGCAGCTCCTGGCAGGGTGTGTGGGGTAAAGAAGGATGTGCACGCACGCACACACACACACACACACACCTTTCCTTTGGACTCTCTCATCCAGTGAGTTCTCACGTTAAGAACACACTTTAGAATGGTGCAGAAGCATCTAGATACCCTATACTGTACTCTGTAGAATTGTGTTCTAATGAATATTTACATTCCTCTCAACTGTGTGTGTTATGCCACAAGTGGCTACAATGTAATTTAATCTGGTCCTCTTTCTACCAAATGTGGTATATTTTCTTAGTAGTGTTTTAGAATATAAAGCATCTACAGCAGGCCTTATAAAAGTTTTATGAAGGCTTCATGAAAAGGCCCACTATGATATGCACTGCCATTTTAGCCCGAACAGCTGTTGATTCTTAGAATATCACTTTTAAATGCCTCATCAGCTTTATTCAGCTAACCAGACCGGTCTAACCCCGTCATAACCCAAAATATAAGGTTGTTTTACTGTAATGGGTGTAATGGTGGAGTGGATGTCTCAAGACATTGCACCAAGGTTCTGTAAAATTATTCAGGTGGAAATTATATTGTTGTCAATTTAGCCTACCTTTCTGATAGGCTAGATGTTTGTTGATTGAAGGCTGTGTGTACACACATGCCATACGTTTGTGCGTTCTGGGGGTGTAACCAGTCTGAAAGATAACCACTGTTAAAACGGTTAACCCTATCAGTCCCGTGACCCCAGAAAAAGATTTGGCTTTTCATTATCTGACTGTCATTTATATGTAAAGCCCTTATATTTAGCCTCACAAATGTTTTACCGTGTTCTTTCAGGACAACCAGGGCTACAAGCAGAACACAAAACTATTTGACAAAAACAGTTGCATTCATGAGTTTTATTGACAAATGTCCGTTTAAAAATAAGGCCCAACAAAGCAAAAAAACAGATAAAGATGAATTTATATGAATTCTGTAAGTACATAAATTGTTTGCTCACTAAGAGCAACATCCAACTAGTCAGTGACAACTGTGTGGCGTTTGTGAAAGCAACGATGTGAGCTTATTACAGTACTACAGACACTATGTCCTGGGATTTCCTACCTTCTTCGTAGAAGCTTGTGAGCTCTGTGAGAGTCTCCGTTTTTAATACAGAGTTTAATAGTTTGTAGTTCAAACCATTCGGACTCGACAGACATTTTTGTAAAAAGACCAGGCCCTGGGCCCCTTCGGGATCCACCCTTAACATATTTTTGGCCCACCGGACTGCTGTGACTCTGTATGCTTGTTCCGGGACCCTACTGGTAGTAACATCTTGACAGTAAAGCACTTCACCTGGCCAAGGTTGTACTTCAGTGTGTGTGAGGGGGTGGGGTACTACTAGAACAGTGGAGTTGTTTTACAACTGGATAACGGTAACACTGTCTTACGTTGGTTCTGTGGTAACAGAGTGTACGTTTCATGCCCTGATAACCTAGGCCTAGCTTACACTTTAGGAATCCACTGTCCACTGGTTACTGTCCATGAGGCCTATGCCATCGATTACATAGACTTCTATGGAGACTTCGTAGTATGTATCGATGTGAGATACATTACTTTTTGCTCCTTCGAACAAATTCGTTTTTTAACCATTGATAGAGAAGCATCTTAAAATGTCACCACTACTGCATAACAGGTCTTGTGTCTTTCTCTATCTCACACACACACTGCTAATTCAGACATGTTCTAATGCCCAGGACAAATAGCTAGCATCGGGCTATTTTGCACATTGACAATTTCCAAATGTTGACATGACATTCATTCAAGTTCATATTTTCAACAGATACAAGGTTGCCAGCACCAATGAATAAGAATGCATTGTCGTCACTGCAGCGATGGGTCATTCACTGACACACGGACTATTATCCGTAGCCATGCCACCGTAGTGTCACTGAGGGGACACACAAACCTATTCACACCTTGCCTTTTTCTGACTCACTGGATATTCTGGATGACTGCCAGACATACTGCTTCCATTTCTGCAGAGCATTTCCCCGCTGTGACCATCTTTGTTTGTTTATCAGCATGCATTTGGTCATTGCAGTTGGTCACCCCCAACCCCCTCTATTTTGAATAACCGTATCATCAGCGAGAAAAGCAATGGCAGAAAATACAAATGACCAGTGATAAACGTTGCAGTTCCGTGGAGCCAGGGAAGAACTGACGACGTGACGGTGGTAGGCCTGATCACCGACAACGAGACAGCCTATAGGGAGGTCAGAGACCTGGTTGTGTGGTGCCAGGACAACAACCTCTCCCTCAACATCAGCATGACAAAAAGAGCTGATCATGGAATACAGGAAATGGAGAGCCGAGCACGCCCCCATTCACATCAGTGGAGTGGGTCGAGAGCTTTAAGTTCCTCAGTGTCCACATCACTAAGGATCTATCATGGCCAACACACACCAACACAGTCGTGAAGAGGGCACGACAATTCCTCTTCCCCCCCCCAGGAGGTTGAACAGATTTGGCATGGTCCCTCAGATCCTCAAAAAATTCTACAGCTGCACCATTGAGAGCCTCTTGCATCACTGCTTGGTATGGCAACTGCTTGGCAGCCGACCGCAATGTTCTACAGAGGGTAGTGCGTATGGCCCAGTACGCACTACCCTCTGTAGAAGAGCTCCCTGCCATCCAGGACCTCTGTAACAGGCAGTGTCAGAGGAAGGCCATAAAAATTGTCAAAGACTCCAGCTACTGTTCTCTCAGCTACCGCACAGCAAGAGGTACCGAAGCACCAAGTCTGGAACGTGAAAACTTCTACCCCCAGGCTATAAGACTGCTAAATAGTTCATAAAATATTTAACCAAATAGCTAGCCGGACTATCTGCATTGACCCTTTACGCACAAACTTTTTGGATTAAATACACTGCTGCTACTGTTTATCGTCTATCCTGTTGCCTATGCACTCAATTACCCCTGCACATCAACTCGGAACTGGTACCCTGTGTATATAGGCAAGTTATCGTTACTCATTGTGTATTTATTATTATGTGTTATTACTTTTCTATTACTTATCTATTTTCTCTTACTCTGCATTGTTGGGAAGGGCCCGTAAGCAAGCATTTCACATGTTAGTCTACACCCGTTGTCAACGAATTACATTTTATTTGAACGACTGATCCCTCTCAATGAAGTCACGGAAGTTCAAGGCCGACCGTGGTACTGCAGGCATTGTTAGCAGAAAAAATGTTCCCCCATTATAGTGAATGGAAAAATGGCCATATTCGTGGTCAATCTTCATGTCAATATATTTTTTTAAGACAATCGTACCAATAATTGCTTCTAATAGAACAGAAAGACATGTCTTTGAACCAATATGGCCAAAAGTATCTGGACACCTGCTCGTCGAACATCTCATTCCAAAATCATGGGCATTAATATGGAGTTGGTCCCCCCTTTGCTGCTATAACAGTCTCCACTCGTCTGGGAAGGCTTTCCATTAGATGTTATAACATTGCTGCGGGGACTTGCTTCCATTCAGCCAAAAGAGCATTTGTGAGGTCGGGCACTGATGTTGGACGATTAGGCCTGGCTCGCGGTCGGCGTTCCAATTAATCCCAAAGGTGTTCGATGGGGTTAAGGTCAGGGATCTGTGCAGGCCAGTCAAGTTCTTCCACACTGATCTCGACAAACCATTTCTGTATGGACCTCGCTTTGTGCATGGGTCATTGTCATGCTGAAACAGGAAACGTCCTTCCCCAAACTTGTTCCACAAAGTTGGAAGCACAGAATTGTCTAGAATGTCATTGTATGCTGTAGCATGAAGATTTCCCTTCACTGAAACTAAAGGAGCCCAAAAAATGAAAAACAGCCCCAGACTATTATTCCTCCTGCACCAAACTTTACAGTTCGCACTATGCATTGGGGCAGGTAGCGTTCTCCTGGCATCCGCCATACCCAGATTTATCCATTGGACTGCCAGATGGTGAAGCGTGATTCAGCACTTCAGATAACGCGTTTCTACTGCGTCAATTGGCAGCCTGCCATCACCATTCCAGCCAACGCTTGGCATTTCGCATGGTGATCTTAGGCTTGTGTGCGGCCGCTTCCAGAGGCTATTTGGAACTCGGTAGTGAGTGTTGCAACCGAGGACAGACAATTTTTACGCGTTTCAGCACTCGGCAGTCCCGTTCTGTGAGATTGCGTGGCCTACCACGTCACGGCTAAGCCGTTGTTGCTCCTAGGTGTTTCCACTCCACAATAACAGCACTTACAGTTGACCAGGGTAGCTCTAGCAGGGCAGAAATTTGATGAACTTGACTTGTTGGAAAGGTGGCATAGTATGACGATGCCACGTTGAAAGTCACTGACCTCTTCAGCATGAGCCATTCTACTGCCAATGTTTGTCTATGGAGATTGCATGGCTGTGTACTCGATTTTATACACCTAGCAGCAATGGGTGTGGCTGAAATAGTCATGTAGAGTACTTAACAAGAGGGGGCAGCACTGAGCTAGCCTGCAACGTCTTTTCCTGGAGCAGCTCAAACTCTCCATGAGACGCCATCTTAACCGACTTCATTTGGCTTCAATTCACTATTGAGTCTTCACATAGGAATGAATGGTGTCACGGGAAGCATCCGATTTGATAATCACTACGGTCTGTCTCGGTCCATATTTGTGTAAAGCATATGATATATGAAGAAAGCCTCCGTTCAATCCTCTGCAGGGGTGTAGTGTTGCCGGAGCGCAGGCTCCTTCCCTTTTGACTCGAGAATACACTGAGCTTGTAAAACTATTTCTGGAAAATTAATTCTGATACATTATATTTAATTACCACTTAAATTAATTGAAAAACTATAGAATGACAAATAAATATGTATAGCAGCCTAGAGGTAGGTAAATGGTGGTTTCTTCCCTGTCTTCTCTCTGGCGATGGTAAGAATGAACTATTAGGCTACCTGTGTGCACTGCAGAGGCCAGTCAGAGTCTTGACCACTTTGGCCAATCAGAACGGTGGGAAAAAAAGTAATTCACTGTGTGTCTGCCTCGAGGATGTCCATAAAACTCCATGGACCCTCTTGCACAGTGGAACCCAGAACAATATGTGACCACTTCTTAAGGCGACACCGTTTTGCTGAAGACTCCCAAACCAGAGTGTCCAAAGGGAGACACAAGGACCGTTCAAGCTTGGTATGTCAGGGTAGACAATTGGAAATGTGAATTGGGCCAAGTTGGAGGTAATAATGCATGTAGGTTATAGTTTTTGAGAAGCATGAATACACCACACCAAACACTTGATTTTATGGCTGCGCAATTCTACATAGTAATGATTTATGTTCACTACGTGGTCAATTGACTTGATAGAATGTAATTGCATAGATTAAAATGCAATGAATTGATAATTCCCTTCTCTTTATTTTATTCTGTAATACGGTACAATACGTTCGGAAAGTATTCAGACCCCTTGACTTTTCCTGCATTTTGTTACGTTACAGCCTCATAATAAAAATGATTAAATAAAATGTTTTCCTCATCAATCCACACACAATAGCTCATAATAACAAAGCAAAAACAGGTTAATAATTGTGTGCAAATTTATTAGAAATAAAAAACAGAAATATCTTATTGACATTAGTATTCAGAACCTTTGCTATGAGACTCGAAATTGAGCTCCGGTGCGTCCTGTTTCCATTGATCATCCTTGAGATGTTTCTACAACTTGATTGGAGTCCACCTGTGGTAATTCAGTTGATTGGACATGATTTGGAAAGGCACACACCTGTCTATATAAGGTCCCACAGTTGACAGGGCATGTCAGAGCAAAAACCAAGCCATGAGGTCAAAGGCATTGTCCGTAGAGCTGCGAGACAGGATTGTGTCGAGGCACAGATCTGGGGAAGGGTACAAAAAATGTCAGCAGCATTGAAATACCCCAAGAACGCAGTAGCCTCCATCATTCTTAAATTGGAAGAAGTTTGGAATCACCAAGACTCTTCCTTGAGTTGAGCAAACTGAGCAATCGGGGGAGAAGGGCCTTGGTCAGGGAGGAGACAAATGGTCACTGACAGAGCTCCAAAGATCCTCTGTGGAGATGGGAGAAACTTCCAGAAGGACAACCATCTCTGCAGCACTCCACCAATCAGGCCTTTATGTTAGAGCGGCTAGACAGAGGCCACTCCATAGTAAAAGGAAAAAGACAGCTCACTTGGAGTTTGCCAAAAGGCACCTAAAGGACTTTCAGACCATAAGAAACAAGATTCTCTTGTATGATGAAACCATTGAACTCTTTGGCCTGAATACCAAGCTTCACGTCTGGAGGAAACCTGGCACCATCCCTACAGTGAAGCATGCTGGTGGCAGCATCATGCTGTGGGGATGTTCTTCAGCGGCAGGGACTGTGAGACTAGTCAGGATCGAGGGAAAGATGAACGGCACAAAGTACAGAGAGATCCTTGATGAAAACCTGCTCTGGACCTCAGACTGGGGCGAAGGTTGTTGTGGAATATTCCATTCAAACAATCATCTTTATTCAATATTGAGGAATTATTTTAATCATAAAACCGTCGACTCAGCAGTGTCTTTGTGAGATGCAGAGTAAGTGAACGGATTATCCCTGCATGTGTGGTTCCCACTGTGAAGCATGGAGGAGGTGTTATGGTGCTTTGCTGGTGACATTGTAATTTATTTAGAATTCAAGGCACACTTAACCAGCACGGCTACCACAGCCTTCTGCAGCGATATGTCATTCCATCTGGTTTGCTCTTAGTGGGACTGTCATTTGTTTTTCAACAGGACAATGACCCAACACACCTACAGGCTGTGTAAGGGCTATTTGAACAAGAAGGAAAGTGATGGAGTACTGCATCAGATGACCTGGCCTCCACAATCACCCTACCTCAACCCAATTGAGATCGTTTGGGATGAGTTGGACCACAGAGTGAAGGAAAGGCAGCCAACAAGTGCTCAGCATGTGGGAACTCCTTCAAGACGGTTGGAAAAGCATTCCTCATGAGGCTGGTTGACAGAATGCCAAGAGTGTGCAAAGCTGTCATCAAGGCAAAGGGTGGCCACTTTGAAGAATCTCAGATATATTTTGATCTGTTTAACACTTTTTTGGTTACTACATGATTCCATATGTGTTATTTAATAATTTTGATGTCTTCACTATTATTATTCCACAATGTAGAAAATAGTAAAACAATAATGAAAAACCCTTGAATGAGTAGGTGTGTCCAAACTTTTGACTGGCGCTATATGTAAATGTGATATTTAAGTTTTTTATTTTTTATAAACTTGCAAAAAATCCTATAAACCTGTTTTGCTTTGTCATTATGGGGTATTGTGTGTTGATTGATGAGGGAAAAAAACGATTTAATCAATTTTAGAATAAGGCTGTAACGTAACAAAATGTGGAAAAAGTCAAGGGGTCTGAATACTTCCCGAATGCAACGCATATTGTAACCGTGTGTTCAAGCTAATCAAATCAAAGCGTATTTATGATACAGCGTGTAAGCTATACAATGAAAGACCTACTCGCAATAAAGCTTTCCTTGCAAACAGTGCAATGATATTAAGCTATATGTATTTACGTTAGGCTATAGCCTACAAATAGCTATACCATGTAGTCATAGGCCTATTGCAAATGATTGTTGTTTGATCCTGAACTGGCCAAATGGAAGAGCTATCCTTCAGCACCACAAGTTGGTTCGACTTCTCTAATTGACATCATTGCACGATCCTGGCGCTGTACTTTCAGAACCTTTTTACTTAAAATATCCTTTTAAAATGATATTTCATCAAGATCTGTTGCCTATGCCTATAATAGTCATACTCATCACTTATTATTACAAATAGAAGATTTTCCCTTCTCACAACGGTGCTCGTTTAGTAAAGTTAGATAAAATAATCAATATCTTGCAAGATCACAATTATGAATGTGCATGTTACATAACCAAATATAATACCAACATAGGGCTATAACATTCCTGCTACACCAAAAACACCTCCTTTTCTAATGACATTTTTAGAATGCTTAGCTGAAACCGAATAGTCATATTTTAACATATTTTAGCTAAATGCCTACTATAAATAATCAGAATGGAGATACGTTTGGACGTTTCACCGGTAAAACATTAATAATGATCATTCGTGATTGACAGTGATGATGGCCTATATTTTGAAATGAGGTAACCCATGCCTAACTTGATGTTTGAGAGTATTACAAATATTTAGACAATAGCCTGTGTGTGGGCATAGGCAGACGTTGCAATTGGAGGATGCATTTTTTATAATTATTAAATCGGCTAGATCTGTCGGTACACACTGAGTGATAAAAATATGAAGTCACTTTAAAAATAAAAAAAGTCTCCCTCACCTAAAAAAAAAAATAGCACTACACCAGTGATCCTCTATGATGCTGTTTGACTGCATGAGCAATGACATCAAATTTAAGGTGGATCTGCAGCAGTGATGAGATCCTCATCGTTGCGGCGTGAATAAAATTAGACACTGACCGGAATAAATCATGTTTTTTTGCTGTAACTGTGATATCGACTAAAACGCCCTTATGACATTCATAAATTATAATTAGCTATCTACTATGTGCAAGATGCTATCTCTACACCACCTTAAATCGCTGGATCGTCTGGTCTGGCCACTCAAGAACGTGCTAGACATTATCCCAAAACAGGGCACCCCAACTCTGTTCCTGGAGAGCTATCTTCCTGAATGGTTTCGCTCCAACCCCAGGTGTAACTAACCTGATTCATCCATCTTATCAACCAGCTAATGATTAGAATCAGGTGCCCTTGATTAGGGTTGGAGTGAAAACATACACTACAGGACGGTAGCACTTCAGCAACAGGGTTGGAGAGCCCTGTCCCAAAACATAACCTGCAGCAAATGATCATCCTCTCTCTAGACAGACAAATCGATAGAGAAGTCAGAACATCGAATCCTAACTATATTTAGCCGCTCTATTGAGATTACGTTCTCACAGAAAAGCTGTACTCTAGCTAGACATAAGTGACTACGTCTGGTTACCCACGAGATGAACATAAAGTGCAATTTTGAATTTCCAGAATGGTTATTTAGCTAGCGACAGTCTTCCATATGTTTAGCTAAACGTTTCCCTTTTCACCTGTGGCTAAAACATAACTGTCATTGATTTAACTAACCGTTAGCTAGCTAGCTATATTTGTACTACATAGACACCGGCAGCCGTGACAAATGACATGGCGATGTCGGGATTTAGCTAGCTACTGTACAGTAGAGCTCAAGACTCACCAGCCGTCGTCTGTGTCGCAAGGACAGCACAAATGTATTTCTGGTTGTAACCTTTTCCAGTTTCTTGATATGTTATAGTCCAAGTTCAGAATGTAAGGTATTTGATTTATCAGTATTTTGAATTGTTAATCATCACGTCAACATTACATGATGTCGCGTCAAAACAATGCTTCTTGTATCGCTCGCTCCACACAAGTGACACTGACAAATATTTCGTTTCTCCTTCTTTCAGACTGTGCATTTTAAAACAGTTTTTATATCTTGCAAAAACACAGACAAAATGAACTAATAGATGTTCTGCTATTGCACATGATACCGATTGAAAAGCTGAATACAAAATCCATTTAGATGAACTACAGTCTCTGCTAAATCTACCGGATTTGCAAAAACCTTTCAAATTGAACGTCACACATAACATCAACGCTTTAGATTGGTGAAGTTCGAGGTCGTCTTCTTTTGTAGTCACGGTGGGGGAATTATCAGTCTCACAATACCCATGTTCGAGAGGATCGAAACAGTAATGTATCATGAGTCAATTGTGACTGACGGATCTACAAATAATAATGAGTAGTTTTTATGATGCAAGGTTCTTTGTAGATCATTTGGCTGCAATGTCGAACAAGCCCACAGACTGGAAAAGCATTTAAAGGGGCAATCTGCATACATTTTTGGTTTTAGAAATCTATTATACAGTATGTACCCATTGATTCTTGAAGAATGTAACTTAGAAATGCCTCTGAGCTTAGTTCAACTGTCGTACCCCATCAGAACCCAAAATATAAACTTGTTTTACTCCAATGTTTTATAAACAAAGTCAATCTAAACAAACACTTTATAGCCTCAAAACAAGGTTAAAACTCTAATTTTGATATCCCGGATGGTCAGTCCTTGCAACCATAGCGCTGTCTATGAATTTAAGAGCGGTTACATTTCTCCAGCCCCATCCCTCATCTTTTTACCAAAACAGGGGCGGGGACTCTGCTTTGTTATTGTTCCCTGTCAACGACCAATCATATTCACATGAAGAAAACTGAAATCACGCCCATCAGGAAAAATGGATGCCAAGTCCGCCCTTGGAAGCCCCTCTTTCCTGGCTATAATACCAGAGCTCGCATTCATTTCCTGAATTCTTCTCTCTTCAGCTTGGCAGAAGAAAGAACGTGTCATGCAATTTACAAACTTTTCAAGCACACAAAGACTACGAGATTGGGCTCTGACAGGTGTCTGTTAGTGGGGAGAGAGTACACGTCCCTATAGATGTTGCGAGTTTTGGGTCTTGGTATTGGTTATTGTGTTTGCTAAAATCTAACTACACTAAACAAAAATAGAACAAAAATATAAACGTAATATGTAAAGTGTTGGTCCCATGATTCATGAGCTGAAATAAAAGAGCCCAGAAATATTCAATACACACAAAAACTTATTTCTCTCAAACTGGTGCGTAGATTTGCTTACATGCCTGTTAGTGAGCATTTCTTCTTTGCCAAGATAATCCATCAACCTGATAGGTGTGGCATAACAAGAAACTGATTAAACAGCATGATCATTAAACAGCTGCACCTTGTGCTGGGGACAATAAAAGGCCACTCTAAAATGTGCAGTGTTGTCACACAACACAATGCCACAGATGTCTCAAGTTTTGAGGAAGCATTCAATTGGCATGCTGACTGCAGGAATGTCCACTAGAGCTGTTGCCAGAGAATTGAATGTTAATTTCTCTACCATAAGCCGCTACCAACATCGTTTCTGAGAATTTGCTAGTACGTCCAACCGGCCTCACAACCACAGACCACATGTATGGAATCGTGTGGGCGAGCGGTTTGCGGATGTCAACGTATTGAACAGAGCCCGATCAGCTCTATGTGAAGGAGATGTGTCACGCTGCATGAGGTAAATGATGGTTACACCAAATACGGATTGCTTTTCTGATCCACACCCCTATCGAGAGTGCGGTATCGTCCAGTTGTGGGCATAACAAACACAGTTCCTTCCCCACATTCAGACACACGGTTGGTTGTCAAGAGTGGTGGATATGAAAACAACAACGACAATAAAAACAAATTATCCCAGTCCTCGGGTTGGCCCCTTCAGGAGATAATGTATGAGGACAGTGACGAGGAGGTATGGTCTGCAGTTTGCTGTGCATCTTCCTTTTCATAGCTAAATGCGAACCTACTCTGTTGGGACATAAACGCATGAATCAGCCGAGTCCAGAATGAGACCCAGTAACTGAATGCGCTGAGCCGGTGTCAAACAACATTTCTTGTGATTTACTATGAACCCCAGAGACTGAATATGGGAAACCAGCGTGGCAGTGTGGAGCTCCATCTGTTCCCTCGACTCTGCTATGACTAGCCAATCATCCAGATAGGCCAATACTCTGATCCGCTGGCATCGCACCGGTGCCAAAGCCGCCTCCACCACCATAGAAAAGGTGCAGGGCGAAAGGGAGAACCTGAAAGGCAGGACCAGAAACACATTAGGCCACACCCTCGAAATGAAACCTCCGAAACTTTCTGTAGGGAGGATGTATAGCCACATGAAAATATGCATCCTTCAGATCTACGGACGTGAACCAATCGCTGGGACGCACCGACTGCAATAGCCAACGAAGTGTGAGCATTTTGAACTTGCAAGCTGTGAGGTGTTTGTTTAAAACATTCAAGTTCAGGATAGGACACAACGCAACATTCCAATGCTCTTGGGAACAAAGAAGAACCGTCTGTACCAACCGCTCTGTACTTCTGACACGGGACCACCCAAATAGCCTGCTTTTGAAGGAGAGAGGAAATAAAATTGGATTAGCTAACACACTTGCCATTGGATCACAGGAGTGATGGTTGCTGATAATGGGCCTCTGCACGCCTATGTAGATGTTCCATAAAAAATCTGCCATTTCCAGCTATAATAGTCATTTAAAACATTAACAATGTCTACACTGTATTTCTAAACATTTTGATGTTATTTTAATGGGGGGAAAAAAATTAAAATTCTAAGTGACCCCAAACTTTTGAACGGTGTTGTAGGTATGCTTGTTAAAAGGCCATTGCAGGTAAGTATGGATGTTTTACATTTAATCCCAGTAAAAATTCCCTGTCAGGATCACCACTTTATTTTAAGAATGTTAAATGTCATAATAATAGTAGAGAGAATTATTTATTTCAGCTTATATTTCTTTCATCACATTCCTAGTGGGTCAGAAGTTTACATAAACTCAATTAGTATTTGGTAGCACTGCCTTTAAATTGTTTAACTTGGGTCAAACTTTTCGGGTAGCCTTCCACAAGCTTCCCACAATAAGTTGGATGAATTTTGTCCCAGTCATCTTGACAGAGCTGGTGTAACTGAGTCAGGTTTGTAGGCCTCCTTGCTCGCACACACTTTTTCAGTTCTGCACACAAATTTTCTATAGGATTGAGGTCAGGGCTCTGTGATGGCCACTCCAATACCGTGACTTTGTTGTCCTTAAGCGATTATGCCACAACTTTGGAAATATGCTTGGGTCATTGTCCATTTGGAAGACCCATTTGCGACCAAGCTTTAACTTCCTGACTGATGTCTTGAGATGTTGCTTCAATATATCCACATAATTGTCCTCTTCATGATGCCATCTATTTTATGAAGTGCACCAGTCCCTCCTGCAGCAAAGCACCGCCACAACATGATGCTACCCCCATGCTTCACGGTTGGGATGGTGTTCTTCGGCTTACAAGCCTCCCCCTTTTTCCTCCAAACATAACGATGGTAATTATGGCCAAACAGAACTATTTTTGTTTCATCAGACCAGAGGACATTTCTCCAAAAAGTACGATCTTTGTCCCCATGTGCAGTTGCAAACCGTAGTCTGGCTTTTTTATGGTGGTTTTGGAGCAGTGGCTTCTTCCTTGCTGAGCGGCCTTTCAGGTTATGTCAATATAGGACTCGTTTTAATGTGGATATGGATACTTTTGTACCTGTTTCCTCCAGCATCTTCACAAGGTCCTTTGCTGTTGTTCTGGGATTGATTTGCACTTTTTGCACAAAAGTACGTTCATCTCTGGAGACAGAACGCATCTCCTTCCTGAGCGGTATGACGGCTGCGTGGTCCCATGGTGTTTATACTTGCATACTATTGTTTATGCAGATGAACGTGGTACCTTCAGGCGTTTGGAAATTGCTCCCAAGGATGAACCAGACTTGTGGAGGTCTACAATTTATTTTCTGAGGTCTTGGCTGATTTCTTTTGATTTCCAATGATGTCAAGCAAAGAGGTACTGAGTTTGAAGGTAGGCCTTGAAATACATCCACAGGCACACCTACAATTGACTCAAATTATGTCAATTAGCCTGGCAGAAGCTTCTAAAGCCGTAACATCATTTTCGGGAATTTTCCAAGCTGTTTAAAGGCACTGTCAACTTAGTGTCTGTTAACTTCTGACCCACTGGAATTGTGATACAGTGAATTATAAGTGAAATAATCTGTCTGTAAACAATTGTTGGAAAAATTACTTGTGTCATGCACAAAGTATATGTCCTAACCGACTTGCAAAAACGATAGTTTGTTAACAAGAAATTTGTGGAGTGGTTGAAAAATTTGTTTTAATGACTCCAACCCAAGTTTATGTAAACTTCCGAATTCAACTGTACATGTTTAAAAAGGCATGCAATTAAAAGCCTTTATTTAAAAGGCTGCTCAGGGTAATTATTCATGTTTTTAAAAGTCCACTCCAGGAATTTATACACGTTTTAAAAAGATGATTATATATGTATTTGTTTTTTATGTAAAACATTCTTAATAGCTGGCAGCCTCTGGTTCTCCATAGGTGGTTTGAAATTCGTTTTGATAGTAAAAATGTATATGTCAGCCTCCGGTGTCAAGAGTTATGTGAAAAAAGAAATCAACTTAAATTGATCAAAATCAGTATTATAGCCGGGAAGGCGGGGCTGCCGAGGGTGGGCTCTGCATCCGTTGGCCCATTGGGCGTGATTTCAGTTTTCAGGTGGATATGATTGTTCGTTGACTCCCCATAGTATATTTAAGCAATAAGGCACGAGAGGGTGTGGTATATATATGTAACTACTTAGACCTGATTAATTGGAACACACAATTGGTTTGGTGAGCTCATTAAGCCTTGAACATCATAGACAAGTGAATCCAATCATGAGAAAAGGTATTTAAGGTGGCCAATTGCAAGTTGTTGTTCTCTTTGACTCTCCTCTGAAGAGTGGCAACATGGGGGCCTCAAAACAACTCTCAAATGACCTGAAAACAAAGATTGTTCAACATTATGGTTTAGAGGAAGGCTACAAAAAGCTATCGCAGAGATTTAAGCTGTCAGTGTCCACTGTGAGGAACATAGTGAGGAAATGGAAGACCACAGGCACAGTTCTTGTTAAGGTCAGAAGTGGCAGGCCAAGTAAAATATCGGAGAGGCAAAGGCGAAGGATGGTGAGAACGGTCAAAAACAGTCCACAGACCACCTCCAAAGACCTACAACATAATCTTGCTGCAGATGGTGTCACTGTGCATCGTTCAACAATTCAGCGCACTTTGCACAAGGAGAAGCTGTATGGGAGAGTGATGCAGAAGAAGCCTTTTCTGCACACACGCCACAAACAGAGTCGCTTGAGGTATGCAAACGCACATTTGGACAAGCCAGCTTCATTTTGGAATAAGGTGCTGTGGATGAAACAAAGATTGAGTTATTTGGTCATAACAAGGGACGTTATGCATGGCGGCAAAAGAACACAGCGTTCCAAGAAAAACACTTGCTACCCACAGTAAAATTTGGTGGGGGTTCCATCATGCTGTGGGGCTGTGTGGCCAGTGCCGGTACTGGGAATCTTGTTAAAGTTGAGGATCGCATGGATTCCACTCAATATCAGCAGATTCTTGGGAATAATGTTGAAGAATCAGTCACAAAGGTGAAGTTACGCTGGCGCTGGATGTTTCAACAAGACAACGACCCAAAACACTGCTCAAAATCTACCCGGGCATTTATGCAGAGGAACAAGTACAATGTTCTGGAATGGCCATCCCAGTCCCCAGACCTGAATATCATTGAGAATCTGTGGGATGATTTGAAGCGGGCTGTCCATGCTCGGCAACCATCAAACCTAACTGAACTGGAGATGTTTTATAAGGAGGAATGGTCCGAAATACCTTCATCCAGAATCCAGACACTCATTATAGGCTATGGGAAGCATCTAGAGGCTGTTATTTTAGCAAAAGGAGGCTCTAACAAATATTGATGTGATTTTTTCTATTGGGGTGCCCAAATTTATGCACCTGTCTAATTTTGTTTTGATGCATATTGCACATTTTCTGTTAATCCAATAAACCTAATTTCACTACTGAAATATTACTGTGTCCATCAGTTATTTGATAGATCAAAATGAAATTGCTGATACAAACACCCAATTATTTATAAATGGAAATCATGGAAATTGTCAGGGGTGCCCAAACTTTTTCATACGACTGTAAATGTAGACAATGGGATCGTTTGAGTGGTAAGGCTGAAGCTCCGACTATAGACGAAAGTCGAGGAGTGTAGTCGGGGGAGGTGCATCTGGGACAGCCAAAAGTCGGACATTAATGTGGTTTTCCAACAGCAAGGCTCAGATCAACATGGCAGGGTTGTTATTGTTTAAAAAATATTTTCTTTATAATGTCGAAATAAACATGCCTCCAACCCTCATATCACACACTCACAAACTAAAATCAAATGTGTGTACACTGTACAATCAATTAGTGAGAGAGTATCAAATATCACATGAATTTGTGTATACCAACTCTAGCCTATACATGAATGGTGGCAGCGTTGGTTCCTCTTTCAGTCATGTCTTTGGTTACGTTCGTGTAGGTCAAACAAAAACACCCTAATGATTGTGTGACAATAGAGCCACCCACAATGCAGCCGATACTGCAGAATGAAGTTCGTGAAGAGCGACTACAGAAACTTAGTTGACATGATTATTGTAAATTTCATGTTGTCGACATGAAGATGCAAGTCTGACATGCAAAACAGAATGCAAAACACTTTTGCGCCTATAATTTTCACCCGTGTGGTCACTGAACCACCTCTGTTACCGTTTGACCTTGTCTTCAGCGTAGGCCACACAGATATTTTGTATCCAAAAATGTGGTATTGAGCCATCGGCTTGTCCACCTTTGTACGTATGCAACGAGAGACTCATACGAGTCACACACCAGTCTCCTGTGCACTGGAACTAAGTGGTCGTGTTCCCCTGTTCAGGTGTTGCTGACGCATGTCAGATCTCACAACGCCTGGATAGGTATTTTACATATTAGCTAACCACATAATTTGTTATAGAAATCAGGTGCCCGACAACACTGTTGATGATGTGGCACACAACCATTGGTTGATCCATGCAATGCCTGAACAAGGGAACACAACCAGTGTCTTTAGGCGTTCCTCAACAACCAATGGGTGAACTCTGCCTGTACAGGCTGGGTTCATCACCAAAAAAAGTGACCCTGTGGTCAAGTAAAATTAAGCCGCCCACGGAAGTAGAGTCGAGGGGCGTGCCAATCTTGTCATACTCGTATTCGTAATCATATCTGTTTTATCACACTTGATACTCGTAATCGGATTCATGCCACGTTAAAAACAACTGGGAACTCAAAAAAATACGAGGTCAAATCATGACGTCAGTGATCTTCAGGTCGGAAAATCGGAACTCTAGAAAGAGGCCTGAGTTCCTGAGTTGGAATTCTGAGTAGGATGGCCATTCAAATAGATTTTTCCCAGTCAGAGATTTTTCCCCCCAAGTTCCCAGTTGTTTTGAATGCAACTCGTGATCGCCAAACCAGAAGTGCGCCGTTAATGCCAGTAAAGCCTATACCTCAAGTGCGCATTATTTTTTGTTTTTGTTTCAATACCCGGTACAGTAGGTGGCGGCAAAACACCAATAGGTGTAGTTTGTCATAAAACTTTAAAGAAGAAGATGATCACAGAGTGCATCTGAGAGCACATTGTTATGTTCCTTCACTTATTCTCACACATTGTTAATGCACATGAGTTTCTTACTTAGTCCTATTCAATTATCAACTACATAGGCTAATAAATAGCCTAATGGATGGCTGGCTACTACTGGCTGCATTTATTCTAGACACAGATTTAGATGATAGTAGGCTAATGCCCAATATATTGTTTCACTTTCGAGAGGAGCAAAACATTTCTCCCAACACTTATGCCATAACATTTGTACAATCATCATAAACAATCTACATTTGTCATTTTCTTTTCTTATGATCAGTGGCTCGGTAAACATGCCTCAAATAATAATAGCAAGCAAGCATGGGTTTGGATCAAGACATAACGACAGACGTCGTCAGCAATGGAATAATTACAGTGCATTCAGAAAGTATTCAGACCCCTTCCTTTTCCCCACATTTTGTTACAGTACAGCCTTATGGATTAAATATAATGTTTTCCTCATCAATCTACACACAATACCCCATAATGACAAAGCTAAAACAGGTTTTTAGAAATGTTTGCAAATGTATAAAAAAAAAAAAACTGAAATACCTTATTTACATTAGTATTCACGACCCTTTGCTATGAGATTTGAAATTGAGCTCAGGTGCATCTTGTTTCCTTTGATCATCTTTGAGACGTTTCTACACCTTGATTGGAGTCCACCTGTGGTAAATTCAATTGATTGGACATGATTTGGAAAGGCATACACTTGTCTATATAAGGTCCCACAGTTGACAGTGCATGTCAGAGAAAAAACCAAGCCATGAGGTCAAAGGAATTGTCTGTAGTGCTCCGAGACAGGATTGTGTCGAGCTACAGATCTGGGGAAGGGTATCAAAAAATGTCTGCAGCATTGAAGGTCCCCAAGAACACAGCGGCCTCCATCATTCTTAGATGGAAGAAGTTTGGAACCACCAAGACTCTTCCTGCTGCTGGCCGCCCGGCCAAACTGAGCAATCGGGGAGAAGTGCTTTGGTCAGGGAGGTGACCAAGAACCGGAAGGTCACTCTGACAGAGCCCCAGAGTTCCTCTGTGGAGATGGGAGAACCTTCTAGAAGGACAACCATCTCTGCAGCATTGCACCAATCAGGCCTTTGTGGTAGAGTGGCCAGATGGAAGCCACTCCTCAGTAAAAGGCACAGGACAGCTCACTTGGAGTTTGCCAAAAGACACCTAAAGGACTCAGACCATGAGAAACAAGATTGTCAGGTCTGATGATGCCAAGACTGAACTCTTTGGCCTGAATGCCAAGCGTCACGTCCGGAAGAAACCTTGCACCATCCCTACGGTGAAGCATGGTGGTGACAGTATCATGCTGTGGGGATGTTTTTCAGCTGCAGGGACTGGGAGACTAGTCAGGATCGAGGGAAAGATGAGCGGAGAAAAGTACAGGGAGTCCTTTATTGACAACCTGCTCAGGACCTCAGACTGGGTTGAAGGTTCACCTTCCAACAGGACAACGACCCTAAGCACACAGCCAAGACAATGCAGGAGTGGCTTCGGTACAAGTCTCTGAATGTCCTTGAGTGGCTCAGCCAGAGCCCGGACTCTGGCTGGAGAGACCTGAAATTAGCTGTGCAGTGACGCTGCCCATCCAAACTCCCCAGGTTGGATGGGGAGCGTTGTAGACATTAATAAATGCATTTCTTTAGCTTTCCAAATGTTTTACAATTGAGGAGTGCCAAAATGGCTGCGCGGGGGCTTCAATACACATCATTTCCATGAAACCATCTGGCTATAGCAATTTTGACACTGGTGTGAAGCGTGACATCAAAGAATACGAGCTGGACCCCACCGATTAACACCGTTGCATTGTTGGAACCGAATTGGGTGTCACGTTTTTTTTAATATGGGTACAGATAAAACACTTTACACAACACACACACATTATTGAAGATTTATGTTAAAAACATCCTAAAGATTGATTCTATACTTCGTTTGACATGTTTCTACGGACTGTAACGGAACCTTTTGACTTTTCGTCTGCTCCTAGTGAACACGCTTCGTGAGTTTGGATTTGTTTACCAAACGCGCTAACAAAAGACGCTAGTTTGACATAAATGATGGACATTATCGAACAAAACAAACATTTATTGTGGAACTGGGATTACTGGGAGTGCATTCTGATGAAGATCATCAAAGGTAAGTGAATATTTATAATGTTATTTCTGACTTCTGTTGACTGCACAATATGGCGGATATCTTTTTGGCTTGTTTGGGCTCTGAGCGCCGTACTCAGATTATTGCATGGTTTGCTTTTTCCATAAAGCTTTTTTGAAATCTGACACAGCGGTTGCATTGAGGAGAAGTGTATCTAAAGTTCCATGTATAATAGTTGTATCTTTTATCAATGTTTATTATGAGTATTTCTGTAAATTGATGTGGCTCTCTGCAAAATTACTGGATGTTTTTGGAACTACTGACCATAATGCGCCAATGTATACTGAGATTTGTTTATATAAATATGAACTTTATCGAACAAAACATACATGTATTGTGTAACATAAAGTCCTATGAGTGTCATCTGATGAAGATCATCAAAGGTTAGTAATTAATTCTATCTCTATTTCTGATTTTTGTGACTCCTCTCTTTGGCTGGAAAAATGGCTGTGTTTTTCTGTGACTTGGCTCTGACCTAAAATAATCGTTTGTGGTGCTTTCGCCGAAAAGCCTATTTGAAATCGGACACTGTGGTGGGATTAACAAGAAGTGTATCTTTAAAATGGTGTGAAATACTTGTATGTTTGAGAAATTTTAATTATGAGATTTCTGTTGTTTGAGTTTGGCGCCCTACACTTTCACTGGCTGTTGTCAAATCGATCCCATTAACGGGATCTTAGCCGATCTCAGACGTAATTTAAACACCATTGAAAACTTGTGATTTGAATTGAAGAGGGCAGTCAATAAGCGCAGATGAAGGATATCAAGGATTCGGAAAGATTATGTATGGATGTACTCCAATCTCATTAAACATTTTAGAAAAAAGGCTCAGTGACATTATCCTCACCAGGTGAGATACTATTGAAAGGTTTTAAAACAGGGGTGTCAATAATTTTGACCCTACCTTTTATGAGACAAAAAATGACTTAAACAATGTTTCTCTGAGCAATTGTATTAGTATCAAATAATGGAATTTCCAAATTGTTTGTGGCATACAATATCGCTCAGTATTCAATTTAGTAATTTTTGCTCATGTTTATCAAGGGTGTCACTAATTTCAGACCCCACTGAATATAGTGAGTTGATGCAAATCTGATTTCTGTTTCTAATATGTATGCCTATGCTTTATTTAACAATTTAGCCAGAGGATGAAAATATCACTTTACACTTGCAATATATATATATTGCAATTTGACAGGTCCATGGTTTAACCCAGCTTGTCTTCAGTTATTTATGTGATTTGTGTCCCTAGGCATGCGTTGTTTTTCACATTGCCTGTTTGCCCTTATCATTCTTCAGAATCATGTTAACTTGAATCTTTTGTTTGACCCTAGGAGGCCAGCTCTGATAACGACGAGGAGGAACAAGGAGAGTCTGCTAAGAAATCCAAGGAGACGGCGGAGGTTATCAAAGTCACAGAGAAAATGGTTGAGTGGAGAGATGCAATCAAGGTAACATTTATCTACAGACTGTCAAGCAAGCATAGACTTCCACCTTTACCTCTCCCACACTTTAGGTGTAGTAATGAGAACAGACATGATCCCACACGGATGCAGGTTGCATGATGGCCCTTATCACCAACTTTTAGAGCAGTGTTTTCTCCATAATAGGTACTTTATTTATCCCATCTTCCTCCTCAAACATCTGGGCTACCTACCTGTAGCATAACATATTGAAAACATAATGTAATATGAAGTGAAGGGGCTTCTTCTTGGGTGTTAAGAGTTGTAGCATGTATATAGTGCACCACAATACCAGGGCTTTTGCCCTTCATTCTCATCCTTGTGTCGGTCTATTTTTTTACCCTCCCCTCCCTGTCTTTGTCTTTAGGATGAGCCTACCCCTCACGTCTTCAGAGGTCACACAGGCCTTCAAGGCCGTGGCGACCACCAAATTAAAGGGGGGGGGGGATCTGTGTCGATACAAACTGGCCGACAGTTCAGATAGGGAACTTAACCCATGAGTGTTCATGATCCCCTCTTTAGTAGCATCAACAGAATTTAGGCCTGTACACATCCAAAGACGATGATAGAATTGTTTGTTTCTTTGTTTTCTTTCCAACAGTGTTCAACACCGTGGTCCTGTTCTGTATCCAAGATGTATACGTGGCTCTGCAGAGGATGCTGAACCTAAAGCCAGATAAAGACCAGAAGTAAAAACGAGCAAGGCTGCTGGCCCAGACGGCATCCCTAGCTGCGTCCTCAGCATGCGCAGACGAGCTGGCTTGTTCCACCACTGGCACCCCAATGGTGGAACAAACTCCCTCACGACGCCAGGTCAGCGGAGTCAATCACCACCTTCCGGAGACACCTGAAACCCCACCTCTTTAAGGAATACCTAGGATAGGATAAAGTAATCCTTCTAAACCCCCCCCCACCTTAAAAGAGTTAGATGCACTATTGTAAAGTGGTTGTTCCACTGGATATCATAAGGTGAATGCACCAATTTGTAAGTCGCTCTGGATAAGAGCGTCCGCTAAATGACTTAAATGTAATGTAAATGTAAATGTGTGTTTACGGACATTTTCAATCAATCCCTATCCCAGTCTTTTGTCCCCATATGCTTCAAGATGGCTACCATTGTTCCTGTACCCAAGAAGATAACTGAACTAAATGACTACCGCCCCGTAGCACTCACTTCTGTCATCATGAAGTGCTTTGAGAGACTAGTCAAGGATCATATCACCTCCACCTTACCGGCCACGCTAGACCCACTTCAGTTTGCATACCGCCTCAACAGGGCCACAGACGACACAATTGCCATCACACTGCACACTGCCCTATCCCATCTGGAAAAAAGGAATACCTATGTAAGAATGCTGTTCATTGACTACAGCTCAGCATTCAACACCATAGTACCCTCCAAGCTCATCAAGCTGGAGGCCCTGGGTCTCAAACCTGCCCTGTGCAATTTGGGTCCTGGACTTTATGACAAGCTGCCCCCTGGTGGTGAAGATAGGGAACAACATCTCCACTTCGCTGACCCTCAACACTGGGGCCCCACAAGGGTGTGTGCTCAGCCCCCTCCTGTACTCCCTGTTCACCCACGAATGCGTGGCAATGCACGCCTCCAACTCAATCAAGTGTGCAGACGACACGACAGTAGTGGGCTTGATTACCAACAACGACAAAACAGCCTACAGGGAAGAGGTGAGGGCACTCAGAGTGTGGTGTCACAAAAACAACCTCTCACTCAACAAAACAAAGGAGATGATCGTGGACTTCAGGAAACAGCAGAGGGATCACCCCCCTATCCACATCGAAGGGACAGCAGTGGAGAAGGTGAAAGGTTTTAAGTTCTTCTGCGCACACATCACAGACAAACTGAAATGGTCCATCCACACACACTGTGTGGTGAAGAAGGCGCAACAGCGCCTCTTCAACCTCAGGAGGCTGAAGAAATTTGGCATGTCACCCAAAACCCTGACAAATTTTTACAGATGCACAATCAAGAGCATCCTGTCGGGCTGTATCACAGCCTGGTACGGCAACTGCACCGCCCTCAACCGCAAGGCTCTCCAGAGGGTGGTGCGGTCTGCACAACGCATCCCCAGAGGCAAACTACCTGCCCTCCAGAACACCTACAGCATCCGACGTCACAGGAAGGCAAAAAAATATAAGCAAGGACAACAACCACCCAAGCCACTGCCTGTTCACGCTGCCACCTTCCAGAAGGCGAGGTCAGTACAGGTGCATCAAAGCTGGGACTGAGAAGCTGTTTTTCAGTCTGTATCTCAAGGCCATCAGACTGCTAAACAGCAATCACTAACTCAGAGGCTGCTGCCTAGATTGAGACCCAATCACTGGCCACTTGAATAAATGGATCACTAGTTACTTTAAACAATGACAATTTATATAATGCCACTTTATATAATGTTTGCATATCTTACATTACTCCTATCACATGTATATACTGTATTTTATACCATCTATTGTAACTGTCATGACGTTGGCCTGATGGGGGGAGGTTTATGACCCCCATAAATACATTTCCCCTTTTCTCTCTCCCTACTCTACAGAGTGACTCTTGGAAAGTCATTTGTTAACAAGGACTTATAACATCAAAAGGGTTGGGAAAGCTGAATATATGCGTTGGTACTTAAAGAATATGATGCCAGATCAGTTGTCATCTGAGACATTATTACTAATGATAGGATGACATAAACTGTATCTTGAAAAGTCGACACATTATAGTTATCAGATTCACATGGAATTGTTGTGCAATTTAAATGTTTAAATATGAAACTATTTGTGAAAAGATTAAATGTAATTTAGCTTCTTACTGAGAGAACGGTTTGTCGTAGAGTAAACCCTGCCAACTCAGTGGCCCCGCCCATGTGAACAGACAGTGGTTGTAAACTATTAAACACGGCCCTCTCTCCCAATCCTATATAAGCCCCTTGATGAAAATGTAACTTCCTGTTCCAAGGACGTGTGGACTTGAGGTCCCCACGTTGAAAGGACAAAGACCACCTACAGAACGTAGCCAACCTTAGAGAACCTAACGAAATTAGCATCGAATTTCAATGTGAAGGTGACGACCTACACGCTGGAAGGATGAATTTCGACTATACCAGACAGAATATAGCATGAGCATATAGCATGGCAACTTGGTATGAACTTTGAACCCTTATTCACTAAATAAGTGATACCTCCTAGCCATTGCGTTAGCGCAGCAACTGTAGACGTGGGCTAGGAGAGGACGGACAGAGTATCTATTCTACCACACGATGACGGTACAACCAAGTATACAGTTTACCACCAGTGACATTCTTCAAAGAACAAACCGGCCTTCCATCGACGACCAATCTACCGAAGCGCAGCTCAGAGTAAATATTTATTGCATTCTCCTTTTTTAAATGGGCGGTTATTTAGAATGTATAAGATTCTGAATTTACGATAGCATAGCGTCTCCCTTTGTTACTCAGTCTTCCTGCTCTTTCACTCAAACCCAACCCCCTCTCGTTATGTAACCAGCCGTCGTATCTGTTCCGTCCACCAGGGACGTTTTCTTTATGATATAATTTGTAATCAATGTATGATCCATTCTGTATAGATGTAATTCTGTGTGATTATTTAGTAAATAAATAATTAAACCAAATTTTGTATTGCTGATTCAACTTATAACTCATGACCAAGAATTTACAACTTTCAGATGAGACTAAAAAAGGTGACGATTAAATATTGACTGCTATTGATGTAAAAGATTACTAGGTCTTTAAGAGGTTATTCGGAAGATAACGGCTCTATAAACATTATTTCGTGGTGCCGCAACTTTCTAGTTAATTACATTCACCTGATTAGCTTAATCAGGTAATATGAATTACAGAGAAGTTATTTTATAGAATAGCATGTCATATCACTTAATCCGGCATAGCCAAAGACACGACACACCTTACCTATGCCGCTCGGCCATCGTTCATCCATATACTGCACTTATATGTACAGTATGTACATATTCTCATTCACTCTTTTATATTTGTGTGCATTAGGTAGTTGTTGGGTAATTGTTAGATTACCTGTCAGATATTAATGCACTGTCGGAACTAGAAGCACAAGCATTTGGCTACACTCGCATTAACATCTGCTAACACATATGTGTATGTGACAAATAAAATGTGATTTGATTTGTGTACAACTTAGGCTCTAAACCCCTTGTAAAGCTAGGGGTTATTTGTCCACTTTAGTTGTGATACAAACCTTATCAAAACTTATTGACCTATGGGCTAGGCTACATGAGGCATGCAACTATGATTTGAAAAAGTTGCACAAAAGAAAAAGACATCCGCTGTTTCTTGCCTTACTGCACACGAATATTGTCACCCATCAGATTATTCTTGAGTTAGTGTCTTCACATATACCAAATAATATATGTGGAATTAGTTTTGATTTAGAATGGACCATTATCATGCATTTGTCGGAAAAGGGGCATGGGTAAAACATTTTTAAATAATCTATGCATTTAAATAGCGAATGGAGGACTCTTTTCCCATGGTTCATTTTCATGCCAGCCAGGTAGGCTATACTCCTGTTGTAAAACGCAGCAATGTGCTTAATAATAGGAAAGTTGATAAATATAGTAGTCCTAGCCTATAGGAAGCTGATGGGATCCTCGTTTTAATAGAGGCCATCAAAACTCTATTTTCTCGGGCAGTTGCATAGCCTACAGAAATGTTGTGCACCATGAGCTTATGGGCTCTCATAAAGTGTTTGATTAGATTTTTGATGACATTGCATTGATGTCAAAGTGATTCGAGGGACAATAGAGTGCTGAGTACCAGGCCGTTAGCAAGTTTGTTAGGCTACGAATGACCATCAGCAGCATCAGAGCTTGGAGAAGACTGACTCCTGACCGCCCATGTGGCGGTAATACGGTCGCCGTAACAGCCCTACGCACAAAAAGCAAACATTTTGTGCACAAATTTGTTTACATCGCTGTTAATGAGCCTTTCTCCTTTGCCAAAATAATCCATCCGCCTGACAGGTGTGTCATATCAATTAGCTGATTAAACAGCATGATAATTACACAAGTGCACCTTGTGCTGGGTACAATAAAAGGCCACTCTAAAATGTGCAGTTTTGTCACACAAAACAATGCCACAGATGTCAAGTTTTGAGGGAGTGTGCAATTGACATGCTGACTGCAGGAATTTACACCAGAGCTGTTACCAAAGATTTGAATGTTAATTTCTCTACCATAAGTCATTTTTGAGAATTTGTCAGTAAGTCCAACCGGCCTCACAACCGCAGGCCACGTGTAACCACGCCAGCCCAGGACCTCCACATCTGACTTCTTCACCTGCCAGATGGTCTGAGACGAGCTACCCTGAAACTGATGAAACTGTGGGTTTGCACAACCAAAGAATATCTGCACAAACTGTCAGAAACATAAATCTGTGTGCTCGACATCTACACCAGGGTCTTGACCTGATTACAGTTTGGTGTCGTAACCCACTTCAATGGGCCACTGGCATGCAGTGGGCCATGCAGACAAGGTGTATGGCGTGTGGGCGAGTGGTTTGTTGATATCAATGTTGTGAACAGAGTGTGCCATGGTGCTGGTGGGGTTATGGTATGGGCAGGCATAAGCTACAGACAATGAACACAATTGCATTTGTTTGATAGCAATTTGAATGCACAGAGATACCGTGACGAGATCCTGATGCCCATTGTCGTGCCATTCATCTGCCGACATCACCTCATGTTTCAGCATGATAATGCACAGCCCCATATTGCAAGGATCTGTACATAATTTCTGGAAGCTGAACATGTCCCAGTTCTTTAATGGCCTGCATACTCGCCAGACATGTCACCCTTTGAGTATGTTTGGGATGCTCTGGATCGATGTGTACGACAGCGTGTTCCAGTTCCCACCAATATCCAGCAACTTCGCACAGCCATTGAAGAGGCTGGCCACAATCAACAGGCCACAATCAACAGCCTGATCAACTATGCGAAGGAGATGTCATGCTCCATGAGGCAAACGGTGGTCACACCAGATATTGACTGGATTTCTGATCCAGACCCGTACCAACATGTGCATATCTGTATTCCCAGTCATGTAACAATTTATTTCAATAGACGGATTTCCTTATTTTAACTGTAACTCAGTAAATTCTTTGAAATGCAAAATGCATACTCTCGGAGGAACGCACACTGGACGAGGAGTAGGGTTGATTTGAGCGTTCTGACCTTGCAAAGGCAGTCAAGCACCCAAGCTAACGTTGGCTAGCTTGCGAGCTGCTTCCAGACACAAATGAGACCACTCTGACCATTTTATTTGCTCTAGCAGAGCTGGTTAGGCAGTTTTCATGTTATTCTGATAACACTGCTACTCCTACTGCTCTCTCCTCGTCTGCCCACGTGTTCTCGCACACCCCGAGAGCTTCTGGTCAGCGGGGTGGTGGCACTGGGATCCTCATCTCTCCCAAGTGGACATTCTCTCTTTCTCCCCTGACCCATCTGTCTATTGCCTCCTTTGAATTCCATGCTGTCACAGTTACCAGCCCTTTCAAGCTTAACATCCTTATCATTTATCGCCCTCCAGGTTCCCTTGGAGAGTTCATCAATGAGCTTGACGCCCTGATAAGTTCCTTTCCTGAGGATGGCTCACCTCTCACAGTTCTGGGTGACTTTAACCTCCCCACGTCTACCTTTGACTCATTCCTCTCTGCCTCCTTCTTTCCACTCCTCTCCTCTTTTGACCTCACCCTCTCACCTTCCCCCCCTACTCACAAGGCAGGCAATACGCTTGACCTCATCTTTACTAGATGCTGTTCTTCCACTAATCTCATTGCAACTCCCCTCCAAGTCTCCGACCACTACCTTGTATCCTTTTCCCTCTCGCTCTCATCCAACACTTCCCACACTGCCCCTACTCGGATGGTATCGCGCCGTCCCAACCTTCGCTCTCTCTCCCCCGCTACTCTCTCCTCTTCCATCCTATCATCTCTTCCCTCTGCTCAAACCTTCTCCAACCTATCTCCTGATTCTGCCTCCTCAACCCTCCTCTCCTCCCTTTCTGCATCCTTTGACTCTCTATGTCCCCTATCCTCCAGGCCGGCTCGGTCCTCCCCTCCTGCTCCGTGGCTCGACGACTCATTGCGAGCTCACAGAACAGGGCTCCGGGCAGCCGAGCGGAAATGGAGGAAAACTCGCCTCCCTGCGGACCTGGCATCCTTTCACTCCCTCCTCTCTACATTCTCCTCTTCTGTCTCTGCTGCTAAAGCCAATTTCTACCACTCTAAATTCCAAGCATCTGCCTCTAACCCTAGGAAGCTCTTTGCCACCTTCTCCTCCCTCCTGAATCCTCCTCCCCCTCCTCCCCCCTCCTCCCTCTCTGCTGATGACTTCGTCAACCATTTTGAAAAGAAGGTCGACGACATCCGATCCTCGTTTGCTAAGTCAAACGACACCGCTGGTTCTGCTCACACTGCCCTACCCTGTGCTTTGACCTCTTTCTCCCCTCTCTCTCCAGATGAAATCTCGCGTCTTGTGACGGCCGGCCGCCCAACAACCTGCCCGCTTGACCCTATCCCCTCCTCTCTTCTCCAGACCATTTCCGGAGACCTTCTCCCTTACCTCACCTCGCTCATCAACTCATCCTTGACCGCTGGCTACGTCCCTTCCGTCTTCAAGAGAGCGAGAGTTGCACCCCTTCTGAAAAAACCTACACTCGATCCCTCCGATGTCAACAACTACAGACCAGTATCCCTTCTTTCTTTTCTCTCCAAAGCTCTTGAACGTGCCGTCCTTGGCCAGCTCTCCTGCTATCTCTCTCAGAATGACCTTCTTGATCCAAATCAGTCAGGTTTCAAGACTAGTCATTCAACTGAGACTGCTCTTCTCTGTGTCACGGAGGCGCTCCGCACTGCTAAAGCTAACTCTCTCTCCTCTGCTCTCATCCTTCTAGACCTATCGGCTGCCTTTGATACTGTGAACCATCAGATCCTCCTCTCCACCCTCTCCGAGCTGGGCATCTCCGGCAAGGTCCACGCTTGGATTGCGTCCTACCTGACAGGTCGCTCCTACCAGGTGGCGTGGCGAGAATCTGTCTCCGCACCACGTGCTCTCACCACTGGTGTCCCCCAGGGCTCTGTTCTAGGCCCTCTCCTATTCTCGCTATACACCAAGTCACTTGGCTCTGTCATATCCTCACATGGTCTCTCCTATCATTGCTATGCAGACGACACACAATTAATCTTCTCCTTTCCCCCCTCTGATAACCAGGTGGTGAATCGCATCTCTGCATGTCTGGCAGACATATCAGTGTGGATGACGGATCACCACCTCAAGCTGAACCTCGGCAAGACGGAGCTGCTCTTCTACCCGGGGAAGGACTGCCCGTTCCATGATCTCGCCATCACGGTTGACAACTCCATTGTGTCCTCCTCCCAGAGTGCTAAGAACCTTGGCGTGATCCTGGACAACACCCTGTCATTCTCAACTAACATCAAGGCGGTGACCCGTTCCTGTAGGTTCATGCTCTACAACATTCGCAGAGTACGACCCTGCCTCACGCAGGAAGCGGCGCAGGTCCTAATCCAGGCACTTGTCATCTCCCGTCTGGATTACTGCAACTCGCTGTTGGCTGGGCTCCCTGCCTGTGCCATTAAACCCCTACAACTCATCCAGAACGCCGCAGCCCGTCTGGTGTTCAACTTTCCCAAGTTCTCTCACGTCACCCCGCTCCTCCGCTCTCTCCACTGGCTTCCAGTTGAAGCTCGCATCCGTTACAAGACCATGGTGCTTGCCTACGGAGCTGTGAGGGGAACGGCACCTCCGTACCTTCAGGCTCTGATCAGGCCCTACACCCAAACAAGGGCACTGCGTTCATCCACCTCTGGCCTGCTCGCCTCCCTACCTCTGAGGAAGTACAGTTCCCGCTCAGTCCAGTCAAAACTGTTCGCTGCTCTGGCACCCCAATGGTGGAACAAACTCCCTCACGACGCCAGGTCAGCGGAGTCAATCACCACCTTCCGGAGACACCTGAAACCCCACCTCTTTAAGGAATACCTAGGATAGGATAAAGTAATCCTTCTAACCCCCCCCCCCCCCTTAAAAGAGTTAGATGCACTATTGTAAAGTGGTTGTTCCACTGGATATCATAAGGTGAATGCACCAATTTGTAAGTCGCTCTGGATAAGAGCGTCTGCTAAATGACTTAAATGTAAATGTAAATTCAGATCGTTGGTGACTGTAACAGTGCTGCTGGCAACAATTTAATTATGCTTTTTTGCCAACGTTTACTGACACCGGCCATTCATCATTAATTATTCTGCGCTGTGGTACACTCAGATGAGAGTGCTCTGAAATCGGAGTAGATAGCCAGAGCGAATTTACGAATTTATGAAAGCACCCGAATGTCCATTGAGAACGCACAACGACTATACCATTTAATAACTAAGCTAATAATGACAGGAATAATCAAGTCAATAAATGTTGGGTAGTTAGCCTTTAGTTAATATACTGGCAAGTTTGATGTATAAGCAGCCAACTAACATTAGGTAGCTAGCTAACATACCGGTACATACTGCTGTAATGATATGCTATGTGGTTCATAAAGACAGCATAGCTAACAGATTGCCAGAAAACATAACTTGTAAGGTAACTTATTTGTTAAGTCATTACTTTATTACATTGCTTAACATTTTTCATAATTAGTTAAAGCAATGAATTTATATCCGCTCTGGTTGTACTTCGGCTGCATATTTTACGCCATTTTCTTCAAGTCTGAAAATTATGTGAAGCCACGTCCATTTCCTGAAGAATTGCATTATGGGCCCTGAAGTACGGAAATAGTGTTCTCTGCATGTATACTTCATATTTTGGCGAACACGTGTAACAACACCTGCACAGGATCGGTACATCTGAACATCACACCTGCGGGACAGGTACAGGATGGCAACAACAACTGCCCGAGTTACACCAGGAATGCAATAGTCCGCAATAGGCTGAGAGAGGCTGGACTGAGGGCTTGTAGGCCTGTTGTAAGGCAGGTCCTCACCAGACATCACCGGCAACAACGTCGTCGCCTATGGGCACAAACCCACCGTCGCTGGACTAGACAGGACTGGCAAAAAGTGCTCTTCACTGACGAGTCGCGGTTTTGTCTCACGAGGGGTGATGGTCGGATTCGCGTTTATCGTCAAAGTTATGAGCGTTACACTGAGGCCTGTACTCTGGAGCGGGATCGATTTGGAAGTGGAGGGTCCGTCATGGTCTGGGGCGGTGTGTCACAGGCTCATCCTGACATGACCGTCCAGCATGACAATGCCACCAGCCATACTTCTCGTTCTGAGCGTGATTTCCTGCAAGACAGGTATGTCAGTGTTCTGCCATGGCCAGCGAAGAGCCCGGATCTCAATCCCATTGAGCATGTCTGGGACCTGTTGGATCAGAACGTGAGTGCTAGGGCCATTCCCCCCAGAAATGTCCGGGAACTTGCAGGTGCCTTGGTTGAAGAGTGGGGTAACGTCTCACAGCAAGAACTGGCAAATCTGGTGCAGTCCATGAGGAGGAGATGCACTGCAGTACTTAATGCAGCTGGATACTGGGTACTGGATACACCAGATACTGACTGTTACTTTTGATTTTGACCCCCCCCCCCCTTTGTTCAGGGACACATTATTCAATTTCTGTTCATCACATGTCTGTGGAACTTGTTCAGTTTTGTTCAGTTTATATCTCAGTTGTTGAGTCTTGTTATGTTTATACAAATACGTTTTCTCGAAAAGAACGCAGTTGACAGTGAGATGACGTTTCTTTTTTTGCTGAGTTTAAATCCACAATCGCTCTATAATCACACTATTCATTTTTGTGTCTTACTATCTGCAAACAGCAAGTTGTTGCTAAAATAAATAATGTTAGCCACTAATGCTAATTGCTAGCTAAATGTAGTTAGTCAGCGCAAGCATAGCTAGCTCTCTATTACAGCCTGATACCATTGCTGTTGTATTTTAGCTACTCAAAGCTACAGTAAGCGAAAACATTTTAATTTAACATTAATTAGGGTCCACTTGGTAAAAGCTGACGAACACTTTGGTTCCTACCCTGTCACAATAGCCCCTCCCTGTCATTTTCATTCGTTATCATGTCAAACAACACTGTATTCAAAGTGCCCACTATATTCCAACTTTTGGTGGAAGTTTTATTGAACTGTATAACACAATCAGAATGGCCAAAGCCCCATTAAAAACGCTTTGAATGTATTGTCACCTAGGGCCATGCCCTACTCATAAAGCATATTTAGAACTTTTATTATTCAAAAAGTGCAAAAATTGTCAACATTTAAAAAAAATATTGTGGTGATATTTTGGCCATATCGCCTGGTACTAACCCCACGTTCCTCAGCTCCACTCTCTCTTCCACCACCATGTCTCTCAGCTCCTTCAGCTCAGTCCAGATGTCAGGCTGGTTGGTCAACTGTTCAACGTCACTCTCCCTGCACGTGTAGCAGTGTGATGTTGTTCCCCTAGATTACGCACCAAATTGCACACAAGGACCAATTCAAATAGGCCAGGTCAAGAGGGGATGTTAGTAATTTGATAATAATAATTCAGTGTATTTTTTTTATTTAATTACAGCCGCATAGCTAATGTTTTTATTTGGTGTACAAACACTTTTTCATACCAATATTGTACATACAAGTGATGGTAAAAGTTTTGTATATTTTGGTTTGGCCCATCGCGGGTTATCTGTATTCCCATACCACTTTATCGTTCTCTTTTGCCTGACCCTCGGCTAGCAAGGTATGTTGTCCTTGGCTCCGAAACTGTTTAATATAAAACCGTCATAAGGTTATACAATGTACTGTTTTGCAACCATACGTTTGTTATAGTGTGGACAGTGTAGGAATTTATGTTAACAAGTTTCACAGAGCTCACTGACTGGGGTATCTGTTGTAACTTCTGAGTACTTGTGACAGTGGTTGAGTGAGTGTCCATGTGCTCGCGCAGGTGCCGGAGAGCTGTGACTGCACCAAGGGTAACGTTTGTGTTGTCTCTTCGTGTGCAGGTATGTCTTTTATTTTGTCAGAATTATGTTCTGTATAGTTTTACTTGTATATGCTGTTGTGCAGCGAGTGTGTGCACGCAGCACCTGTTAATTCCTTTTGGCGCTCTTTTGCCTGACCCTCGGCTAGCAAGGTGCCGGAGAGCTGTGACTGCACCAAGGGTAACGTTTGTGTTGTCTCTTCGTGTGCAGGGCAAATAAAAAGATTTCAACGAGCAGACCATCAGTTGTGGCAGCGTCCTAATTAAAAATACACAACGCAGAATGAACCACGCTACAAACTGGTGCCGCGACCTGCCGACTGGTTAGCTCAAGCTGACCACCGGAGCTGTGCATGTGGAGGAGATGCGCGATCCGCGCATGCGCACTTGTTGATGGTTTGCTATAAGTGAATGTATACTGTAAATAGTGAAGGTGAATGTAGCATATTCACTAGATAATTGTATTGGTGTTTATTTGTATGTTTTGAGGGAATTTGTTTATTGCATTTTTTTTGTATTTGTATGCAGTAAATTACATTGTAGCTTAGTTCTCTATTGAGCCATGGAAGACTCTCAAGTCCATAAGATGAGTTATGCTGGGGATTTTGGTGTGGTTAGTGTGGGTAGAGGGAGGGGTGTCCATGCATTTACACCATTTGTACAGTCAGCTCCTGGGAGTAGAGTGTTTGCTAGTCCTAAGTTTACAAGCACTGGGAGGGGTAGGCTGTTTACTCCACCTGACCAGGGTATCCCACCTCTGTCTCTTGATGTACCATTGTCCCCAGTCCTCAGTAATAATGGGACACCGAGTCAGCTTAGTGACCTTATTAAGCAGATTGGTTCAGAGATAGGAGAATCTATCAGAGCGAGTTTACTGCAGCCTGGGGCTTCAAGTCTTTCTCCTGCCCATTCCCCTGACCAATCCCAGCAGTTTCCCCTGCCTGAACAATGTGGGTCAACTTTTATTGATGCGTCCAAGCTGAATCTGGTTGTGAAGTCAGAGGTTAGTGCTCCACCTTTCTTCAGGGGTGATGGCTCAGATGAGTACTCTGTCCTGGAGTGGGAGGAGCTAATGGGAGTCTACCTAGAGAAGAGGGGTTACACTGGGTCTGAGAATGTTGGGGAGGTGATGTCTAGGCTCATGGGGAGGGCACGGGATGTGACCAAAGTCTGGATGCGTAACAACCCTGTTGTCACAGATGTTAAGGCAGTGTTCAGTGTTCTCAAGCAACACTTTGGGGATACTGTCTACTCAGGTATGCCATTAGCTGATTTCTATTCAATGAAACCATATGCTAATGAGGGTCCACTAGATTTCTGGATTAGGCTTAACAAAGCTGCAGACGCAGCTGAACAGTATCTTGTAGGTGAGGGTAGAACTTTGCCCAATCAGCGCTCAGAGTTGGCAGTCATGTTTGTACGCAACTGTCCTGATAAAGAGTTGGCCCAAGTGTTCAAATGCAAACCCCTTCGTGACTGGACAGCCAGTGAGGTACAGGATCGTTTGGATGAACTGTTAAGGGAGCGTAAAGCATGTAGAATACAACTTTCACAGCAGGTGGCTGCTGTCTTCAACTCCCCCCAGGAGGAAGTGGATCCTGAGAGCAGACCTAATGTGTCATCTTTTTCTCGATGTGGCCGTGAACCAGAACAGGCCCAATCTGTATCTGAGGGTAGGACATTAGAGAAAGTTTTGAGTATGCTAGAGAAGGCTCTTGTCAGCAATACTCAGTCTGTGAACAGAGGGCCCCATAAACAGTTCCCCAAACGTGAGCGTGAGTGCGCTGTCTGTGGAAGCACTAATCACTGGACCAAAGCTCACTGTCAGATGCACCAGCTGTGTTTCAAGTGCTTCTCTCCTGGCCACATGAGCTTTGACTGTAGTGAGACTGGGCAGCGACAGAGCCCTGGATGTGGACAGACTGGCAGGTCTGGAAAACTAGAAAGCCTCCATTCTGAGGAGGGCAATGTGGGGCAGGCTAATTTTTCCTCCACTGATGATGATGATATCCAATCTGTTTATTCTTATTTTTGTGAGTCAGTACCCAAGAACAACACAGTAATTTTTCAGAACACAATGAGAATTTCTCAGAATGACAGTTTGTTTTACACCACCGTGCTAGTACAGGATAAAGTTGAGCTGAAGGGGATGTTAGATAGTGGGTCCATGGCTACTACTCTGCGCGCAGATATTGTACCTCGGTTGAGGGAGGCAGGAGTGGTAGAGGGGAACTTTGTAGCTCCTTCAGACATCATACTGGTGGGTTGTGGTGGGACGCAAACTAGCCCAGTGGGCATGTGTGACTTGAAACTACAGCTTTATGGCTTCAGTTATGTAGTCCCAGTGCTTATTGTAGATGGGCAGGTTGATGAACTCATTGTTGGCACTAACGTGTTGAAGTCTCTGATTAGACAGTTCAAATCAAATGACAGCTACTGGCGGGTGGTGGGTACGCCAGGTCCTTCTGGCCAGTGTGAGGACAGCCGGTTCCTGCGTCTCCTATCAAATCTGGAGAGATGGAGAGGAGACTCCATCCCAGATAAAGTGGGCACCATTAAGTTGAAGAGGGCAGTAACGCTCCAACCCATGAGTGAGCATCTGGTGTGGGGCCGCTTACCCCCAAAGACAAAACTCTCTGTGGGCAGTACTGTTGTTGTCGAGCCCAGCACGTCTCGTTGTGTGAATCGACACATACTAGTAGGGAGAGTAGTTACGCCTCTGTGGGGGGATGGATGGCTCCCTGTGAAGATTGTGAATCCAACAACTTCGCCAGTTACCCTGAGACGAAATGCTAAAGTGGCAGATGTGTACCCTTGTATTGCATTGGAGGATTTTGATGATGTCAAGCAGCAAGCTGCTTACCAGAACGTGGCAAAAGTACAATGTGACAGCTCACATGGCAGTCTTACAGCTAAGAGTTCAGTTGGTGGCAGTGTAGTTAATGACAACAGTACACTGAGCAATCTTGGACTTCAAGGCCTGTCTGTTGAGGAGTGTCCAGTTTCACAGTTCTGGAAAGACAAACTTGTCGGTTTAATTGAGAAGTATGACACGGTGTTCTCTAGACATAGCCTGGATTGTGGAGAGGCAAAAGAGTTCTGCCATCGCATACGGCTGACTGATGACCGCCCATTTCGATTACCTTATCGTAGGCTTTCTCCAGCTGATTACCAAAAACTCAGGGAAACACTGGATGATATGGAGGAAAAGGAAATCGTCAGAAAATCCAGCAGCGAGTATGCCTCACCATTGGTGCTGGTATGGAAAAAGAATGGGGACTTGCGTCTATGTACTGACTTTAGGTGGTTAAACGCCCGCACAGTGAAGGATGCTCATCCCCTGCCTCATCAGGCTGATGTACTGGCGGCGCTGGGAGGTAATGCCTTCTTCAGCACAATGGACTTGACATCTGGGTACTACAATGTGCCACTGCATGAAGAGGATAAGAAATACACTGCCTTTTCCTCTCCTTTAGGTCTGCACGAGTACAATCGTTTGCCTCAGGGCCTTTGCAACAGCCCAGCTACTTTTATGAGAATGATGCTGACCATCTTTGGGGACCAAAACTTTCTAAGTCTCCTTTGCTATTTGGATGATCTGATGGTTTTTGCTAAGACGGAGGAAGAGAGTCTGCAGAGACTTGAGATGGTTTTCCAGCGGTTGCAGGAGCACAATCTTAAACTGTCTCCGTCTAAGTGCAAGTTTTTGAGGAGGTCTGTTAAGTTTTTGGGCCACATCATTTCTCAGGAGGGCGTAGCCACTGATCCTGCTAAGGTTCAAACCATTTTGAATGTGACTGAGAGTGAGATGATGGAAGCTGATGGTGTCACTCCGTCTCCTAGCAAAATCCGTTCTTTCCTTGGTATGGTAGTATACTATCAACACTACATTGAGAATTGTTCCATGGTTGCTAGGCCATTGTTTCAGCTGACTACAGGTCAGAAGAAGCCTAGGAGAGGCAAGGGCAGAAAGAGGCCTGGTCCCTCTCGCAGGCTCACTGCTGCAGACTGGACTGCTGAATGTCAACTCGCTTTTGAAGCTTTGAAAGCAGCACTAGTTGACCAGGCACTGCTGGCTCATCCAGATTTTTCTCAGCCATTTTTGCTTTCTGTTGATGCATCTACTAGTGGTTTGGGAGCTGTACTATCCCAAGTGCAAGATGGGAAGGCCATAGCCAGGCCAATAGCTTTTGCTAGTAAATCTCTTAATCATGCACAATCCAAGTATCCTGCTCACCGGCTGGAATTTCTAGCCATGAAATGGGCCATTCATGATAAGTTCAGCCATTGGCTGCGAGGGCATAAGTTTACGGTGTGGACCGACAACAATCCACTCAAATATATTCTTACAAAGCCGAGACTTGATGCATGTGAGCAGAGATGGGTTGCAAAGCTGGCACCTTTTGATTTTGATATCCAGTACATACCAGGGCCCAAGAATGTCGTTGCTGATGCTTTGAGCAGAGAGCCATTTGTCCGCTCCAAAGTTCTGCACCGACTGACAAGAATTCCATATGATGTCCTGCTGGAGGAAGCCAGAGGTCTTCGACTGGATGATGTACAAGACATGTTCCGTCTCTCCTGTGAGCAGCCCGAGGCTGGCTGTGGAACGTCTATGGCTCCTGGGAGTGAGTTGAGTAGAGCTGGAGACGATGTCAGTGGGTTGGTTTCCTGTGAAGAGGTGTCTGCTGTCCTCCAGGCCCATCGCCGATGGGATGATGGTGCCACAGTGAGGGCCGTTTCACATGTGCAGCACCTTGAGAAGTTGATGTCCATGGGTCAGAGCCCTTTACCTGTCCTTACACACAAGGAGCTGTATGATAACCAGTCACTGGATCCTATCATCAGCAGAGTCATGTTCTTTGTAGATAGAGGCCGGCGCCCATCTAGGAGAGAGCGAGTCTTTGAAGCTAAAGAAACAGTTTATACTCTAAGACAGTGGGGGAAACTCACCACGCGGTTAGGGATTCTGTATCGTGTCTCAAAACACCCAGTGAGTAAGAAGAAAATATTTCAGTATGTCGTACCTGTGTCTTTGAGAGGCCTTGTGTTGAAGGGAGTTCATGATGATGCTGGTCATCAGGGTCAGCAGCGCACATTGTGGCTCACGAGACAGCGGTTTTACTGGGAATCTATGGAGAAGGATGTCAAGGAATACGTGGCCCACTGTAAGAGATGTGTGTTGAGTAAAGCACCTGAGCCTGAAGCAAGAGCTCCACTTGTCTCCATTGTGACAACGGCACCTTTAGAACTTGTGTGTATTGATTTCTGGACTGCAGAAGATTCAAACAACAAGTCTATTGATGTGTTAGTAGTGACTGATCACTTTACTAAGCTGGCCTGTGCGTATCCATGTCCAAACCAGTCTGCTAAGACTGTTGCTCGTGTTCTCTGGAATAATTTCTTCTGCATTTATGGGTTCGCTGATTGCATCCATTCTGACAGGGGTGCTAACTTTGAGAGTTTACTTATTGCAGAATTACTTCAGTTATCTGGTGTTGAAAAGTCCCACACCACACCTTATCATCCCATGGGTAACGGTCAAGCAGAACGTCTGAATCGCACACTGGGTGGGATGATTAGAGCTCTGCCAGCTAGGTCTAAGGCTAAATGGCCTCAGATGTTGAACACATTGACATTCTCCTATAACTGCACTGTTCATGAGACTACTGGGTTTCCACCCTTCTTCTTGATGTTCGGACGCACCCCTAGGTTGCCGGTAGATGTTATGTTTGAAAGTGTGCTGTTGGATGGGGACACAGTAGATGTGGATAAGTATGTCCAGTCTCTGGGTGAGGATCTGAGAGAGGCCATGACATTGGCCCAGCAGCATGCCAGTAAGCAACAAAAGAGACAAGCCGAGGTCTACAACAGACGGTCTAAGGGTCACTCGGTGCAGAAGGGAGATAGAGTTCTACTTGCTAACAAGGGGGAGAGGGGCAAGAAGAAACTGGCTGATCGCTGGGAGAGTGTGGTGTACATAGTGGTTGCAAAGAACAGCTCACTGAACACATATCGTATCCAACACCCTACCACTGGACGCATCAAAACTGTGCATAGGAACCTGATTATGCCAGTCAACTTTCTGCCTTTACCTTCGTGGGAGGAACCTGAGGGTCACGGATCTCTATCGAGTGGTGACGTGATCTCTGAGATGTCTGCAAAGTCCAGCCAAATGGATGGGAGTGACGCCAGGACTGTCCACTGGGTAGCAGGCCTTCCTGAGTCTTCTGGGAGGATACTCCAAGAGGATGGTGAAGTCCCGGCTGATGAAAGTGAGGTGGAACAACCGTATGAAGTCCCCTTAAGTGAAGTGTGCTCAGCAGAAGTGGACCAGAGAGATATCCCCAAAGCCTACAAGAGTTCTGATTGCGAAACTCCATTCAGTGTGGATGATGTTACCTTGGTTGAAGATGCTTCGTCAGTGTGGTCTGTGACAATCTACCAGGATTCTGATCAGTCGTCTGACACTACTAGTGTTGAGTCGGTAACTGAAAGTGGGCTGGCTCCGGAGATCTGTAGTACTCCCCATCCTGAGGTTAGACCTCTGAGCAGGGTTAGTGCTGTCTGTGACATTCCTGCTAGGTTTGTGGGTGAGGGTGTTCGGACTAGACTAGGTAGACTTATTAAGCCAGTGGATAGGCTAATCCAAACTATGTCTACACAGGAAATGAAACAGTTCTTGGTTTCTCAGTGACGGTAGGATATTGCCTACCTTTTCTTTTGTAGGAATGTAGGAATCTAAGCATGTCTTAGAATGATTTGTGGGTTTGTCTAATATATTTGACAATTCATGTAACTTTGTGTGTAGTCCATCGGCATAAAATGTATATGGCATTTTTCGTATACGGTTGAATAAGGGATTAGCTACCCCTTATTTTTCCTAATCCTTCGCGGGATAGCTTTTCAGCTGATCGACCATTTGTGGGTCTAGAATTAAGGGACTACACTGGGTTACTCTGTCGCCCTGTGGGTGTGAATTTTCTTTTCTTTCTTTGCTTTGTTACCTTTGAGGTAGTGTGTTTTGTTTTGGGCCTATAATCTAGTGTAAAACAGTGGGGGTGAATGTAGCAGTGTGATGTTGTTCCCCTAGATTACGCACCAAATTGCACACAAGGACCAATTCAAATAGGCCAGGTCAAGAGGGGATGTTAGTAATTTGATAATAATAATTCAGTGTATTTTTTTTATTTAATTACAGCCGCATAGCTAATGTTTTTATTTGGTGTACAAACACTTTTTCATACCAATATTGTACATACAAGTGATGGTAAAAGTTTTGTATATTTTGGTTTGGCCCATCGCGGGTTATCTGTATTCCCATACCACTTTATCGTTCTCTTTTGCCTGACCCTCGGCTAGCAAGGTATGTTGTCCTTGGCTCCGAAACTGTTTAATATAAAACCGTCATAAGGTTATACAATGTACTGTTTTGCAACCATACGTTTGTTATAGTGTGGACAGTGTAGGAATTTATGTTAACAAGTTTCACAGAGCTCACTGACTGGGGTATCTGTTGTAACTTCTGAGTACTTGTGACAGTGGTTGAGTGAGTGTCCATGTGCTCGCGCAGGTGCCGGAGAGCTGTGACTGCACCAAGGGTAACGTTTGTGTTGTCTCTTCGTGTGCAGGTATGTCTTTTATTTTGTCAGAATTATGTTCTGTATAGTTTTACTTGTATATGCTGTTGTGCAGCGAGTGTGTGCACGCAGCACCTGTTAATTCCTTTTGGCGCTCTTTTGCCTGACCCTCGGCTAGCAAGGTGCCGGAGAGCTGTGACTGCACCAAGGGTAACGTTTGTGTTGTCTCTTCGTGTGCAGGGCAAATAAAAAGATTTCAACGAGCAGACCATCAGTTGTGGCAGCGTCCTAATTAAAAATACACAACGCAGAATGAACCACGCTA